>NC_139344.1:286171727-286869227 GCF_055883805.1 Amblyomma maculatum | reverse complement strand
GGACTGCGTACATGCACTATCTTAATACGTCAGTAGCTGCCTCTATTATCTGACTAAGGCATACAGTCCTAAGGGCATGGATCATCCGACATAGATGTTAATCGCAAGAGGAGCTTGCGTGTCCTACCTCACTCATCTGCCAAATGTCCTGGAAGGATGGATTCCCTTGTCACCGTGTTAGCTCCTAGGAGAAGCCCAATTGCCATCTTCTGCCAACTCGGCAGTGTCATGTGATCTCGTGACGTAACGCAATCCGACGGCCAATCAGTACCAAGCCATGTCACTTGCCGATTATATGCCGATGGTATAACATATCAGGCATGCATGTCATTTTTGCTCACAATACCGACAAAACCGACTGCGAATTCTCTGGATAACACTCTGGCATTACCAGCTGCGGCACAAGTATACACGCAGACGTAAGAGCGTTGACTAGGCGCATTGCTTTTCTACGCCACCTGCCTGCGCTTGCACGCCTCCACTTACTGGCTACCTCGAGGAATCACCAAACATCGTTTCGTCTCCCCTCCACAATAGCCCTAGCTGCTGTGGTCAGCAAACTTTTTTGGCGCGCAGTCGAACAATTATAGCTGTTCCAAGACACTGCAGGAAAGCTGTCACTGTCTCGCAACCACATCTAGAATTCTCCCACAGGTGAGTGTCATGCCTTTTTTCTTTTTTTACTATTACGCTGTTTTCAGCGCGGCTGAACAAATCAGCAAGTTAACCAAACACCCGAGGGTGAGTTTCACTCGACTGCGGTAGATGCTCACAACTCGGAGAAAAAAGTAAGCACGGGGACGCTTAGATCACATATAAGACTACAATGTGACAGCATTAGAGGCAACGTTGCTGCTACACTTTTCTGCAATTGCAAGCCAACGTGCTCATTCTTGTTCTTTATGGTTCGTTTTAATGCAAAAACATCAAGAGGTGTCCATTGCACGAAAATCACGAACATGCCTCTTGGCAAGTGGTATAGTTAGCAGGTGGCGCGATTTATAAGATGCATGGTCAGACCACATGTCATGGTCGGCTGCAGCTGCCAATTTTGTCAGCACAGACAGGAACCCAATGGCACCCTTGGATCCCGCTTCAAACACGCTACTTGCTGTGAGGGCACATTCGTACGAGCCCAAATGCCCCCACTGCAAGACATATTTATCTCCCATATCCTCCCAGCTCCACTAGTATAATCCTTCCGAATCCGCCCCACCTGACTTCCTGCCACCCGCTGCTATGCTTGCTTTCCCTTGGAATCCAGTCTGTTACCATTTGCAACCATTGCTCATATGCCTTGACCAAGTCCATTTCTTCATCAGCTCCTGTTTGTGCCCTGACCCACCTAGCACAATTCTTAGTATCTTAACACTACACGGGGCATCTTCCGTTCCATAGCTGTCTACGTTGTCCTTAACGTATATTCCCTAATTGTCGCCCTCGATTTAACCTAAATTACGCACGGCTTGGTCAAAGCAGTGGTTATATCTGTGTCGCTGCTACTCAGTTGGGCGGCATTCTCACTACATGCCTCTGGCAGGTGGCAATTAGCTATTGACAAGGAACTAATTGGTCGGCCCCCACCGCTTTACAGAACATGCTCTATGTAAGGTACAGAGTTTTTACAGACATATATTGTAACCTATATTGTATTGAAAACATCTATTGTAATTTGTCACTATTATCAACTGTTACTGCTGCCAAGTCAGCGGCTGGGTGTCTATGACTTATTCAAGCTGTCCAAGATGCAGACTGTAGGCACGCTGTTACTGGGGTGAAATAAACTTATTATTGAATATTACTAATTACTCATAGTCAGTATGCAACGTACGTAGCAAGACTCGGCACTTTACAAATTGACGTAACGTAAACTAACGCAACGCTTTCATATTCTCACACATAAACAGCTCTAAGTTTGTGCAGAACCATTTATATTTTCAGCAGTTATAGCAGATTGTGGCTCTCACCTACCGCCACCGTTCTTGGCTATCTCAGGTGGCCAACACATCTGCCAACTACCACTTGTCATAGCACCCGCGAACAATGCCATGTCAAGTAGTTTCATGACGTCACACACCCCCGCTGACCAGTCAGCGCTCGGCCATGTCGCATGACATGACGTCAATAACCTCTAGAGAAATTGGCAAATTTTGTAGTTAACACCAAGATATTTATGCTGATGTGGACTCTTAATATTCTATCACACTCATTTAACCATGGCGGTAATCGGCAATGTGAATGTTGCGGTGTTTTCATTTCGCGATATACTTTATTTTCAGACACTGTCTCCCAGTACTTAGCACTCAAGTGTCGGAGCAGTCGAGGCAGCCTGATTCTGAGTGATATCTGTGCGGCAGGAACATAAGGATCAGCACTGAATCGCTCCTTTTGTGCACAAATAACTTGTACTGTTCGAGCCAGTGCGCAGAACATGAAATGAGAGAGCGTGCACAGTGGCTGGCCATGCAAGCATGTCGACCGGAAGGCGCCCTATTTTCAACAACGTAAGGAACGGGCGCCGTGCCTCACAGTTGTCCATTGAAGAAAAACACCTCCTAGTGGGGCGTTTGAGAAGTCTGATTATATTTACCGGGTGGATGGTTATTGTTATTTTTTTTTTACATTATGCATTCTGCTTCAACGTTGTAACATCATTTCAGTCTTTATTGAGATTGTGACTGAGCGCTTATGACGTGCTCCACTTACAAAAAAAAATGAAACAAATGAAAAAAAAATATGCCATGCGCAGTTCTTCAGACTTTCCGAAAGCAGCACTTGTTTTGAGCACCGCCCAATACGCGTATAAATAGAAGCCACTGCTACACATGGAGGCCTGTCTGCACTTGGGCGCAATTTAATAACTGATGTCGCAAGCTGTAGTTACGAGTAGATGCACTACATACCGATGGTATTGCCCAACTTTCCGCACAATAGCGGCAAACACGCTGTTCTTGAGCGCCAAGTGCAGCAGCAGGAAACCATGTATACCAACAAGTGGATGCGCAGTGGAATGTAGCCGACACTGGTCCCTCGTTATGCACATGGTCTCGGAGCTTCTCGCCAATAATTTTTTATAATGAAGCGCGCAAGGAATTTGCATGCGGAGCCTTAGGGTCAGATAACGCGCGCGTGCTCGCATCTTCGCGAAAGAAGCGCCCCGCGTAGGAATGGAAATTTCCTTTTTGTTACGATATTTAAACGGTGCCCGTAATTTAGTCCAGCGCACCCACAAGTTGAGTGCTGAAGTGGCGCTTTAGCGCCAAAGATAAGCAGCTCGCAGGGCCGTTGCTTAAAACAGTGGCCCTCCTCCTCGTTCTTTCATCATTCGCAAAGGAGGAGCGTGCGGTTGATTCCAGCCGCCGTGCAGCGAAAGAAACAAAGGGCGGCAGCACGCGCAGCAGCGATAACGGCCGCCCCCAAAACAAAATCGGCACGAGGTGGCTGCAGCTTCTGTCGGTGGAAGTTGGGCTCCCCTGTTTCGGCTCGTTATCTCTCGACCGGGACACACGCACGCTTCCTTTGGCGGGGAGTACGTCATGCAGCGACGGCGGCCGTTCCAAGCCCCGGGTCCCCCGGGAGTATAGGAGCCGGGAGCAATCGCGGAAAGATCGGGGGACTGGCCGAGGAGGGCGCTTCATGCGTCTGTCATCCGCGGCCTAGATTTAATACGTCTAGTGGGAGACTTTATCGTGTCGTCGTCGGGAGCCAGCTTCGTAGGGACGCCTTTCTCCCCAACGCCGGGACTCAATTACAGCCATGCCACTCTCCCCCCTCCCCCCCAATTGCGATTTTATTTTCATTTTTCTTCCCACTGCTGCCTCTACTCGAAACATGCCACTGGATCCCCGACACAAAGCGAGCCTCTTTTCCTTCCACGGTCACTCTCATCTGTCGGAAGCTTTTTTTTTTTTTTTAATTCGAGGAATCAAGATTTTTTTCTTGTTGTTGTTATCATCAGATGCAATTGCATTTCTACGCTCAGCTGGTAGAGGATATTTTGGTTGTCTGAGCGAAGGCGGGCAAAATAAGCAGCCAACACTTTTTCTAGAGCGAAAAACCTCAACACAACACAACGCAACTTTTTCTAGAGCAAGGAAAGAAAAAACGCCAGCAAAGTGCACCCAGAACACCCACTCAACCGTGGACGTTGTTTTCCGTGATGAGCAGACATCACGAAAGAAGGGTTAGAAATACCCATGGGAAAGGTGCCAGTTCCCCCTTGCTTATTTTCCCCTCAGCTTTAGCTTTACTAATCCGGAAGAAACAGAGTGGTCGGAACGTTCCTCGCGCATTTGAAAATACATTCCATATCTATTAACTGCTCTGGACACGCTTGACAGGGTTCTTCGATGAGTCTGTCTTAAAGCACGCAGGAATGTCGACTCCGGAGCCCGAAACACGCAGCAAAACCTAAAGCATTAGCGGACGTTGCTCCACAAGCCGGCGCATTGGTTTCACCGCGAGCTTAGGCCCAAGGAAAAGTCCCTCAGTTACAACGGGGACGTCGGTTTCTTACTTACGCCAGACTAAGATAGTTCCGTTCTGCAGCCCAGATGACCTCAGTCTCGTTACTAATCAGCACATTCGCGTATACGTGCCTAGTCATTAGCCTGCAATCGTAACCTTTGACATAACTTGGTAGTCCGCCCGTCATAAATACAATGCCTCGGCATTAACCATGACGTATGGATGTGGTGGTGGTGGTAGAAACATTTACTGCTAACATTATAGAGGGTGGGGGCGTTGCCCCCTCCATGTATGGAGGGCCCTCTTACAAAACAAAAGAAAGCCCTTGGAGGGCTATCCGAGCGAAAGCGCATATAATGGTCTTACGCTGGTCCTTATAGGAGGTACTGGTGAGTAGCTGCTCCCAGTAATCTAGGGCCACCTCGGGTGAAGGAGAATGAGGGAATGAGGGGCATGCAGGTGAGTAATATGGGTAGAAAGTCGCCAGGTTTGCCACAGAGCTTGCAGGAAGAAGAAAACTGGTCAGGAAAGCGGGCGTGGAGAAGGATGGGGTATGGGGCTGTGCGCGTTTGTAGCTTGCGCCAATGGGCAGCTTGTGTTATTGTAAGATTCAGGGCAGGGGGTGCGTAAGTCCTATTTTCGCGGCGGTTGGTAAGGATGTCACGAAAGGACAGAAGGCACTGCCCGGCATCTGAGGAAGACTGTTCCTCCCCAGCCTGGAAAGTGAGACCTCGGGCAAGGAAGTGAGCCTCCTCCTTAACGGGAAGGCCCGCATGCGTGGGTGTCCAAATAAGGGTGAAAGATTGTCGGGGTTGCCAATAACGCAAAAGGCGGTGGGTGTTCGATGACACTAAACCATTGGAAAAGTTCAGGATAGCAGTTTTGGAATCCGAAATTATTTTCGCAGCGGATGGGGATGTCATGGCTAGCGCAATGGCTGCCTCCTCAGCATCTGTTGTATAATCGGTGGGATTGTATAATCGGTGAGCAACCAGAGAGAATTTATGCATGATTGTTAGTAACTGCTAGTACCTTACGATGGGTGTTTGCATAGGTGGCTGCATCTACATATGCTACACTGGGGTCTTCTCCATATTGTCTGTGTAAGGCTTGCGCCCTGGCTGTTCTACGTTTCCCATCCCGTTCTGGGTTCATGTTTTTGGGAAGATGGTACAAACATTTTGGAGCGAATTGCAGGAAGTAATGGGGTACCTCTATATGCGAGTCCTATTGGGGATATCTGTAGAGAAGAGAGCAGTGCGCGACCTGCGGATGTACGCGAAAGGCGGGCCGTCTGGGCTGTCAGCGTGGCTTCACGGAGTTCTTCATACGTATTATGGGCCCCAAGTTTGAGTAAGCGGAGTGTTTAGTGCTGGGAGGAAGGCACAGGGCTGTTCTTCTACAACTGCGGAGTAAAGCGTTCACTCGATCACGTTTCTTGCTAGTGAGGGGTAAGTATGGAAGAGCGTATGCGACGGAAATTAGGTTTGTCATCTCCTGCCTATTGGGCAATGACAAGTGGTCTCGTGACGTCGCACAAGAAAGCGCTGTCACAGAAAAGTCGTCCCTACGTGAGGAACCTGCATGAGGCTTCACACAGCGGTTAAATGGCCGAGAGGAAGCTCTAGTGGTAATTAATTCGAAGAGGTTGGCCAGCTGGCATACATTTAAAGCCTCGGTTTTAATCAAGCAGTATTAATGCGCCTCCGTGGCCTATAGGAATAGAGCGTGTCTGACACGGGAGCCCTTCGATTCCCATCTGTAAAATCAGGTGGCGTATATAGTTTGTCATATCAAGCCTATTGGGCAATGACAAGTGGTCTCATGACGTCGCACAACAAAGCGCATACACAGACAAGTCGTCCCTACGTGAGGAACCTGCATGAGGCTTCACACAGCGGTTAAATGGCCGAGAGAAAGCTCTAGTGGTAAAGAATTCAAAAGTTATGGCCAGCTGGCATACATAAAGCCTCGGGTTTAACCAAGTGGGATGAATGCGCCTCCGTGCCCTATAGGAGTATGGCGTGTTTGAATCGAGGGTCTAAAATCAGGTGCCGTATACAGTTGGTCATCTCCTGCCTATTGGGCAATGACAGGTGGTCTCGTGACGTCGCACAACAAAGCGCTGACACAGACAAGTCGTCGCTAAGTGAGGAACCTGCATGAGACTTCAAACAGCGGTTAAATGGCCGAAAGAAAGCTCTAGTGGTAAAGAATACAAAAGTCATAGCCAGCTGGCATACATATAAAGCCTCTGTTTTAACCAAGTAGTATGAATGGGCCTCCGTGGCCTGTAGGAGTATAGCGTGTCTGATTCGAGGGTGCTTTGATTCCCGTCTGAAAAATCAGGTGCCGAATACAGTTTGTCATCTCCTGCCTATTGGGCAATGACAAGCGGTCTCGTGACGTCGCACAAAAAAGGGTTGACACGGACAAGTCGTCCCTACGTGAGGCTTCATACAGTGGTTAAATGGCCGAGAGGAAGCTCTAGCGGTAAAGAATTCAAAAGTTATGGCCAGCTGGCATACATAAAAAGCCTCGGCTTTAACCAAGTGGGATGAATGTGCCTCCGTGCCCTATAGGAGTATGGCGTGTTTGAATTGAGGGTCCTCCGATTCCCGTCTGTAAAATAAGGTGCCGCATACAGTTTGTCATCTCCTGCCTATTGGGCAGTGACAAGCGGTCTCGTGATGTAGCACAACAAAGCGCTGACACAGACAAGTCGTCGCTAAGTGAGGAATCTGCATGAGGCTTCAAACAGCGGTTAAATGGCCGAGAGAAAGCTCTAGTGCTAATTAATTCGAAGAGGTTGGCCAGCTGGCATACATTTAAAGCCTCGGTTTTAATCAAGCAGTATGAACGCGCCTCCGTGGCCTATAGGAATAGAGCGTGTTTGAATCGAGGGTCCTACGATTCCCATCTGTAAAATCAGGTGCCGTATAAAGTTTGTCATCTCCTTCTATTAAGCAATGAAAACTGGTCTCGTGACGTCGCACAACAAAGCGCTGACACAGAAAAGTCGTCGCTAAGTCAGGAATCTGCATGAGGCTTCAAACAGCCGTTAAATGACCGAGATAAAGCTCTAGTGGTAAAGAATTCAAAAGTTATGGCCAGCTGGCATACATATAAAGCCTCGGTTTTACCCAAGTAGTATGAATGTGCCTCCGTGGCCTGTAGGAGTATAGCGTGTCTGATTCGAGGGTCCTACGATTCCCATTTGTAAAATCAGGTGCCGTATACAGTTTGTCATCTCCTGCCTATTGGGCAATGACAAGCGGTCTCGTGACGTCGCACAGCAAAACGCCGATACAGACAAGTCGTCGCTACGTGAGGAACCTGCATAAGACTTCAAACAGCGGTTAAATGGCCGAAAGAAAGCTGTGGTAAAGAATTCAAAAGTTATGGCCAGCTTTCATACATATAGAGCCTCGGGTATAACCAAGTGGGATGAATGTGCCTCCGTGGCCTATAGGAGTATGGCGTGTTTGAATCGAGGGTCCTACGATTCCCATTTGTAAAATCAGGTGCCGTATACAGTTTGTCATCTCCTGCCTATTGGGCAATGACAAGCGGTCTCGTGACGTCGCACAGCAAAACGCCGATACAGACAAGTCGTCGCTACGTGAGGAACCTGCATAAGACTTCAAACAGCGGTTAAATGGCCGAAAGAAAGCTGTGGTAAAGAATTCAAAAGTTATGGCCAGCTTTCATACATATAGAGCCTCGGGTATAACCAAGTGGGATGAATGTGCCTCCGTGGCCTATAGGAGTATAGAGTGTTTGAATCGAGGGTCCTTCGATTCCCATGTGTAAATTCAGGTGCTGTATACAGTTTGTCATCTCCTGCCTATTGGGAAATGACAAGTGGTCTCGTGACGTCGCACAACAAAGCGCGGACACAGACAAGTCGTCCGTAAGTGAGGAACCTGCATGAGGCTTCACGCAGCGGTTAAATGTATGAGAGATAGATCTAGTGGTAAAAGAATTCAAAAGTTATGGCCAGCTGGCATACATAAAAAGCCTCGGGTTTAACCAAGTGGGATGAATGTGCCTCCGTGGCCTATAGGAGAATGGCGTGTTTGAATTAAGGGTCCTAAGAGTTGTATCTGTAAAATCAGCTGCCGTATACAGTTTGTCATCTCCTGCCTATTGGGCAATGACAAGTGGTCTCGTGACGTCGCACAACAAAGCGCTGACACAGACAAGTCGTCGCTACGTGAGGAACGTGCATGAGGATTCACACAGTGGTTAAATGGCCGAGAGGAAGCTCTAGTGGTAACGAATTCAAAAGTTGTGGCCAGCTGGCATACAATTAAAGATTCGATTTTATTCAAAAAGTATCAATGTGCCTCCGTGGCCTATAGGAGTATAGCGTGTCTGACTCGAGGGTCTTACGATTTCAATCTGTAAAATCAGGTGCCGCATACAGTTTTTCATCTCATGCCTGTTGGGCAATGAAAAGTGGTCACGTGACGTCGCACAAGAAATCGCGGACATAGACAAGTCGTCGCTACGTGAGGAACCTGCATGAGGCTTCACACAGCTCTTAAATGGCCGAGAGGAAGCTTTAGCGGTAAAGAATTCAGAAGTTGTGGCCAGCTGTCATACAATTAAAGCCTCGGTTTTAACCGAGTAGTATGAATTTGCCTCCGTGGCCTATAGGAGCGTAGTTTGTTTTACTCGAGGGCCCTTGGATTCCCATCTGTAAAATTAGGTGCCGTATACAGTTTGTCATCTGCTGCCTATTGCGCAATAACAAGTGGTCTCATGAATTCGCACAACAAAGCGGAGACACAGACAAGTCATCGCTACGTGAGGAACCTGCATGAGGCTTCACACAGTGGTTAAATGGCCGAGAGGAAGCTCTAGTGGTAACGAATTCAAACGTTGTGGCCACTTACCATACAATTAAAGTCTCGGTGTTAACCAAGTAGTATGACTGTGCCTCCGTGGCCTATAGGAGTATGACGTGTTTGAATCGAGGGTCCTACGATTCCCATTTGTAAAATCAGGTCCCGTATACAGTTTGTCATCTCCTGCCTATTGGGCAATGACAAGTGGTCGCGTGACGCCGCACAAGAAAGCGCGGACACAGACAAGTCGTCCCTAAGTGAGGAACCTGCATGAGGCTTCACGCAGCGGTTAAATGGCTGAGAGAAAGATCTAGTGGTAAAAAAATTCAAAGGTTATGGCCAGCTGGCATACATAAAAACCCTCGGGTTTAACCAAGTGGGATGAATGTGCCTCCGTGGCCTATAGGAGAATGGCGTGTTTGAATTAAGGGTCCTACGAGTCCCATCTCTAAAATAAGGTGCCGTATACAGTTTGTTATCTCCTGCATATTTAGCAGTGACAAGTGGTCTCGTGACGTCGCACAACACATTGCTGACACAGATGAGTCATCGCTACGTGAGGAACCTGCATGACGCTTCACACAGCGGTTATATGGCCGCGAGGAAGCTCTAGTGGTAACGAATTCAAAAGTTGTAGCCAGCTGGCATACAATTAAAGCCTCGGTTTTAACTGAGTAGTATGAATTTGCCTCCGTGGCCTATAGGAGCGTAGTTTGTTTTACTCGAGGGTCCTTGGATTCCCATCTGTAAAATTAGGTGCCGTATACAGTTTGTCATCTCCTGCCTATTGGGCAATAACAAGTGGTCTCATGACTTCGCACAACAAAGTGGAGACAAAGACAAGTAATCGCTACGTGAGGAACCTGCATGAGGCTTCACACAGCGGTTAAATTGCCGCGAGGAAGCTCTATGTGGTAGCGCGTTCGAAAGCTATTCTCAGCTGGCATATATTTAAAGCCTCGGTTTTAACCAAGTAGTATTAATGTGCCTCCGTGGCCTATAGGATTATAGCATGTCTGACTCGAGTATCCTTCAATTCCCATCTGTGAAATCAGGCGCCGTATACTGTTTGTCATCTCCTGCATATTGAGCAATGACAACCGGTCTCGTGACGTCGCACAACAACGCGCTGTCACAGACTAGTCGACGCTGCGTGAGGAACCTGCATGAGGCTTCACACCGCGTATAAATGGCCGAGAGGAAACTCTAGTGGTAACGAATTCGAAGGGGTTGGCCAGCTGGCATACATTTAAAGCCTCGGTTTTAACCAAGTAGTATGAATGTGCCTACATGGCCTATAGGAGTATAGCGTGTCTGACTTGAGGGTCCTTCGATTCCCACCTTTAAAATTAAGTGCCGTATACAGTTTGTCATCTCCAGCCCACTGGACAAAGACACGTAGTCTCGTGACGTCGCACAACAAAGCGCTGACACAGACAAGTCGTCGCTACGTGAGCAACGTGCATGACGCTTCACACAGCGGTTAAAAGGCTGCAAAGCTCTAGTGGTAACGAATTCAAAACTTATGGCCAGCTGGCATACATATAAAGCCTCCGTTTTAACCAAGTGGTATGAATGTGCCTCCGTGGCCTATAGGAGTATAGCGTATCTGACTCGAGGGTCCTTCGATTCCCATCTGTAAAATCAGGCGCCGTATACAGTTTGTCATCTCCTGCCCATAAGACAATGACACGCAGGCTCGTGACGTCGCACAACAAAGCGCTGACACAGACAAGTCGTCGCTACATGAGGAACCTGCATGAGGCTTCACACAGCCGGTAAATGGCCGAGAGAAAGCTCAAGTGGTAAAGAATTCAAAAGTTATGGCCAGCTGGCATACATAAAAAGCCTCGGTTTTTAACAAGTAGTATGAATGTGCCTACATGGCCTATAAGAGTATAAGCGTGTCTGACTTGAGGGTCCTTCGATTCCCACCTTTAAAATTAAGTGCCGTATACAGTTTGTCATCTATTGCCCACTGGACAATGACACGTCGTCTCGTTACGTTGCACAGCAAAGCGCTGACACAGACAAGTCGTCGCTACATGAGGAACCTCCATGAGGCTTCTAACGGCGGTTAAATGGCCGAGAGAAAGCTCTAGTGGTAAAGAATTCAAAAGTTATGGCCAGCTGGCATACATATGTAAAGCCTCTCTTTTAAGCAAGTAGTATGAATGTGCCTCCGTGGCCTATTGGAGTATAGCGTGTTTGAATCGAGGGTCCTACGATTCCCATTTGTAGAATCAGGTGCCGTATACAGTTTGTCATCACCTGCCCACTGGACAATGACAAGTGGTCTCGTGACGTCGCACAACACAGCGCGGACACAGACAAGTCGTCGCTACGTGAGGAACCTGCAAGAGGCTTCAAACATTGGTTAAATGGCCCAGAGAAAGCTCAAGTGGTAAAGAATTCAAAAGTTATGGCCAGCTGGCATACATAAAAAGCCGCGGTTTTAACCAAGTAGTATGAATGTACCTAGATGGCCTATAGGAGTATAGCGTGTCTGACTTGAGGGTCCTTCGATTCCCATCTGTAAAATCAGGTGCCGTATACAGTTTGTCATATCCTGCCTATTGGGCAATGACAAGCGGTCTCGTGACGTGGCACAGCAAAATGCCGACACAGACAAGTCACCGCTACGTAATAACCTGCATGAGGCTTCAAACAGCGGTTAAATGGCCGAGACAAAGCTCTAGTGGTAAACAATTCAAAAGTTATGGCCAGCTGGCATACATAAAAAGCCTCGGGTTTAACCAAGTGGGATGAACGTGCTGTCGTGACGCTGGGGCTACGTCGACCCGGCCTTCACTTGGTAGCGTGCAGAGACTCGGGGTTGAAGAAGGACTGAATCTTCTAAGTTGGTGAAATATGTACAAGCAGGTTTACTGGCACTTTGAGAAAACGTATTTACAAGAATATTTACATGAAAAAGAAGGGTACATCAGCAAAATGACAAGCGTTAAGAGTTCTTAGCGAGAAGCGACTGGATGAGCCGTTTACCCAGGGCCCAGAGCGACATTTCGTGCTCTGCAGCGTCCTTAAAAACCCCCTATGTCCAGCCCCTCTCTGAAGATGCTGACCAACCAAATCCAGGGCACGCCCCTCAGGTATCGGCATCCAATCGAACACTTCACTGCACTGATGGTCTGAAGCACTGACTGGTCCGGCATTCATTCGTTGGGCGTGATCACTTGTTGGCGGGAAAAGCTTGGGAACGGCGAGGAGAGGAGGTACATTTCTATTCTTCAGCAAAGAAACCACAAGCTGGTTCTGACAAGGGGTTTTACTTCTCAGAAACCCGAGTGCACGTGGCGCCGCATAGGGCTCCCAACATGGTCCCTTTTCGACAATTGCAAATCTTTCCTGCATTCCCGGGAAATCACTTAATGGCCGTATGAGTCATGCTCCTTTCTTGTCCTGCACGTCAGCGGACATGTCACTCTGTCGTCTCCTTTGGATAGGAGGCATTCATCACTGGAGGATAGCACTTCTCGACTGGAAGGGTGGACAAAAGAAAGAAAGCACTTCCTGCTATTTCCCGCAGGGGGACGTTTCTTTGTGTTTTTCCAGACGTTCTCTTGACATGGTCAATTTGGCATTTGCAGGTTGTCCACAAAGCAAAACATGCTTACAAAACAGGATTCCTGGAAACAGGCTCACTTAGAGCCATTGGACCATCACCACATATTCACAAAACTTATCCATGCCCACAGGCGAACAATAGAGCGCGCAATTGCGGATGCTTGGTCGTAACAGCCTCCTCCCCCGCCAGAAGAGTCTCGGAGGGCAGCAGTCCCAGCTGCTGCATGAAGAGACGACTTAATGGTCTGCACGTGAACGCTTGAAGCTCGCTGTTGCTTGTCGCGTTGTCTTGATTGTTGTAGGCCAAATTGCTCGAGCTGTCTGAAACTCAACCACATGTCGAAGCAAGCACTCGGCTCCCGTCTGAAGAGACCAGGTCAAAAGAAAACTGCCATTGTTGTTCGAGAAAAGCCCACTCTCAAGACGTTCAGGACCCACGTATTCCTAGAAAACCAAACGTGCTGCTTTACATAGCCACACATATACAAGCGCACGAAAAAAAAAAAAAAAAAACCTGATTATCAATTTGGATACATGGTGAGGAACATCTCGGACCGCTTAGAAAGAGCGGCTAAGCGCGTCCGCATTCCCATTTAACCTCCCCTTTTTTGTATCTTATTTCAAAATTGTACTGCTGTAAAATCAAGCTCCACCTAAGAAGGCGACTGTTCTTCGATGTCGCAGTTTGCAGCCAAGCCAGGGGACAATGGTCCGTCTCTACGGTGAATTTGGCCCCTCCAAGATAGCACTGCAATTTTTGAATGGCCCATACAATGCAAGCGCATTCTTTCTCTGACGCGCAATAAGCCCTCTCTCTAGAACTCAGTTTTCTGCTCAAGTAGAGCACGGGGTGCTCATTACCGTCGTCATCTCTCTGGCAGAGAACAGCACCTAACCCTCGATCACTGGCATCACACTGGACCGTGAATTCTCGGCCATAGTCTGGAGCTCGCAATACCGGACGGTTAATCAGCACAGCCTTCAGGTTTACGAAGGAGGCTTCCTTTTGTTCGTCCCAGACTACATTTGTCGGTTCTGTCTTGCGGAGAGCGTCGGTCAGAGGGCTGGCCAAAGCTGAATAGTTAGGGATGTAGTGATTGTAGTATCCAGTCAGACCTAGGAATGCTCGAATTTCCGTCTTCGTGCTCGGCCGCGGGTAGTCTGCTACCGCAGAAATCTTAATCTCGCTGGGTTTCCTGAAACCTTGACCTACATTGTGACCCAAGTAGTCCACGGTCGCCCTTGCCAGGCAACATTTCTCGGCCTTTACGGTTAGTCCAGCTTGACGCAAAAGGCTCAGTACAGCTCTTAGATGTACCCTATGGTCCGCCCATGAGTCGGAAAAAACCGCAATGTCGTCTAAATAAGGCACCGCGAATGTTTCACACCCCTTTAAAACCCTATCCATGAGTCGTGAAAAACAAAATGGAGCATTTTTGAGCCCGAAACTCATCATTGTTGGCTGGTAGCTGCCCGTCGGAGTGACGAAAGCCGCGTATCTGCTGGCGCGTTCAGTGAGCGGTACTTGCCAATATCCTCGAGTAAGGTCCAGCGTAGTCACATATGCCGCTCTACTGACCTGTTCTACTCTCTCCTCAATATTCGGAATAGGATACACTTGATCCCTGGTGAGAGAATTTAGCTTTCGGTAGTCTACCACAGGCCTAGGGTCTTTACCTGGAGCTTCTACTAAGATCATAGGCGAAGCATAATCGCTTTCCGAGGGTTTTATTACTCCCAATTCCAGCATGCGAGTTACTTCCCTATCCAGAATTTCTCTTTGCCTTGGAGAAAATCGGTAGCACCTTGATCGCACTGGCACGTCTGAAGTCAGCTCAATATCGTGCTCAGTCAAATCAGTTCTGCCTGGCCTGTCCACGAAGCAGGCCTCAAACTCTGTTATTATCTCGCCCAGATCGGACAGCTGGGATTTCTTTAGTTCTCCTCTCTGCTCCGTCTTTTTGAGAAGCTCCTGAGCGTTGCTTCCTTTTCCGCTGAGGCAAATCAAGTTGTCCCCCATCTCCTCGGGAAGGTTTAACGTTAGATTTACCACGGCTTCCCTCTGCACATAAGGCTTCATAAGATTGCAATGATAAATGCGCACTTCTTTACGCCTACCGGGAATTTTCACTGCGTAGTTAGTGTTAGAAAGCTCTGCAACGACTTTAGCAGGTCCTTCCCACTGTACTTCGAGCTTATTCTTGGGATCATTGGCTTGCTCCATAGCTAAGTCCTCTCGGGTTCCACTTAAAAGTCTCGTGAGATTACTAGACACTGGCGGCAAGAGGTTACTTTCAAGAACGTCCTCATTCCGTGTCTTATCAAGCTCACTTTCATGTTGACTTATCTGAGATGCCTCGCTCTCAAAGTTTTCTGGCCCGCTATTTTCCGCATTTACCACTGTTTTAACTGCCGTTTCCTCCGCTGTTGATTTTTCTGAAATGAGCAGTGTAGCTAGTTCTCGCGCCTTTGAACGTGTTAAGGCCTGCACATCTCTGTCTCCGAAAATCAGAAGGCAAGCTTTGACCTTCTCGTAGTTGTCCGCGTCCTCCTTGTTTAGCCGCGCGACAACCTCCGCTGCCTCGCAGGGCAGAACCGTCAATAATCTCTGAGACCACGTGTCTCGCTGGAAGGACAGTTCTTCGCAAGTTCGCTCAAAGTTACCCAGATACAGACCGATATCCCCTGATATCACATATGGCTGCATGTACTTTGACATCTTGAAATCTGCCTCCTTGTTGAGAAGAGGTACCGCTAGCTGGGGACAATTGCCCGACCTCTTGCTCAACTCTACTTCTAATTTCCGGAGCTCAATTTCTAGCTCCCGCTTTTTTGCTTCTCTCTCAAGCTTCTCACGTTCGTGCTCCCTTTCCTCTTTTTCTCTCTCAAGTTCACGCTCCCTTTCCTCTTTTTCCCTCTGACGTTCGCGCTCCCTTTCCTCTTTTTCCCTCTGACGTTCGCGCTCCCTTTCCTCTTTTTCCTTCTGACGTTCGCGCTCCCTTTCCTCTTTTTCCCTCTGACGTTCGCGCTCCCTTTCCTCTTTTTTTTGGGCGATGAGGTTCCATGCTTCACTGAGCTCCTCATCATCGGCTCCCAAATCTGTGATTGCCTTTATAATCAAAGGTTTTCGTGCCAAACCACTTGTATCAATTCCCAGTTCCTCACACAATTGCAACAGTTCCGGTTTCTGCAGCTTTTGTAGGTCCATGATCGCTCCGAGTGTCGGCTACTTCCAAAACAACAGTGCAAACTACCAAACCTAAAGGCGTTTCAACACTTTTTACCAGTTCTAAAATCTAACCCTGTTCTAGAACCTGGTCCACATCAGAAGAAAAGCCAAGCACTCACCCACACATGCGATCGATGTTCCGAGCTGCCCTCTTGGCCGATTGTTGCTCCTGCTTGTTGCTTGAGATGCCACCTCCGATCACAAGGTGTTGTGGCTTGTAGCTTCAGATCCACCTCCAATCACCAGATGTTGTGGCTTGTAGATTCAGATCCCAACGCTGGGCACCAGTCGTTGTGCTTGTAGATTCAGATCCTACCGCTGGACACCAGTTATCGTGACGCTGGGGCTACGTCGACCCGGCCTTCACTTGGTAGCGTGCAGAGACTCGGGGTTGAAGAAGGACTGAATCTTCTAAGTTGGTGAAATATGTACAAGCAGGTTTACTGGCACTTTGAGAAAACGTATTTACAAGAATATTTACATGAAAAAGAAGGGTACATCAGCAAAATGACAAGCGTTAAGAGTTCTTAGCGAGAAGCGACTGGATGAGCCGTTTACCCAGGGCCCAGAGCGACATTTCGTGCTCTGCAGCGTCCTTAAAAACCCCCTATGTCCAGCCCCTCTCTGAAGATGCTGACCAACCAAATCCAGGGCACGCCCCTCAGGTATCGGCATCCAATCGAACACTTCACTGCACTGATGGTCTGAAGCACTGACTGGTCCGGCATTCATTCGTTGGGCGTGATCACTTGTTGGCGGGAAAAGCTTGGGAACGGCGAGGAGAGGAGGTACATTTCTATTCTTCAGCAAAGAAACCACAAGCTGGTTCTGACAAGGGGTTTTACTTCTCAGAAACCCGAGTGCACGTGGCGCCGCATAGGGCTCCCAACATGGTCCCTTTTCGACAATTGCAAATCTTTCCTGCATTCCCGGGAAATCACTTAATGGCCGTATGAGTCATGCTCCTTTCTTGTCCTGCACGTCAGCGGACATGTCACTCTGTCGTCTCCTTTGGATAGGAGGCATTCATCACTGGAGGATAGCACTTCTCGACTGGAAGGGTGGACAAAAGAAAGAAAGCACTTCCTGCTATTTCCCGCAGGGGGACGTTTCTTTGTGTTTTTCCAGACGTTCTCTTGACATGGTCAATTTGGCATTTGCAGGTTGTCCACAAAGCAAAACATGCTTACAAAACAGGATTCCTGGAAACAGGCTCACTTAGAGCCATTGGACCATCACCACATATTCACAAAACTTATCCATGCCCACAGGCGAACAATAGAGCGCGCAATTGCGGATGCTTGGTCGTAACAGTGCCTACGTGGCCTATAGGAGTATAGCGTGTTTGAATCGAGGGCCCTACGATTCCCATCTGTAAAATCAGGTGCCGTATACAGTTTGTCATCTCCTGCCTATTGGGCAATGACAAGTGGTCTCGTGACGTCGCACAACAAAGCGCTGACACAGACAAGTCGTCGCTACGTGAGGAACCTGCATGAGGCTTCGAACAGCGGCCGTGTCTCCGGATGAATTTACTTGAAACGGATGCATGTTCCATTGCATGGCTTGAGCTAGCTGCCGCTGCGTTTCTGCTACCATGCCGATGATGTCGTTTGAACTTCGGGGCCGTATCCCACTGTCTTCGTCTACGTAGACGGATTCGTGCGTTTCGTGGACAGTGTCGTGAACGCCGCTCGTTGTGGTACCGGGTTCATCGTACCGTGGCTGCTAGATGCGTACCGCTCCCTGGGCTCGTTCATCATAGCCATGATCGTTGCCGAAGTTCGAGGCATGCAGAGCATCTGTAGCTGCGGCTGTATGTCCTTGATTTCGTTGTGGTGGTCTTCATTGGGGTTCCGTTAAGCTTCTGAGGTCGACTGCGCCATGTTAGAAGTCGTACTAGACAACTGAAGTAACACTCGAAGATTAAAGAGTTGAAATGGGTTCAACCAATCAATACTAAGTTTACATATTCTTTGTCGTGTGATGCGCGTCTGCGTGTGTGTTCGTCAGCTCGCCTCGACGATGTCTGTCTTCTGATCCCACTTAAGGCTAACAGCGTCTCTAATGGTGAATTCCAATCACAGAACCAGAGCCGCCTGCACACTCCGCGACAGAGCGCCCAAATACGGCGGAGAGTATGCGTTCCGACTCTGCGTTTCGAACACTCGTGCTCCGGCCGGAGCAAGTAGCTAGGTGGCGCTCGCGAACTGACGGAGGAAAGCCCGTCATTCCTTGCGCTTGTCAGCGCTTCATGTACGGGCCGTATCGTCTGTTTTCAAACAGGTAACGTATCTAAGTTGCTCCCGCTGGTTCTTGAGATATTGACATCAACAATCTACGCAATAATTTAATTCATGGCCGCACAGTCAAACACGGGCACACACGGTAAGAGTTCCTCGGCAGTGTTTCGAATAAAACAGTCGCGTTGCGCCGTTTTCAGCCGCCCAAACGTAGCAGTAATTGAATGGCTTGGAGTTTACGAAATTGAAGCCCATACAGAGTTTTGCTGTCGTCCTTTTAAATGAGGCTGCTCTCCAGCCCGCTGTCCTCAAGAAAGAGCACTAGTTCGCGACGGAAATTCGCATCGAAAGCGGCGGCAAGTAATGATAATCTGCTAAAAAGCACGGAGAGCGGAGCCTGCGCGGCCGAGGCAACAAGTGGGCGGAAATGGAGAGCGCCGCTGAAGGAGTATGTCACGCAAACTTCCGGCTGGTTCCGCCGATTTCGGCGGAGCACTTTTATCCGCTCCACGGAGCGGCCTTGGCTCGACGATTGCTCCCCATCTGCGTTTGGAAGACGCGATCCGTGTTCCGGATCTGTGTTTGGAATACAATTGCTCCAAAAGGAACAGAAAACGTTGCTCTGGAAGTGCTCCAGCACTGCGATTGAAATTCACCATAAATAGAACACTTGATCTCCACTGTCCCTCCGTCTGTCACCAGTCGGCGCTAGTCGTCCGTAGCGGGCGCGCCAAGGAACAAAAACTATGGCTCACAGCTGCCAACCTGGGGCACAGAATTATGCTCGTCTTCGGGCAGCCTTCCACGGCCACGAGGAACATCGACGTCGATTGGTATATGGGACCCAGAGCGACTCAGGCTATGAAAGACGTCGTAGTGGAAGGCTTCGGAAATTTCGACCACCTAAGGTTACTTAACGTGCATTGACATCGCACAGCACACGGGCTCCTTGCATTAAGAAAACGAGGACGAAAACATTATGTTGGCTCAAGTATGCCATATCCTTGCAATCATCAAATGCGCCTCCATTGCAGATGTAACGGCAATCGGTACTGGCCTTGTTTTGAAGAACTCCTTACTGGCATCGTTAAGCAAGTCAAGGTAGATAGGGATGTTGGCCTGGAATGTCATCTATAAGAAGACGGTTTTATATCTTTCTTTCAGATACACGTCTTCTTCGACCCACTCTGGTAGACGTTGCAGATCACCCCATTGTAGAGAACGTTGAAGCCGGCGCTACTGCAGTAGTGAGAGGATCGATCTGCCCTGGCCACGTCCCAGCTGTGGTTGCGTGTCGTCGTAATATTCTAGGTGCGTGTTCCAGCCACGTTGTGGGGAAAGGTGTCTTCGCTGAAAAGAGTGCACACTGCTCCGGAGTCCATCTCGAACTGCAGAAAATTGTGGTTGATGGCCAAGTGAGCCGTCGTGTACAGATGTTAACGGTGTTGCGGTCCTTCAACACTGACAAGGCTATTGACCTTGCTGCGTCCCAACTTGCGTAGCAACTGGTGAAGCGTCCGCGTTGTGGCTGCGCGAATAAGCTGCTTTACCTTGCTTCTTTATTGTGATGAAGCCCTTCTCCATATGTCCACGCTGGTATCAATTTCAGTTGCACGTAACTTCTTAAAACCGGTATGTCTGTGGATTCTGTTAATCAGCGCCAACATCATTGAACTTTTATAAATTTTTTTAAACTTGCCTTCGTGTTGTAGCTCTGGTTGAACGAATGGCTCGCTTGGTACACTGTCCTGATGGATCGCCACATGCTTTTTAAAACGCGGGGTCATTTCTAGCGAATAGTCGCTGCTGTATAGGCTTCGTAACGAAGTCCACATACGAATCGGTCACGAAGCATATGGCGTCTAATAGGAGCATATATTGGGGTTACCAAGTGATACCGGTGCTGCTGCTCCGGCTGACTGTTCAGTGGCTGCTGTGTTCGTAGGAAGTGTTCCAAAGTTGCAGTCGGAAGCCAGCTCCTTAAGTGCCGCAAAGTATGCACTTTGCCTTCCAACTGGTCTCGTCGTTGGAAGCAAGCCCGGCTATAGAGTTCGGATGGCCGCGGGTTGAAATGCTTTCGCAGTGCCTTTACGATGCTGTCGTAGGCCACGGCAGCTGGCATGCTTGGTTGGGCCATGGCGCAGATGGTGTCGTACGTCTCCTCCCCGTACAGCGTGAGCAAGTGGGTTATCTGGGCGCTCTCCATGGCACCGCTGAGTTCCGGTATCTGTCGAGAAGCGCGAGCCTAGGGTGGTGTTGTTCTCCTCTAAATTGATGACACATACCCACACAAGGGGATCGGCCTAAAATTGGGGTGCAGAGATGTTTGTTTTTGAGTATAATTACATCTCAAAAGAATGAAATGATTGTTAGTGAAAAGAGAAGGAAATTAAACTATGAAAAAGCGAAATAAAATGGAGAATTCATAACGCATGCAGAAGCAGAACACTGAGATTTGTATTCACAGATCTAAAAATTCAAAGCATATTAGCAAGGCAGACGTTTTTGTTCTGATAAAAAGTTTAGAATGGCGTTAAAAACAGACCTGTGGCTGTGCCCAAGCATGGTGGCACCGAAAGATAATAAGATCTGGCTGCTCAAATTAAGTCCCAGCTGTTGCAGCGCCTTCTCCAAATACCGTCTTCTAGTCATGGTGAAACAGCAGCAAAACAGCAAGAAATAATCTATTATTTCCGGTTCCCCGCAGAATGCGCAGGCGGGAGTAAGCGCCAAGCCAAACCTGTGCGTATAGATATCTAAAAGCGGGATACGGCAGCGCAGCCTGGTTAGAAAGACTTCAGTCTGCCTTGATTGACATGGTTTCCTGTTGCAAGGGCATAGCTTAACGCTGGGGTTCTAATCTTCTTCCTCGTCATTGCTATTATGTCCGCCGTTGACTTCAGACAAGGCGTTTGCGGACGAAAGAAACCTATTTGATTCACTTGTTTACGATTTGATGGCTGCGCATAACCGCGCCTGTCGCTTTGTACTTTCTATCACAGAACAAGTAGTGTAACTTCCATGAAATCAAGCTTTTCCCCTTCCACTTCTATCTCACCGTAGGTCAGTAGCGTCATTATGCCTTTTTCACAAAATTTATCGCAGCAGTTACCTGAACGACAGATTACTAACAAGACCATCTTACATATCGATACGCATTGATCACAGCCATAAAGTTGGGGTTCCGTCTTGTCACACAAAATGTTTTCATTAGCTGGAACCACCTTCCCCACAATATTGCTTGTATCTCTGATTGTAACTCATTTCGCAAAGCTATCATTTCCCTTTGAATGTTTTTATGCTTGTAACTATATGAATATTTGCCTTTTACTCTCTAAAAATTTGTTGTACTTATTCCCGCTGCATTTCGAATATTCCTATTGCTAGTATTTTTTTTTCTTTGTCATTGCTGCGTTTTTTTTTAGCTTTTATGTATCTCACTCCCCTCTGTAATGCCCTCGGCTGCTGAGGGTAAAAAAAATTCTAGAGGGCACTTTGGACCACTAAAGTGCGATGAGGCGAAAACCTCTTGCGCGGTGGTCCGCAGCCCTCCACTACGGCGCCTCTTTCTCTCTTTCTTCACTCCCGCCTTCCTCCTTTTTCTTAAGGCTCGGTTAATGTATCCGCGGAGAATTGACAGATACTGTGCCTTTTCTTTCCTGCAAATCAATTTGAAACGTCGCTGACACCTGCTTCCGTATGCTTCGTGGTGCGGCGTTCGAGGAAGCGCCAAATGAAAGGCGCCGCACGGACGCCTGGATCGAACGCCCGGCGGGGTCAGCCTGGTGACGTCATCACCAGTAGTGATGCCATGGCCGGATGTGACGTCATTATGGCGTCACTTCCTTATATTATCGTGGCCTGATGTGACGTCATAATGACACAACCAACCGATGACGTCACCTTGTAATGACGTCATAGTAATCTCATTACCTTTATTCATGACTGATGACCAATTCAGTTCAGTTCAGTTCAGTCGTTCAGTCGTGTCCGATTCGTGACCCTATGGACCATGTCACGCCACGCTTTCCGGTCTCTCGCCATCTTCCTAACATCACATAACTTCATCTGCAGTGCCTCGAGGATGCCATCTAACCATCGCGTTCGCTGATTACCCCTTCTCCGGTGACCCTCAACCTTTCCCAACATCATATCTTTCTCCAGCGACTCCTCTCTTCTCATCAGATGACCCAAGTAGCTGAGCTTTAACTTTAGAATTTGACCCTCCAATGAGCAGTCAGGGTTTATGGTCGACAATATCGACTGATTTCATCTTCTGGCAGTCCAAGGAACTCTCAAGAGTCTTCGCCAGCACCACAATTCAAACGCGTCAATTCTTCGGCGGTCAGCCTTTTTCACAGTCCAACTCTAGCATCCATACATCACAACTGGAAAGACCATAGCACGAGTTATACCGATCTTGGTTGGCAGACTAATGTCTCTGCTCTTTACTAGGCGGTCAAGGCTAACCATTGCTCTCTTTCCCAGAAGCAGGCGTCTCCTAATTTCATGGCTGCAGTCTCCTTCTGAGGTAATCTTGGAGCCCAAAAAGAGAAAATCTGTCACAGCTTCCACTTCTTGTCCATTGATGCTCCAGGACTTGATAGGGCAAGACGCCATGATCTTTGTCCTTTTAATGTTCAGTTTAAGCCCAAATTTCTCACTCTCTTCTTGTACGCGCATCAGATGTCTCTTGAGTTCCACTTCACTTTCTGCCATTAAAGTGGTATCGTCCGCATATCTAAGGTTGTTGATACGTATTCCAGCAATCTTCACTCCAGCTGAAGCCTCGTCCAGACCGGCCTTCCTCATGATGCACTCTGCATATAGGTTAAATAGGCAGGGCGACAGTATGCAGCCTTGCCTCACTCCTTTCTCAATCGGAAACCAATCAGTAAGACCATGCCCAGTTCTGACGGTGGCCTCTTGTCCTTCATACAGGTTCCTAAGAAGACAGATGAGGTGAATTGGAACTCCCATCTCTTGGAGAGCTTGCCACAATCTGCTGTGATCTACGCAGTCAAACGCTTTCGCATAATCAATAAAGCAGAAGTAGATGGGTTTCTGGAACTCTCTTGCTTTTTCCATGATTCAGCGAAGGTTGGCAATTTGGTCTCTAGTTCATCTGCCCTTGCGAAACCCAGCTTGCACGTCCGGAAGCTCCCGATCCACATACTGCTGCAGCCTACCTTGGAGGATTTTCAACATCACCTTGCTAGCATGCGAAATAAGCGCGATCGTGCGGTAGTGGGAACAATTTTTGGCACTGCCTTTCTTTGGAATGGGGATGTAAACTGACCTCCTCCAATCTTGTGGCCACTGCAGGGTTGTCCAAATCTTCTGACATCATGTATGCAGATTGTTAACAGCGTCATGGTTGAAGTCTTGAAGCAACTCAGCTGGAATGCCATCAATTCCGCTAGCTTTGTTCTTAGCAAGGCTGGCTAAGGCCCATTCAACTTCACTCTTCAGGATGCCCGGCTCGAGATCGGTAATCACAACCGTCTTATGTTGGGTTTGCACATTCGGGTCCTTCTTGTACAGTTCTTCTGTGTATTCCTGCCTCCTCTTCTTTATCTCTGAGGCTTCAGTGAGGTCCTTGCCTCGTTTGTTCTTTATCACACCCAGCTTAGCACAGAAGCTTCCTTTGATATTTTTGATTGTCTTATACAGAGCTCTTGTGTTCAATAATTGGCTGTTGTCCTCAACTGCTTGGCACTGTATGTTCAGGAAGGCATTCTTATCTCTCCTTGCTATTTTCTGAAAATCCGCATTGAGAACCTTGTATCTTTCTCTTTCCCCCATAACTTTTGCCATCCTCCTTTCCTCAACTATTTGCAAAGCCTCTTCAGATAACCAGTTTGCTTTCTTGCATTTCTTTTGCTTTGGAACTACCTTAGTAGCAACTTCTTGTATTATATCACAGACATCAGTCCACATCTCTTCGGGCTCTCTGTCTTCTAGATCTAATTCTTGAAATCGATTCCTCACTTCCACAGCATATTCTAATGGAATTTGATCCAGATCATACCTGAAAGGCCTTCTAGTTTTCTGCGTTTTCCTCAATCGAAGCTTAATTTTGGCAACAAGAAGCTGATGATCGGTGCCACAATCGGCCTCAGGCCTTGTTTTTACTGCTTGTATAGCGCTTCTCCATCTCTGCCGGCAAAGAATATAATCGATCTGATTCCTGTACAGACCGTCCGGTGCAGTCCATGTGTACAGGCGCCTCTCGTGCTGTTGAAAATGAGTATTCGCTATGGTCAGGTTGTTTTCTTGACAAAACTCTGCTAGCCTCTGCCCAGCTTCATTTGGCTCGCCAAGACCGAACTTGCCTATAATTCCGGATATTTATTCACTCCCGACCTTAGCATTCCAGTCTCCTATGAGAAAAACGACGTCTGATTATGGGGTGCGGTCTAAAAGTCATTGTAGGTCCGCATAAAATCTCTCAACGTCAGCTTCTTCAGCAGTAGTGGTCGGTGCATAGACTTGGAGAACTGTTATGTTGAAAGGGTGACCTTGGATCCGAAGTGAAATCATTCGGTCGTTTTTGGGGTTGTACCCTAGCACTGCTTTGCCCATTCTTCTGTTTACTATGAGAGCGACCCCATTCCTTCTCTTGGATTCGTGCCCACAATAAAAGACATAATGGTCGCCGGAGTTCAATTCTCCCACTCCGGTTCACTTGAGCTCACTGATACCCAAGATATCAATGTTCATCTGTCCATTTCTCGCTTGACGACATCCAGTTTACCTTGCGTCATAGATCTTACATTCCATGTTGCTATGCAATATATCTCCTTGCAACATAGAACATTCCGGTTGCTTCCCGACACATCCACAACTGAGCGTCCTTTTGGCTTTAGCCCAGCCGCTTCATTCGTCCTGGAGCTGCTAGGAATTCGCCCTTTGTTCATCTCCAGTAACATGTGGGACGCCTTCCAACCTGGGGGGCTCATCTTCCGGCGCCATATCATTAATAGTATTGTGACTGGCCATAGGGTTTTCTTGGCAGGAAATACTGGAGTGGGTTGCCATTACCTTCTCCAGCGAATCACATTTTGTCAGAACTCTCTGCCGTGACCTGTCTATCTTGGGTGGCCCTACACAGCAGAGCTCACGACTTCATCGAGTTTCGCAAGCCCCTCCGCCACGACAAGGCAGTGATCCATGAAGGGGGATGACCAATTAGTACTACTCAAATGCGCCGCTGACTAGCCTATTATCACTACTATCATCATCACGCTAGAGAAAAATTAAGATGCACTACTCACAGCAAGAATATTCTGGGATGAGCTGCGTTGCTTCTTCGGTGAGAGCTGGGACGTCACATGGACAGTGCTCCTGCGCTTGGATGTGCCTTCGGTGTCCGCCGAACTAAGGGACTGCGTCCTGATGCTGGGGCTCCACTCTCTCTGCAGGGCGCGGACGGATGTGATGGAGTGCGTGCGCAGTCGTAAGCCGGCCTGACGACATTTCGTCAACAAAGGTGAATGGGCAAGGAGCGCGCTCGATAATCCCGACTCGGACTCGGTGCTCAAAGATGAACTGGATAGCGGCCGAAAGGCAACAATCGAGTTCAAAACGCGCCAAGCCCATCGCTTCAAGATCCATTGACAGAGGAGCCCGCCCTGGCTTGGCAACAGTCCACTCATATCAACTTGTCGTGCTTTGCGCAGTGCATATGAGCAACATTATTTTTATTTCTTGTAATTTCCCACACTAAGTTCAGTCCATTCATGCCCTTCCCTTCGCTTATCCTCACCAACGGATCTCCCTGCACTTTTTGAGTCCTGCAATACATTTCCACCGATTTCGCCTTTACTTTTTGTTTGTTCCCTTTTGAGACCTGTCCATGAAAGATTGTACCTCTGTTGAACCGCGCCTGATCTCGGGGTCCCTCGTTTCCAATCAAAATCTCCCCTTTAACCTCCCTGTATTATATTTTCTCCACCTTTTTGGCCAATATTGCACTGCATATTGCAGGATAAAACCCATTTCCTCGCTACGATACCGATATTCCCCAGCACTTCCACCACTGCGCCTCCAAACGCCGATCTTTTCTCAATATTTCCGCCCCCTTTTCGTACATCCATATTTTGAGGGTATTTTCACTGGCGTACTTATATGCGCAGTCAAGAATTATTGTCTTGTTCTGTCGGATTTACCTACACAAGCCTATAAGTACAAACACGAATGTTAGATCCTTTGGATGACACTCGGGTCTATTCACCACCTGCATTGTATTTATTTTGTAAATAAACGTGTTGTGGTTTGAGATAAAATCTGTGGCGTGGCGCAGTTGGTAAAACGCGGTGCTTGGTATCCGAGGAACGGAGGTTCGATTCCCGGTGGAGATGTTTTCTTTTTTTTTTCATGAGACCAGCCCAACGGTGCGGCGTCATGCCAGATGGCGCTGCGAGTGCGCGGGAGAAGTTCGACATGGGAGAAGTTCGCGGCCAGACAAACGTCAAAACTCGCCGGAACGAAGCGAAGGTGCCTTTCAAATCGCGCCCTCAACGTACACACAAGACGGGAGACGAACGCTGCAAGTGGTGTGGTGGTGTGCGTGACCACACAAGACACAGTGTCCCGCGATAGACAAGACGTGCAACCAGTGTGCGAAAAAAAGGCCACTACGGCCGCGTCTGCATGTCTAAGCCGAAGAACGAGACCTCGAGTATCCGACAACGACCAAAAGATCTCGGAGAGCTATAACTAGGCGAAATCAAAGTGGGAGTGAACACGCCGTGGAGGATTACTGCTGCTGTGAATAACTTGCCTTTTACCTTCAAGGTCGACACCGGCGCGGATGTGACTGCAATCGCACACGACTAGTACGACAGAACCGTCATGGGTCCCATCAAGTCAATGCAACAGCTGTTGATAGGCCCAGGCCAGACAGCGATAGCCAGTGTTGGCTACATCGATGCAACAGTCACCTGGCGCAACACTGAAGTCCAAGAAGCAGTCTTCATCATCAAAGGAATAAAAGAACCGCTGCTCAGTCGACCAGCTATAGAATCACTTGAGATTCTACAGCGCCCTCTTGAGCTAGACGAAACCCTCGCACAGTCAACTGATGTCCTCAACTTCTTGGCGTCATACCCAAAGCTAACGTCTGGGCTTGGAGTCATGAAGACTGAGTACCGCATCAAAGTCAAAAAGGATGCTGAGCCATACGCAGTCAGTTATCCTAGGCGCGTGCCTCTTCCACTGCTTCCACTTGTAAAGAAATAACTAGAAAGGATGGAAGACTTGGGAGTCATCCAGAAGATCGAGCTAGCAACCGAGTGGTGTTTTCCAATGGTTGTCGTACGAAAAAAGAACAATGAGCTGCGCATCTGCGTGGACTATGGTCAACTCAACCAACAAATAATACGCGAACGTGTGCTCATGCCTACGGTGGACGAGTGTCTTGCAAAATTAGCAGGTGCAACAGTTTTCAGCAGCCTAGATGCACGAGCAGGGTACTGGCAGGTGCCACTGTCCAAGGACTCTCGCGAATACACAACCTTCACCACACCAGTTGGCAAGTTCCAGTTCCTGAGGCTTCCCTTCGGAATCTCCACAGCGCCAGAGTTCTACCAACGAGAAATGCTCCGTGTGCTCGAAGGACCAGATGGTGCGAGTTGTCTACAAGATAGCATCATTGTCTCAGGGAAGACAACTGAGGAACACGACACCAACCTACTGCTGGTGCTGAGGAAGCAGGAAGATGCAGGTGTTACCCTCAACATCGACAAGTGCTCCTTTCGGTAAACAGAAGTAACATTCTTAGGACACGTCGTAAACTGAACAGGAGTCAGCGCCGACCCGGAAAAGGTCCGGGCCATAGTCCAGCTCGACCCACCATGTGATGCGTCAGAAGTCAGGTCTTTGTTGGACTCTGCAAACCACCTAGCGAAATTTCTTCCAGAGCTAGCAGACTTTACGAAGCCTCTCAGAGACTTGCTCCACCAAGACGCCGACTGGCACTGGGGCCCAGCTCAGCAGCAGAGTTTTGACAAACTCAAGCAAGCTTTAAGCAGGACGCCGATTCTCACTCACTACGATGCTCAGTCGCCTCACACAGTGTCTGTGAATGCTTCCTCATACGGTCTTGGGGCTGTACTTCTACAGCAGTTGCACGAAAAGCTCATACCTGTGGCATATGCATCACGCTCCCTTACGGATACAGAACAAAGATATGCCCAAATCGAAAAGGAGGCCCTGGCAATCACATGGGCTTGCGAACATTTCTGCAAATGCCTGCTGGGATCAACCTTTCACGTGGAAACGGACCACAGGAAGTTAATACCGCTGCTGACGACTAAACGACTTGACGAGCTGAGTCCTCGCCTTCAACGTTTCAGGATGCGCCTTTTGGAGTACGACTACACCATGTCCCACACTCCCGGCAAAAAGCTGTACACAGCTGACCTTCTGTCCCGGAAGCCATCTGGGAAACCATCAAACAAAGAAAGAACTCTCGAGAGTGCAGTGCGCGAGTTTGAAGAATTAGCACATGAACAGCTCCCTGCTTCAAACCAAATGCTGGACAGAATCAGGGCAAGCATCCAGCCAGACGAAACACTTTCCAGGGTGGCTACCTTCTGCACTACATCATGGCCAACTGTGCATGAGCTGTCACCTGACCTGAAAAGGTACGTCGAGGTGGCTAGTTCGATTTCGTTCGTTGATGGTCTGCTATTCAAAGGCGACAGAATAATCATCCCGCCAGACATCAGAGTAGAGGTTCTGGAAAAACTCCATGCAGGCCACTTGGGCACAACGAGGTGCCGAGCGAGGGCGAGAGAATGCATATGGTGGCCAGGCATAGGCAAGCACATTGAAGACTACGTGGAAAAGTGTCCAACTTACAGAGAGCACAGAAAGCCAGAAACAGAACCCCTGCTTCAACCCCATTGCCAGCACACCCTTGGGACACAGTCGGCATGGATCTCTTCACGCTGGAGGGGAAAGAGTATGTTGTAGTAGTAGACTACTACTCCTGATGTTTCGATCTAGAACAGGTGCCGAGAACAGCTACAAAAAACATAGCCCTAGTCTTGGAGCCAATGTTTACACGGTACGGTGTTCCACGGACAATACGCACAGACAACGGGCCGCAGTTCACTTCCACAGAGTTCAAAGAACTAGTGCATCACTGGGGAGCCTCACATACAACCTCAAGCCCTTACTACCCGCAGAGCAACGGTATGGCTGAGAGGGCTGTGCAGACAGCACAGCAAAGCAGCTTTTGAGGAAGTCTTCCAACATACACGAAGCACTGCTTGCCTACAGGGCCACACCCAGCGCGGAAGGGTTTTCACCAGGAGAACTCTTAATGGGTCGTCGTCTGAACACCACAGTACCAACCACTTCGAAGCTGCTAGCCCCGAAGTGGGACGACAGCGAATTCAGACATAATAATAAAGCCTACAGAGCTCGTGCAAAACGATCATACGACACCCGGCACAAGGTACGGTGCCAAGAGCGCTTACCACCAGGCACAGCGGTGCGCATCCTCGTTGGAGCTGCATCACACGGCGTGGTAACACAGCCAACATCAGAACCAGGGTCCTACGTTGTACAAACCGACAGAGGACAAGCAAGACGTAGAGCAAGACACCTGCAACCGTTGCAGGACACGAGCACCACAAGAAGTGGACGTGCTTGTAAGCGACCAGAACGCCTCGACATGTGAGATCAAACCTTTCAAGAAAGGGGGGGTGTTGTGGGCGCCAGTGACGACAGCGCCCCAAGCGGCAAGCTAACCAGGCGGACCGCCGGGAGACCCCGGCATGGGCGACCATGCCAAGTAGAGCGAAAACGGGCGCCATGACCTGATGTATAAACAGTTTTGCTTGTTATACCGGCTACGTCTACCACAGATCGTTCTTCTGGACTACTTCATCTAGACCTGCCGCACTGTCCCGACGAACAAGCTCCTCCAACTTCAACGCTCCGTCTCCGCTCCGCTACATTTACTCGCTTACCACCAGAAGCCGCTGTGTACGTGCTGATGTTTCATGTCGCCTTTTCCCTCCGTTCCTGATGGCGACTACGTTGTTTGCCCCATAACCGACGTGACTCTACAGCGTAGAATCGCTCTCCCTTACAATATTGTGCATGTAGCGAACAACCACACTTATATTCCAGTCTTGAACTTCAGCTTTTTTGTGCAAGTGCTTCCGGAGGGCATTTCTCTCGCCAAATTGACCCCATTGTCTGACTTCAATGTGTCTGCTCTTTTACCTGACACTAAAGCTGAAGTACAGCCACGATCTGCACCATCCCCACCTCTCGAGCCCCGCGTATCAGGAATGGTTGCTCCTGACTTGCATCATGATCGTGCTAAAGCACTTACGTGCCTTCTGACTTCGTACAGTGTGTAGTAATCCCGATCGCCATCAGCTCGCGCGCCAACCCGAAGAGGTAGACGAAGTGGAGCCGGAGCCTTGTTGGCACTGCACTGTTGGCAAGTTGTTGGTTCGAACGCTACCCCCGTCGCTTTCGTTTGCGGATGTTGCCTACGGTCTTGGTGCTCCAATAAACACCTTACACTTGGTGGAGGTGTCTCGGTCGTCGCCCCAGTCCTCCTCAAAAATTTCACCCTGGAACTTCGGGACCGCACGCTACCGCCTTCGGTCACAATCATGCAGGACGCTCCCAGCCAACCATCGGCGCCCATCCCTGCCACTCCTGCCACCATCTTCTGTCCCGGGGCACAACGCCCCCGTGACCCACCTTTCTTCAGTGGTACAGACGACCATGACGTTGACGACTGGCTGGCCTCTTTCGAGCGCGTCAGCACTTACAGCCGCTGGGACGATTCCATAAAACTGAGCAACGTCCTCTTCTACCTCACGGACGTGGCAAATCTGTGGTTTCGAAACCACGAAGCCGATCTTTCGACGTGGTCTGTCTTCAAGAAGAACTTCGCGGATGTCTTCGGCCGTCCTGCGGTACGCAAACTCCGCGCCGAACAACGCCTCAATGCACGGCTTCAACTTCCCGAGGAAACGTTTACCAGCTACATTGAGGACGTGGTTGACCTCTGCAAGCGGGTCAATCCGTCCATGCCCGAGCCCGAACGAGTCACACGTTCTAAAAGGTCTCACTGATGATGCGCACTATATGATGTCGGCCAGGGACCCTACTTCCGTATCCGACATTATAACTCTGTGCCAGAGGTTTGACGAGCTACGAAAGCAACGCGCTTCTACGCGGCGGGCTGCCGCACCTGCCGGCATTGCTGACTTTGCACTGGCTACGTCGTCGGCGGAACAGTCTCAATTTATGCAGAATATCCAAGACTTCATCCGCGAAGAAGTTGCACGCCAGCTGTCCCTCCTCCATCCAGTTCAGCCGACCGTCTGCACTTCGCAATTAGCGCCGGCCAACGCGCCATCCATATCGCCGGCTATCCGCCAAGTTATCGAGGAGGAAGTCGCCGAAGCGCTGCCTTCTAGTGTTCCCATCGCTTCTGTGCAAGCCCCACTCACTTACGCTCAAGTAACCGCTGGAACGCGCGGTCCGCTTCCTACATCGTCTTATCAGAACGGCCCTACATTTTATGCTCCACCTCGTTTCATGGCCCCTCAGTCTCCGATCCCTCGACCGCGACGCCGCATTACGAACCCATGGCGAACCGCCCACAATCGCCTAATTTGCTATGCTTGCGGGCTCCCGGGTCACGTCGCTCGCCTTTGCCGTCAGCGCCCGCTTCATCCTGAGAACACAGTCCGTCAGTACCACTACGATCCCGAGCCGCCCTTGAGCAACGTCTCTTCTGGATCGTTTCCACCTCGGGCTGAGTACTCGACACGCCGTTCGCCTTCGCCTCGCCGACGTTCCATTTCGCCGATGCTCCGGCGACAGGGCTCTATGCAAGGGGAAAACTAAATGCCGCAGTTCCGGAGGCAAGGACTGCGCGTTTGACGAACTCGTTAAGTCCTCCGCCTTCTCCCGCCAACGTCATTGAAGTGTTCGTAGAAAGTTTTCCCCTTCTTGCGCTGGTGGATACAGGTGCTGCCATTTCCGTAATTAGTGATGCCCTTCGCCGCAAAATTCGCAAGGTCACGACGCCGCTTTCTGCCTTTTCGCTTCGTACGGCCAGTTCAGAGCGCATCACCCCTGAGGCAGCGTGCACGGTACGAGTTTGCATCAAAGACATTACGTATCTCGTCGAGATGGTGGCGCTTTACGCCTGCTGCCACGACATCATCCTCGGCTACGATTTTCTGTCGACTCACAGTGCTGTGATTGATTGTGCCCGTGCTGAAGTTGAGCTTTCCCCTGTGTGTAATGTTTCCCTGTGTGACCCGCCTGTGCGCCCTGCTAAACTCCTTGTAGCTGCAGACACCGACATTCCTCCCTTTTCTTCTGTTCTCGTTCCCCTTATTTCGACATCTGCCCTCCCTAGTCCTGTTCTCTTTACGCCCAAACTCGCCTCCGCCCACCATAACCGCCTCCTTCTTCCTTTCGCCGTTCTAACGATTTCTGATGGCAGCTGTGTCATCTATGCTTCCAACCTTTTTCCCTGCCCGACGGTTGTTCTTGCGCGGGGAGTGCCTCGGCTACATTGAAGAGCTGGACCCTGATCGCACTTAAATGTTCTCCGAACCTGAAGTTTTTCCTCACGTCGCTGCCCTGGCGTCTTGTGCTGCTACGAGTTATGAGCTTCCTGTCGACGCCCTTCATCGAGCTATCGCGACCGACCTTCCGTCCGCCCAACGGGTCCAAATAGTCGCCCTCCTTCAGCGCTTCAGTGCATCTTTTGACGTGTCCCAGCCTTCTTTGGGCCGCGCCTTGACCGTTTCTCATGCAATCGACACTGGTCCTCATGCTCCCCTGCGGCAGCGACCATATCGCGTGTCGCCCACTGAGCGCCGCGTCATTCGTGACAATGTCACCGATATGCTTCAACGGGGCATCATACGACCATCTCATAGCCCTTGGGCCTCCCCCGTAGTGTTGGGGACGAAGAAAGATGGCACGATCCGCTTCTGTGTGGACTACCGGCATCTGAATAAGATAACCCGCAAAGATGTTTACCCACTACCACGAATTGACGACGTGCTAGATTGTTTGCAAGGAGCAGAGTTCTTTTCGTCGCTAGATTTGCGCTCTGGCTATTGGCAAGTACCGATGGCTTCCACTGACCACCCGAAAACAGCCTTCATCACTCCCGATGGCTTGTATGAATTCAATGTGATGCCATTCGGACTGTGCAACGCCCCTGCCACCTTCGAGAGAATGATGGATAACATTTTCAGTGGGCTCAAATGGGAAACGTGTCTTTGTTATCTAGATGACATTGTCGTTTTCTCGAAAGATTTCCCTTCCCCCCTTCTGCGCCTTCAGCGTGTCCTTACGTGCCTTACTGAAGCCGGCCTACAGCTCAACTTGAAGAAATATGTCACTTTGCCGCTACCAAGCTCACAATACTTGGTCATGTCATATCCAAGGATGGCGTTCTACCGGATCCTACCAAACTTCGTGCCGTTGCAGACTTCCCCAAGCCCACAACCTTGAAAGAACTTCGCAGTTTTGTCGGTCTATGTTCGTATTTCCGCCGTTTTATCCGCAACTTGGCCAGTATCATCGCCCCTTTAACGCAACTTCTCGCCGGAGGCCCGAACCTCTCCTCGTGGTCACCAGCCCGTGATGCTGCGTTCAGTACAATACGCCGTCTACTGGTCTCTCCCCCTATACTCCGCCATTTTGACCCTGCCTGCTCGACCGAAATACACACTGATGCAAGCGGCGTAGGTCTGGGCGCTGTTCTTGCTCAACGGAAACCTGGATATTCCGAGTATGTCGTCGCGTACGCTAGTCGTACCCTCACGAAAGCGGAATCGAACTATTCTGTGACCTAAAAGGAGTGTCTGGCCATCATATGGGCCATTACCAAGTTTCGTCCTTATATTTACGGTCGCCCATTCTACGTTGTTACCGACCACCACGCGCTCTGTTGGCTATCCTCCCTCAAAGACCCCTCCGGCCGCCTCGCCCGCTGGGCGTTACGTCTTCAGGAGTACGATATCCACGTCATCTATCGATCTGGACGCAAGCACACCGACGCTGATGCCCTTTCCCGTTCACCGCTTCCTAACGACTAGACGGCTGGCTTCGTTTGTGCCTACGATATGTCGCCGCTCAACATTACCAACATGAAATCTGAGCAGCAGAAGGATCCATGGATATCCTCCCTCTTAACATTCCTGTCTACGCCCGCAGAGCTGTCTCCGTCACGTGCACTTCGTCGTCAGGCCCACCACTTCGCCACTCGTGATGGACTTTTATACCGCCGCAATTACCATCCTACAGGGCGAAAGTGGCTTCTCGTGATTCCGCGACATCTCCGTGCTGAAATCTGCGCCTCTTTCCACGCCGATCCCCAATGCGGCCATGCAGGTGTCATGAAAACCTAATCTCGACTGCGTATGAGATATTACTGGCGCGGTATGTACCTCTTCATTCGTCAATACATCCGATCCTGTACCGCCTGCCAACGTCGCAAGAATCCCCCCCCTCAGCCAGCCGCTCCGTTGCAGCCATTGCCTTGCCCCAGCCGCCCTTCAGACCTTGTCGGTATCGATCTGTATGGCCCGCTTCCGACCACTTCGGCTAACAACCGTTGGGTCATCGTAGCCGTTGACCACCTAACCCGTTACGTGGAAACATCGGCCTTGCAGCCTGCCACCGCACGGGATGTTGCTTCGTTCATTCTGCATCGCCTCGTTCTTCGTCACGGCGCACCGAAAGAATTGATCAGTGACCGCGGACGTGCGTTTCTTTCCGGCACTGTCGAAACCCTCCTCAAACAGTGCCAGATCATTCACCGGAGCACCACAGCGTATCACCCCCAAACGAACGCCATGACTGAGCGATTTAATCGCACTCTTAGTGACATGCTAGCCATGTACGTTGATAGCGCTCACTCTAATTGGGACCAAGTGCTGCCTTTCGTAACGTACGCCTACAATACGGCTACGCAGACTACAACTGGGTTCTCCCCCTTCTTTCTTTTATATGGTCGTGAACCCACGTCCACCATGAATACTATCCTGCCCTACCACCCCGACGCTTCAGAGACCACTCTACTGTCTGAAGCGCACACATTTGCCGAAGAATGCCGACAATTGGCGCGCTCTTTCACAACGGAGAACCAGGCTCAACAAAAGCATAACCGGGACCCAACAAATCCAGCGCCTTCATATCCCTCAGGTGCCCTCGTTTGGCTCTGGGTGCCTTCCTCAGCACCCGGCCTCTCATCCAAACTCCTATCGCGCTATCATGGACCTTACCGCATTCTCGAACAATCTTCTCCAGTCAATTACGTAGTAGAGCCCTTGAACCCATCTCCAGATCATCGCCGCCGCGGCCGAGAAACTGTACATGTCGACCGCCTCAAGCCGTATTATGATCCCCCTACCCTTTCCTCACCATGGGCCGCCAGGATGGCTCCTTTTCCGCCGGTGGGTATTGTAGTAATCCCGATCGCCATCAGCTCGCGCGCCAACCCGAAGAGGTAGACGAAGTGGAGCCGGAGCCTTGTTGGCACTGCACTGTTGGCAAGTTGTTGATTTGAACGCTACCCCCGTCGCTTTGGTTTGCGGACGTTGCCTACGGTCTTGGTGCTCCAATAAACACCTTACAAGTGATATATTGGACTTTGGTGACCACCCCTTGGGTCAAACGTCGCTATAGTTGCTCATCGCATTGATACTGAAGACGCGAGCCCAATTCACAAAAAAACCTTACCGAGTCGCCATTTCTGAACGTCGCGTCATACAAGATGAAGTAGACAGGATGTTGGCAAGAGACATAATAGAGCCTTCGAGTAGCCTCTGCGCGTCACCTGTCGTGCTTCTTAAAAAGGACAATACCTGGAGGTTCTGTGTTGATCATCGACACCTTAATAAGGTTACAAAAGAAGGGCGTTTACCCCCTGCCCAGGATAGATGATGCCCTCGACTGCTTGCACGGTGCCAGCTATTTCTCTCCGATTGATCTTTGTTCTGGTTATTGGCAGATCGCAGACGACGAACGGGACCAAGAGAAGACCGCCTTCGTCACTCCCGATGGCCTCTACGAATTCAAGATGATGCCTTTTGGCCTGTGTAATGCGCCCGCAACATTCGAGCGCATGATGGATTCTCTTTTTACGCGGCTTCAAATGGGCGACATGCTTATATTATATCGGTGACGTCATTGTATTTTCTTCAACCTTTCAGAGCCATCTTCATAACCTTGATGCCATTCTTGGAGTCTTCCAAAGAGGTGGTCTTCAGCTGAACTCGAAGAAGTGTAGCGTCGGCCGACGTGAACTCAAGGTGCTCGGACATTTGGTCGATGCCCATGACGTATTTCAACCCGACCCCGACAAAATTCGAGCTGCGAGTGTGTTTCCTACACCCCGCTGTACCAACGTGCGTAGTCTTCTTGGCCTATGTTCCTATTTTCGGCGGTTTGTCCCAAACTTTGCAGAGATGGCTCGTCCACTCACTATTCTTCTGAAGAACAATGTTCCATTTTTCTGGGGCCAAGACTAATTTCAAGCCTTTTCTGCGCTCATTGCAGCCCTCACCAACCCACCCGTCCAGGCACACTTCAACCCCTCAGCCCCAACGGAGGTACGCACTGACGCCAGTGGTCACAGTATTGGTGTCATTCTCGGCCAACAGCAGACGGGTCGCACTCGCACCATTGATAATGCCAGTCGCCTCCTCTCTACGGCTGAGCGGAATTATTCGATCACAGAACGTGAGTTTTTAGCCCTCGTGTGGGCCACTACAAAGTTTCACCCTTGCTTTTTTGACCGCCTATTCTCCGTCATCACCGACTACCACGCCTTATGTTGGCTTTCTACGCTGAAGACCCTACTGGTCGCCTGGAGCGTTGGGCCTTGCGTCTTCAGGAATACACTATTTCTGTGGGCCACAGGTCTGGCCGGCTGCACACTGATGCCGATTGCCTGTCCCGCAACCCGGTACATCCGCCGCCTGAAAGCGAGTGTGGCGATGACACCTATGTGTTATCCTAAGAAAGATAAGAAAGACGAGGAAGTCGAAATTCTTAAAAAAGAAATTGAGGAGCTTAAGGGGGTGATTAAAAAGCTAACGCAAAATCAAAATTCGAAACAGCATACGGAAAAACAAGGGCCTCCTACTCCCGCGAAGCAGCTGCCACCTGCTCAGCCAGTCGCACCGCCACCAGCGGCGCCACCGGCGAAAGGGGATGAGCAAATGGCGACTGAGGCGTCTCGCCCGCCCCCGGTGAAGCGCAAAATTCATGAAACAGACTCGTTCCAAGCACTCGAAAATAGGCTTGACGAAAATTGAATTCGTTCATGAGCCAAATGACCCAATTCATGAACCAAATTCAGAGCCAGGTACAGGCACTTGCAGGGGAAGTGCAAAGAGTTCGAACTGAGCTCATAGCTGTCAACACGTGGCAGCAGAATGTCGAGCAAACCCTAACCCAGCTGCAAAATGGCCAGGCGCGTAAATGAAAACCAAATTTGGCAGTGGAACTGTCGCGGCTTCCAGCGCAAGAGAGCGCTACTGCAGCAATACCTTCCACTCATAACTGAGACCCCCCTCGCAATCGCCCTTCAGGAAACAGGGAAGGGAGCCAAACTAATGGGATATCAGGTGTTCAACAGCGATAGAGGCGTGAAATCGACGGTGGCGACCTTTTTCAAGCGCAATGTAGCGGTGATAGAACACGATTTGAATTCGAGAGATATCGAGAACGTATTTCTCGAGATATTAACGGAACGAAAGAAGGATCCCAGTCTATTCCTTAACATTTATAGCTCACCCAAGCAAAAGAAAATTAGATTTAGGGCCCTTATGCGCAAAGCCATCAAGGCGGCCGGGAATAATCCTTTGTTGATCGTTGGTGACTTTAACGCCAGACATCAAGAATGGGGCTATGCTATACAGGACACCAAAGGTAGGCAGCCATGGGAGGACACGCACGAGCTAGGCCTCACCCTCCATACGGATCCCGATCATCCAACGAGGACGGGTAACAGCGTATGCGTGGACACATCCCCAGACCTGACATTTTCAAAAAACTTACAGGGTGTGGACTGGCAAAATTCTGAGCAAAATTTTGGCAGTGACCATTTCATTGTCGTTTCGGTCCTCAAAGAGGGCGTCAAGACGCACAGGGCGTGCCAACCGGCCGTTACAGAATGGGATCATTTTAGAGAAATCAGGGCAACCTCGCAATTAGAACGGATTGAGAACATTGAGGAATAAGTACGGAGGCACTCAAACGCCACGTTGGTGAGGCGACAAAGACGTTGGTAGGAGACGACGCTCCTGGTATAGCAGATAGCCGACTGCTCCACATGTGGGACGCTAAACAAAGCATGGAACGCAGGCTGAAGAAACAAAAGTGGAACAAGAATCTTAGGAGACGAATCTCAAGGCATAACAAGGAAATTGAAAGCTACGCCACGTTGGTGAGGCGACAAAGACGCTGGTAGGAGACGACGCTCCTGGTATAGCAGATAGCCGACTGCTCCACATGTGGGACGCTAAACAAAGCATGGAACGCAGGCTGAAGAAACAAAAGTGGAACAAGAATCTTAGAAGACGAATCTCAAGGCATAACAAGGAAATTGAAAGCTACGCGATCAAACTGTGTGAACAAAACTGGCTCAGCAGATGCGACGAAATGGAGGGAGGCATGCTCCTCCCTCCATGCCTCCCTCCATTTCGACCCAACAAATTAAAAAAAACTCAATCGGGAATAAGATTGGCAAAAGTCAGGCACGCCTTTGAAGGAGACGATGCGGTGTTTATGAATAAGTTAGTAAAAACGTATGTTGCAGACAACCAGCGTTCCCCACTCCCGAGCTACGGTGGCACGCCCAATGAGGCGCTTGACGCCCCCATCACGGAAGCAGAGGTAAGGGCGGAAATTGTAAGACTAAAAACTAAATCAGCCCCGGGCCCCGATGGCATCACCAATAAAATGCTAAGGAATCTGGACGATGACTCTATTAGTCTACTAACGGAATTCATTGGAAAAGTTTGGGAAACGAGCCAGTTGCCAGATCAGTGGAAAACGGCAAACATAATACTAATACCCAAACCGGGAAAACCCCCGCAATTGGAAAATTTGAGACCGATTTCCCTAACCTCATGCGTAGGGAAGTTGCTGGAGCACGTAATACAGACGAGATTAACGTGCTGCATGGAGCAAAACAACCTGTGGCCGCACGAAATGGTCGGTTTCCGACCACACTTGTGCATGCAGGACGTAATGCTCCGACTAAAGCATGATATCATAAACTCGCGATCGAGAGACGCCAAAGTGATCCTGGGCCTAGACCTCACCAAGGCCTTCGACAATGTCAGGCACGAGGCTATCCTCGAAGGGCTCGAAGTGCTCGGAGTAGGGTAGAGAACGAAATTTAGAATCTCCTACGATAGAGTTAGGAAGCAAACACACCGCAGGGCTCAGTGCTACCCAAGAAACACAAAAAGAGCTAATTGACATCTAGAATATGCCTAGGCCAAGAAATGGGCACTTCTAAAAGAAGACTCATTTGAGACGTTCTGTAGACCCAAGAGCTACAAGCCTTCCTGTAGCTCCGATTTAGCTCTGCTAACGCTAAGCCAGTAGAAGTCTTGAAAACTTCTCGCCTAGAAAATTTTTATACTTGTTCTAGACATTGCTTCTAGCTGTAGCTCTGATATAGCTGTGCTAGTAGACATCTTTAAACCCCCTTGGCTAGAACGTTTCTATTCTTGTTTTAGATGTGTAACGATTTGCAGTTTGTGCTCATTGTCGTCAGTTCTGCATGTGAGGTCACAGTGCTCTGCTTTGAGAGCATTATTTTCTAAATTTAATGAAATGACACAGTTAACTGGGGAGAAGGCGAATTGATGAAGGCTTGCACTTTGTACAATGCAATAAGACACAGCTAGAGATGGCGAAAAATCAGTTGGGCTGAAGAGAATTCAAAATTTTTTTATAGAATTTTCAATTTTACTCCTTTAACACCCCACCGATTATGTGCCATCTCTAGCTGTTTCTTATAGTGCTGTAGAAAATGCAAGCCTTCAACAATTCACCCTCTCCCCAGTTAACTGTAATTTAAAATTTAGAAAAAAATGCTCTCAAAGCAGACTATTGTGTGATCTCACATGCAGAATTGAGAACAATGAGCACAAACTACAAATCGCTACACTCAATAGTGAATGCACATGCTGAATGTATGAAGAACACATGCTTCTCCAGTCCGAATTTTTATTGCACTCCATCTACAAAAGTAAAAGCACTCAGCAAATAAGCTTGTTGACAATATGGATTTGAGAAACCTTTTTTGAAGGTTCTTCTGCAAAAGTAAATTCCAAACAACCTGCACTGGCAAAAAAAGTTAAGTTACAGGCATGAATGCAAATGCACTGGTGTAAACTCACTGGAACCATCCGCCCAGAAGGTTCTGCATAAAAATATTTTTTTTATAACTTGCATAGATATATAAAATCATAATGCACACTCAAGGCATTGGCCGATGAGCTAAATTCAATGGCTTATCGTAAGCTCCAGGTTCTGCCTTTTCCAGGGGCCTTTAAGACAGACAAGATTCCAGCAACCTGCAATGACAAAAAAAACTCAAAATAATCAAACGAGCCAAAGGCAGTGGCAGTTGAGCTACGTGCCAGAGTTCTGTTGGGTTTTTAAAGAAAAATATGCACGGAGAAAGAAAACACCAAAATACGGTGATACCACTAGCATCTATGCAAAATGCCCGGACCTACCATGAACGCCACTGAAATCATTCACCTAGTAGCCCCCCCCCACCCCCCCCCCATGCATGAAAAAAAAAAAATCCCTCATAGCTCGCACCACAAACGAGGTCGAGGCAGTGGCCTTATGCTTCGGGCATTGACCTACCGTGAACTGAACAGTTTTTTCTAGTGTGTTTTAGGAGAAGAAAGTTTTATTCACCCTGTACATACACAGAAAACCTTAAAGTGAGCTGAGGTTACTGATTTGAAAACGCTACGGTGCAAAGATGACAACAAAAGCGAATAGGACATTATATGCGCACAACAACCAACTATTTATTGGAAGAAAACACGAATATTCTACATCTGATGTCAGTGAAGTGCCGGAATTTTTTCAGACTCATATAATTCCACATCTTCAACACGACCATTAGCAACAAAATAACTCCTCAAGATATATTACTTCAGTTCTACATTTGCTACCGCACATACTTAGCACGCATCAGTGAAGTTAACAAAGCCAATACAATACAGCTAAGTTGCTTGTTGGGCGAGTTGGTTGGACAGTACGTTAAAACAGCGCTAGAAACATGGACAGATAGAAAGACAAACACGCATTGCTATCTACCCGTGTTTCTAGCGCGCTAGTCAGGCGCATCTGCGGTTCAATTTCGGCGCGCTGCATTCACCATACAAGAGAAGTGGAAAGTTACTTACTGTTGAGAAATATGAGCTCCATATCACAGCGCAGCAGTGGTTGTAAAATACAGCGCGGGAAAGCTGCAAAATCAGCGTAAATGTCCAAGCGCGGGAAACAAAGACAGCACACCGAACACACACCATTGAGAGCACGTTGAGCAACCGTTGAGCATGTCGAAAGACGAGAAAAGATGAGTTGAACCATGAGTTGAACGATCGGTGCGCGCGGGTAGCAAGCAGTCGCTAGCGACTGCAACGCCAAAATGCTAATAAAGCAATAACTGCTTTAAAACCCAACTATTACAAAAACAATTATGAGTTTAATTTTATTTTGTTTTTCAATTTAACCTTATGCTTTGCAAAGAAACAAAAAACTTGAATTAATAAAGCATTCTTGAAAATTGTAAATTGCATCGGCATCGAGCAGAGCGCCACTACGCAGCAGGCTTCAGCGTGCGGAATGATGTTTGAGCGTACGATCGGCTCTCCTGCTGACTGTTCTCTTGCCCAAGCAACAAATTTCCGGCAGTGCGCTGGTTTTCGTTTTCTCGTGCTCCCAAGCAAGCCGGAGTAGAAGGGTAGAAGCATGTCATTCGCGTGCCTCCCGTCTTCTTTCAGGACCCGTATGCTACCCGAGTGCGGCCTTACGAGCGGCAATACGGTAATACGGTGGTTTTCTGGTGTTGGCCAGGCAAGCTAGAATGAAGAGGCATTCGTAGCATAAAAAAGTGTTGTCATTCGCGTGCCTCCCCTCGTCTTTCAGGACCGGTGTGCAACCCAATGCAGCCTTACGAGCGGTAGGTTAGCTGGACCGTAAATGACGGGCTTTGGTTCCCGCTAGAACGAACCGCAGTTTCAAAGTTCGAGGTTATTTTAAAGCGGTCTCTTACCTTCTGTTCTTGATTATCAAATAATCAAGTTGAGACATTGGAGTAATGCAAAGCTGTCTAACAATTTGGCCCGTAATTATTGCTTAATTCCGCGGCTGCAGTAAACCATGCATAGAAAATGTTCGCTGTGATTCGTGAACATTCTTTGAATAGGGATTCAACATTCTGAACAGGGGTAACATGGAGTATTTTTTGTGGGCTTTTAGAAGTTAGTAAACCCTTTCTGCTATAGTATTTGTGAAACGTTTCTGAATAAACATCGCTGAGAGGTCTTTGGAAAAATATCTAATTGATGTCTCCAAAAAAACATATCTGAGACGTCTTTGAAAAGGCGTCTTAGTATAGACGTGCTAACGAAGTTTTCCAGGAAACTTCTTTCCGTCGACGTCTGTGAGAGGTTTTGTTCTAGAACAAGATGTTTATAGCCTTCCAGAGCTGTTTAAAGAAGTTTATTAGACGTTATGTGTTTCGTGGGTATCGCCTTTCCTATTCAACGTGGCAATGAGAGGCCTCCCGGGTAAACTTAACCAAATCAAGGGGCTAAATTTTAGCATGTATGCGGACGATATTAACCTCTGGATTAACCATGGGAGCGATGCGAGTACGGAGGAACGCCTGCAAGCAGCGACCGACATTATTGTCGATTACGCGGCTAAAAGGGGACTTTCGTGCACCCCGCATAAATCTGAGTTGTTCGTTTATAACCCAAAGTACCTCCGCTGCAAGAATAGCGGGGAGTTTCATATTCAGGTGGAGGGCAAACCGGTGCCAAAAGTAGATCAAATCAGGATTTTGGGGATGGTCATTCAATCCCACGGCCATAACGGAGAGGTCCTGAAAAAATTAGAAAGTTACGCGATGCAAACCCTCGGGCTCTTGAGGAGGGTCGCCACTAAAGGAAGAGGCCTCAAGGAGAGAAATTTACTCAGACTAATCCAGGCATACGTAATAAGCAGAATCAGTTACGCCACGCCCTACCTGGACATCAAGGCCGGCGAAAAAGAGAAGTTAGACTGCCTGATTTGAAGATGCGTTAAGAAGGCGCTAGGACTGCCCATGGGTACATCGAGCGAACGACTGCTCGAACTCGAGGTGCATAACACGTGGGCAGAATTGGCGGAGGCAGTGCGAGTCTCCCGATTAGAGAGACTAAGCACGACCGAGACGGGCAGGGTAATCCTTGCAAAAGTAGGCCTCAACCCAGACAGCGGAGTTCAAAAAAGTCACAATTAATAGTGAAATCAGGAATTCCTTGGTAGTCCCCCCCTTCCCTAGGAATATGCATCCAGAATTTAATGTCGAAAGAAGGGCCAAACGAGCCGAAGCTCTAGAGTGACGGTTCAAGAACATGGGAGCAAACGGAGTAGTCTATGTTGATGCGGCAAGTGGCAGAACAGGTGCGGCGGTAGCTTCGGTAGTCGATGGCCGAGGGGCACCGGTATCCGCGGCAGCCATCAGAGGCCGCAACATAGAGACTGCGGAGGAAGTTGCGATAGCGCTAGCTTGCGCAGGAACAGAAGCCAAGTTCATAATTAGCGACAGCAAAACTGCCATTCAAAATTTTGGGAAGGGGAGGATATCGCCGGAGGCGGCCAAAATCCTCACCCAAAGAACGATAAATAGGAAAATTCAGTTAATTTGGACACCCGCTCACGCTGCCGTTCCTGGTAACGAGGCGGCTCACGAGCTAGCCCGAGCTCTCTACTTCCGGGTAGCCGTCGAGCCCCCCGAACACTGGGCATACGATGAGCGTCTGCAAAATTACGGGGAAATCATCGACCATTATAAATTGGGACGTAGACTGGTGCCCCAGCCAGATGTTAGACTAAATAATAGAGAAGCTGTCGCGTGGAGGCGGCTACAAACTAATATGTTCATGAACCCGGTCTGGGCGTTTCACGCGCTACCAGACTTTAGGGACAATGATCTCTGCAAACATTGTGGGGCGAGAGGGACCCTCGACCACATAATTTGGGAGTGCCCACAATCTCCAGGGATAGGGCAAAATATTACAGGTAGAGAAGCCTGGGATACCCTGCTGCGAAGTGCGGACCCTGCGATCCAGCACCGCACCGTCCATCTGGCGGAAGATGCCGCAACAAGCCAAGGGCTACCTGCCAGTCTCTAATCCGCGGGCGCACGACTCCCCGTTTCCGATGGAATTAAAAGTTGTACAACCAACTACTCTCCGGGCTCTCTCGTCTTGCTCTGGATATGGCTCTGGACTTCCGTTCGTCGAGTTGGGCTGTGTGAGGAGCTCTTGCCGTGCTACACAGGCCTCTACAGTATTTTACGGCCAGTTACTTCCGTGGCATGCGAGATCACCCCTGTGCATCCACCACAACAGTCCGCTTTGCAGTGTAGCGATACTGTTCATGTCGCCCGAATGAAGCCGTACTCCAACGGCAGTTCTCCGACACAGTACGCATCGGGACTGTGCTTTTCGCGGACTATGCCATTTTAGAAGGCAGAAGACGAAGATCAACAACGGACAGAAGACGAAGTGATAGCAACGGTTGGTGCTATCTACTACCTTTGTTGCTACTGGAGAGGCGCGCTTTAAGACTATGTTTGGGGTTGCCAAAATCAATTAAAAATGCAGTCCTCTATTTAGAGGCCCGTACGTACGTGACTTGAACTCTCGATTTGAGCTCCTCACTGTGCGAACCTTTTTACGAGCACTGGAATCTGTCTGGAGTGACTTCTTCCATTTTTATTACACATCAAGGTTTGGTTTGGTTTGGTTTTGCGGAATTTAACGTCCCAAAGCAACCAAGGCTATTAGAGACGCCGTAGTGGACGACTCCGGAAATTTCGACCACCTGGGGTTCTTCAACGTGCACTGACATCGCACAGCACACGGACGCCACTCCGTGTATTGTTTCTAGATTATCATTGGCCGCAATATAGGCAACCACAACTTGTATTTACTCAGTCCTTGCTGTCCAAAATTGCAGTTTCGCTTATTTCAGTAAGACGTGTTGGCAATGTTCAAGCTACTTCCGCACTGTGCTTTGACCAGTCGTTGCTATCTAATTATTATCTATTATATTGTTACGGGGATGTACTTAATGTGACGGCACTGCGATGGGCTGAACTCGACGCTAAGACTTCAGTAGCCGTGCAGAATCCACTCTCTCAGCGTCGTCCTCTTTCTCAACGCTTCGTCGTGCCCGCGTTCCTCGATCGTCGTCTTTGTCAGTGAGCACATCACTTTGGTCCTGCGTTTCCCGGTAACACTACCCCCCTCGGCAAAAGGCAACGTCCCGGTGCGTATTAGGCGTGCGGTGTGGAAGGGGAGTAATATGGCTTGAGGCGGGCGACGTGTACGATTTCGGAAGTGGGTGTAGCAGTCGGTGACTTTGGGTGGAGCGGTGCAATCTCATAGGTCACGTCGGTCACTGGGCGTAGTACACGGTAAGGACCCGTGTAGTGGGGCAGAAGTTTTTGACACAACCCCACACGACGGCACGGAAGCCAGAGCAACACCAGAGATCCAGGAGAATAGTGCACATCGCAGTGGTAAGCGTAGTAGCGGCGTTTTGAGCTTCTTGAGAGACGGTGAGATTGTTACGAGCAATCTGGCGAGCAGCGTCGGCTCGGGCGATGGTATCGCGGGCATAGGTTGTGACGGGGCCAGCGGCGGGAAGCAAAGTGTCGAAGGGCAGTAAGAGGTATCTTCCAAAGAGAAGATAGAATGGAGAGTACCCAGCAGTGTCATGACGCGAAGAGTTATATGCAAAGGTGACAAATGGCAGACTAATATCCCAGTCGCGATGACTGTCGGATACGTACATTGCGAGCATGTCGGTGAGTGTGCGGTTAATACGCTCCGTAAGGCCGTTCGTCTGAGGGTGGTACGCAGTGGTGAACTTGTGCCGAACGGAGCAAGAACGAAGTATTTCATCAACAACTCGGGAAAGGAAACAGCGGCCACGGTCGGTAAGTAATTGACGGGGAGCACCATGGTGAAGTATGACGTCGTACAAAAGGAAGTCAGCAACGTCTGTGGCGCAGCTGGTTGGAATGGCGCGAGTGATCACGTAACGCGTGGCATAATCGGTGGCCACAGCGATTCATTTGTTTCCTGACAAGGACTCTGGGAAGGACCCTAGGAGGTCAAGGCCAACACGAGAAAATGGCTCAGTCGGGATAGCAATCGGCTGCGGTGTCCAGGTGGCAGCACAGGGGGTTTCTTCCGGCGTTGACAGAGGTCGCAAGCGGCTACATAACGTTGGACAGAGCGGTAGAGTCCAGACCAGAAGAAACGCCGGCGCACGCGGTCGTATGTACGTGAGAGGCCAAGATGACCAGCTGTAGGGGCGTCGTGCATTTGTTCGAGAACGGCAGAGCGTAGGTGTTGGGGAACGACCAGCAAGTGCTCAGCGCCATCAGGTCGCATGTTGCGGCGGTATAGCGTATTCCCATGAAGAAAGAACAGGGCGAGGGAAGAGTCACGGCTGTGTGTGCGAAGGCGGTCGATAAGAGAACTGAGGGTTGGGTCCAAGCGCTGTTCGTCAGCTATGTGGGAAAAGTCCGATATAGAGAAGACACAGGGGTCCGGCTCGTGGTCAGTATAGGAAGGGGGATCGACGGGATAACGGGACAGACAGTCTGCATCCTGGTGGAGCCGACCTGATTTGTATACAACGGAAAAGGTATACTCTTGCAAGCGCAGTGCCCAGCGGCCGAGGCGGCCAGCAGGATCCTTGAGGGAAGAGAGCCAACATAAGGCGTGGTGATCGGTAATTACAGTGAATGGTCGGCCAAACAAGTAGGGTCTGAATTTTCCAAAGGCCCAGACAAGAGCCAGGCACTCCCGTTCCGTAATAGAATAGTTCTGATCCGCTGATGACAGGAGACGACTGGCGTAGGCAATCATGCAGTGTTGGCCGCGTTGTCGCTGTGCAAGAATGGCACCAATCCCGTGGCCACTGGCGTCGGTGTGAAGTTCCGTCGGGGCAGACGGGTTGAAATGGGCCAACACAGGAGGATTGGTGAGAACAGCGATGAGGGTGGAGAATGCGTTAGCCTGCTCTGGTCCCCATGAGAAAGGAACGCCTTTCTTCAGGAGATTGGTGAGAGGACGAGAAACAGCGGCAAAGTTTGGGACGAACCGGCGAAAATAAGAGCACAGTCCTATAAAGCTGCGGACATCACGGGGTGAACGGGGAGATGGAAAAGCACTGACAGCGCGAACTTTGTCGGGATCGGGTTGCACGCCGGTGGCATTCACCAAATGGCCAAGCACTTTAAGTTTGCGGCGACCAAAACTGCACTTCTTTGACTTCAGTTGAAGTCCGGCACGGCGGAAAAATGCGAAGATGGAAGAAAGGCGACGAAGATGGCTTTCGAACGAGGGCGAGAAGACAATCACGTCATCCAAGTAACATAGACAAGTCGTCCATTTGAAGCCGCGGAAGGCCGACCCACATGGAGCGATTTTCCCGCGGCAAACCTTGCGAACAGCCGCCCGGCGGCCGTTCGCGGCCGCGGGACTCTACGCCGGCGGCCGTTCGCAGGCTATCAAGCCGGGCCAAGATGGCTGGGCCAGATATTTTCGCCGGCGGCCGGGCGAACGGCCGCTCCTGGGCGCGACCACCGTGAGATGGCAGCACTTGCTGCCGCACCGCGCCGGCTGCGGCTCCGAGTCGTGAGCGCCGACGATACGCAAAACTTTAGAAACGTGTGCTAAAGTTTGTTGTTTCCGTAAGTAATAAGTGAAATGTCAATACTGAATCCTTCCTGAGGATCGCTGAGCCGTACCGAGTGGCTGATATAGAAGTGACAGCTGCGATGCAAGCAAAGTTCTGCCACGGCCGATCTCGAGGGAGAGAGCGCTTCTCTTAGCGCGCGCTCTCCCCCTAGACCGGCCGTGGTTCTGCTCAACCATCTGCCGCCATCGCGGCATGACTGCTCCGGTCCGCTTGCACGCCGCCTCCGCTATAAAGTGGAGCCGAAGTTAATCATATTTTACTTTTATTGTTAGAGAATGGGATTGAGATTTAGGCAGTTCTGTGAGTAGACCATTTACTATAGCACGAAGGAATTTCATAGCGCCGTTTCATGTAGCACTACCATCGATGCGAAACCGAATAGGCCAATCGACGACTAGGGAGCAGCGCACAACAGAGCACTGTCGTCCGCCACGCTAGCGGGCGGCACTGCTTTGGTAAGGTACCGCCATAAGGTGCTGCAAGCGTTGCGATTTTGCCTACTCTGATGATACAGCTATTTCTAGGCACTATAATACAGCTGAAGCGGGAGCTTTTTCGACATTCCGCTCAACACTGGCTCAACCCTGCTTCAGAGAGATGCGCCTGCAGTACGCTGTTGCTACGGCGTCGGACGTACATTCGGAGGCAGTATACAAGCGCTGTCGGGCGCAATTTGAGACGCTTGCTTATTTATATGTTGCTCTTGAAATGTCATCTAGTATGAAAAGTGTTTAAGCCTATCGACGACTAGGGAGCAGCGCACAACAGAGCGCTGTCGTCCGCCACGCTAGCGGGCGGCAATGCTTTGGTAAGGTCCTGCCATAAGGTGCTGCAAGCGTTGCGATTTTGCCTACTCTGATGATACAGCTATTTCTAGGCACTATAATACAGCTGAAGCGGGAGCTTTTTCGACGTTCCGCTCAACACTGGCTCAACCATGCTTCAGAGAGATGCGCCTGCAGTACGCTGTTGCTACGGCGTCGGACGTACATTCGGAGGCAGTATACAAGCGCTGTCGGGCGCAATTTGAGACGCTAGCTTATTTATATGTTGCTCTTGAAATGTCATCTAGTATGAAAAGTGTTTAGGCCTAGCGACGACTAGGGAGCAGCGCACAACAGAGCACTGTCGTCCGCCACGCTAGCGGGCGGCAATGCTTTGGTAAGGTCCCGCCATAAGGTGCTGCAAGCGTTGCGACTTTGCCTACTCTGATGATACAGCTATTTCTAGGCACTATAATACAGCTGAAGCGGGAGCTTTTTCGACGTTCCGCTCAACACTGGCTCAACCATGCTTCAGAGAGATGCGCCTGCAGTACGCTGTTGCTACGGCGTCGGACGTACATTCGGAGGCAGTATACAAGCGCTGTCGGGCGCAATTTGAGACGCTTGCTTATTTATATGTTGCTCTTGAAATGTCATCTAGTATGAAAAGTGTTTAAGCCTATCGACGACTAGGGAGCAGCGCACAACAGAGCGCTGTCGTCCGCCACGCTAGCGGGCGGCAATGCTTTGGTAAGGTCCTGCCATAAGGTGCTGCAAGCGTTGCGATTTTGCCTACTCTGATGATACAGCTATTTCTAGGCACTATAATACAGCTGAAGCGGGAGCTTTTTCGACGTTCCGCTCAACACTGGCTCAACCATGCTTCAGAGAGATGCGCCTGCAGTACGCTGTTGCTACGGCGTCGGACGTACATTCGGAGGCAGTATACAAGCGCTGTCGGGCGCAATTTGAGACGCTAGCTTATTTATATGTTGCTCTTGAAATGTCATCTAGTATGAAAAGTGTTTAGGCCTAGCGACGACTAGGGAGCAGCGCACAACAGAGCACTGTCGTCCGCCACGCTAGCGGGCGGCAATGCTTTGGTAAGGTCCCGCCATAAGGTGCTGCAAGCGTTGCGACTTTGCCTACTCTGATGATACAGCTATTTCTAGGCACTATAATACAGCTGAAGCGGGAGCTTTTTCGACGTTCCGCTCAACACTGGCTCAACCATGCTTCAGAGAGATGCGCCTGCAGTACGCTGTTGCTACGGCGTCGGACGTACATTCGGAGGCAGTATACAAGCGCTGTCGGGCGCAATTTGAGACGCTTGCTTATTTATATGTTGCTCTTGAAATGTCATCTAGTATGAAAAGTGTTTAAGCCTATCGACGACTAGGGAGCAGCGCACAACAGAGCGCTGTCGTCCGCCACGCTAGCGGGCGGCAATGCTTTGGTAAGGTCCTGCCATAAGGTGCTGCAAGCGTTGCGATTTTGCCTACTCTGATGATACAGCTATTTCTAGGCACTATAATACAGCTGAAGCGGGAGCTTTTTCGACGTTCCGCTCAACACTGGCTCAACCATGCTTCAGAGAGATGCGCCTGCAGTACGCTGTTGCTACGGCGTCGGACGTACATTCGGAGGCAGTATACAAGCGCTGTCGGGCGCAATTTGAGACGCTAGCTTATTTATATGTTGCTCTTGAAATGTCATCTAGTATGAAAAGTGTTTAGGCCTAGCGACGACTAGGGAGCAGCGCACAACAGAGCACTGTCGTCCGCCACGCTAGCGGGCGGCAATGCTTTGGTAAGGTCCCGCCATAAGGTGCTGCAAGCGTTGCGACTTTGCCTACTCTGATGATACAGCTATTTCTAGGCACTATAATACAGCTGAAGCGGGAGCTTTTTCGACGTTCCGCTCAACACTGGCTCAACCATGCTTCAGAGAGATGCGCCTGCAGTACGCTGTTGCTACGGCGTCGGACGTACATTCGGAGGCAGTATACAAGCGCTGTCGGGCGCAATTTGAGACGCTTGCTTATTTATATGTTGCTCTTGAAATGTCATCTAGTATGAAAAGTGTTTAAACCTATCGACGACTAGGGAGCAGCGCACAACAGAGCACTGTCGTCCGCCACGCTAGCGGGCGGCACTGCTTTGGTAAGGTCCCGCCATAAGGTGCTGCAAGCGTTGCGACTTTGCCTACTCTGATGATACAGCTATTTCTAGGCACTATAATACAGCTGAAGCGGGAGCTTTTTCGACGTTCCGCTCAACACTGGCTCAACCATGCTTCAGAGAGATGCGCCTGCAGTACGCTGTTGCTACGGCGTCGGACGTACATTCGGAGGCAGTATACAAGCGCTGTCGGGCGCAATTTGAGACGCTAGCTTATTTATCTGTTGCTCTTGAAATGTCATCTAGTGTGAAAAGTGAGTTGTTGAATCGGACTCAGGTCGTGAGTTTTCTCACTCGGGCGCCGACGCTGCCGACGCCGCCAGTTTTTCGCTGCATGTGGTTCGGCACGGCGACGGTGCGTCGGCGTTCCGCCGCGCCGCATGAAGTTCGCAGAGAAAGTTCGCTCCATGTGGTTGGCCCAAGTTCATCATTCGTTCAAACGTAGCAGGGGCGTTGCAAAGTCCAAAAGGCATAACCTTAAATTGGTAAAGTCCATCGGTTGTGACAAAAGCTGTCTTCTCGCGGTCTTGTTCGTCGACAGAAATCTGCCAGTAGCCGCTACGAAGGTCGATGGAGGAAAAGTAGCGGGCTCCATGTAAACAGTCCAAGGCATCGTCTATTCGCGGCAGCGGGTAAACATCTTTCCTTGTAATCTTGTTCAAATGTCGATAGTCGACGCAAAAGCGCCAACTGTTGTCTTTTTTTCTAATGAGCACGACAGGAGATGCCCAGGGGCTGTTCGAAGGTTCGATGATATCGTTGGCCAACCTCTTGTCGACCTCCTGCTGGATGACTTGGCACTCAGAAATGGACACACGATAAGGCCTCCGATGTACAGGTTTTGCATCGCCGGTGTCAATGCGGTGAGTCACTACTGATGTTCGGCCCTGAGAACCGGCAGCAAAGTCAAAAATGTTTGAGAAGGATAACAAAAGGTTGTGCGGGTCCTGGGCGTGTTCGGGGCTGAGGTCAGAGGCAATCATTGCGGAAATAGGGTCGGTAATTGTGGTGGGGAGTACGGGTATTGGAAGAACGCTTGAATGTGGGCCAGGAGTGAGTGCACAAATGGTGCAGTGTGAGAGGGGACAGGGTAGCAAGGGATATTCCTTCGGGGAGAACTTGGGGTGACAGACTGAAGTTCAGGATAGGAAGGTAGGTGCTGTTCTGTGTAACGCGTACGATGAGATGAGGAAGAACGACGTTGTGGTCAAAAAAAAACCTCGGTGATAGGGCAAGCAACATAGTCACCGTCAGGCACAGGCGGGAAAGGTGACAGAGGTAGGTAAACAGCAGAGTCAGGGGGCAGGCGAGCGAACTCGGTAGATGGAGAAGTAGATGGAGGATGTTCTGAGCAGACAGGTAGGTCCAAACGAAGAAGGCCGCTGGAGCAGTCGATAAGGGCAGAGTGGGCCGTTAAAAAGTCAAGGCCGAGGATCACATTGTGAGGGCACTGGTTGAGGACGGTGAAAAAAACAGGGATGTGATGACCGGCAAGAGTGACTCGGGCAGTGCACAGCCCAGTGACGGCAGCAGTACTGCCATCGGCAACACGAACGGTGGGCGAAGCGGCGGGGGTCTGTACTTTCTTGAGGCGGCGGCAAAACGATGAGCTCACGATCGAGACTTGGGCACCAGTGTCAATGAGGGCAGAGACGGGAACACCATCCACGAGCAGAGATAGGAGGTTACAGGGCGAAGAAATGGGCAGTAGAGGATTTCCAGGTCGGGGTACCAATGCAGCGTCACCTCCGGGAGCTGCATTGGCTAGTTTCCCGTGAAGCGGCCGGCAGAGGACGGCGAGGAACTGCGGCTAGGAAGAGGTGAACGGGAACGGCGGGCATGGCGGGGAAGGAGAGCGACTGGACACAGGAGGAGGCGGAGTGGTATCGGTGCGGGGCGGCTCATAACGAGGCGTGAAACGGCGGTGACCGTAATCGGAGTAGCGGTCAACGTAAGGAAAACGTCGAGGTGGTGATGTCCAGCAGCTGCGACAGTGGCGAGAGATGTGGCCAATACGCGAGCACGTTAAACAGATCGGCCTGTCGTCAGGGGTGCGCCACTCATCAGGATTGCGGTATCAGTAGCGTGGCGTGTAGGTGTTGCGGGGCGTAGCGGTGGCGACCATGGGAGGGATGGGGCTCGAACTGTGGTGTTCCACGGTGTGGCTATAGTGGACGCCCAAGTTAGCAACCTCTTGACGAACGACGGCTTGAATCAGGGATATCATCGCTAGGTTGCTGTCCGAGGAGGGCGGGTTCGATGCAGCAGGAGCGAGCGCTTCCAGTTCACGACGCACGATGCGGGTCACATTTTCAGTGTTGGAAGGCTGCCTTAGGGTCGGCAGATACTCGCACGTGGAGCTAGGGGCAGTGTTGGGGAGCCGATTGAAGCGATGTGCAATGAGTTTGTGTTTGGCCTGCTCGAAATGTCGACAAACCTGCAGGACGGAGTCAACCGTAGAGCAGTCCCGACAGAGTAGAAGATTGAAGGCATCGTTGGCTATGCCTTTGAAGATGTGCCCCACCTTATCAGGTTCTGTCATGTCTTTGTCGACTTTTCAGCAGAGGACCAGAACGTCTTGTATATACGTAATATAAGGCTGGGTAGATGTCTGGGCACGTGTGGCGAGGTCCCTCTTGGCGGCGAGTTGACGGCCAACCGGTTTTTCGAACAGGTCACGGAGTTTTTGTTTGCAAACATCCCAAGAGGGTATATCTGCTTCGTGTGTTTCGAACCAGGGTATATCTGCTTCGTGTGTTTCGAACCACACGCGTGCCGTGCCAATAAGGTAGATGACATTGGACAGCATCAGCGTGGCGTCCCACCTGTGGTGCTGGCTAACACGCTCATAAAGCGAAAGCCAGTCCTCGACATCGACCTCATCTGTACCGCAGAATAGGCCAGGGCCACGGGGATGGGCTACGACGACAGTTGGAGTTGCGGAGGTAGATGGAGTCGCGTCGGTTGTCATCGTGACGGTTCCGAGGTGACGGCCACTGCGGAGATCCAGCGTCAGATTGTGTCGAACCCGCGACCTCCACCAAAATGTTACGGGGATGTACTTAATGTGACGGCACTGCGATGGGCTGAACTCGACGCTAAGACTTCAGTAGCCGTGCAGAATCCACTCTCTCAGCGTCGTCCTCTTTCTCAACGCTTCATCGTGCCCGCGTTCCTCGATCGTCGTCTTTGTCATTGAGCACATCACTTTGGCCCCGCGTTTCCCGGTAACAATATTATCTATTACAGTATCCACGACACATGTCTATTTTCACAGATGCCTCACAACAGAATGAAAAAGCAGCAATAGGGATTTATTCCCAAGCACTTGCAGTTTTTCTGTACGGATCCCTGATTACACACCAATATTTACTGCTGAATTGCTTGCAATTGGTTTGGCCCTTCAAAAAGTTCCCGGTAATGTTACTCACGTAATCATACTCTCTGACTGCCTGTCAGTCTTAGCAGCATTAGAAAGCCCGAAAATGCGTCTTTTGAAACAAACCCTGATGTTTTTCCTTCCGATAAAGTTACAGGAAGTACGTTTTCAGTGGGTTCCAGGACACTGCAGCATCGCTTCTAATAAAATGGCAGATTATTTAGCCAATTCAGCTCTCAATGGGCCTGTTGCAGATGTTGTACCCAATATTATCTTGCTAAATATATCCAGTTTTGAAAGGTTTCAAGCGTTAAACTCCTTCAGCCATGAGCCACTCCATGCGACTACGGATTTTAACCATTTAAATTTCCATTGGAATGTCCGATGTAGCTCGAGGCAATGAGAGGTCTCCACGACACTCATGCATTGTAGAATTCCTTCCCTCAATCTTTATGTCGCTCTGGATTCACGCCGTCGAATCTTTGTGCGTCATGTGATGACGTGGAAACAATTGAACATTACATCCTCTCCTGCTGCAGGTATGATACTCAGAGAAGAAATTATTTAGAAATACCTCTTGCTCGCCTAGGATTGCCATTTACAGTTTGTCCTCCTCTCCTTTGGTGCAACCATCAAAGGCTATGCCCTAAACCCGGTGTGCGACTTACTTCGGAATTATAATATTGCTACTGGAAGATTTTAGTGTTAGTACTGGTCTGTTTGAATAGTACTTTTTTATTATTTTTATTTTACAATTTTAATCCTTTTTTCATTGTTTTCTATTACTATCACCTCAAAATTTCAAATTATTTCAGTAACACTAACTCCTAATTATTAGGTTATCTATCATAGTCAAATCGACATTATCAATTATATGTCACCTACAACGAATTCTGGCCAATCCCTCACTGTGGTTATGTGCCATTATAACGAGGAAGAAGGTTGGTGCTAAGAGAAGGTTGGCGCTGCTGTGTTTCTATGTGCTGTGTCATCAGCTGCTGTGCTTCTTCGATTAACCTTGCCATGCGTGATCTATATTGATGCCCCACATGAACTGCCCCCACGCAAAGAACTTTCAGTTGGTTGGAATTACAGGGAATGCCCAGAATGAGTCAGAATAGGCTACTTATTCACTTTTGTTTCCGTTTGGCCCACAAATGCCAGAACAGGAAAATCATTATAAATGCACATGCTGTAGATTTAGGTCAATGTGACAGGTAGACTTCCTTCCAGAGCAGCTTCAAATTTATTGACGTCAAAAATTTCTTTTGGGAGCACTTACCAATCCTTAGCCGATCAAAAAAAAAGCAGGACTTAGTGCATGAATACTCGCAAAGTTATATGCATTTTCAATGGCTTAACATAAGTTATTTCCATCTTTATCTTCTTGGTCAATAGACATATTCTGAAGGCAGAATATATGGTTAATTTTTTTTACGCAGTAACATCAGGATGCCATCTGAAATCATGAGCTCTGTGAAACTCATGAGTTGAAACTAGATTTAATGAAGTTGAGGGGAGCCATGAATTGTTTCGATAAATCGAGTGAGGCATTTCTCAGTCCTATAATTTGGTACATACGATTATTAGGTGCGGCGGCACCCAAAAAGCTACCGCAGCATCATTCTTGCGAAACCTTAATGCTCTCAAAATGAAAGTGGTCAGCAAAAATGAATGGCACCGTTAGCGCACAAGAAACAAAAATTGTTACTCATCAGGTGTCCACAGAAACAAGTGCTCGGACTAACAACTGAAGGTTTAATGACGCAAGTGTGACAAGTGCGACAGATACTGCACCTTTCCCTTCCTGTGAACCAATAATTATTAAGAAGAGCCCCAGAAGACTACAAATTTATTTTCCAGCAATAAAGTCCATAATATTTGCCTGTCCGCGCTTTGTGAGCAATGACCGCACTGATTTCACGGTCTGAAGTGCTACGTATAGCACTATAGGCCTAACAAGCCGAGCTTGAGAGACGCATGCACTAAAGGCACGAGGAAATATCCGTAGAAGCACAATGGCGAACGAACCACCCGAAGCACACCACAAAAAAAAGCATCGAACAGCAACACTGCCCCTTGGAATGCGACACGAGACTTTATTACCGCTATCACCGTCTGGTGAATTCAACTGAACACTACTACTCTTGTTTTGCGCAGCGCAGTTTGAAAGAAAGCGGGATGAAGGTGCCCCACAATGTTACCATGGGCTAGCAGTCAATAAATTTTGGGGGTGCTCTCTACAAAAGACCCAAAATAGCCCCTTTCCACCTTCATTTTTCAAATTAAAAAAAAAAGGTTTGTTAAATCGGAACAGATCACGGAATTGATTTATTCTTTTGAGTTAGTCAACGCATTGTATCCTATGGGCGTCTGCGGGGAATTACAATATCTTCATTAAATCGAGACTTTCGTTAAATCGAGTTTTGACTGTATTTGCAGAAAGAAAAAAACGGTCCGCCTTACTCTAATTTTTCTAAACAATCAGCTCTATAGTAACTAGGAAGCAGCACACTAGGAATACACACAGACAGCAAGGGACAAGCACTCCTGTCTGTGCGTATTGAGGATGTGCTGCTTCTTAACTACAAACCAACTACCCATCATCTGCTTTACCAAACCTATAACATGGCACAGGACCTTACCGCAACTTTCTTACTACTCACCCGAATTTGTCCTGTAATCTCTTTTGGAAAGAGAAGGCACGATCATACATGCATTTTTTATTGATAGAGGAGCTAGTACAAGTCAACGGGACTGATGACGATCATGGTATGTTATCAAATGGCCTGCACTGAAATGTTTCTGCATATGTAATCACTTCCTAAACCAGATAATTCAAATATCTTACAAAATGATGTGCATGAAGAACACAAGCAATAACAAAAAAAGAGCAAGCATTAACATCCTTACCCCATTACAGCCAAACTACACAGAAGAGCAAAGAGAATGAATAAATTTCTGTACCCTAGGCAGTAACTTCCAGTCCTCAACTACCAATGAAGCAACAAGGTGTGGTCCATGTGCTCCCAAGGCCACTAAAACATGAGTTTTCGGGGGCATGATAAATGCTGCCTGTAGCCCCCGTGGCTGCCAACACACCACAAATGGAGCCAGGCCTTCACACAGCTGCTGCCAGAGCTGCGGGCTGGGAGGGCTGGGTCCAAGGCACAGAGTGGACGTCTGGGCCTCCAAGCAGCCACTGCCATTCAGCCTGCAGCCAAAGAAAAAGGGCAACAAGGATAGCTGCCAACCGAGTACTTTCATGAACACCGTAAAATTAAGATTTCATTTTGTCAATAAACTTTCTGACTAGTACTATATATGTGAATCCAAACATTCTTCATACTGAATTCACAGTTCTGCTCTCATTATTATTCAGCACTATCACCGAGTGCTTCAATCAATTTGGCCTTTAAGGGATGAAGAAAAATGTTTCAATTACGAATGTGCCTAAATGAACTGCCTAAAACAGTTTTGCATCAGAGTAATTTTATCTAATAAACGCCTGGAGTATGGTCATCTATACAACATTTGATATGAAAACTAACCGACGATAATATTTTGCAGTTTTGTATTTTCTTTGTACACACCGTCTGGAAAGTCTAAGGACTGCTACAGCATCCCAAGTGCATCTTTTCACAATGCAACACAGTAAGAGTAGTGTCTTCACAAAACAGCCTCATTGCATTTTGAGGATACTTTCCCACACATACATGACTCAAAATGCAAAGGGCAGTGGAAGCATGAGGATGCAAGTGCGAGAAATATATTTATTTTTGCCCCACCCCTTGCGCAATACCTCTTTAAGGTATAAAATACATATAGGCATTAGAATGGCAAAAAGCCATATGATCCCAAAATAAAACACAAAGGGAGTGCTGCCCAAAGCAGACTTAACAGGTGCAACTGGCCGATGTGTGCGCTCGATGAAAGAGGTGAGATGACATGAATTTAGGAGAAGCAAAAGTAAAATTACGCTGCTAAACCATATTCCAGCAACGAGGGGGCTTCCGACTGTGTTGCGCCTACCATAGTGCACATGCCCGAGGTCTGTTCCATGCAATTCAGGTTTGAGGAGGCCTACCTGGACGATTGCTGGCTCTCCGGGTTGTGCCTGAAGGTGACACCATATGAATTTACCATTGTGAGCCCACCCATATCAAAGTTAACGAACGTTTGGTGTTATAGATTTACTAATATGAACGACGGCCAGAACCGCGCTTCTAGTTCAAATTATCAAAATTAACAGGGTCCTAATTAACAAGATTTTACTGCAGTATCGGTTTCGACATCAGCATGCGTGATGCCGGACACTCGCACCTCAAGTGATGTCAGGACAGCTCAACTAGTACTCTGTTGCTTTTAAAAGGAAAGCATTCTTAGTTGCTAAAAGCATCGGAACTCCATCAAACATGAACTGAATGAGGGAGGGAGAGCAAATGCCAACAAGCCACAACACCTCCCGTAGCAGACCCATTTTGGGGCAAGTCCATTACCATGACCACAGTAGCAAACATGAAGCAGATGAACACGTTTCATTGTCATAGAGGTTAATATTGTTATGGCGTATGCTTCTGGCTAGGAACATAACTGAAGGTCAAATTAGTGCTAGCATCTGAAATATTTGTCCAATAGGGGGTACAGGAGCTTTCACAGCCATGCTTCCACGCAGCGCACACACCCCTTGTGAATTCATGGCAATGTTCCAAAGAGACACAAGCCATGACGGACTCCATAATGTGAGAGCTCTCAACTGATTCTGACCACATGGAGTTCCTTATCGTCAAGTGTCCCCTTCATATACGTTCCCCTTGGATGCCTAGCATGGTGTGCTTCTGCATGTGCAAGCACGTGGCATCTATGTCTGGCGAGTGTCTATCGAGTCATTGAATCAAATGCAAAATGTAGTGCAGATATAAATGCTTCAATCATATTATATGCAAGTGAAAAACTTTCTCTCTTTCTGCTATTCCCAAATTACACCTTGTACAATATGCAGACCTGTATTTATACTGGTTTTTACCACACTCAGCAACAGTCGTACAGCTGCACGGAAAGTTGACTCATCATGCTACATCTAACAAGTCATAAAAGCACATTTGAGAACAGTAAAATCTATCTGGTACACTTGCAATTTGCCCAGTTTGTAAGAAAAAGGCAGGCGGCAGACCACCACACCATGCGACACATTTTAAGCACTAGGAGTGGCATTCGAAAAAAACATGAACAAGTTTCCTACCTAATGACATAGCAGCAGATGGTAATGTCAAGGAGCTTAGGAGGGTGAATTACAACAGCCAATAGTGGAACTGACATGCTTTGAGCTCCATGAGCACACAGCTGTAGTCTCTTGCAATGACCGTGCGAAATTAGGGGTGCATAAATATTCATAAATATCCATCAATGAATTAGCGGTGAGGGGGAGAGCAGAAGAGTTCAGGATCTCGCTACAGAATAGGTATTCAGCTCTAACTGAGGATGGCGACATTACCTTAGAGGCAAGGAACAATAATTTCAGAGATATCATTATTGAGTGCACGGTAGAAGTAGGCGGTAGGATAGTTAGAGAGGATACCGGTAAGCTGTCTAAGGAGACGAAAGATTTGATTAAGAAACGCCAGAGTATGAAAGCTTCCAATCCAACAGACCAGATCGAATTGGCCGAGATATCAAAGCTAATCAATAAGCGCAAGGTGGCCGATATAAGGAAGTATAACATAGAGAAAATTGAGCATGCTGTAAAGAACGGGGAAAGCCTTAAAGCGATAAAAAAGAAATTGGGCATAGGCAAAAACCAGATGTATGCGATAAGGGACAACGAGGGCAACGTCATCACTAATATGGAAAAGATAGTCAAAGTAGCCGAGGAGTTCTATACAGATCTCTACAGTAGCCAAAGTAGTCAGGACCGTAATGAGATTGGCGGTAGGAAAAAACAGTCAGACGTTCCACCAGTGACGAAGGACGAGGTCAAGAAAGCACTAGAAACTATGAAAAGGGGGAAATCAGCTGGAGAGGATCAGATAACTACAGATTTGCTGAAGGACGGGGGGGGATATCGTGCTAGAAAAACTGGCCACCCTGTATACGCAGTGCCTGGTGTCATCGACGGTATCGGAACCATGGAAGAATGCAAACATTATCCTCATTCACAAGAAAGGGGACTCTAAGGACCTTAAAAATTACAGACCAATCAGCTTACTGTCTGTTACGTATAAGGTATTTACTAAGGTAATCGCTAATAGAATCAGGACAACCTTAGACTGCAATCAAGCAAAGGATCAAGCAGGCTTTCGGAAACGGTACTCTACTATCGATCATATCCATACCATCAATCAGGTGATAGAAAAATGCTCGGGATATAACCAGCCCTTATACATAGCATTCATTGATTACAAAAAAGCATTTGACTCAGTTGAAACCTCGGCGGTGATGCAGGCATTGCGAAATCAGGGGGTAGACGAGCCGTACGTGAATGTGCTGGAAGATATATATAGTGGCTGCACAGCAACCATAGTTCTGCATAAAGAAAGTAACAAAATTCCCATAAAGAAAGGTGTTAGGCAAGGAGACACAATCTCCCCAGTACTATTCACAGCTTGTTTAGAAAAAGTATTCAGAGACTTGGAATGGGAGCAGTTAGGGATAAGGGTAGATGGAGAATACCTCAGTAATCTGAGATTTGCTCATGACATTGCCTTGCTAAGCAACTCGGGGGATGAACTGCAAATAATGATTGATGACCTAGACAGGAAAAGTAGAAAGGTAGGCTTGAAAATCAATATGCAGAAGACTAAGGTAATGTTCAACAGCCTCGGGAAGGAACAGCAGTTTACATTAGGTAGCGAAATATTGGAAGTAGTAGGCGAATATGTCTACTTATGACAGGTAGTAACCGCAGATGCGGACCATGAAAAGGAAATAACAAGAATAAGATTGGCATGGAGCGCATTTGGCAAGCACTCGCAGATTATGACTAGCAGCTTACCGGTATCGCTCAAGAGGAAAGTATACAACAGTTGCATTTTGCCTGTACTCACCTATGGGGCTGAAACGTGGAGGCTAACCAAGAGAGTTCTACTTAAGTTGAGGACAACCCAGAGGGCTATAGAACGAAAAATGGTAGGGGTAACATTAAGAGATAGAAAGCGTGCAGAGTGGGTCAGAGAAATAACTCAAGTTACCGAAATTCTAGTGAAAATTAAGAAGAAGAAATGGACATGGGCAGGACATGTAGTGCGAAGAGAGGATAACCGATGGTCGCTGAGGGTAACAAACTGGATTCCAAGGGAAGGAAAGCGTAGCAGGGGGCGGCAGAAAGTTAGGTGGGCGGATGAGATTAAGAAGTTCGCAGGGGTCAAGTGGATGCAGCTAGCACAGAACCGGGTTAAGTGGAGAAATATGGGAGAGGCCTTCGCTCTGCTGTGGGTATAATCAGGCTGATGATGATGATGATGATGATGAAATATTCAAAATTTTAAAATAGTACTAAATCGAATACTCTTATATTCGATGCACTGACTGAAACAAATAGAACATATTCGAAATTAACTGAATAGTTTTCGAACTAAACCACAGTCCAAATCAGGCATGTCATAGTTTTTTTTTAATGGCTTTTTAAGGAATGGGACACTCCCGACATCGTACAGCATGCTCAGCGCTGTAATGCTGTCTGTTTTTATAGCGGTATTCATGATGCTCAGATGGCCTCGGAGTGTTAAATACTTGAGTGCAATGTCATTATATTAACTTCTGTGCTGCAATCGTATGCAGCTATGCAATGAGAGGTAAGCTGCTGCACCACTGATAAAGTGGTCACACAAGCCGAATATTTGGCCTGGCACATCTCTTCAAACAAATATGAAGTAGGCAAACATCATACAATGCATCAAAATAGAGCACCTGTACCAGGCACACCCAAAACCACCAGAAAAAATGAGTTACAAATAAGCCCGCAAGTACTGGTGCTAACCCTTGCAGGTGTGATATGCCGTCATCGGATCACCTCTGTCCTTGCATCGTGCTGTGGAGTCTCCCCCACTCATAGCATTGCTATGCAAGCTGCATTGGAGGTGGCTGTTGCTACACTTGAGCAACCAGCACGATCATGAAATATTTAATTTTATTTACGACATTACGGGAGTGGTAATCATTACAATTTATTTCTTATTTTGGTTTCAGTTCTTCAGTGTCATTTCCAGTTTTCAAGGAAAGTCTGCATGTAACAAAAACCTGGACGCAACAAAAAATTGCAGACTATTATCAGTTTTGTTAGGTGTTTATATTCAATTCAGTTTTGAAAAGTACTTTTCATGCAACACTATGTGAAATGCAACTGGCTACAACAAAGCTGTTGCATGTGAACAATGTTATCTATGCTACTAGTTTCCAGTATTGAAAAATGTCACAAAAACTATTACATTCCTTGGCCAATTGCAGTCAACCTGATACACAAGACCCCGGTGTCAGAACTTAGTCTTTTTTTTTTTCATTCTTTCTTTAAATATTGAATAATTTTATTTTTGGTTACGATAGATAGATTTATTGTAAGGAAAGGCAGAGAGGTTGGCCAGAATGATTAAAATCTGGCCCGCTACTCTGCACTGGGGAAGGGGTGAAGAAAGAAGATCATGATGGGTGGCGATGTGGGAGAAGGCATATGAAATATATATACAGGCACAGCAGCTAGCTTTACAAGCGTGAATCAAGTTTAGTGGCCACAAAAAACGGCAAAGAGCCCGCACTGCCTGGACACCCTTCCCCTTGTCCTGCCAAGCGCCCAGCAGTAGTTCCTCCGACAGAGGCCTCTTGTCCAAACGCTTCAAGGAAGCGGCTAGCACATTTTTTTCACATGCATACACTGGGCACAGCAATAATATATGGTCCACAGTCTCGGGGATTGCACAAGTTAACATTTCGGGGAGTCCACCAGTCCAATTAAATGTAAGTACCTGCGCGTGAAAGCCACGTTTAAGCGAAGTTTATGTACCAAGCATGCATCATAGCGTGGAATATCAAGCGGAACATAAAATTTCAATGTTGCATCGAGCCTTTTTAGACTAATGTGTCAGGCGTCTGGCTGGGCCCAGTAAGCTGCCCTAGCATTCTTCATATAGTTCGTAAGAAGGCACGTCGTATCCGCTCTTGAAAAAGGCACAACTGTTGGGAGGCCATTGCTGAGTGCACTTTTTCGCTTCAACATCGGCCTGTTCATTTCCACGGAGCCCACATTGAGCAGGGATCCATTGAAACATCCTGTGGCCTTGCAGTTTAGCAGATGTGAGATGTGATTTTTGGTTAAATTTTCTGCAATATTCAATGATGTACTTCCTAACGAGCAGGGATCCATTGAAACATCCTGTGGCCTTGCAGTTTAGCAGATGTGAGATGTGATTTTTGGTTAAATTTTCTGCAATATTCAATGATGTACTTCCTAACATATCAAACCTGAACTGAAATGGGCAGCTTTGTAAATATGTACACACACGAAATAATTGATTGCAATAAAAATGTTCGAACATTATCTGTCAGTGACCGCCACACAGGATTCCTCTGTTGCAAAATGTAACCTGCTACTAAGGCTTCTCGTGAAAGGCTAACTATCGATAAAATTGAAATGTCAGAAATTTGAGAGCAAGCAGTTGAGTCTGGGAGAGGCACTTTTGCTCCTGGAGGAATGTTGGGACGGCTACCCCCGCCACCCTTTGGTCCGGAGTCCTTGCTGGTACAACTCTGGACTTTTTTTGCAGGTTAGAATTAATGAACTGCAACAGTGCAACTTTCTGAAATTAGTTAATTCTTCAACAGACCACAGAATGAGCTCAACTACCAGGCACTTTTTGAATCGTGCACTTGCTTCTTTCCAAACCATTATTTATACCGAATCTAGCGAAAAAAGTCAGCTGACAAATTTTTACTGGTCATGAAGCTTTGTAGTAACTGTGTTGTAAAGTTATTACTCTCAATCAATCAATAAAAGAAAACTTAAAAACAAATCTGCATGAATTGCATGCAAAATATCTGCACCAATAGCCTTTCCAGCCGGTCTCTTGTTCAAAACGAAATATTACTTGTACTTGAACTACACTAACTAAATGTTTTTTCCAGTAAGGGGAATACAAAATGAAAGCCCCATACTAGCTGATACAGTATAATTTCATTAATTTGAACCCCATTAATTCAGACATTCAGATCATTTGAATTAGGAGCGTGGTCCCGGACGCATGTTTGTTCGGACATGGGCCGGTTAATTGCCACAAGAGATGATCCCGTCACAATACAACTTACACAGCCAGCGAAATAGGCCTCTCAGCACCTCAACAGTTTCGCATGCCATCCTGTGGCTGCGTGCATCGGCCATTCGCAGTATTTTGGATACTGCTTGGTATGTCACTGCTCTTTTATTTTCCATTTTAGAATGGTGTCCCTCATGTGCATCTGCATGCTGTACACTAAAACTGCACGCTGGACACCATCTGTGCAGTGAAGCATCCTTCAAAACTGTTTTAGAACCACTGCTACTGCGTTGCATTGAGAAAAGGGTGATGGAGGCCTTCACGACTTTGGAGCGCTTCAACATTCCTTAGAGTGTGCAGAAAAAAAAGCACTTGACTAAACTGAAAATGTCGTTCTCACTTGGGTTTCATCTTAAATGCAAACATCTCACTTGGGTTTCATCTTAAATGCAAACATCATGTAGCTGTTCATTAAATAAAATTGTTGCAATGCAAATGGGTTTTGGTAATTTTTTCAGGCCCATTTGGATAATTTCAACTTTCGGTTAATTTGACACTTCTCCTGGTCCCTAGAAGGCCGAATTAATGAGAGTTTACTGTATGAACTCTCATTAGTTAAGCACCAACTCCATTTTGATGTCCAAGGGAAAGGACTCCATACTGCTCCCAAAGGCTGTGCCAGACCATGGCCCGATATGTGTCTGGCAGAGGCTCCTCTGGCACGGGTAGCGGGAGCAGCAAATCTTCAAAGTGAACCAGCAGAGGTTCCAGCCAGCACACATGGCTGCAGCTGTCCAGGCTAGTGAACTCAGCCCTGCACACAACAGTGGACAAGGCTAGACCAAACAAGCAACCACCAGACTCTGAAAGCACCTCTAGTTTAGTTCATTTCAGAAAAAAATATGATGTGTGAAGCTACAACATAAATACTCGGCCTTCTTTACTTTATCCAAGAGAAAAGCAGAACATGAAGAAAAAAACGTTTATCGAACATATAGCTGCCTACACTGCTTTTGAAGTCAGTGCAAAATTACAGGACTTTGATGTGCCACTAACACTTTGATTGCGATGAGTCACATCATGCAAAAGTGCTTGAAATGATATTAACCAAAGTATCAATTAGTGCATGGATATCGCTGCGTTCTTCTCTATGGAACTATGGCAGGTGCAGCCGAAATCACAAACACATGAACTGCCCTCAGCAACACGGAGCTATAGTCACCGAATAACTGCAGTGGGTGCAGTGAAGTGTCTGACCTGAGCCTCTCATCCAACTTTCCAAGTTTACTCTCAAATCCTTATTTATAGAAAAATGCTTGCAGAAGGGGAGAAACTTGCACTAAACCCCACATCACTTTACCATGATAAACTCGTCCAGAAGCAGAACTTTGTGGTTTTTACTGCATAAGAAAGTCATCTAACCTCACAGAGATGTAGCAGGGTGCTGAAGCTTGCGGGAAAAGTGCGACCGGTATGTTAACCCCTGCAAGAAAGATGAGGCAATAAAACTAAGTTGCCTCCAATAGCAGAGGAAAGAGCTTACAAAGAACGATATTCACATACCACTGTCATTTTTCCAGAACACAGAGGCCTCCAAACCTGGTAACAAATTAGAGCCACAGATTAGCAGTAGTGAACATAATAGCACTGTGAAATGTCACGACCACAAGTGCCAAAGATACCACAAATGGCAATCTGTTGCGGAGATGCCGTTGACTATTTTTACTTCTTAGCACACATTTAGGCCGAAACAGGCCCAACTGCGGCTGTCCTTGCTATGAAATCCACTTTTGCCCATACCTTTTCGAAACATTGCAAAGAAAGAAAGATGGCAACAGTACCATACTATGGCTTGCAGCCACACAAAGTGATGAGATCAATTTTCAAAAAACAATGCCACATGCTAGCGACTCCATTGATGTTTGCCATTAAGTTTATGAAAGCAATGCCCACAAAACAAACGGCACATACCTCCTCACCCATTTTGTTTGTGGCCATACCATGATCCGCAACGATCACTTATGAAGTAAGCACACAAAGACCCTGGCCCATGTACAAAATTTAGCCCACCCTTCTTCTGAAGTTGGCACAAGTGGCATGATGATAAGGTAGCTGCAGTAATCTAGTAACCTTATTACAGACTGAGACAGCATGAAGCAACAGCCCTTTCAATGGAAAGAGAGGCGACCAAACATTCCTCATGACAAATGCAAATTGATACCTTGGGCAGTACCCCAGTCTTTAGGAGGAGCCAGGTTCAACTGCAGGCCCATCAAACAATCAAACTGCGGCTCCACAGATTCCTGAACATCAAGTGAAAACAGATTGTTGTGCACATATGACTATGGTAACAGATTGCACAAGCAGCATATAATAGAGTTCAACAAAAGCAATGCCTCCAAAAGAATCAACCTGACCAGTCAGTAAATGAAACCTCACAGATATTAGTGGAGACCATCATGCACTAAGTTGTGCAGAATGTACAGGTGTCTCAAAGTGGTTCTGGCTATGAGGGACATTGCAGTGGAGGGCTCCGGATATTTTGACCACCCAGGGTTCTTTTATGTGCACTGACATTGCACAGTACACGACTTTTAACCTTCATCAAAAAGTGGCCATCATTGACGGGATCAAACCTGTATCCTTAGGATTAGCAGTCATGCAACTTAACCACAGAGCCATCATGGCGGGGTAGCCAAATGTTTAGGGGCGTCCTCCAAGGGAAGTAGGTTTGTAATATGAGTAATTAGTCATTAGTGTCCACCCAAGCACACCCATACAGCTACAATAGAAAGCATCCCATTGTGGCCGTATGACCATGCTTGGGTGGATACTTGTTGAGTAATTACTCCAGCCATTACAGAAGTGGATTCCCTTACCACAGCGTTCAAAGACAGTTCCCCTAGGCAGTCCACATCTGGCTCCCACAGTGGGTGCCTGCTGCAGGCCGGATGTGGTACCACTACATGGAGGGCCAAAAGCTCACCACATGTATTTAATTGTTCCTTCTTTACATGACCGCTCCTCTGAAATCCACCGAGCCTCCCCTGGCTGTGAGCCAACAGCCCCTTCTACAACACAGTTTGTGCTGACAAGAAGCTGCCCACTTACTTGAAGATGATGCCTACACTGCCCATGTGCGCTCATCTAATCCCTGTATAGCTGAGCAATTGCAGTGCACTCCCCAGACAGCTCTACACATTCTTGAAAGAAAAAAACCAGTTCACTCTCGCAATGCAGGGAACTTTAGCATGTCACCTCTAGTGAGCTGGAGTCCTAGATTTAATGAATTTATGAAATTCTGTGCTACGTAACCAATGGCAGCATAAACCACAAAATTGCCATCCTCTACTGTTTGTTATGCAGAAATGTAATGCTAAGCTCTTTTCATTATGCAATGACAAGTATAAATGATTCCCATTAACCAGTAAGTATGTACAATTATTCCAACAGGCAACCCCAGTGATGAAGAGCTATGCTAATCCACCATCCACAACAGCTAGCAAAAACCAAATGTTCCCCAAAGAATATTAAATATTTCTGTTGGAGACATTTAACAAATGCATTTGTCCCTCTGATTGGTGCATGACAACCTTATCTACCAAGTGTATGAAAAGCTGCTATTACCAAAAATAATCTGCAGGGAATGTGGACAACATGTTGAAAGGCCGACTCCAGGAATGCCCTGTATCGCTGCAGGGCAGCAGTGGACAGATGCTGGGAAAACTCGGCTGGCATCTGGTCACATGGCTTCAGCCGGCTGCCTTTTGGAAGCACCCGCTCAAGCCGCAGAACCTTGGTGGTGGGACTTGCCACAGTAGTGGGCACAGGAAAGTCAGCTGAAGCATCAAGACAAATGAAGTGACTTTAATTACACAATACAGAGACAGGACTAGGGAATCAAAGACAGCAGAAAAAAAACCCACTATGTTTGGAAGAGTGGTATATCCACTAGTTGATACTGCTTCAATTATTAGTCCAAGGAATACACAGAGATGCAACGTGGCTTCTCCATATATTGCCATTTCCTCCCACATCCCTGTCCACATTCTGCACCCCTAGTTTTTTGCAGTGGGAAGTTTTAAATTCCACAAATTCACAACAAATAGTCTACACAATTTAAAGGAATGATAACGCACACAAAATAAGTTAGGTTTCGAAGCATGCCTTCCATAGTCCAAATACATCTTTATTATCCTAGCCACTGTGCAACCACAGTAGGCCTTGTATCTTCATTAAAGCCCCGTCATGGCGGTGCCGCGGTCAAAGCGCTCGACTGCTGTGCCCAAGAATGCGGAATTGAATCCCGGCAGCCACTTTCCAATGGAGGCGAAAAGCAAGGCACCCGTGTACTGTGCGATGTCAGTGCGCGTTAAAGAACCCCAGGAGCTCGAAATTTCCGGAGCCCTCCACTACAGCATCTCTCATAACCCGAGTCACTTTGGGACGTAAAACGCCATAAACCAAACCAAACCAAGTATCTCCATTATAATGAAAATGGCTGTAGCAGATCCACGACACACAGTGCTTTCTGCAGGGAACTCAAAGGGAAATGAGGGGCTCGTTATGAAACCCGAATGAAAGAAGCCAACTGTTGACTATAGGCTTTATTATTATAGGCTATAGACCAGAATTAGTGTTGTAATCATTTTGGAAAGAAAAATAACTACAATCTAAAAGGTAAAAACAACGCGCCGATAGTGGGAATCGAACCCACAACCTCCGAATATTGCATTCGGTGCTCTTACCAACTGAGATACCTCAACCTGGCGGTAACACACATTCCACGTCCGCCACTAAGGATGAGGGTGACGCTGGTGAACTCTCTCGCGGTTTGTTTACAGGTAACATTAATACCCAAACAAGTAGCAAGTTGGACAGCCATTGATGCAGCTCAGTTGGTAAGAGCATCGGACGCAATATTAGGAGATTGTGGGTTCGGTTCCCACCGTCGGTGCATTATTTATCCTTTTACTTTGTAGTTCATTACCTTTCTTTTCAAAATGATTACAGCACTAACTCTGGTCTATAGCAAAAACATGATTAAAAGAAAAATATCCCCTACACTCTCCTTGGCCTCGCTGACTGCTGGCTTCTTTCAATAGTGCTTTCTAGTCGCTTGAAGGAACCTATGATGCCTAGTAAATTTATTTGTCTTGTTCTCTGCAATGATGAATGAGGCATTAAACTATGCAAATCACCATGTGACACTCACCACTGACCACTAAATAACCTAGAAATTAATTTCTTCTCTCATCCTTTATATTCTTTCTCATCAATAAAACAATGGCTGCAACGTGCAAGCTGTTCTTGGGTTACTTTAGGCATGACAGAACAATGTAACTGCAGGTATTTCATTTGTTAACATTCCAGCTTTTGAGACAGGCTGGCTTATGCATTGTAGGGCATTGAAACTATGCATATTGCAGCCTTTTATGCCCAACAGGTCTTACCTAAACACAGCCATACTTCAGTCAGTCGTCAAAATGGAAATGAGAAAAAGTTTAATTATTTAGCAGTCATAAAGGAAACGTGTACCTAAATGTGTAAAACCGCACTTGAAAGAAGAAAACACAGAAGCAAAATTTGATGTCTACGCTAATTTAACGAAAAAAATAAATAAATAAATAAAACGATCTTATTACGGCCCCCTAATGACTGACACTTGATGACCCAGTGAGCAATCCTGTGCCTCCTGTGGCGACTGTGCCCGGAACTGGGACACAGCCCTATGAAAGATTATCATCCACCTGTCGCTCACGTTTACCGCTGGATAGCCCAATACCGAAACTACCGAAACTAGACAGTGTCCCCAGATGGGTGCAGAGAATACTTGAAACTAAACATTTTTTCTGCTACCATTCATACTGCATTTGAAAAGCACCAATACCCCTTTTATCCCCACGAAAGGGCATAAACACATTTTCAACATTATTGCTAGCTTCCTCAAGTGGATGAAGCCTGTACGAAAGGCGGTTTTTAAGCTTTTTTGAACACTTGTAAGACAAAAAAGAAACAAAACACCATCAGCATTTTCAAAATCACATATTTTTCTAATGTATAAGGCCGTTACATAATAAAAAGAGTACATTGAAACTTTGTTGACAGTCTTAAAAAATGACTCAGAAATTGGGGGTCTGCCTACATGCAGAGTTAAGGTATTCGTGAGCATGGGACCTTCAACTCTTGGTCTTAAATGTGACTGCAACTTTGTGGAACTACTGATTTCAAGTGGCGACCATTCCATGAGCATCTGCTAGGGTGCACACCCAGCGTCAGGTGTCGAAAAGGGAGCATCAATCTCGATGTGCTAAATCCCTTGTCACTCTAAACTTGATGTGGAGCAGGTTGGCTGCAGCAACTGCACTCACCCCCATTTATTTATTTACAAATAGTGCAGAGTCCATGCGTTCTACTGAAATGATTCCAGAATGTGCGCAGTGCATGAACATGGCAAGCATGTACAGACCTAGGCATGCGGTGCACGCAGGCAGGCATGTGGCACAAATGACATGTCCCTAGAGTCGAGGCTATGGCTGCCCATGCACTTTGCTACCATCAGGAAGCAGTTACACTCAACTGAAATCACTAGAAGCAAGTGTTCCAGAAAAAGCATTTGCTTGAGATGAATTCTTGAAGGCTTCAATTGGAAAAATCCATGGAAGCCTCTCTGCGTAACTGATGGCATCACGCTGGAGCCACTAGAGTTCATCACTCCAATCAGTGCCTCAATGTAATGGAGTTCCTTTAACGATTTCTTGGAAGTTGACTCAGGCAACGGGAAGTCGGGCATCAGTGCGGTGGGCCTTTCAACCTGCTTAATAGCATGCCTCGCATCAAGGTGAAGCAGTGATTAAATGAGCAGAGGCTTAGGTTTCGAAGGCAGGGGTGAAAGCAGGCTCGAGCATTTTGGAGCAGCTAAGAGAGCAGTAATAAAGACAATTTAAAGCAGCTTTTGAGCATGTTTCTAGGGTCAAATGCTTTTAATTATTTTTTTCTGACATACAAAAATACCCAATTTGATTCATTTCTATTCAACGTTCAATACTTTGCTGACTATGCCCGCATCTCTGACAAGACAAGACAAACAGCCAAAACATGTAGTACAGATATTTAGAGTAACATAACTGACCTGAGGAACAGTTTGGAAAAGACTAACGGCAAATCGAATTCTTGCTTCAACACTTCATAAGTGAACTATGTTTGACTATTTTGACATGCTAGATTCAAACGTGTAATCTACCACTTTGATGTGCTCAAGCACCACCACTAGTTTGGAATTCACATTAATGAGCAGCCCATTCCGCTATCTTGAGCATACCCTTTTTGATCCTATGCCTGTGCTGAAAAATTCCTGGGCACTGGTCAGTAGTGCATTCAGGCACTACTGACTGAATACTGAAGGCTACGGCACTGAAGCGTAGCCTTTTCCCCCTCCAGATTCTTTTGCTTCACAGCCTTCTGCCACTGGCTCCTCATGTTTTCCCCTGATCAACACTGGCGCTTCCTTAATTTAAACAGCTGGCAATAGGCCCTGTATGACTTTCCAACGCTCTTGAGAACATGTCTAGTGATTGACACCTTTGTGGTACACCCCTTACACTTCAAGTATGCTTTAGTCTAACGTAGACTAGACATGCTTGTTGAAGACGCGCGATCATGAAGTAACTGCTTGTTTTCACAGCTGAACCCTTAGAACAACTTGAGTTGTCCTGTGTTGCCATACAACTTTCTTAACGGCTAGAGGTACCCTCCGTGACTGTGTCACTTAACGCTCTCACTTCTCTCGCCACTGGCAATTCAAAAGTCTTGAAGAACATGCTATGTCAAACGTACAGAACATTTTTTCGCAATTATTTACCTCCAATCGCTTGTGGCCTGTTTTAAATTTACTAGCAAATGTGTTATACTCTATGCTTTTTTAGTTTATGAAACTTTTATACGTACCAAGCCCAGCGCGAGGTGCATTATAGCTCTGCCACCATTGTGCTGCTTTGTTTTGACCAAGGCGACCCCTAGAGTGTGTACACAAAACTCACAGCATGCCACCGCCCTTGTGTGCTTCTCATCGTCACTTAACCAAATTGCATCGAATCACATTTTTGTAGGAAATATCATTAATAGCCTCCTGTTCAGCAAAAATCTGAGTTCTGCTAAATTTGATGACAAAACACTGAGGTGGCCGGTTTGGAGCAGTTTTGAAGCAACATTGCATTTTGGAGCAGGATAGAGCAGTGAAAGCAGTTTGAAGCAGAATGGAGCAAATGGAGCAGCACTCCCACCCATGGGCTTTTTGGACTGCAGCCGGAAGAGGTTTTAGAAGGCTGAACAAGAATGACATATTTTCTTTAACAGCAAGAAGTTATCCCTAGGCTTAGCGATGCTCAACTCATAGGTCAGCTGTGTGCTTGGCTTCAGATGAGGTGCCCACCTATCATTCTTCATCTCTTGAATCTCTGATTCCATGGAGCAGTGAAAGTGGTGCATGTACGCAAGGAGGACTGCATGGCTATACGCAGTTAAGAAACTCCAGCCACTGTGTGATAATGACCAGCGCACACCAGTGTAGCACAGCCTAGTGCCGCACTGCAGCTGGCTAACTGGAGTGATCGCCCATGTCTTTCTTCTTTGATGTTGTGGCTCAAATGTAAGTGTTACACAGCACATAGATCAGTAGCCCCTGCTCATTTGATCTTCACACTATTTGTCAGTTATAACAATGATGTGCGATAACACCGATGTTTGGGCCAGTTGGTAATGATCCATATTGAAACCCATTCGCAGCACGAATAAAACAACGACATGAAGAAAACACGCACGACAGGACGAATGCTGCACTTCCAACTAAAGTTTATTATGAAAAAACCAAGCTTAAGTACAGAGCTACTATCACCTTCTGACAGTCAAACGTGTGTCTAAAAAAGCAACTTCATTATCATGTAGAGGGATGGGGTGCTGACACATTGATCGCCTGCTTTTCTGATGTGAAATGCCTCAATTATTTCTCTTTCTACCTGATCTCTTCCCCTCCCAAGAAACTTAGTTTTCCGAAAAATGGGTTTGCACTTACAGTCTCGGCAGTGAATTGCGAGATTGCTGCCTTTTCCTTCTTTCACCTGATCGTGGTGTTCTTTTGCTCTCTGATTAAAACAGCGTCCCGTTTGACCTATGTACACACGATTACAAGTGAGTGGAATGCTGTACACTATCTTAGTAGTGCACCGAGTGAACCAAAGGTGGTGCTTGATCGAACAAATCGGCTTTTCTTTTCTCACCATCATAGGACAAATTTTTGAAAGCTTACTCGGCGCAGAAAAGACCACATTTACATCATATCTTTTGGCAACTTTCTTAAGATTGTGAGATAATTTATGAAGGTACGGAATTACTTGAGTGACCTGCCTCTGATCTTGCTTATCTTTCTTTTTAATACCCTTTTTCTTCTGAAGCAGGCTCTCTGCAACTGCAGATAAAGTATCAGGAGGAAAGCCAGACATACGCAATCGCTCTGTTTGCATTTTGACACTTTCGGACATTAGATGCGTACGCGATTTTTCTAACGCGGAATTGAGGCAATTCATGGCAATTGCTCTTTTGATTATTTTAGAATGAGCGCTACTATAGGGGAGGAGTGCCTTTTGTGACCTTGGATTGTACATCCAACATATGTGTCCTTCTAAAAATGAAATTCTAAGGTCAAGAAACTGTATGCTATTGTCACGTGGGAGCTCATGGGTAAACTTTAAACCATTTGAGACCGATCTGAATGAGTCAAGAACGTCAGCAACAGCCTCGTCTATAGATGAATTGTGCGGCTTGTCCATTATCACTAGATAGTCGTCTACATACCTAAAAATACGCACGTCAGGAAGCGAGTTTAACAAACTCTTGTCAACGCGAGATAAAAATATGTCACACAGAACTGGCGCCACACACGAGCCAATGCAAATACCTGCTTTTTGCGTGTAAAACCTGTTGTTAAAATTAATGGCAGTGGATTGTAGATAAAACTCTAATAGGGTTAAGAAACGGTCGCTACTTACACCCGACAAGTTTTGAAAAGGCACTTCTCCCGACTCATCAATAACAGACCTTACAGCCTTAAACAAATCTTTGTGCGGTATGGAATAATACAAATCTTCAATGTCAATAGAGAATCCAAAGGTGGCTGATGTGGTGCTGCCGAGCCCTTGCTTCAGTTCTTCAACGATCTGGTGCGAGCTCCTGACGAGGTAGGGGTCTTCTGTCTTCAAAGTCGACAGCTGCTTTTGGAGAAACTTTCCTATAACCGACTGCCAACTACCCTTCTCCGATACTATCACTCTGAATGGGAAATCAGGCTTGAGCCTGATTTCCCATCCTGATTTCCCATTCAGAGTGATAGTATCGGAGAAGGGTAGTTGGCAGTCGGTTATAGGAAAGTTTCTCCAAAAGCAGCTGTCGACTTTGAAGACAGAAGACCCCTACCTCGTCAGGAGCTCGCACCAGATCGTTGAAGAACTGAAGCAAGGGCTCGGCAGCACCACATCAGCCACCTTTGGATTCTCTATTGACATTGAAGATTTGTATTATTCCATACCGCACAAAGATTTGTTTAAGGCTGTAAGGTCTGTTATTGATGAGTCGGGAGAAGTGCCTTTTCAAAACTTGTCGGGTGTAAGTAGCGACCGTTTCTTAACCCTATTAGAGTTTTATCTACAATCCACTGCCATTAATTTTAACAACAGGTTTTACACGCAAAAAGCAGGTATTTGCATTGGCTCGTGTGTGGCGCCAGTTCTGTGTGACATATTTTTATCTCGCGTTGACAAGAGTTTGTTAAACTCGCTTCCTGACGTGCGTATTTTTAGGTATGTAGACGACTATCTAGTGATAATGGACAAGCCGCACAATTCATCTATAGACGAGGCTGTTGCTGACGTTCTTGACTCATTCAGATCGGTCTCAAATGGTTTAAAGTTTACCCATGAGCTCCCACGTGACAATAGCATACAGTTTCTTGACCTTAGAATTTCATTTTTAGAAGGACACATATGTTGGATGTACAATCCAAGGTCACAAAAGGCACTCCTCCCCTATAGTAGCGCTCATTCTAAAATAATCAAAAGAGCAATTGCCATGAATTGCCTCAATTCCGCGTTAGAAAAATCGTGTACGCATCTAATGTCCGAAAGTGTCAAAATGCAAACAGAGCGATTGCGTATGTCTGGCTTTCCTCCTGATACTTTATCTGCAGTTGCAGAGAGCCTGCTTCAGAAGAAAAAGGGTATTAAAAAGAAAGATAAGCAAGATCAGAGGCAGGTCACTCAAGTAATTCCGTACCTTCATAAATTATCTCACAATCTTAAGAAAGTTGCCAAAAGATATGATGTAAATGTGGTCTTTTCTGAGCCGAGTAAGCTTTCAAAAATTTGTCCTATGATGGTGAGAAAAGAAAAGCCGATTTGTTCGATAAAGCACCACCTTTGGTTCACTCGGTGCACTACTAAGATAGTGTACAGCATTCCACTCACCTGTAATCGTGTGTACATAGGTCAAACGGGACGCTGTTTTAATCAGAGAGCAAAAGAACACCACGATCAGGTGAAAGAAGGAAAAGGCAGCAATCTCGCAATTCACTGCCGAGACTGTAAGTGCAAACCCATTTTTCGGAAAACTAAGTTTCTTGGGAGGGGAAGAGATCAGGTAGAAAGAGAAATAATTGAGGCATTTCACATCAGAAAAGCAGGCGATCAATGTGTCAGCACCCCATCCCTCTATCTACATGATAATGAAGTTGCTTTTTTAGACACACATGTTTGTCTGTCAGAAGGTGATAGTAGCTCTGTACTTAAGCTTGGTTTTTTCATAATAAACTTTAGTTGGAAGTGCAGCATTCGTCCTGTCGTGCGTGTTTTCTTCATGTCGTTGTTTTATTCGTGCTGCGAATGGGTTTCAATAACAATGATGTTTTTTTTAAACTTCAATAACGTTAAAACTTATAAGTGGGCTCAACTGTGTTAGACGTCTTATCAAAAAATGCAATCGTTATCCAAAGCATTGCAAACAAGGTTTTCCTGCTGTGCCGCATTGTGTGATATGCAAAGACTGAATTCGGCATGTGCTGTCCAGCCCACTCAATCTTCCACCTGGCACCGTGCCAACTGTTCCACGCCGTAATGTGAATTGCTGTTAGCTAGCGGCTGCCTCATACCGCCGGCCCCTTTCTACAGCGTACGTGGCGAACATGCGCAAGAACTTGCTGTAGCGTGTTGTAGCGTCGTGTTGTGGTGCATGGCATCAAGAAGCGCAAAGCACTTTTACTGGAGAAGAAGCTGAGCCTTCTCCGCACTGTAGATGCAAACCTGATGCAGAAGCGGATGTGCATCGTGAAAGAACTGGGACTCATGCCATCCACCCTGAACTTCGTTGCTTCAAAAAGAAGCGACATTAAAGCAAACGCCTGATCCTTCGACATCAAAACCAAGCAACCCCGCGTCGCGGGGCACATGCAGCTTGATGAGGCTGTTTACAAACGGTTTAGATAACCCAAAGCTGCAGGTGTGAATTCTGACAAAACCATTTTGCGCGAAAAAACTCGGGAGATAGCCGACAAGCTTGGGATCGACAATTTCACGGTGCCAAACGAATGGGTCGACCGCTTCAAGAGAAGACCATGGTATTTCTTACCAAACCGTGAAAGGGAAACCGCAAGCGTGAACACGGCTACCGTAGGCAACTGGAAGGAGTCTGTGGCGGCCATTATCAATGGATATGAGCCTAGAGACAATTTTAATGCTGATAAAGCAGGACTCTTTTTCAAGATACAGCCATCAAAAATGCTGAGCCTTAAAGGCAAGGCTTGCCACGGCAGGAAATGCAGCAAGGAACGCTTCACAATGCTGTTGTGCTGCAACTTGGATAGCTCAGAGATGATTAAGCCGTGGATTATGAGAAAATTTTGCAACCCTCAGTTCCTGAAAAATATTCGGTAACTGCCCTGCCACTACAACAATAACAGCAAGGTGCGGGTGACGTGCACAATTTTTGAAGAATTTCTGTCGTACATGGACTCAAAGATGGGCTGTCAGGAAAGAAAAGTCCTTCTCCAAAGGATACCATATCGCTGAGGGAGCCGGCACGCTGGCCGACATGAGGCTCACGCATCTTTTGGTTCTGCAGGTTGCTGCTGTATCCGGAACTGCGTTGGAAACTGTCACGATCGGTCAAGGGGCGGCACTGTTTCTTCTCAAACCGCTTTTAGCAGCAGCAACAACATGCCACGCGCGTCCAAGCAACTGCCTGGATGAGCCAGCCGCCATCGATGACAAGCGCCTCAGTGATAAGAGTTGCATCGCGGGTGATATGCTGGAAGATAGCAAGCGAGAGACACCACATGAATACGGACTACCCTACTTAAACAAGCGTCTGCATGCCTTCGTGGGATTTGGAGCCGGCACGCTGGCCGACATGAGGCTCACGCATCTTTTGGTTCTGCAGGTTAGCAATTATTATCCCTTTCAAGTATGCATACTATTGAGTGCGTTGCCGGCTCCTCCCACAACGGCATGTGTTCGCTCCGATTGTAAACGACTGAGAGAACGGTTACCCCATAGGGGATTTCGTTTCTTTGCTAACCGGGTATTGTTTCTGATGTTGTTATTGTTACTTTCCGTTGATGTGGAGCACAACCCTGGCCCCATCAGAGAGTCTGAATTGGAATTGCTCCAAAGTTTAGAGGCTGGTCAGAACACGATCATGAATAAGCTGAATGACATTGAAGTTCAATTTGCTAAACATGAGGCTATGCTCACCGAAACAAATACTAAATTGGGAACGGCTGAGGGAAAGATTGTTTCACTTAACGAGGCTGTAGAGGAACAAGGGAAAGCAGTTAAACACGTCATGAAAGATGTTAGGGACCTGCAAAAAAGAAGCATCGACCTTGAAAATAGAAGTCGAAGGCAGAACCTTGTTTTTTATGGTGTCAAAGACGACAAGGACGAAACATGGGATCAGTCAGAAGAAATGATTAAAGGCATATGTCAGACACAGCTTAATATCGACTTGAAGACAGTCGAAAAGCGCATCGAGTCGGTCGATACAACGAGAAGTTCACACGGCCGATTGTTGTTAGCTTTTTCTTGGACAAGGAAAAAATGGATGTCAAAGGGTCTGTTTAGAGTGTACATCAGGATTACGCACCAGAGGTATGAGATATCCAGAAAAGATTATGGAAATATGCCAAAACAGAAATAACTGACAGCAGCAGTAAGATTAAACTAAGTTTTGACAAGCTGATTGTTGATGGTAAGGCCTTCACCTGGGATACAGACAAAGAGGAAGTTGTTCCAGTTTTAACAAAGTGACATCCTGTTGTCAAATCGACCCCTGCCTCGCACAATCCAGCAGCTGTTGTCATAAACTGCAGAAGCATAGTGCACAAGGTAGATGAATTTTCAGGTCTGATTGAATCTTTAAAGGCTGACATCGTGTTTAGAATGGAATCATGGCTGAAACCGTCCATCACTGATAGTGAGGTGTTCCCTAAACACTTTACCGCTTATCGTAATTATAGGTCACGAACGGGCGGAGGGGTGTTTCTGCTAGTTCATTCATCTTTACGGTCATCCTTGTTAGATATTGGACACGAAGACGTTGAATCAGTCTGGTGCAAAGTAACCCTTGCTGATAATACTAAAGTTATTGCTGGAGCATCTTACTGCCCACCAAATTTCGATGCACTTACATTGCAGCGACTTTACGAGATTATTTCTAAAACGTCGGAAGAGATAATTCTTATCTGCGATTTTAATCTACCGGACTTGAACTGGTCCATTGGAACATGTGTAACTATTACTGGTTCTCGCGAAAACTTGGAATTGTTGACACATTTGGCTTCACCCAATATGTGATCAGGCCAACGCGCAACAACAGCAGTTTAGATCTCTTGCTTTGTAATTCACCTAATTTAATAGACTGTCACTTGCATTCCTGGTATTAGTGACCATCTAGCTGTCACGGCTAGCATTAAATATGCAGCCAAATGAAACAAGGCCCCTCAATCGAGGAAGGTATTCTTATTTGATAGGGGCGATTATTCTGCCATTTCTCAAGAGCTGTTTAGTCACTTGTCTGTGTTTGGCTGTGTTTCCAAAAATGCTGATGTTGAACAAATGTGGTCACTGTTTAAACAAAACGTGATAGCATTGACAGAGAAGTATGTGCCGAGTATTGAGTCAGCCAGGCTGAAAAAGTGCAAGAAGCCATGGTGACTCCTAGTATTTTGAGACTAATCAGGAAAAGAAGACTTGTATATATTGCATTCAAAAGGACACAAAGCAGTTATCAGTATAACAAGTTAATCGAGGTAACTAATGGATATCAAGCTAAAATAATCACTGCGAAGGAACAGTACTTCAGCCGACTGAATGATAACATGAAAACCAATCCCAAATTGTTTTCGAAATACGTGAAAAGCTGTGGTTCTAATGCGACTGGAATAAGGGAAATTTATCACAACAAAGTCTTATCTGATGACACAGCTAAGGCGTCTTGCTTGAATAACTTTTTTCATTTCGTATTTTTGCCCAAAACAAGTTCTCCGATTTCCCATGTGTGTGTACTGCGCCACCAATGCCACCTGTAGAGATTAGCGTGAACGGTATTGAATCATTGTTAAGAAATATAGATGAAACTAAGGCACCCGGACCAGAAGGTATTTCTCCCCGCATACTGAGGCGCTGTGCGTGGCCTATCTCATCCTACTTTATCTAATATACACTAAATCTCTTTCCACTGGCGTGCTACCAGCTGAATGAAAAATGGCACATGTAGTTCAGATTCATAAGGGTGGTTCTAAAAAAAGAGGTAAACAACTACAGGCCTATCTCATTAGTATCTATCTGTTGAAAAATATTGGAGCATATTCTGTACAAGGAAATAACGAAACATTTATTAGAACACAGATTGCTAATTGATGAACAACATGGTTTTCGTAAGGGATTGTCCTGTACTACACAATTAATAGAGTTTTACCATGACTTAGTATCGGAGGTAGATGAAAACGGGCAAACTGACTGTTTTTTTTTTAATTTCCGTAAAGCGTTCGACACGGTGTGTCACCCATTGCTTCTTCACAAACTTCACATATCAAATATTAACCAGGAAGTGTGCAACTGGATCGCCAATTACCTGTCCCAGCATAGACAATGTGTCGTATTAAACTGAGCTTTTTCCCCTACTGTTGAGGTCACTTCAGAAGTCCCTTAGAACTCCGTCTTAGGGCCGTTATTATTTTTGGTTTATATTAATGACATTCATGCTCATTGGAGGGTCAAATTCTAAAGTTAAAGCTCGGATACTTTGGCCATCTGATGAGAAGAGAGGAGTCGCTGGAAAAAGATTTGATGGTGGGAAAGGTTGAGGGTCACCGGAGAAGGGGTAGGCAGTGAACGCGATGGTTAGATGGCATCCTCGAGGCGCTGCAGATGAAGTTATGTGATGTTAGGAGGATAGTGAGAGACCGGAAGGCGTGGCGTGACATGGCCTATAGGGTCACGAAGAGTCGGACACGACTGAACGACTGAACTGAACTGAATGACATTCATACCGGTATATCTTCGCGACTATGTTTGTTTGCCGACGACTGCGTTATATACAGAAAAATCAAAACTGAGCAGGATTCCGTTGATTTGCAGACTGATATAGCGAAAATTGTTGCATGGTGTAAGAAGTGGAAAATGGAACTAAACACAAACAAATGTGTCCATCTGTCCTTCCCAAAAAAAAAAAAGAAGAAACTACAGATTAGTTACTATTTGAATACTGACGTTATTAATCGCCAATCTATGTATAAATATTTGGAGGTGACATTTCCGTCAGATTGTTCCTGGAATGCCCATGTGAGTGAAGTAGTTTCAAAGGCCACCAAAACTCAAAACTTCATTCAACGGAACCTGAAATCTTCACCTCGTACCCTGAAAAATACCGCTTATCTGTCTTACGTTAGAACGATCCTCGAATATGCTTGTTGTGTGTGGGACCCTCATCTGAAAACCTTGATAGACAAAATAGAGAGAATACAGAACAGAGCAGCAAGGTTCGTTCTTGGGCGGTACAATCGAGGTGAGAGCTGCACTGAAATGAAGAGAACTGAACTAGAATGGGAAGCGCTTGTCGACTTGTCGAAGGAAATTGCGCTTGAAATTGTCTTTTAGAATTTATCGTAACAGGACTGGCATTAATAAAGATTTATTTTAACAACCGCATTACTTATCTAGAAGAACTGATCATGACCTGAAAATTCGCGAATACCGGACTAGAACGAACCTTTATGCTAACTCATTTTTTGTTAGAACCATATCAGAGTGGAATTATTTGTCTCGTGACCATGTGTGCTGTACTAATGAAGATTTGTTATTTTCCAAGTTGTAACCCCCCTGCTTGTATGCCCTTGAGCAAAGCGGGATCCCTGAATAAATAAATAAATAAATAAATAAAAAATAAAAAAGTCAAGGTGGTGTACCTTCCGGCCAACACGACAAGCCACTTTGTTTAGATGCTGGCATCATCAAAAACGCGAAGCACTTCTACAGTAAGTGCATCGTGAAGCGGTCCCTGGCCTATGTGGACTGTAGGCAGCAGCTGACTGTCATTACAGTCCTGGATGCCATGCACTATTTGGCCATGGCATGGAGCACTGTCACTGCTGCAACGGTTGAAAACTGTTTCGAAAAGTGTTTCGGCAGCGCAGACTGCACAGCAGACTTTGGAACCATGGGGGATGCACAGAGGACCACGAAGAACTTGACATGGCAAAACCAACAACCGGGTGAGCTGATTTTGTAACATCTCATAAAAAAATCCAGAAGAAATAGCAGTCACTGCAAAAGTATTTCCAAATGGTTCAGTATCATACAGAACTTAAAATATACTAACCGAGAACATTGCAACCTTTTTCAGACTCTAAAGATGGGTCTTCACAGCAAGACTTCAACAACTGCCGTGCCTGCAAAATTCAAAAGAGAAAAAATGCTTTTAAAACGAATCACCTGTGAAAAAAATTAAATTGGTAAAGCTGAGCTTAGTGGCTTAGCACATCAATCAGCGCGAGCTGATAAAAAGCTGTGCACACTGTTCTACAATGGCAAAGCGATGACTCGGCATTGACAATCACTGGCTGTACGCACCAAGCACTGGTGCACTTTTGTGACAGGCCTTTGATTACATCAGAGACTAGGCTGTCCTACGCTCATCACAAGGCGAAGTGGCAATACCAATGCCGCACGTTTCCATGACCCTTTAGAATTAAACATCACCCCCACTGCTGCCTCCTTTCCAAGCTGTGTTATGTGAGCGATACACAAAATGGAAAGGGGGGAGGCGAGCTCACAGCACAAATATCTTAGGAGGCATCGAATAACATCTCTAGCGGAGCGGAAGCAATAAACTTGCCCTCTGTAACACTTCAGTCAGTGAGGGGTTTTTCATCTTTCATGAACCTTGTGAAAGAAGCTTTCCTGTTTTGAGCTGCACTCTATTTCATTGTTTTCTTTGCATGCTTGCTGCATACTGTGGTGCCAGAGTTCTTCCTGTTATTAGGAAACCTGTAATCATCTCACATTATGCTGGGCATGAATGCAGTGTCTGCGTGCATGCATGTGCTTGTTTAGGCATGAGACTGCTGATGTGGCCCAAATATCAGAGTACAAAGGTGTTAGTTCATCTAAAAGTTTTAGCAGACTTCAGATAAGAAAAATGTGAAAAATACTTAAAATAGTCATTGTCCTGAAACATTTGTCACATGAAGAAATAAGCAATTAAGATTTTTTCAAGAAATGAAGTGCACATACTAGGTGTGCGCGAATATTCTAAATTTCTAATCCAATATGTTAGTAACTCGATTCTTATGCTAAAAACTGATATTTAGAGTTTTCTAATATTCGAACATTTCTGAACTGGCGGCAATTTCACTGCACTGCATGCTTCACCGCAATGCTTGACCGTGTAGACTGTTGTGCAGTGCAACATCCTCAAAACGTTACAAGGCCATTTTCTGACAAGAGACCTTGTCTTTTGAGAAGAGGGCCTTCCTGACACCCCGCCGGGGTGGCGCAGTGGTTACGGCGCTAGACTACTGTTCTCAAGGACGCGGGATCGAATCCCGGCCTCGGCGGCCGCTTTTCGATGGAGGCGAAAAGCAAGATGCCCGTGTGCTGTGCGATGTCAGTGCACGTTAAAGAACCCCAGGTGGTCGAAATTTCCGGAGTCCTCCACTACGGCGTCTCTCATAGCCCAAGTCGCTTTGGGACGATAAACCCCACAAACCAAACCAAACCTTCCTGACAGTGCGCACAAAGTGAAGCATTGCACGAAACCGGGAAAAAACGTCGTTCTCACTTCAGTTTTCAAATACAGACAATCATCGTGCAGATGTTCACCAGATAAAATTACTATAATGCAAATGGTTTTCGGCACTTTTGCAGGCCCATTGATAATTGAAGCTTTATGTTAATTTGGACACTTTTTCTTGTCCCTTGAAGACTAAATTAACAAGAATTTACTGTATTTAGCAGCAATATGACAGCTCCACCCGGTTTCATGCAGGACCTCCCTCAAAAAAAAAAAAAAAAAAAAGTATACGGAATCCTGCATAACATTACTGGATATTTTAGAAAATTACACAATTCTAGCTTAATTTTACTTGAAGATGCCATACAAATTATGAAATAAATAAGAATGACAATGTTTGCTTTTTTTTTGCCATTTTTTTGTTAACCAGATACTCAATATTAATTCCATTTTCAAAGACACTTTCTTCCCACATTCGTATTCAAAAATTTGATTATTTGCGCACCCCTAGTACATACGTTGACGGCATACTTTGGCATGGCTTTTTGAGTCTCCCTTAATTCTAGCTTTCATTAATTTCGACATTGTCTGTGGTCCCATGAAATCCAAATTAAGAGGAGCAACTAAATATACAGTCACCGACAGATTTTCCAGACTGCCTGATTATTTGGACTCTGCCATGGTATCGTCACGTGCTCCATAAAGTAAATGTATAACACCGACCAAAATTTCAGACATCTAAAACTTTTGGCAGTCGATTTTCCAGACTTTTTCTCTCGATCATAGGTCAAAAGCTAGCAAACATTGCCACAACATCGTTGCCCTTTTGTTTTTCTGCAACCTCGAACCCGTGTTGCATGCATCCCGTATACCCCTAACTCCTATACTCTTGATAGCAGGCACCACTAGCTGTGGTAGGTCAATGAACCCATTATTCCCCGAAATCAGGCGGCCTGCGCCACGGCCCCCTGCTCCAGGGTTCTGTAAAGCAGTGGCGACAGAGCTCAGCCCCATGGAAGACTGGTTAGTAAGCGCGAGCATGCTTCTATCACAGAGCGAGAGAGCGGGGATCACCACGGGCCGCTCAAGTCCGCTTGCACACAGCGATGCGCAAGCACCAAGTTCCGCTCCTGCCCTGAAAAACATCATTGCAATAAACTAGGTTTCCAACTAAACATCACCTTCGAGAGAGCTTGCAAGACAGCTTCACTTTTATTTTTTTTAATCAACATATGCAGCACACGACTCTCACCGCTTCCACAGAGACAGACACCCCCACCACTTTGTTTTTGTCTTCTTTTTATCATGCACAATGAGGCATGTACAGTGCAGTCACCAACCGATATTTCAAAGCCTCAAGAGGCCTTTTTTTTTTCAGTGCCTTTTTTTTTCTTTAGAAAAAGGCCCCTCGAGGGTCCGAAATATTTGTTGATGACTGTACTGTACGTGCCTCACTGTGTACAGTATGCCAAACTATTGCATAACAAATTGGCACCATCAGCAGCACATACTGTTGGGCTAGTTGGATGGTTATACATGAGGGGGGGAACCTACAAGTGCAAGCACAAAGAACAGAAAAAATGAAAGAAGTGCATCTTTTAATATTATTCCACTGCTTTTTGTTCTAATGTGTTTATTATCACAAGTTTAGATCAGGTATTTACAGCAAAGACAAATCACAATGAGCACTGTGGCCATGCAAGCAAAACATTATATAAGGGCACACTTTTCACTCCAAGTGTAAAACCAACCTTTGACTCCGACAAAGCAGAAAGCGCCGCATACAATAGCTTCGACCGGCTTTTGACATCAACATCATCTGAAGCTTCTGAGAAGTATGAAAGCATTGTGCAGAGGTCTGTAATGCAGTACAAAAAATAAAAAAGTCAAAAATAAACCTGTTTCAAGTGACAGAAGTCTTTTTGCTCCATAAAGAACTTTTAACAATTAGCAAACCTGAGCTGACTGCATGGTTTGTCTTGTGCGACATTACACTGCAGCAGAGATCAATGAGCTTGTTTCCTAGTGACCAGGCACGCTGGGCAGAGAGCCCCTGGTTGGCCACCAACTGCTGGATGAAGTGGAACAATTGCTGCAAGGCCAAGATCAACATCAGAGGTGACAAGAAAGTACCAGGACCATAACAAAACTTCATGCTGACAACAGAAAATAATGAACCATCAGTAAAATGAGTTCCGCTAAACTGAAAGAATTAAAAAAAGTACTCATAGACGTGATCTGAGGGGTGCACTGTCCTGAAGCTGCACATAGGCTACAAGGGATGCCACTTGGAGGGATGAATTGCAACCTCTTTCTACAAGCACACAGCCAGGCTCATGTCAGATATGAATTTCCTGAAAGCAAACCGCAAAAGAAAAGCTACAAAATGGTCTCACTCAGAAAAGCTGCAGTAACTTTTTGAGTGCCATATCCGAGCATACTCAGCTAAGCCCCAGTGCACACCTGAGCATTCTGCTGCATCTTGCAACCACTTTTTACAAAGGAGAAATTTGGATATATGAAGGTGCTGCTCATTTCTGCTGTGGTGGTTAGTTTTTTAATCTCATCCATGACAAGGAGTACTACCTGAATATGTCGAAATTCAGGAAATATTGATGAAACTGACAGTAAACTGAACAATTTGTTACTGCAGTGGTCTTGCTAGCGATGAAAGTTATGGCAGCCAGTTGGCAAAAACAAAAGGCGACAACGTTCTGCACTGGACAGCAAATGGATGTCCGTCCACCATTTTCTGTAAATCCTGGCATTGCACTCATAGCAAAAGATGCATATATTTCAAATTGAGAGAAAAAAAGCCTGGCCTCCCAATATGTGCAGCATTCAGACGCTTACAACAACCAGGGACATGCAAATATTCACAAGTTTTGAATAGCAAACTGAACATCCTCCTGTGCAATTATTCAAGCAAATCAAATAAAGTATATCCAAAATTATTCCAAACAAACTATAAACATGATGTCAACTTTCTAAATAATTTTTCTTTATGAAAAAATTGGCACAAGGTTCAAATAAGGCCCCCCTGCCATATTCCTCTTCAATTACGGTTTCAAAAACTGGGCTCACAACAATTCCACATGCCATTCTGCCACGATCAGTAGGCACACCAAAGTGTTCAGCGCTGTGATGCAGTTTACTAGTGTGGTGGCATTCATACATTCATACGCTAATAACATGGACTGCAAGACTGAATGCAGCGTCAAGACTTAGGCAAGTTCAACTCACCCCGCTATGATGTCAGATCTCAGATACATACAGAGCTGTTGCCAGTCTCATGCCCAGAGGTGGGGCTCTAGTTTATTGGCTTTCATTGTCAATAGCAATAGTTTGTATGCCTTGTATACTGACTTCATGTTTCAACCCCTTAGTGAAGATTAGCGCAGTGTCTTTTAACAGCTATAGCTGTTAAATCTCGTTACAAGAGACACTCAGTTATAAGAGACATTTGAAAATGGTTTGGTTGGTTTTTCTATGTCTGCCATGTTAACAACATTGCATACAAGAGACATGGTTACAAGAGACACTCTGTTACTAAGGGCAACTTTTTCAGGTCCCCAGAGTAAATTCTCCACTATTTAGAAGAGACAAAACCCAGGTGTGCTCATACAATGCAGCTGAAGCGTACCAACTCATACATGACGCATTTCAGATTGCCTTAGCTAAATTCTGTTCCATATCAGCATCCAAGAGACTGCTGAGATGCTAGAATCTTTTGAGGAACTCGTATCTGCAAATGTGGATCTTGTGTGCTCCCGAAGAGCTTACAGAGTGTGCAATTCTCACGCAAGTAAATGGCACATGTGTCATACAGGATGACTACAAGGACATTTCAGAGGAAAAGTGTCAGCATCTGAGGGTGACGAGCATGTAAGAGTGCTTCAAAGGTATTAGAGCAACAGAAAGGCTCACAAAGTGAAGTGCTTTACCTCCAGAATTTGGGAAGGAATACACTCTGCACTCACAAAAATACATACTAGTATGAATAACTTCTTTAAGCTTTCCTGAACAATACCCTGTTAATGCGTGTGAATGCATTTATGTGCTTATGTGCAGTAAACTGATCAATACAGTGCTTTTAGAATGTTTGGTTACAAGAGACATTGCTTACAAGAGATCTTTTTCGGGTCCCTTGAGTGTCTCTTGTAACAAGGTTTTACTGTAATTACATAAGTTATAGCACATATCTGAATTTTAAAGCGCACAGTGCTGCAGGTCAACTGCGCCACCTAGCAGAAAAAAAGAAATTTCCGATATTGAGTAAAAACATAATTAGGAGCCCTGGACGTCACTGCGTCAGTGCAGCATTCACATAGTGCTCTGCTCTTGAATGTCTACGACAGCAGTTCGAATCCCACTTTTGCTTCTACTTTTTAAATCCTTAATTTGACCATACCAGTCGGCAGTATTTTGTATATCACGGCATACTGCCTATTAGTTGCAATTTCCGACACTTTTAATCTCTAACTTAGCCACCCAAAGAATTTCTTTTTAGATCTTTCTTTCAAACAACAATTACTGCTTAGAAAATTTACAATTTTGCCTGTGGTGCTTCTCACCCTTTAGAGCCAAAATTGCCATTTAACATGCTTTCAGGTGACTCATGCCCCACGCAGTTTACAGCTCAGAAATAGGCTAAGTTATACTTGCCCCATGCCAAAGCATCGCCGATACTGCTTCAATGCTTTGTGCAACTATTCCGTCTGTGAAAATATGTGCGCAAGCAGCAAATATGGGTGCAACTATTTGATTTGGTTTGCAAAAAATTTATGAAAATCAATTTACTGTGTGGAGAAATGTTAAAGGCTTTTCACCTCCACTTATCCAGCATTGAGGACTACATTAAAGACGCTGGTTATGTCCGAATCTTTTGTTACCACCTGAGTATCTCACTGCACTCCATGTCTCTCGTCGTTTGCTACATCTTTCTTTCGTCTCTCCCCTACAAGAGAAAAAAGGACATTTCCGTCCCTTTTTTGCAACCTGTCAACCATGGCAGGTGGCTCTCCCATGTGCCAACAGTTGGCAGAAAGAGGATTCGGCGGGCAGTTTTCACCTTCATGCCCCTCCTAATGCACTCACGTTGAAAGTACTGTTCTCACATCGCTAAAGACGACTGCTTGACTACGTCTCCTGCTATCGTTTGTTGTGAAGACTTGTACTACCTTGTACAGCAATCCAAGTTTCTTACATACCATGCAAGCATCAGAAAAAGTAGTTTTATCTTATCATACTGAAAATCAGGCAATATATATATGCACATAAAGTACACACCACTTGCAACCCATTTAATAGGCATAACATAGGACCATCTGCTCAATGCTCACATGCATAATAGTGCTAAAAACTATTAAGACAGCTACAAGTGTGCAACGTGAATATCTGAGCATTAGCTTCAGCCTAAGAGCAAGCAATTTTTATAGCTTTCTGGTCTATACTATTTCTCCAACACTCGAGTGCACAAACAACACTCCCTTTTAGTCTGGAAGGGGCATGATCCCACACAGGCTTTCTAAACATGCATACACTGGTGCAGCCGTGTCTTTAGCACACTAAAAAATTTTCATAGCCAGCAGTCCTGTCAAAGCATAAACACACTGTGCCATTACTGATGCATAGCATACTGACGCACTGCCAAGGTTTGTGCTGAAGACAGCGTCACCAAGCAATCACACAAAACTGTAGAATGAGCTCATGTTCTAAACCCGGCTGTACACTGTATGCAGGCTCTCAGGAAAACCAGCAAACTACAGTAAAACCTTGATAATTCGAACTCGCATAATTCGAAATCCCAGATAAATAGAAGAATTTCTGCAATTTCTCGCAATTTCCAATGTAAATTTGACCGTACAATTCGAAGCAGTAGCCTGCCCCAAAACTGTTAATTCGAAGGTTTTTTGGAGCTTTGCTGGAAAAATTTCACTATAAATTAATGATGGGACGGCTTATGCTTGATTTGCCATAGCGCCCCAACCCTAGAGCTCCCAGCACAGAAATCCACTCTGTGATATGGCTCGCTGGATGTCAAAGCGTGCCCCTGACGAGATGGAGATGTGTTTCACTGCAACGCAGCCGTGGATACTCTCGGCACTTTGTCAAGGCGGGCTGGAAGTAATGGTGACCGTAGCCTTTGCCCCCCTCCGGCCTGGCCGTGGCCAAAGCAGTGTACAGTGGAGGCGCTGACATCAAACCATCGCGCACTCATAGCAACAGCAGTGCATGTCCTGCGACACGACCACTCTTGCTCTGCCCTTGGCGGGGTGACAGTGCGCAATATCCACCTATGCATTCATTTTAATTGTGCGCCATATTGCTTAGAGGGTTAACAGGCAACCCGATTACCGTATTTACTCGCGTAATCAACCAATTCGCACAATGAACCTGCCAACCAACCTTATGCCGCTGAGAAATGAAAAAAAAAAAAAAAAGAAGGCCATCGTTATAGCACGTTCCTTCGTCTTGCGCGGTCGCAGCGGGCCAAGATGTTGCATACCGTTAACAGTATAGCGCATTTATCTTCTGGCGTTAGCTCTTACATTGGGCATCTGGAAGGGGAGGGAGGAGGACTTGGTAGAGTGCCAGCAGCCTTGACAGGAGTGCCGGCTCTGGCTTGCTCGGACCGTCCGGTTGCGCAAGCCTGGTTTTCAGTATGTTCGCGTTACTGTGCTGCGAGCGAAGCGTGCGGTCTGCTGCCACAAAATCATCGAAATGCAAATACTTTTTTGGGAGAACAATGCTAAAAAGACGGCGTCATGATCGCGGCTGACCTTGTGCTTTCTTTGGTGGCAATAGGGTGGAAAGATAGAGGAAAGGTGGGAGAAGATGGGATACACCCCCTTGTGCTCTCGTAATCTCGCAATTAAATTTTTTGTGCGTTGCGCATCATGTCACTCGCACAATCCCCTCAGTTTCAGTCGCCCTTTGGGAAAAACCAAAGCTTTCAACTTATCAGCCCTGCCACATGCAATCACTTATTGGAAGGGTCTTCTGCACAACATTGTTCACATATCTAACTCTGTTGCTTTCAAAAAAAATATCACCAGTATTTTGTGCCTGAGTGCTTTCTTTTCATATCGTTTTTCAGTTTATTCGCTACTGCATAATGATATCCATACAACGACATTTGTTTGCTTCTTTTTTACACGAATTCCACTGTAACCCCCCTCACATTGAAGCCTGTGAGGTACCTGAATAAATAAATTGCAATGGATGGATGACTGACCTTGGGCTGACATAAGCTGCCTGGCTTGAGAACAGCTGCACCAAGCACCAGCAGACAGCTCTCCACAGTGCCTTGGACGGAGTCCTCCCAGCTCTGCTCAGTCACTGTTTCCACCGCTTCTGACAGCACCACTTGGCTAAGGGAACTGCCACAGTGATTGCAGTGTGAGACCGAATTCACATGAATATTTGCACTGTCTGCTTCCCTTGTGCTGACCTCACGTGAGACAGCAAAATGGCACCTCAGGAGAAGCTAAGCACAAACATTTTTTGGCCAAGTCAAGAACAGTCTTTGCCAAAAGTCTAACACTGCTTTGCTAATATTACCTTCAAGGAATCTAATGGTCCTGAAAAAAACAATAACCGCTTACATCACGGTACATTGATTTGATGAAAGCCTGAACAATGGTCGCCTGCTTTTGGGGTAAGGATAGCGTGACAATAACTATTTCTCATACTATTTTCATCTTTCATGGTGTGATGCCGTAGCGGCAGCGCCCTCCCACTAGTAGATGCTTTGTTTTTGAGAAGGCCTCATCGCAAAGCGCCAACAGCACATGATGAGCATATAGTTTTGGTGCAAATGAAGAACCACGCAGACAGAAGCACTCACAATGGTTACCGTCAGCATCTGAAACAGCCCACAGCCACCATTGTCAAAGGTGATAAAAGCAAAGCTGAAACTAAAGCTGCCGGCATATTGTGCAAGACGAGGTCATCTGTTTTTCGTCATGCTTGCCATTGCATGCATACCTCAGAGGTGTGCCGCATACAATGAGAACTGCTATCTGGCTTTTTTCACAGTCACTTACCATGTAGATCGTAGCTGGACATAGCTGCATGCGGAAGCCCATTCAAACTATCGAGCGCGAGTCCCGTAGCATATGCATTAGCAACCGCTTAAGCCACAGCTTTACATGGGCATTGGCCACAGGACAGCGCCGACGGTTAGAATTATCTTCTAAATAAACAGGGTCGAATAAGTGAGCTTTTACTGTAGTTGCAAAAGAGGTCATAAAGAACAAGGAGGAGGCAGCCACCACATCGGTCATGGCGCAGGTTTGGTTATATACATGGTTTTTCTATCTTCTCCCAGTCTTCATTCTGGAGGACGCTGACCTCCCAGGTGTGATGGCACGTAGTTCAAATTATGCCTGGCAGAATCAATTCTAGTTTCAATTACCGTATATTGCCGCGTATAAGTCGACCTTTTCTTTTAAAATGTCCTTCCAAAAGTTGGGGGTCGACTTATAATTGGGGCCGACGTATATGCGGAGTCTTAAAGTCTGCTTATATGTGGTGTCAAAAGTAATTTCGACCGAGTCGCAGATAATATCACACCCCGTGCGCTCGTGATTTCATAAAAGTTGTCAGACACAATGCGAAAGTAGATCTGATTTTAAAAAAAAAATTGAATTTAATTGAGATATGCACCAAAGGTTTGCTTTAATTCGCAACTCAAATGAACGACAGGGGGCGCTGCGAAGTCTGGCCACACTGGGCAAGATGGCGGAAATATGTGGGGTCCCGCGCAACTCGTCCCTTGAAAATGTATTGCTGTTTCTTGTTTGTGACGAAATTTGTAGTGTTTTGTGAAAAGTGGTCGCGTTTGTCATGATTCATTCTAACATGATCCAAGTGTACCAGGGACTATCAGACCGAAGTTCAGGCACCGGCGTCGCTGAAGATCCTCAAAAAATTGTGATCAGCTGATGAACGTGTTTACGAAATCTACCGTGGAGAAAAGCGACGTTTGTCGCCGATGCTTCTGAGAGACGGAAGCATGTTGGCACTGCAGTGTGTGTACATATTGCTACAGGTAAGGACTTCAACGATTTCGCCATTATTCAGCGTGAATGGAAAGGCACCGCACTCATCGTGCGAGCCTCCGGTCGTCGCGCTTGTTGCCGCTGTTTGATAGCGCTCAGCTTAAAACATTTTGTTTTTTGTTTTTTTTTTTTTCAGTCTACAGTTGTTTTTTTTCGTTTCCGCGGATAATATGAAGCTATTCGTGGCCAGAAGGGTCATCACGATTATTGTTTCAAAAAATGTGTTTTTTGATTAGATTTGCCTTGTGCGCGATAGTGCATTTAAATTAACAGCGTATTTCAGAGAACTAGTAAAACAATTCTTTCATGATTGATGGTGCCGTGTTATATTGCTACGCCGACTGTCTGTGTCGTGCAAGTATGCATTTGCTTTCCTCGAGAGTGCAAGCGTGATTAGTGATGCCTTCGAAAAGCTTGCGCTCTGAGCTGCCTCTTTCGCGCGTGTATCTATGTCTACGCTATCGGATACCATAAACTCTTTCTCTATCGAGGTCCTCGGGAATTTTCGCTCCCGCAGGCAGTCTGTGACCGAGAAGCTTGTTAGTATAAATATTGTGTCGTATTCACACGCTGCTCGCCCGTCTGGCTTGTGTCTACCTTTCGACGAAGTACTTCCAACCCAGTTACAGGGTTAAAAAAAAAAGAAAAAAAAGACACTAAGAAAATTGATAAAAAAGGCAGACAGGAAAGTAAATGGTATCTCACCCATTGCTTTTTAACTGGCCAGGTTTCAAGGGAGCATGGCACCGCTGTTGTAGGATGCGTGGCAAGAGAGTTCATTTTTATTTTTCATTTTTTTGGCACCAGCTTGTGAGTTTGAAACGTTTCTGGTTACATGATATATATCCTGTTCTTTATAGACTGCAAAGTACTACTAGGAAGATATTTCAGGAGATAAAGAAATTCTGTTTGAGGAAGAATATGCTTCTGTATATTTTCGGGGCTAATAACTCGAGCATGGTACAAGAAGAGCCATTTGCCCTTTCTTTGCTGTCGTAGACCTTTTTTACTAGACTGTGGAACAGCATATGATTGTTATTTTTATTGTGTTTTTAAACAAGTTTCTTAAGATGTTACATATCTTTGGTAAAAGAATTGCATCGTTTTGTTTTTTAAATTTCAGTTGCTAACTTCCTTGTGAATTATTCTATTTGTATGCTGTTTACAGAGGCTTTCTTCACCATAGTTCTATTTTTATACGGTTTCTATGAACCACAGTGCTCTTTTATTTGCTGCTAGTATTTTTCAGTCTTCTGATTGTGTTTTTTAACAATGCAACTGAAAAGGCCTGCCGTCCACATCAACTTACTTCGCTGTAGCCTCCAAGGCTCAAGAGCTTCTGCAGAAAGCTGCGAGAGGACCGGCAGATGCATGTGTGTGGAACATGCGGCACAGAGGGCGACAAGAAAACAGTAGAGTCTATGACACTTAACATTCTCTTGAGTGCTCAGATATCAAAAGGATGACTTCACTGCAATTATTGCACATACCATCTGTACCAGGCAACAAGGCTTGCTTCTCAGCCTCCTTGAGTATCCAAATAACACCCCTAAAGGCTAGAACATCTTATAATTTGAGGAAAAGGGTGCTCTTTACCTTGTAGAAGTTTAGAGCTTGGAGGTAGCACGGTGCTGTATTGTATGACTAAGAAATAAACTTTGATGCTTTATCTATTTTACAACCTATGCATCTGCAGTTTGTGCAAACACAATTCATGCAAAATTCTCATCAGACATCCATTGCTTACTCGAATCTTAAAAGTAAACCTATCTGTAATCTAGCCAAGATTGCTTGAACAAAAGAAAATTTTGTATTTTCATGCAAAAATGGCTACAGATAAGAACACTGAGTTGAGATACACAAGATAGGCATCAGGTTACTCCAGTTTCCTATCTCTGGGTGCTGTGCCCATGAACTGGTAAATTAAATTCAATTATGGAGCACTTGAATGGTGACACAACTCGTAGGTGACACAACTCGCCTGAACGCCATCTAAAAGAGTCCGCTTTGCTTTTGCAGTTATGATTATTGTATCTTGTGTGAATATATTGCTACGAAGATGACGAAGCGGGCAGTGGTGCGGGGCGGAGTGCTCGCGCCAGGCCCGCTGGCCATTAAAGCATATTTCATCGTCATGTCATCACGTCGTTCTGTTTCTGTTGTGTCGCCATGTTTCATCGCTAGTCATGCCACCACGTAACATTTGGTTGGAGGTGCGGTTCATCCCCATCCTCGCTGTGCCCCGTCGAAGCCAACCGTACACCGGGTCCATCGGCCGAGAGCCCGTGGAGATCGCCACCCAGCTTTACCCCAGCCCTTTGTGACAGACCCGACCAGCCGCTCTCCCCAGCCCCGTCCCCAGCCCTGACCACAACACACGACGACCAGGAAGAGCCCAAAACCGACCCGACCGACCCCACGACGAAGCGACCTCATGACCACTAGAACGAAGACAGCACCCCAACCCAAGCCGTTCGGTGTGTCCATGAGCCTTGGCCTTCGGCAAACGATGAAGGTTGGACCTGATGCTCCGGGGCAAGCATTCATCGCATCTTCCCATTCATTGTGGTGTCCAGCGTTTTATGTCCTAATCGTGTGTGTGTTCATCGTCGCTTCATGCATTGGACTTCTAGCAATCGATCGGGACGATCGTTCGGTGGCCCCGGGTAATGCTACGAAGATGACGAAGCGGGCAGTGGTGCGGGGCGGAGCGCTCGCGCCAGGCCCGCTGGCCATTAAAGCATATTTCATCGTCATGTCATCACGTCGTTCTGTTTCTGTTGTGTCGCCGTGTTTCATCGCTAGTCATGCCACCACGTAACAATATTCTATGACGGTGCTGCATTCTAAGCGCCTAAAGACGCGTTTGTAAAAGTGTACTAAGCACAAATCATCACAGTTCCTTTACAAAAGCTGTTGGGCATTCTTAGTCGACACTGGGAGGAGGTAAAAATATTTATTCGGGCATCGGATCTTCAGTAAAGTAGTTCACTACCTGTTAGACTGCCAAAAACTAGCCTCTCTAAAGCTAAGTATTGTGCCTATCTGTGATTGTAAATACTCCATAATTTTGTACATTAAAGCCCCACTCCACATAAGGTTTAAATCTGTAGGACAGACAGTGAATTTTTCAGTTAAACACTTTATAGTACCTCATGTACCCCACACATTGTAGCTGATGGTTTTAAGCTTGGTTTCTTAACTTAAAAATGATTTATGGTGACGTGCAGGCTTCATGCGTCTTTAAACAAGCCCATCTGCCAACCTCTTCCACATTTCATATATCGTTCAGATAATTACAGTTAAACCTCGTTACAAGAGACACTCAAGGGAACCCAAAAAGGTGTCTCTTGTAACCAAAGTCTTTTGTAGCCTAAAATTCCCATCTACTCGTACGTGTGACAGTTTAGATTCCCTTATCTAAATTGTGTTCCGTATCAGTGTCTTGTTTTGTTGCAATATGTCTGTTGCAATATGTCAGGAACCAAGAAGGAGTGCCTCCTTTTGACTGGAAGTCAAAATGTCCTTATTGTTTCAGCCGCCGTCATCACATTCCTGTGTGGCTGAAACAACAGGGACATCTTGACTCCTCAGTAAAGAGGAGGCACTCCTTCTTAGTTCCTGACATATTGCAACAAAACAGGACACTGATATGGAGCAGAATTTAATTAAGGGAATCTAAACTGTCGCACATACGAATTAGTACGAGTCAGCTGCATTGCATGAGTGTACCTGGGTTAATTGTCGCTTATAAATAGTGAAAATTACTTTAGGGACCTGGAAAATTTGTCCTTAGTAACAGAGTCTCTCGTAAACATGTCTCTTGTATGCAATGTTGTTAACATGGCAAACATAGAAAAATCAATCAAACCATTTTTAATTGTCTCTTATAACCGAGCGTCTCTTGTAACCATGTCTCTTGTAATGAGATTTTACTGTAGCTCAATTCCTTCAACATTTTTGCTGTTGGTTTTGTTAAGCCCAGCGAAGGTTCGCTTGATCGAAATTCTTACACTGTATTTCATTCTCTTAAGATTTCTTTGTGCTTGGATTTTCACGAGTGTTGCCTGGCTACTGTTGGAGATTGGTGTTCATTTGTAAAACAATACTTCGGTAAGTGCAGTAATATTTTGTCAGTTAATATGTACGTTATTGTTGTGCAGTAGGGATTCTGCCGGTCTGCCACTCACAAACAGATGCATGCCTCCAGCACCTGCCTAAGCAACTCCCTCTATGACTTCCTCCATTCCTTCCTCTTCCTGTATTCTTCTATAAATGAGGACATGGCCACTTTATGTGTTTGTTATAGCCGTTAAAAGATTAGGACACAGAAGTACAGTGCAAAGCTGTTAGGGAGAAAACTAGTATATCATTCACTGGTTTGTAATAAAAATAATTCATGTATAATGTCTGACTGTGCGTTCTCATGAGAAAACAACACAGTTCCTGCTCACGGCAAGCTGATCCCAGCAATGCTGAAGTTGTAGCAGGAAAACACTGCTCTAAAAATTAAACATTGATAGATGATACTCAGTGACTGCAGAAACACTATGTTCCAGGCAAAGTCTGTGCTGATTACCTTTTCTGTATGTGGTAAGTAGTTTTGCCTTTCATGTAAGCTGCACTGCAGAGTAGCTAGTAATGAGTACTTATGCTTTACGTTACATGGCTGCCATATCTTATGTTCTTTCTTTACCTGATACCCATTTATATTTCCACTTAACTCGAACAATGCCACACTTGTTGTTGTTGCCTACTTGACTTCAGAAGGCGTAAACTGGAAAAGTGAGAAAGGTGCAGAAAGCAATACTTTTCAAGAGAACTCTATATGTCGAGCGCTAGCACGTATTCAGGTACAGTATGTCACTGCTATTTAGACATTGATGCATGAGTGCTTTGTTAACACAAGCGTGCAGTTTACTGAAAGAAGTTTTGACACCTTCCTGAGTTCACTTGTTGCCTAGACCGAGTGGCTTATTTAACGTTTAGGAGGATGCAAGAGCATGTGCGGCTGGGTGTAAACATTAGAAATGCTCTGCTGCAAAGAGAACAAGAAATCTGATATCAAGTGCAGGAGGCACACGGCAATTAATGCTTGTGCCAGATGATGTGCCTTTAACCTTGTATGCAGCAGTGTGAAAATAGAGCATTGGAAAAGTGACAAATGGAAGTCTTGGTCATCTAGTATCAAAGAAAAACAAACAAGGGTTGAGGGGCAGCCTAGTTCGGAAGCAAACATTTCAACAAAACTTCTCTTCAGCCCAGGTGAAGACATATCTTCTTGTTGAAATGTTTGCTTGCGAACTGAGGCCGAGTCAACTGCAAACCGAGTCAAGCTTGCTGCAGAGCATCTTTTTGTCCTCGCTCCCAGCATTTTTCTGTAAAAATGCTGAATAAAGATTGAATTGAATGATCATTGCAACCCTTACCTGGTTTTTTTTTATTCTGTGTGTACATGTTCCCGTTATTTTAACCCTGTTATGTAGTGAGTGCTTATGCACATTTACAATACCCTCGTGCACTGCATATGTAAAAAACATTCTCAAGAAGCTGTGGAATTAAATAAATACAGTCGAACCCGGATATATCGAACTCGAAGGGGATCGCGAAATAGTTCGATATACAAAAATCGGCTTGTGACGGCACTTACGATGCCAAAAAACGATACCGCGTGTGTCGCCTCATCAATCCACTCGCATAATGAACCCACCCTCCACTTTTTCACCCGAGAATTTGAAAAAAAAAATGCGTTAAGACCAGCTCGCTCACATGCAAGCGATTGAGCGATCTCAGCGACGAGCGGCAGCGACAGAGCGAAAAATTTCAAACTTGTTGGAGCTGCGTCCCTCTTGCCGCTCGAGCCACCGCGACAATACAAGGTTTCTGTGTCGCTGCGGCAGAAATCGCGAGCGTTTTCGCTTGCATTTGGATGGCGCGCGTCACTCCGTTTCGGTCGTCGCATCCACAGCTCACTTCTTGGCAGCGTGCCAAGATGCTGCGCAGTGATAACGTCAGGGCGCGTTTATCTTTTTATAGCTCCTCCGGTGGCGGGGAGCGAACTTGGCAGAGTGCCCGTGATGGCTTGATTGCACAAGCCTGGTTCGATTTATCACGCCGCGCTTGGGGCGGGCGTCATGATCGCAGCAGCAGACCGCGTGCTTCCGTTGATTCATACATGCAAAGATAAACGGCTCCCGCCAAAACAAAAAAAAAAAAAAAAAAAAGGCCTGCCGCTTCTTAACGTCCGCAGCCGCCATATCTTACGCTACGTCGCGCGTACAACCCAACGATAAGAAAGGATGTCTCGCAAAAAAATAATAAAATAAAAACAGAGAGAGCTGCCGCTTCTTAACGTCCGCAGGCGCCATAGCCATGTCAGCCGCCGCGCGCAGAGGGTTCGCAACACGCGCTGGAGAAAGCGTCCGACGTCTGTCTGAAAACGGGCTGAGCTGGCTTGGCGCATGCGTAGCGCGTGCTGAAGGAGAGAGATAGCTCGGCAAAAGAATGGGCACACCCACGCACATGGCTTGCAAACGTCATGTGTTGGCGCGCGGGAAACAATAACTGCAGATGCGCGCGCCTTTAGGGAATGGGCGCGGCGCTGTCCAGAACTGTCCCCTCTCATTCCTTCCGCGCGTGGCTTGAAAACGTCACGCGGCAAACGGCCAAGCGTGATGCGATCGTCTTTGGGGAAGGCACACTTTCCAGTGCGTGGTGCGGAGTTCGATACATCGAACGACCGGTGAAATTGAGTTCGATATATGACGCGACTTTCCCATACTTTTACATGGGATTTTCAAGGGGATATTCCGTGAGTTCGATATAACCAAAATTCGATATATCCGGGTTCGATATAACCGGGTTCGACTGTATTAGCTGCTATGCAGAAAGCCATTACCTTTAATAGTGTGTCATCAAACACGAAAAATTGATTATTATGTTGGCTTTCTCGTACAGCTGATGGGCCTCACCCTATCAAGCTCCACTTGACAGCTGTCTTATGAGTCTCAGCCTTTAGAGCAGCCGCAAATCATTTCTTGCAAATTAATCGCCAGGTGTCCAAGAAAGCACACTTTACGTATGTGCAAGGAAGGTTGTGTGCATCAGCTCTGTACAGCCAATCTGCATTCACTCACTTATTCACGGGGGTCATTTATGCTGCAGTTGACAAGTTGACCCACTCCAGTATTTTCTGCCAAGAAAACCCTACAGCCAGTCACAATGTATGGATGCGAGAGTTGGACTGTGAAGAAGGCTGACCACCGAGGAATTGACGCGTTTGAATTGTGGTGCTGGCGTAGACTCTTGAGAGTTCCTTGGACTTCCAGAAGATCAAATCAGTCGATATTGTCAACCATAAACCCTGACTGCTCATTGGAGGGTCAAATTCTGAAGTTAAAGCTGAGCTACTTTGGTCATCTGATGAGAAGAGAGGAGTCGCTGGAGAAAGCTTTGATGTTGGGAAAGGTTGAGGGTTACCGGAGAACGGATAGGCCGCGAACGCGATGGTTAGATGGCATCCTCGAGACGCTGCAGATGCAGATGAAGTTATGTGATGTTAGGAAGATAGTGACAAACCGGAAAGCGTGGCGTGATATGGTCCATAGGGTCACGAAGAGTCGGACACGACTGAACTGAACTGAACTGAACTGCATTGACAAGGTGATGTTTGGATATATCTGTAAAATCATTCATTTGTTTTACTGATATCCTTTTCTTACTGTAAAATGTTTACTCCACTTTTACTTCAGCATATGTCACATGTTTGAAATATTCTAGAACTAAACTTGACTGGGACAAGATGGATGAAAGGTACGTGTATATACGTAGGGCCATCAAGAACCTGAGTTCAAAAGACTGTGCGAGCTCATCTAAGTTTAATTTTGGACCTCTAATTCTTTGATTAATATGTTAGTAATTAAGCCAATTTTAGATTTGACGTGTTATGTACAGCCATGGTCAGAAGTTCTGAAGCCAAATGATTTTTGTCTCAGCCGCAAAATGAAGCCGTACAGTGTCATTAGAGAATGAATTGCCATGAAATGCTATCAGACCGTTTCTGGCTGTGGTAATAAATCATTCCAAGGCATTTTAAATGCCTTTAGGCCTTGATGGCGTGACGGGCTCATTTTGCGGCTGAGACGATAATCCTTAGGCTTCAGGACTTTTGATCACTGCATGCTGCTCTGGTAATTGGCGAGGTGTGATACGCATTCAAGCCCTTCACCAAATGAGCGCCCTGTAAGTGAGCTTTGTCGCCAAGGAATTACAGCTTTATTTGAGAATATATTAAAAAAAAAAAAAGGTGCCGGCTTGATTAGTTCACCGCGCAGTTGTCAGAAACCTGTAGCCGACAAAACTATACAGATTCTGTGATATTATTCAAGGGTGACAAGCTACAACGCTAGAAGTGAGCGGCCGCATAGGCAAGCGCGATCACACACCGGACCCAATTTCCATAACACGTGCGGTACAAAATAGAGGGCAGTCACGCGCTGCGTGGCCTGCAGATCTCGAGACGCCTGCCTGACGCAGCGAAGAATTAGGCCAATCGTCGTAGAGTGCTCCCTTACGTTTGATGATGACGTTCTTAGCAGAACTAGCTTAAAAAGCATTGATCAAGCTGTCACAAACTAGGAGTTGTTTATACGTGTGCCGATCGAATTTTGTATGTGACACGAGAAGTCGAGCTGCGTAGTACGTATTGTTGCTCGCTCATACTTATCCGTAAGTGTTCCGTCCCTTGGGAAGGTTAGTAGAAGGCAATTGATACCAGGAAAGCAATCGTACGACAAAAACTGACGAGAAAGACTATATGTAGACGGCAATTTCAATGCGTTCCGTGGAGATTGAAAATGCATCGATTCTCTGGCGCTGATCGCTGGATCACGAAGTAAATACATGAAACAATGTGCCACTGTGCTGTGGAACGGCTGCAGAATTGGTTTTCCATTGGTTTTGTCCTTTTTCGCGGTGCTACAAGCACTTTGCTAGCGGGTTTCCATAGCGCGAGCAAGGGGCGTCTGCTACTGGATCTACTGGTCTACTGCTACTGGTCTAAGCAAGGCATATAGCTCCATGCATCCAATTAACACTGCAGTGCTTTTTTTATTCACTGGTACGGAGCAAAGAAGGCTTTAAATGTTAGCTCAAAGAAGTGGGCACTGACTACCTATGTGTTACTATGCTATTACTAGGGTTATGTAATAGCTATATATAACCTAGGAAAGGTGACACCAATGAGTGACAGTTTCGTCTAGTGCATCAATGGCTTCAATTCATGGAACTTCGCAACAATACCTCACAAGAAGTCCACATAAACAGTAGCGGTGTGCAAATATTCAAAATTTCGAATACGAATCAAATATTTTTGTTATTCTATTCATATTCAAAAAACTGATATTCAGGATTTCCGAACATTCGAAAATTATCAAATACACCAAAAATTCTCCGCAGTTTCCCCACGCTGCCCATTTCGCGGCAATACTTGACCAAGCTGACTTTGCAATGAAGCATCCTCAAACACAGATGGGGCCGTTTTGTGAGGAGGGACTTTCCCTTTTGGGAAGAGGACCTTCTCGACAGTGCACGCAAAGCAAAGCACTTGACGAAATTGGGAAAAAAAACTCGTCCTTACTTTGGCTTTATCTCAAATGCAGACATCCATTGTACAGGTGCTTTTCATATAAAATTACTGCGATACACTCCATACACTCAGTGGAAGACACATTTCCAGCACGTTTACATATGGAGTCATCTTCCTGATGCTCTTATGCAAGTGGAATTGCATAAGAGCATCAGGAAGATGACTCCTGATGCTCTCTGTGGGGTATTTTCAACCCTGAGGTTGAAAATACCCCCCTTTTTCTCTTTTTTTTTTCCTTACACACCTTTAAACTACCTAAACTTATGAAGAGAGAGAATGACATTTCTCATCACCTGCGAGATTACAAATGCTAGAACCATACAACCAGCCACATTGCAGGGCTTAAAAGTAATCCCTTTGGGCTGCATATTTCTGAGAAAGACTGTACATGCTGCATAACCTCTGAGCGTGACACTGAGGGTCGAACCCTACACCTCCTGCATGCGAGATGGATGGTCAACCTACGAGGCCGCCACTGCGGTACCTGACATGAACTGTAGGGCCCCTTCCATGTGTCAAAGCAGGTGTTCACTTCAGCAGTGAAACAGGCAAGTGCAAGGCTAACACGCTAACACCTCTCACCTTTCTGGAAAGCCAGCTTCAACACATTTCAGGAAGTTCAGCAGACTGCGACAATATAATGGTCCCAGCATGGTCATGTTGATAACAAGCCGTGTTATTTCTCTGTGGCAGAAGAAATAATATCCATGTTTCCTCAACCATTGTTTCTACATCATTAAAAAAAAAAAAAGAAAACTGCACTCACACAGTTGCTGATGCTGCAGCAAAAGTATTCCTCAAATCAGCATACAGTTGATACAACACATGAAACAGTAAATGGATCCCAAAGTTCCCAGGAGCCAAGCGAACATGTCGCTTCAGGCAACGCAAATAAGGTACCACAGTACCTAGCATTTGTTCTGCAAAAGATAAGAATATAAAGAAAATCTAGAATAAATGACAACTCTGGGTCAAGTGGTTCAATATGAATGACTACAGTCGATCCCAGACATAATAAACTCAAAGGGGGATCTCAAAATAGTCCAATACTAGCTAATTCGATATATAAGAAATAGACAAGCATATCTGTGACTTACACTGAACCCACATTACTGATATATTTTTACAGCCTGCTGCTCGAGAGGCAACATTACACATATGCTACTTCGCATTAAAGCCACAGCAGATGGTGCTTTGGAAGTTGGAGCTAGCCACTGCCTATCGTAAGAGGTGCAATCCCAGTGTACCACAAATAGAATAACCTCTCCTTAAAATTAAGGTACAGTTGGTTTCTGCAACACACTTGGCAGTAAACCACACTAGACAAGACCGTTAGGACAAGCTGTGCATGTCAGCAGGATCATGGGGAAAATCAGAAATGGAGCCACCTTGCCATGTGGCTTCGCAGTGTCAGCACTACCTACAGCTGCCATGCAGCCGCACGTGATAAGCGATCACGCTGTTAGAAAAAATGCCACTTGCAGGGGCGTGCATGCATCAAATGTTTCAGTGATGATCAATGTAAGCAAAATAAAGCAGGGACTTTTGCAGGCATCTGGCAACAAGTATTTTAAGTTGGCAACTTGGAAACCTTCTGGTAGCTTTTTTTGTAATAATAATACTTTATTCTGGATTCATTGTGGGTGACCCTGGCATGTACGGGTAGCAAAACGCCCATACCAGTAATTCATATCCTGTCGAGTTTTCTCGTTACAGTTTAAAATTTGATTTGGTGCTACGTGCAGATTAACTGACACTGACAAAGAGCTAATGGACATTGTGGTGACAAAGAGACAGAACAGATGTCCAAAGAAATCAAGGTTAAGTTCAAAGTGTGCCTTCAAGGGCACCAGCAGCTCACATTTAATGTGCAAAAGATCGGCAGCATAGTGTGCACATTGTTTTAGCTAACCTTTTAAAGAAACAGCATTAAATTTTTAGTACTATAATGTGATCTGTGATATGGTCAAAATTTTGTTTCTAGTCATCTACACCCGCGAAAAGGCTTTTGATAAACATTATATACTCAGTTAAGATATGTGTTGTGTTGTGTTGGGTTTAGTGGCGCATAAGCAACTTAGGCTATCATGCGCCAATTTCATGGTTAAGGGTGTTGTATTTATGTAATTTAATCTTACATTCTGTTTAGGACGTTTGCTTCTATTAAAAACCTGAAAACACAGGGCAAATCAACAAGCGCATTTTCACCTAAAAGCAAAGCTGGATGAAGAGGAATGTGTTGTTTGTAAAACTGTGTAAAATGTTTTTTCCTCAGTTGTTCAAGTTGTCTGCATGAGATTAAAATGTGGATGACTGTTAGCTCGTGTCCGCATGAATCACACAGGGGCTTATCCTGTTTAGTTAAAATGAAACTATGTGTTAAATGTGTGTGTCCTATGCGAAGACGGCATAGAGCCACTTCTTTGGAACGTTCAAGATGGGTGCTCGATTTCCACTCTTCTATTACAGGCTTTATGAGGTGTAGCTTGTTATTTGTTTCAGTGTTCCAAGTGGACTGCCATTTTTGTATCAGTCTACTCTGTACCAATTTCATGCAGTCTTGAGATGGTATCTGCACTTGTTTTATTTTCTTGTCTCGAGCTTTGGCAGCGCACATATCTGCTTTTTCATTACCTCGGATTCCTACATGACTGGGTACCCAGCAAATTTTTATGCTTCGTCCTTCATCTGTAAGTGTTGCTATGCTGTGTATGATGTTTCCAAGTATTGGTATAACTGCATTTCTTGTGTGAAGGGCTGTGACTACACTTAGGGAATCTGTGTAAATAATACTTCTCCTGAGGTTTCCTTTCATTATTTTCTCTATGGCAACAGAGACAGCATAGCATTCAGCAGTAAAGATGGACGCGCACTGTGGAAGTCTCATTATTTCCTCCCATTCGCCTTGAACAACTGCGCTTCCGACATAATGATCTGTTTTCGAGCCATCCGTGTAAAAGTCTGTGAAGTTACTGTATTTTTCTTTCAGCTGAAGGAATTCTTGTATGAAGTGCTCTTGTGGGGTTATTGTTTTTTGGAACTGTGTAAGAGAGAGGTCGCAAACTTCAGGGACCAGGTACCAAGGAGGCAGAGGGTTAGGTCTTTTGGCAATGCTAGGTAAACAATCCGGTAGCTCAACCTCTTGACACATTTGCTCAAATCTTAGGAGCAGTGGTCTCACTGCATTGGGTTTGTTGGTGAATAGTGTTCTAGAAGGGCATTTAGTTACTAGAGAATAGCAGATATGCTTTGGCAGAGATCTGATTTTAAATATATAGGCACATGTAAGTGAAGTTCTTCTGATTTCAAGAGGAGGTTCATTTGTTTCCACAAGCAGACTGGATATAGGAGAAGTTCGGTATGCTCCACATGAGAGTCGAAGTCCTGTGTTATGTACCGGGTCTAGTTTTTTTAAATATGATGGTCTAGCTGACCCATACACTATGCAGCCATAGTCTAAGGTGGAGCGTACGACAGATCTGTAAATGTGTTTAAGGCATGTCCTGTCAGCGCCCCAGTGTTTACGGGAAAGAACTTTTAGTATGTTTAGAGATTTGGAAGCCTTTTTCTTCAGGACATTTATATGAGGAAGAAAGGTGAGTTTTTTGTCAAAAGTTACGCCTAGAAATTTGTGTTCGTTTTTCACCGGTAATTTCGTTTTGTTCAGGTGTAGTGTAGGATCTGTTTGTAAGCCTCGTTTGAGAGAGAATAGGAGAGCCACTGTTTTTTGAGGAGAAAACTGAAATCCGTTTGTGTCTGCCCATGCTGCTAGTTTATTTATGGTCAACTGCACCTGTCTCTCACATGTAGATACGTTAGAGGATGTGTATGCAATCTGTAGATCGTCAACATAAGCTGAATACATTACGGATTTCGGGATAACTGTGCTTATGGAATTCATTTTTACTATAAAGAGAGTTGTGCTTAAGACGCATCCCTGTGGTACGCCATTCTCCTGTACAAAGTTCTTTGAAAAAGTTGAGCCCAAACGCACACGGAATGAGCGATTTGACAAGAAGTCCTTTAGACAGTTTAACATCCTACCACGTATGCCTAAATATGCTAGGTCACGGAGGATGCCAAACCTCCATGTAGTATCATACGCCTTTTCCATATCAAAGAAGACGGCAAGGCAGTGCTGTTTGTGAATAAATGCTTCACGAACAGTGTTTTCAAGGCGGACTAGATGGTCCGTGGTAGAACATGCTGTTTTGAACCCACATTGGTGTATGTCTAGAAGTTCTTGGGAATGAAGGACAAAGGCTAATCTGGTATTAAGAACACTTTCAAAAGACTTTGCTAGGCAACTTGTGAGAGCTATGGGTCTATAACTGCTGGGGGCCGTTGGTGGCTTTCCTGGTTTCAGGAAAGGCACAATAATAGCTTTTTTCCAGGCCTCAGGAATACTCCCGGATACCCATACTTTGTTGAAAAATTTCAGAAGTGCTTCTAATGCAGGTGTAGAAAGATGTGCTAGCATCTGATAGTGAATTTGATCTGGGCCAGGTGCAGTCTTCTTGCCGGCAGATAGAACAGTGTTTATTTCTTGTAGTGTTATTAACTTGTTATATGTTTCATTCGTACTTCCACTTGTTGGCAGTTTTTGTTTTTCGGCCTTGTTTTTGTATGTTATAAAAGATTTTGGGTAGTGTAGTGAGCTTGAAATTGCAGAAAAATGATCGCCTAGAATATCTGCCTGTTCCTGTAAGTTTGTTTGGGTGCCAGGAGATGTTAGAAAGGGGACTGTGTACGGGGAGAAGTTGCCATCCAGTTTGTGAACAAGCTCCCACATTTTTTTTGATGTGATTGAGCTATTTATTGATGATATGTATTTTTGCCAAGAAGCCTTCTCAGCGTTTCGGCGGATGTACCGTGCCCTAGCTTTCGCCTGTTTGAATTTTACGAGGTTTTCGTTTGTAGGGTACCTGCGAAAGGTTCCCCAAGCTTTGTTTTGTTTCTTCTTTGCATCTCTGCACTCCTGAGAATACCAGACTTTGCGATTTTTCAGTACCACTCCTGAAGACTGTGGTATAGCTACAAGTGCTGCGTCAATGATGCAGGCCGTAAATTTTTCATTTATCTCGTCAACACTGAGTTTTTCGGAAAAGACCTTTTCCAGGCTGGCTTCAGACTGGAATAGAGCCCAGTTCGCAAGGTGCAGCTTCCACCGCTTGGGTTTGTTTAGAGTGATGGAGGGTGAGGGTGTTAGGCTGATAATGACAGGCAAATGATCACTTCCTAGAGGATTGTCAAAGACGTCCCATTTAAAATCAGTAAAAATTGATGGGGAGCTAAATGATAAATCTAAAATGCTCATTTTCCCCGTGCTTGGGGAGCAGTATGTATGCTTTCCTGTATTTAGCAGGCAGACATCATTGTATAATATAAAATCCTCTAATATACGACCTCTAGTGTCTGTCTGATCGCTTCTCCAAAAAGTGGAGTGCGCATTAAAATCTCCAACAACCAGATATGGTTCTGGCAGTTGTTCTAAAAGCTCTTCCAGATCATGAAGGGTTACAGTTAGGTGCGGTTGGAGATACAGTGAGCATATAGTTATTGTTTTATAATGAATGATAGAGACAGCAACAGCTTCGAACTTGGTTTTGAGGCTAATTTCACGTGTTGCTACTCCATTCTGCACTACAATAGCGACACCTCCAGATAACCTATTTGCTTCTTTTCGGTCGCAGCGAAAAACGTTGTGTCCTTTTAAAATGTTTTGGTGTGGTCCTAAGTTAGTTTCCTGTAGGCAAAGGGCTACAGGAGAAAATGAATGTAAAATGTCTTTTATATCGTTGTAGTTGTTTATGAGACCTCGGCAGTTCCAGTGTATGAGGAACGCCATTTTTTTTTTTTTTTTTTGAATGTACCTGAATTTAGGTTTCAGGTTTTTCTGGTCCTGTTATACGAGGTTTTTCTCTCCGTTTTCTTTCTAGAGAGTTATGCCGCCGCTGCAGCGTGGACGAGGAAGGGGTTGTGTCCATTGCCTCAGGGGCTTTGGACGTTTGGGGAGAGTTAGGAGTGTTGGTTGCAGGCTTCCCTTCTGGGGGAGAAGCCTTTTGGGCTGTTGGCTCTGGGGCCAGTGTGCCCTGTTTCTGCGATGGCAGGGCAGCTTTCGCTGCTTCTGCCTGGGGCAAGGATGGCCCTGCCTGAGGCTTACCCTCGGCGGAGACCAAATCCTGTTGTGGTGTGCTGCCCCCATGCTCCACCACATTGGAATAGTTCGGTTTGGCTGTGAACAAAAAAGTGCCCTGTTTAACAAGATATCGCTGTCGTGCCTCTTTAAACGTTATGTTTTCCTTGACTTTTATGGTAATGATGTCCTTCTCCTTCTTCCAAGAAGGACATGACCGTGAGTACGCGGCGTGTTCACCTGCACAGTTTGCGCAGTGTGGCGCAGCTTCACACTCGTCAGATTTGTGTTCATTTGAGGCACATTTTGCACATGTTTGTCGGCCACGGCAGCTCTGGGAGCCATGACCGAATCTTTGGCAGTTGAAACAACGTCTAGGGTTTGGAATGTAGGGCCGGATGTCTACTTTGATGTAACCGACTTCAATGGATTCAGGGAGTTTGCTGGAGTTGAAAGTCAGAACTATGTGCTTTGTTGGTATTTCTTGGTTGTTCTTCCGGATTTTGATCCTGTGTACACCGATCACATTTTGCTCAGAAAGACCTTCAAGAAGTTCTTCTTCGGTGAGTGACAGGAAGTCATTCTCTGATATCACGCCTTGGACTGTGTTCAAGGATCTGTGAGCACTGACCGTTATTGGGATATCCCCAAATGTTGTAAGTTGCTGAAGGTTGCTGTACTGGAGTTTGCTTTGCAGCTCAAGCAGGAGATCCCCGCTAGCCAGTTTACTAACTTTGTATCCTGGGCCTAGTATGGTTGTGAGAGACCTAGATACTGCAAAGGGGGATATTAGCCGAGCTTGTTTGGCAGGGCTTTCACTGTGGATCACATGATATTTAGGGAAAGTGTCATGCTTTGCTGAAAAGAACTGGGCTGATACATCGGTCCGCCTTTTCTTGGAAAGGCGATCAGTTTGTTTGGAGGAAGAAGCCATAAATAATGTATGATGTTCGGCCGCGGCGCCAGCCACCCACCATGGAGCCCAACGAGGGGACGGGGCAGGAATTGGCAGGCAAGTCCTGTCCACGTCAGCTGTACACCGTAACTATAACCTAATATGGCGTAACTCAGGGTAGTCAGCCACACAAGGTTAACCCTCGCCACCTGGAAGTAAGGAAAAACCGGAAGAGAGTAGAGGACAGGAGAGTTGTAGGGTAGAAGATAGGAACGTGAAAGATGAAGGGGAGGATAGGAAAAGGCGACTGCCGATTTCCCCCGGGTGGGTCAGCCCGAAGGTGCCGTCTGTGGGAAGCGTGGGCCAAAGTGGTGTGTTGCCTCCGCCGAGGGGCCTTAAAGGTCCAAACACTCGGCATCGGCTCAACCACCAGGATCCCCTTTTCCCCAGACACGGCGATGCCACGCACGGCTAAGCGTGGGTGCTCGGGGTCCGTGGTGTCGCACAGTACACGCAAACATCTGCTTTAGCAGATGCCCCCTGCGGGCTCAGTTAAGATATGTGACATTTTTTATAGCAATAGTGTTAAAGGCCCCATTCACCAGAAACTCTGGCGTCACCAACGTTGTGAGCGAAAAATCACGAGCATGGCACTGGCAGGCGGTAGCTGGCAGCTCACATGGCCACACACTGACTGGACGTACAGTTGCCTGACATTGCGTTTGGCAGGAGCTGTCAACTCGGGCCTCTCCTTTTATATAGGAGGGCGATATCAGAACCAGCCAGCCAGGACCCTTGATGGTCTCACTGGCTTTCAGTAAGACAAGGATAAGGTGCTGAACATGCATACTAGTGCTTGATAGCCCCACATATGGCCACAGGAACTACCTTTTTATGTTTCAGCTTACACTCACAAATTGTGTTATAAAAATCTGCTGTTGCACCATCACGCAGCCACTTGGCACTGGAAGCCAGCTTAGTGCTCAGAAAAGTGACCCATTCGCCTGCCTTTGACTTGCCACTGAGAACTCTTGGGATGATTTGGATATATAACCGACGTTTGCAACCATCCTCTCTTTAAAACCAACCTTCACTTAATTCAACAAGGCTCAAGCTTGCTGTTAGCTTCCAGTGCTTGCGTCTAAATAGCTTCTAAATATGCAGGGGAGCTATCACCTTGTATATAAAGCAGACTTCTTGGGACAATGATGGCTGCAAGCTGGCGATACTTGGAGGCAATTTACACACTAATATTCTATACGATTTAACCACTACTAAACATCCCAAACGTCTCTGTCACTCCCATTGTAAGCAGTGCCAAGGACACATACAACATTATACTCATAATGCAAAAATTCCTAAGAAGTGAAAAATAGAAGTAGCAACATGTTCATAAACGTCTCATATTGTTACACACTTACAAAGGCAGCCAATATCATTGACAAGGAGGAAAGCATAGAAAAATGTCTTTTTTTTCTTTTTAAGGTATTCATCAATGTGCATTTTATGGATGAAAGATAACTGATTAGATGGTAAATAAAGAAACATATGCCACTATTGGAATTCCATTTCATACCGTTAAGCAGCCCAACCACAGTAGCAAAACAACCACAGTTTTACGTGGTAGTGTAAGGGCCCTGTATCACAGAAAATCTGGCATCGCCGCCAATAGCTCAGCTGGCATAGAGCGAAAAATCCTAATCGGCTGACAGGGCCATGATGTTGCAGTGAAACGACCTCACATAGGAATTTCAAACACCCCACTAAGCTCACGTTAAGCGTGACATCACAGGTGAAACGGAAATGATTAGAACATGACATTCAATGTAAGTTAATGGTCGCCGCAAGTCTCAAATAATTTAACTTAATAAAGCCAGTGACTTTGCTTAAAATAATTTTAATTTTTAGGTAGGATTCAAACACATGGCATTTGGTATACAAGCCAGAGACTATAACACCTAGGCCACACAAGGCACACCTATACGTGGAATGCAAGCAGGGCTTTACACGCCTGTTGTGTAGTCTTTCACGAAAGGTGATATCTTATGAATGTGTGCTAAAGAACATGAATGTAATAAGAGAGGACCACAGGCTACTAACGCATCATGGCTCTAAGGCAGAGCTTGAGTGCCCCCAAACCTTTTCTTCTACTGTCTAATCAATTACCTTTCAGCCATAAAATGGTTACATTATTTATGACACACTGATCAACACAAAAAAAAAAATGCTTCCCTGCCTGGTGGTGGCTGTTGGCTCTCTCTATATGTGTCATAACCAGCCACTGTTGCACACTGTTAAACTTGAGGCAACACAGCTTGTCATTTTCCAGCAAGGCTGCACAGGTACCAGTGAAATGAAAATGGACAAAGTTACTGGCCTCACCAGGTCCTCCCCAAGCACCAAATCTGGCTGCCAAAGCAGCTTGGAGCCGCAGGCCTTGCTCTGTGACTTTGTCTCGAGGTGTTGGTAACAGACCCTGAGAGCACTCCCTTCGGCCGACCTGCAGAAGTGGCAATGGCACCCACAACAGCTTATTACCAGGCACCTGGCCAATTTCTGAGGGCTGTCTAATAGAGTCCGAGACAGTTTAAAATATATGACCATGTTCATTCAACTGTGCAGAGGGCTACACATGCCACATAATACAACAGCAAAATTTTTATGACCTTTTTAAAAAAGAAAATGTTCTGGGTAAATACTTTCAATATGTCTTTGTGAACCCAGGTCCAAGCAAAGTAATTCTCAATTTTCCTTCATCCATCCCAGTGATAGTGCGGCTCTAATGAATGCCCCATATGAACAATAGTCTGTGCCAAGCAACCTTAGGTAGCCATGCATATAAAGTTACGCACTGTCTGTTGACGCAGCACTGATCCCAACCAGGAGACTTTCAGGGCCTGCTCACTTCCTGGGTCGTGCAAGCTGTTGGCCAGCTGCTCAACCACCGCCAGCCAAAGCTGTTGCCACCAGGCTTCTTTGCAGGCTTCTTCCTGCACACAAGCTGCTCACCACTCAACCAGACACAAGTCAACATACAGCTAAATATTCAAGCTGACGAGAAAAAATGTCTATCGAAAGTCCCCAAATAAACAGCTGAAAACCATTTGCATTCCAATAATTTTATTTAATGAATACAGCTGACGGAGAAGCGACAATTTTTTGCATTTTTGTCAAGTGTTTTGTTTTGCCCACAGTGTCCAAGTATTCTTCCAAAATCTCAAGTGCTTCCACGGCCTATCTGGCAGTGCAACACAGCAGCTGCAAGTTTACACAAACGGCTATTTGCGTTTTGAAAAAGAAGCATCCTCAAAACGCGGCGGTTCAGTAATTCTATTTAAGCTGCTCACCCTCTGTGATGTATTCCAAATAATGTAAAAAGGTGCCATAAGGTTAATTTCGTGTTCAATGAAGAGTTTGCTCACTTTATTCAATCTGTATTTTATAAGAAAATATTCAAAGGTTTTCCAGCGTGTTAAAAAAATAAAAAGTGCTTTTAAGGACTTTAAAAATGACATTTCCAAATTAAGACTTTTTCAAAAATTTCAAGCAACTAAAAACATGCTACGCACTGTAAGACTAACTACAGAAAGAATAATTATTCTCTTCCCCCTTTTATCACATATCAAGCAGACAAATTTAGAAGGTGTCAAGTGCTTTGTTACATCAAAAGTACAGAGCAGAAAAAGTAGTGTCGATAAGCAATGGCTGTTCTTATGTAATGCACTGTAATGTAAATATAACAGCTGAAAATCACGCTGCAATTTTTTGAAATAAAGCAGACATTAAGCACTCTTCTTGTCTACCGAAATCAAAGGTACTTAATAATGCTCAAAGGAGTGCGAAACCTTCTGCACTGAGCAACACATGAATGACTTGAGCTTATTTCTTAGTGAGCAAAAAGAACACAGACATTAAACATCATTAAACAGCTGTGCAGAAGGAAAAAAACATAGTGGGCATATTTGTGTGAACTGCCACTGTCACAAGTAAACAACCTGCACCTTTATTACAGCATGTGCTTCACTATTATGTGTACAAATTTAGAGAGAACTTCGGTGATAACTGAATTAGGTAGCCTTCAAATAAAAAAGCAACATCTAAATTTCGATATCAAAATTCAAGTCATGCCCCTCACATCATCTGCCAGAGGCACATACCTGCATGCTCAGCACCAACTGGACTAAAGGCAGCTCATGCCAGGACAAGAATTGAGAACAGCAAAGCTTCAGTAACTGCAAAAAAGAAAAGCGCTTGGTGCGAGATGTGCTCAAGGTTAAAGAAGCACTGCATCCCATTTCAGTTGTGTATTCATTGTTTTGGAATGGCACGCAAGACATCAGTGAACATGGATCACCCTCAAGGTGGTGTCTTTCCCCCCACCTTGAGTACCTCGTGCAATAAAATTCCGAATTTGCCTAAATTTAGAAAATTCTTTTTCTCGTGCTTTTCAGTTTTCACAGCCCAATAGTGCCTATGACGCCATCAATCAGTCGAGACAATGGTGAGTTCACCAGAGACATACAAAAACAATAGCATAATGGCTACTTGTTCATTTTTGCCCTGCCAGCACTCAGAGGAAGTTGGACTAAGAGTCTGTTGACACGCGCAAGGAAAAACTGAGCCGAAGTATGGGGCTCAGAGTATCGGTGCCAAATGGTTTTATTCCTTTGTGTGCTCAGGCGACTGACTGACTACAGTCAACTCAGGCCACCTATCCTCTGTGCAGGCCTTGCTGCGGCTTACCCGTGGAATATTTTGTGTTCACTACTGCATCCCCCTTCCCCCCCCTAGTGAGAGGGCGAAAGGAACCAAAACAACAAAACACTCGAGAGAATTAGAGGTTGAAGCGATCTGGCACATTTAAACATCTGCCACCGTCTGTGGCAGGTGAGAGTGTAATGCGGGAGTGCAGTCTTCGCCGTGGTGGAATCCACTGCCATACGACGCACTTGTGCAAGGATTCCAGGCAACGGTGTGGATGTGGGTGTCGTGGACTGGGTTTCCCTGTATGCTGGTTTCAGTCTGTCAAGAGAAAGAACTTCTTGCTGGCTCCACATTTCGATCCTGAGTCTTCCACCCATGACGGAGAACTTGGAATGACCCATCATATGGTGCTTGCAGTGAACATTGTACTCCGTCCTTTCGTAGAAATACGTGAATACATGACTCAAGCTCGTTGCTCACGTGCCCTTCTCTTTGCGGGCTGTCACAGAGGTGTAGCTCACAACTTGTTCATGATGTCATGAAGGTGAAATGAATTGTCGCCGGCGGTAATGCGGGCTTGCCACTGGCCAGACATGAACTTAGCAGGCATACATGTAGACGTAGCAGCATGCCGTAGACAACTTCCGCAGCGCTGCAGCCAATGTCTGCCTTTAATGCGGTGCATATGCCCAAGAGCACAATGAGCAATGCTTCCACCCAAGAGTGTTCATTTGCCACGAGTACTGCTTTCAGTTTCCAGTAAAACCTCTCAATCATCCCATTTCTCATCAGTTGATAGGCTTTAGTCCTGATGCGCGAGACACTGACAAGTTTCACCACACTGGCGAACAACGGCAACAAAAATTGGTTTCCCCTATCCCTTGTATGAAAGAAGGCACACCAAAACGACATAGACAGTAGTCAACAAAAGCGTGCGCAAGTTTTGGCTGTAATGTCTGGAATCGAAATAGCCTCCACCTAATGCATAAAATGGTTGACCAAGGTTAGCAAGTACCTTTGACTCAGGTGATGTGTCAATGGTCTGACAATGTCCATATGAATATGGTCGAATTGCGCATCTAGTCTTTAGAATGTCTCCAAAAATGTCACAGTGTGACGCTGAACCTTGGAACATTGACACTACAGATACTCGCAAGTCCACTGCCGTTAATTGCAGTTGATCCCGGGCCACAAGAGAGGTGCAATCAGCAGCTTTTGAGTTGCTCAGGTTCCTGGGTGTGAAAGCTCATGTCATGATGCATATACTTCACAATAGAGGCAAGCAAGCACAAATGGTGAAAGGTTACTTGTAGATGTGCCGCAACAAGTCTCTCCTCCTCCAGGCAAAGGAAATCACTGCAGAATGAGTGACGTCGATGTTATCTGCAAATGCAGCAATTTGTCATCGTCGCTTTGAGCTGCCGCTACTTCTAAGGCGATTCTCATGGGACATTTATTGACAGAGCATCAGCAACAACATCGTTAACTCTCCTGATGCAGCGAATGTCCATGGTTAACTCCGATATGCAAGACATCTGCCGCAGCCCACGGGCTGTGTGAGCGCTGCCATCAGAATTGAGGGAGCGCAAGGCATATATGAGAGGCTTGTGATCTGTCATGATAAGAATTCAGTCCCTTTCAAGTAATAATGTAATGAAAGCACTGTAACACTGCTCAGTGGGTGTTAGTTTCAGACAAGAGAAAGCAATTGGCAGCCATATTCCTTTGTTGAGCTGTTGAAGGACGGCACCCACAGCTTCGCCCGAGGTATCGCCCATGACGCACTGTGGGACTCCCTGTTGTGGGTAGGCGAGAAGTGCGACATCAGCGAGGTGTTTCTTACCCTTTAAAACTAGCTTCGACGTCATCTATCAAGAGTAACGCCTTAGCAGCCCATTCGAGTGCCAACAGGAGGAGGCGGAGAGGATGTAGTGTGGCTATGCAGAGGTACGAAACGTCGTTAGTAGTTTACGAGACCAAGGAACTCACAAAGGTGACGCTTAGTGGTGGTGGGTTGTGGAAACTGCTCAACGGCTCTAACCTTGTCTAAGTGAGGTTGAATGCCAGTCATTGAAACAACACGGCCAAGGAAGGTCAGCTTCTCACCACCCAGCTCACACTTGTCGTGTTCACCAAGATGCCATGCTCAGCCAGGCACTGAAACACATATCGCAGATGCACCTCATGGTCGTCCAGTGAAGTGCTTGTGATAAGTATGTTGAGGTATGCATGACGGAAGTCGAAGCCATGCAAAACACTATTGATAAAAAGTTGAAATGTCTATCTGGAGTTCTGCAGGCCAAACAGCATCAGAGGAACTCAAACAGGCCGCCGGCATTGTTATCCCATCTTCAGTAAGTCTTCTGGAGCCACAGGGATCTGATGGCACGCCCGCAAGACATCGATCTTGGAGAACATTGTCGCACCATGTACATAGACTGGCTGTGACGTGAATGTGAGGTACCAGATAGCAGTACTAGACTAAGAGCTCGATAGTCCCCGCAGGGTTACCAGTCTCCTGGTGTAGACATTGAAACCATGTGCACTGGCAACACCCACAGACTAATGGACGGGAGGATTATGCAGAGCTCGAACAAGCAGTTGAATTCCTGTCATGCGATTTGTAGCTTTTGCGGGGACAGACAATGCGGGTGTGTGTAAACTGGTGGCATACATTGTGACTGACAGACATGCTAGCCTGTGGCGGCCGTGTCAGCTTAAAGCGGAGGATGCCGGTGAATCAAGTAGTGCCCAGCAGTGCTACGAGCATGGAGCTGTAGGTTTGATGCATGAATAGCTTCCTGCACACTTCTGCTTGTGAGAGGGAATTCTGCAAATGCCAGTTGCGGACACCAGCAAGCAATCCGAAGTTGCACAAAAAGTCCGCTCTCAGAATGGCAGCAACGACAAACATCCACTGAAATGTACTCGAGCAGCAGGTCCAGTGAGAGAAAGCATCGCCCGTACATCGGTATCCTCGTATTACTGACAGCTTGCAAAGGTGATGCACAAGGTAGTTTGCGAACGCCAAGCAATGCCAGTACTACACTGACTTCCGCTCCTGTGTCGACCAGGAAACGGGTACCCCTTTCGCGATTGGTCAGAAAGAAAGCCAGTGAATAACTGTCCAGCAAGGTAGGGGCACTGGCCCCCCTCAGTGCTGGCCCGAGGCATTTCCCTAATGTCCACAGGGCAGCACACAGTTCCGTGCAGCGTTGCTGAATTTACGGTGATATTAGCACGCTCTACGTTATGGTTGTGATATGATGCGCTGTCGTGAATGCTAGTTGCCACTCGATTTCAGCACCAAACCTGTGTCAAAGAGGTGAGAAATTCCATACTGCATCTCTTGCAGAGAGTTGGCAGGCAGTGCCTCTGCGTGCACTGTGGCGACTGTCGGCACGGCGACAACCATGAGTTTGTCAGTGAGCTCGGCTATCTTGGCAAAGTCTGTCCAATGCTGTGATGCCTATCCGCACATCTGGGGGAAGTCTCAGCAGGTACAGTTCCCACACTAAGCAGCTGCCAACTGCTGTCATGCTGCTGGCCAGTTGTTGAATGTGGCGTAGCAATAGGCTGAGTCGGCAGTCGCCAAGTTTGGTCTCCTGTAGTAGCTACTGCAGACGATCCAGCCCTATAGGAGAGACATGGCGGATCAGCATCTCTTTCAGCGTCAGGTAGGCATTCTCTGCGGGCAGAGCAAGAAGTAGGTCTCGCATTTAGCTGGAAGTTGTAGGTGGGAGGCTGCCCATCATGTGATGGGATTTGTTGCTGTCGGCAGTGATACAGTGTGCAGCGAACTGTGATTCAACTCGCGCGAACTAAAGTTCTGGGTCAGCAATCCAAAACAGAGGTAGTTTTATGTTGAGCACAGCTATCGTTGGGCTTGCGACGTTGCTTTGCTGACCCATGGCGATCACGTTCAAGTAACCAACTGTTGGCATGCGTGAGGAAAAACGAAAACGAAGCGTGGGATTTGGAGTCTCAATGCCAACTGGCAGGGTTGCCGTTGGAGAGAGAATAAAAGGAGCCAGAACTCAAGCCAAAAGTAGCCATGCCATTTGATCCTAGCGCCAAGTTTGTAGCGAATTAGAACAGAAGCAATATTGTAACTACACCTTTTCCTATTCAACAGTTTTGAACCAACACGAGAAATAGCATGAAGTTAGGCCAGCTTTCTTGGTCTTCAAGCGATGGATGTGTTGCAAGCAAATAAATGCATCAATAAATCTTCAATCTGTATGCACATAGCTTATCTGGAATAGATTGTGTTTCTGCCAGAGAATTTCAGCGCAATCAAGATAACAACTCAGTTGAAATGTTAAACGTTAGAGGTGTGTCTTTCTGGACCCGTGCATTCCTCGTTTTTGTCAAGTTCACAAAAGAGAGCATGTACTTTGGGAACAAACTGAAAGAAATACCGCATTTACCCACCAACGCGTACCTTTTTTTTCAGGGAAAATAAGTCTTAAAATCGCATGCGCGTTAGATTTGGGTACAAACCGAAACTGCCCTATAGCTGCCCATCGTCATCGCAATTATACGATGTGGGAGTTCACGTGTTACTGGCAACCATGGGAGAATGTTTGCTTGCCGTTTTCTGCGTCGCAGGAGCCATTTGCAACCGGTGTGGCGCTTGTCACTTGCGATTCCTCTTAGCGAGCATGGAACAAAAGAATTCACGGGACGAACCACCTCGCTTTTGCTACGTTTACGGAGCGAGTTCGTCATCCTTAGCAAGCCGGTGGTGTTCTCCGGCAGCCTCTCCGTACGATATTGTTTTTGAGAATGAATGCAGTGGCATGAAGGCACGTCGTGTCCGCCCCGAGAATAGCTTTAAGCGTAAAGTTATTCCGCACGCAGAAATTTATTTTATTTATTTAGAACATACTGCAGGCCTACAGTAGGCCCAAGCAGGAGGGGCGAATACATAATATATGCAAAAAGAACAGGATTAGCAAAATTGTGAGCGGCAATAGGCATGCAGCCAGTCATTTTGGTGTGCCAGAGACGTGTTCGCAACTGGTGAAGACCAAAAACTTCAATCTTTGAGTGCAAAACGTCAAGCAAAGGTTGCCACAGTCTGCGAGCGGAGAGGTTTCCCAACCTTGACGATGAGCTGGCCGATTTAACTGCGTGCCAGTCACCCCCGAGGTGCTCAAGGCCTCTCAAGAAGCCAATTCAAAGCAAGCCAGAATTGGATAACAAGATTTTCACTTCGTAGACGGACTGGTGTGTGCCAGAAGGGGCCGGAGGATTTCGAGGAGAAGCAGATTTTCTTTCAGCGATACATTCTATCGTTGCGATACTGCAACGCATATCAACTTGGGCAGATGCAAACGCTGACCAAACTCCTGTTTATTATGATATGCCCGCCAATACCACAGTGGAGTCGACTGGGGTGAAACAGGTTCGGAAATGCGGAATTTCGAATGCCATGGACGGCACTGAAGACTAGATATGGTTGGAGAGTGAGATGTCCGAGAGTGACAGTGAATAAGTTTGGGTGAATAAATTGCCTGCTCCCACCTGAAAATGTAGAAATGGTTACACATTTTTTTTTTTTTTTTTTTTTTCGGAAATCACATTCACGTTAGAAGCGGGGCTTGCAGTTTTTTTTTTTTTTTCGTTCCTCGAAATTGGGCGCGCGCTAAATCGGAGTTTGTAATTTTGTTTTGTAATTTTTTTTTTGTCGTAAATTGGGTGCGTGTTAGAATCAGGTAAATACAGTAGGCAATCAAAATTTTCGTGTGCGTTGCTCCAAATGGAAAAAAATTGCATTCATCAAGTGTCTTTGTATGACGCTGCTGCATACGACAAACTCAAACAAGTCTGATCAAGCACATAGCTGTCGGGCAGTCATATTGCTTTTACACATCTCGCTCTTCAGAGCAAAAGGCAGAGAGGAGAGCTTCACATTTATGCAATGGGGCAAATGAGGTTTGCACCATAATATAGGTTCTTCAGGGTCCAAACAAAGCGCTTGGTACATTTCACTGTGGTTCGATAAAATTTTAGGGTGGCTGCCCCAACCCTTCGCATCCACTTGCCATCGTAACTGGTATTATAATGTGGTAATATTACAAAAGAAGTGCTTTAGATTGCGAAGTTCCCCAGACGGTAAACCACGTATGCCTCGAGTACAATCCTACAGGACTACGAAGTACAAATACGCAAATATATAGGCTCCCAGCAAGATTCTGTCGATGCACCCAGCAGCTGGGACAATGCACATACATCATTTACCATAACAGCAAAGCCTGGAAAAAACTTCCAAGAGCACTGCAGAATCTGCACTGGAGAAATGCGAAAGCCTGAGCATTGCTGCTGAACACAGTACATTGTGCGCCCCTTGTATAGCTTTTGCTAGCAAGGCCAGGGCACGTGCCACACAGTGGAAATTTCCTTTCCCTGGCACGGGTTCGTTGCAGTGCACCTGCAAGTGTGGGATTGGAAGGTACACCATCATTCCTGTTGCATGGTGTTCCTTCGCCCGCGTTCATTGCACTGCTCCTGCAAGTGTGAAATTGGCAGTTGGCGTCGCTCATTGTCGCACCCTCTACGTTGCTATGGGGATGGCAGGAACCCTAAACAAGGAGAACATCTCACGAACAGATCTTGCACACGCGAGATTTCCCCATGAGCCAAAAAAAGGCTGTCTTAATAATGGATTGTCATTATTTGATTGGTATTCTATTTCCCATTACTAAACGTGGTTAGTAAATGCGCCAAAAGAAACGTTCGAAGTAGCCGAAAAATACCCAGAGAGCCACACTGAAATTTTCATCGCCAGACAGCGTCTTAAGTTAGCCAATTTGGCACTAAGTACCGACTAACAGCGACCCTGCCAACTAGTTTTATTCCTGTGTACTAGTCCTCTTTTGGATCATCACCATCATCCTGACTATACCCACTGCAGGGCGAAGGCCTCTCCCATATTCCTCCACGTAACCCGGTCCTGTGCTAGCTGCATCCGCTTGACCCCTGCAAACTTCTTAACCTCATCCGCCCACCTAACTTTCTGCCGCCCCCTGCTACGCTTTCCTTCCCTTGGAATCCAGTTTGTTGCCCTAAGCGATTATCGGTTATCCTTTCTTCGCGCTACATTTCCTGCCCGTGCCCATTTCTTTTTCTTGGTTCCCACTAGAATGTCAATGACTTGAGTTATTTCTCAGACCCACTCTGCACGTTTCCTATCTCTTAACGTTATCCCTACCATTTTTCTTTCCATAGCCCTCTGTGTTGTCCCCAACTTAAGTAGAACCCTCTTTGTTAGCCTCCACGCTTCCCAGTTGACTACAATTGACTACGATCGGCTATGCTCTGTGCCGGGATTGTTGCGGCTTATACATGGCATATTTTGTGTTTACTACAAGTGTAACTAAACTTTTAAAAAAATAAAAAGCAGTGATTATGTTCCACGTATGCCTCGCATCCCTTCACTGATGGCTCAACTCACCTGCAATGGCATAACTATCATTTGGCTATTGAAACAAACAAACAACATGAAAAAAAAAAATGAATAAATTATTTAGCAGGCGTTGACAAATTTCATGTGCATACTAGGGTAGAATGAGAGGAAGAAGATGATGACACAGTATGAAAAAGCACTGAACAAGGGTTGAGGGGGAGCCCAGACGAAGAAGAGTCCCCCTCTTGAAACATTCGCTCGGCTTGCGAACTGAGGCTCTCCCTCAACCGTTGTTCAGTGCTCTTTCATTCTATGCCTAATAGTGTCTCTTGGACCATTCCAAGGACAAAGAAATGCAGCTAAATATTTGATGCTCCTACTCTTTTGATTTTGAACACCTGGTATGTAAATGTGCCCCAAAATAGCACAGTACATAAAATGTTACTGCATTTCAACAAACTAACATTTTATTTAGAAGAATATTTACTTCCAGCCTACTTCAGAAAAATGTGTTTTCTCACTTGAGAAGTAATCACTGATTGCATGAAACAAAAGTGCTCCCTTTCATAAATCTGCATTAGCACAACCAACGCTTCACTAAAATTACACTGTTCACTACAACCTAACCCACACATAATGCAATAAACACATATCTATCCATCCGTGCCTAACTTTCAACTTGCACAGAAGCCAACACTGCCAAAGTAGGCCTACCAAACACAAGGTATGCCAAAAGCAGGGTGTCACAGAAGCTTGAGCACCATACTTACCGCATGCGGTAAACCATCCACAAGGCTACTGCTTGCAAGCAATGAGTGCATCATGGTTGCTGCTGCCACAGAGGTCATGAGCGGTATGCATCCAATTAAAGAGGATGCTTCATGCAAACTTGTTGCAGTTTCATCAGGTGCAACTCCCTGCAGATGTTGAATAGGAATAGCTCATTTTCCACTCCTGGGGCACTTTTCACACTTCCAAAAAGGTACTGTCAGCCACAAAAACAGCATTGTTGTACCATCTGCTGTCACACAACATGATGTTGAGCCCACACCATGCGCGCTTCTCCACACACGCCCTTTCTCTGCTACAGGGGTTGTCTCACCATTCCATTCCCTGCGATGTACTTTCGACACTCGTGGCAGTCGACAAGGCGGTATGTGACCATCACCACTGCCACGACGGAGCTCCTGAGCGTCTTTTACGCGGCATACCTTTGAATAAACGAAATCTTCCAAGAGGCGTTGCTGACCGAGCACTAATCACCTACTGAATGCTTCTTTTTTACCTTTTTAGATGCATTGGTAATGCTTCGCCTCAAAAATCGAGCCTCAACACTTAAGATCCAACATTTCATGTATGGCACTGCCATGGAGTCTTGATTGCGTATACATCCTGCAGGCAAGCATGATAACATGATAAATTACTGTTGCAGCAATGGTATTTTCAGGAGACCGAAAAGCAAAAAGAAGCAGTCTGCTGTGTGATGAGAGAAAACAACAATATAAAAAAAAATTAATGATTCAAATCACTGCAGACCACTTCCCCGAGCCATTAAGACTGAAGCAAAACTCCTAAAGGTTATGTTCATAGCAAATATCACTCCAGTTCATAATAGTCTTCCCTGCGATGTTGGGAAGGTACAGTCGTTGTAAACGGCAGAACAAGCACTAGAGCAGAGTTGAAAAGAAATAAATTTCATGTTCAACTGGCATGCCTTTGAAAGGTAACGTAACATATAATCAGGCAATGTTGTGTGCCATGTAAAAGGTACCCACAAGCTTCATCATTCATCACACCAGCCAAAGCCGGCTTGCAGCGATGGTCACGCGGCTCCTCAATGGTTGCCACAAGTGTCAAAAGCATATCACAAGGAAGTGAGCAACAAGACATTCTTAAAAGTGAGGAACAGACAAGCATGCGCAAAATGTGCAAGTTCCATTAGCCATGACATGGAGCTCTATGGTGGCAGATGGCGCAGCAACGCAGTTTTGTTTTCCTCCGCCATCCCGCAAACTTTTGTGGCCAACAGTACATGAGCACAGACACCAAATTTAGGACATGCAATCTATTCCTGTAAAGATGCGCAAGACATCGGAAAACCTAAATAGCCACGTGCAATTTTGCCCACACCCATAAGCAACAATAAGATATAGATGAATTTGTATTCTCGTGTTGTTTTAGTTACATTGTGGCTGTGACATCAAAGTTTAATTTAAGTCCCATAAGGCATACACAAAGAGAATACTATGCCTGCTTCATAATTTTGTCATTCCTGGTGCCTCAAGTAACCTGAACTGAACCGGATGTCACAAGCTATTCGCCCGCCACATCAAACAAGAAAACATGCCATGCAAATTTGGAGTCATCATCACTAAAAACAAAAAGTATAATACCTGTTCTCAAATAATTATCAAACAAATGAAGAGGAATCTTTGGTTGCTCTTAGGAATGTTTATCCTGTCACTTGTACAAAAATTTACACAGCGTGCTTTTCATTTCGCAAGTAATAAAAAAAAAAAAAAGCCCCCCCAACACAGGATAACATAAATAAAATAGATGAGTAAGAAAATTTTATCAATAAGTCAGAAGGGCAGTATAAATTTCATCACACTTCACTTGTACTGAGTACACTAATCGCTGCCTGCCTCCTGGCTGACACATGGCCGCTCCAGCAGCATCTCCTTCGCGCTTGCGAGCCGGCCACATCGGGGAGACAAGCAGGGAGGGGTCTTGGCATGCGTGCAATGCTTGAGCTAGAAAACCACAGCCATACAGTTCCATGAAAGATGGCCATTCCTCAGGCAGTGTGCACACCCAAGGCACCAGAAGCCGCCGCTACCAAGCTTGCTCGTGTTTATCTCTCTCTATCCCTCTTTTGCAAAAGTTGCTATAAACTCTAGTCTCTACTCTGCGACCGTGTTGAGAAGTTCCTCGCTCATGGAGCTCCCACGCCCTGAATATAACACTGGCAACAAGTCGTAGTATTTAGAACGAGTGCAGTTCGAGGTCGCACCATGGCTAGTGGAGGAATACACGACGCCATCAAGCCTTTTAGCGGCAAGAATTGGTCATCATGGATTCAGCGCCTCACCTTCTACTTCGGGGCAAAAGATGTCTCCAACAAAGCAAATAAATGTAAGTTTCTCTCGATGCTATGCGGAGCGGACACCTGCGAGACTGCCTGCACGCTGGTTGCACCAAGACTTCTGGAGAAGTCAGCTACGAAGACTTAGCCGCACTTCTCCAGAAGCACTTTTATTCTAGACCCCCTGAGCTGTACAGCCAGTACATCTTTCAACAAAATGACGAACTGCCTGAGCAATCAATCAGCAGCAACATTACAGCCCTCAGAGAATGCTAATGACATCGTTTGCAACATCAATTTCTCCGGCAGAATGTCACATGGCCATTCTAAAGAATCCCATCATGCTGCCCCAAGACATGCTTCGTAAGAGATTTGTCTGCAGCATCCGCAATGAACATCACCAATAGAGACTGTTTGTGGAGAAAGACAACATTTCAACGTGGTTTTGACTTGGCCCTATCATCAGAAAGTGTAACAAGGCAGCAGCAAAGACTCAAGGGGGCAACGAGCTCCACAGATGTGCACAAGACTTCCCAACCCAAAAAAAGAATACAAGAAATCACCACAGCAACGACACTGTTATCGATGTGATTGCTGACACGAGGTCCATACCTCCAAGTTCAGGACGGCGCAACACTGTTTTTGCTCCAAGAATAGCCACAGCTATATTTGCATCACCCGAAAGAAGAAAACCAAGGAAGGGAGGCCCAACATTAAGCAAGGAACGCACAGTGGGAATGCTCAGTTCACGAGCAACACCACTCCACACAGCGATCGTGCTATGACCTTGACACAGTGAGTGAGCAAAAAACCTGCCCAAAATTCCTTATTGACATTAATATTGAGAGGGGTCTCTAAAATTCGAAGTTGATATGGGTGCCGCAGGTTCTCTAATCAGTGAGGCTACGTACTACCAAACATGGCCAACAAATGCCACAAAGCTAAAAAGAGAACCTTTCGACTTGGCAACTTGGTCGGGAGAGGCATGGATCAGCACAAGTTCCAGTCAAAGGACTGAATGCTACCTCTGCTGGTAATGAAAAGAACTGGCTGCAGCTTGCTAGGACGCGACTGGTTTTCCAAACTGCACTTGCGCATGCACAAAATTAATCCGGTCGCAGAGTCAAGACCAGAGCTGCAAGCGGTTACTGCACGCCATCCCAATGTATTAAGCAAGTCATAGATGGCTACAAAAGGCCCTTGGTTCATTTGCGCTTGGAAGAAGGTGCGACACACAAGTTCTGTAAGGCAGGTCCAGTGCACTTTGCCTATCATGAGCCAATGAAGGAAGAGCTCGGCTCTCTAAAAGCGAACTGACACAACATACTGAAATGGCCACACCTTTAGTGTGGGTGCGCAAGAAAGACTAAACATTTCGTGTTTATTTGGTAGCAGCTACAGGAACACCGTTAACGCAGTGGCCAAGTAAGACAGCATATCCCCATATAGTATTTGCAAAGTTGTGCAGTATGTTCTCAATGCTCGATCCCTACTAGGCTTACCAGCAGCTAAAGGTCGACGATGAGATAGCTGCATTGCTCACTGTCAACACCACCAAAGGAGTGTTCCAAGTGAAAAGGCTTCCTTTCGGAACGTCCACCAGCCATCTTCTAGCACACGATGGAGACAACACTGGCAGGAATTGCTGAGATGGGTATTTACCTTGATGATATTAATGTCGGAGGAAAGGACACTACAGAGCATGTGCAATGCCTATTCAAAGTCTTGTTGAGGCTAAGCGAGGAATGTCTACATCTCAAACAAGAGAAATGTTGCTTTGGCACCCAGTCAGTCGAGTTTCCCAGACACTAGATTGATGCATAAGGCGTCCGTACGACCAACAAAAAGGTCCAGGCAATCTTTCATGTCCCTAAGCCAACCGGTAAAGACTTTTCTGCAGGCTTTCCTAGGGCTTCTGGCATTTTATGACCATTTTCTAGAAAACAGAGCTACGGTTGCCACAGAGCTATACAAGCTTCTGAGGAAAAATATACCCTGAATGTGGGAGCAAAAGCACCAGACCGCTTTCGATGCACTCAAGCAAATGATTCACTTTTTCACAGTGCTTGTGCATTATGAAAAGACGAAGCCTGCCCTATATATAGATGCGTCACCATATGGCGTTGGTGCGATTCTTGCCCAGGAAAAAAAGGTGTGTTTAGCAGAAACACCCCAATTGCATTCAGTCGCAAACTTTAGGAGCTGCAGCAAAAAAAGCTACTCTCATATAGACAGGGAAGGTCTCGCAGTAATTTTTGGCTGTGAGACATTTTCAGCAATACATCACTGGCCGGCACGTGATCATATTAATGGATCACCAACTGCTCCTGGGCATCATGGGAGAAAAAAGGCAGTTACTTCAGGTCCTGTCGCCAAGGACGACCCGATGGATTCTAAAGTTGGCCAAGTATGATTATGATTTGGTGTACAGACCTGGACACCTGCACCAAAATGCCGACGCACTTAGCAGACTGCCACTAGCCACCCAAGTAGATGAGCCATATCCCCCTAGAGATGTACTCGAGCTGGCTTCCAAACCAAGCCTCAAACTTCCTCCCCATCAACTCGCAAAAATGACCAGAAAAGACCTATTTCAATCCCACATAATAAGGCCAGTATCAAGTGGAAATATGCACAGGTTGACCAGGCAGAAATTTTCTACTTTCTCAAAACTTGGACCTGAGCTGTCGCTACAAGAAGCTTGTCTTATTCGAGGTACCAGATTGGTCATCTGGCTAAAGCAAAAAAAGGACCACTCGATTTGGCACACACAGTCACAGGGGCATAGTGACCATGAAAGCATGCACTCGAGAATATTTTTGGTGGCCCAGTGTCAACGACAGAGAGAGGCTGGTAAAAATCTGTACAGTTTGTGCTGCCAGCATCAAAGAATGCCGCCTGAAGCACCACCTCCCGATTGGAAGCATGCGACAGCTCCATGGCATACTAGCCATGACGACCTTGCTAGCCCCACAGCGGGAAGCATGCTGCTAATTGTTGGCGCGTACGGCAAGTAGTAGATCAATTGTACTGCATGCGAAATATACTGATGGACTGTGTAACCTGTTCCTGACCGTCGGTATTCCTGAAAGGCTGGTGACCAATAATGACTCATCCTTTGTTTCAACGGAAATGAAAAATTTCCTATCGAAGAATGAAGTAACGCACATTATGAGTACTCCCTATCCTCCAACCATCAATAGGCAAGCAGAAAGAATGGTCTTCGAGACTAAACAAGCACTGGCCGAGGATCAGTCTGGAACATTTGTGTGCAGACTGGCTCAGTTTCTGCTCAAGCAGCACACAACTGTTTCAGTAACAACGGGCAGAACACCAGCCTCACTAATGTTCGGACGCAAACTCTCGAAGGCACTCACACACATTCAGCCACGAACTGCTGAAAAGGTGACCTCTGATGACAGCGTTACGAGAAGAGTGGCCATAAGACAATCGGTCTTTTTCCACAACTTCACAGGAAGTCCTGCTTGTATTGAAGGTTTGAAGGAACCGCATTGAAGAAACTGACATCGATCATGACTAATCAAGACAAAAAAACAAGAAGGTTCGTCAGTACCTTGAACACAAAGCCAGGTGCTGAAGCCTACCCTACGGAAGATCCGCACCCAGACAATCAGACAACCGGACCTACAGCAAGTGAATGACAGTGCCCTGTGGCAGCTTCGTAAATGATTATACTACCAGCCGGAACTCCACCTGCACACAATCTGCATACAAACGCCCCGCTCCCAACATGGAGAAGCTGCGGCCCGGACGAGTGCACAATGCAACTCTGCAACGACCAACCAAGCAGGTACGGGCAAGGCTAAACAGCTCCGCCAAGCCCCAACATGAACATCGTCCACCCAACCAATATGGTGACCCAGTCTGAGAAGGAACAGCAGGGTCCTGCCCGCGATGTGCAGGCTAGGAAACCTGAGCTGTACGGTTCCATGTAAGATGATCATTTCTCAAACCGTGTGCGCAAGCAAGGCACCGGAAGCCAACGTTAACAAGCTTGATCGCTTTTGTCTCTTCTCCTCTCTACCCAGCAACTGAGTTGAGAAGTTCCTCGCACATTGGGCTCCCACACCCCGAATATAACAGCTAGCTTTTCACTTCAGGATTATTTGAAACTGGAATCAAAGCTGTTGGCTTTGTTCTTAACTTCCACACATGCCCATTACTCTCAAAAAGACTGGATCACTGAGAGAAAATTTCCTTGGTAAGCCCATGGCCTCCTATATTATCCATGCCCAGTCATAGGCGTCCATATCAAAGGATGCCGAATGTCATGTTCAATGTCACAGCGGAAGAAAGAATAGTGCTACAATGGCACACCCATGCTGCGATGAGATAGCGGTGAGATAACTCTACTTTCCACTAATCCTGCTGGCGTGCCTATGGAGAAACGGCACACGCACTAAGATCTCGTGACCTGTGTCAGCAATAAAACACTGCAGCATTCAAATACACGTTTTACTTTCTTGAACACCTAATTCCAAGCAAGTACGTGGTTTTTTGCCGCTTCTTACTTTTCATCCTTCTCCACTGAGAGTTAGGCAGGAATTAGGTAGAATTAGAATTAGGAACCACATCTGTGGGTGGGTGAGAGGTCAGAGTGTGCCACTTAGCGTCGAGCGACAAAACTAAGTGCTCACCACTATGAAAGAATGAGGTGCTTCTCTGCAACGAGGTGCACGCATCGCATGGCAAGAATGGCAAGTGCAGATCGCCATGTAGGTAGAAGCGCATGAAATGGCAGTCTTGCAATGTGAGCGTCTCGTTATGAAAAATTGCTTAACTGTGGCGAACTTTTGCCGCGCCTTGTGAAGCCATGCTCGCAACCAGAAGTTTTAGGTAACAATGTCGATTGGCCCTGCCGGAGCAAATGACCAGGTATGGAAAATATAGGAGGCTATGATAAGTTATAGAGAATGCATGCTTTATGAAATTTGACAGCAACTAGGCATTGCTAGTTGAACACAGTACCATCGGTGTGCTGAGCCCAGCTCCCCCAAGTGCCAGCAGTAACGCCAGAGACTGGCATGCCCAGGTGTAGTCTTTTCCAAATGTTGCCCATAGCTGTTCCAGCTGCTTCATTAAAGAACCCTAAAAAAGAGAGGGGCATCAAGAGCCAATAAACAATTACTGCATCAAAGCACAAACAGGGCCAGTCTTTCACAGGCACTGCTGCTCATTAATTTCATTTTTTCTTGTCTATAATGGTGCACAATAAATATTAGAATACATAAACAACCATGCAGCAGTCAATTACGACTGTTAAATTAAATTTATCATATAAATTCCTCTTGATGCTGTCTCGGTTTCGTCAGCTAAATAATGGTTGTGGCATGTAAGAAGTGTTGAGGTTATGTGAAACATGAAAAACAATTGCTGGTGCACCATTTGTTGTCATCCTAGCAGACTGTGATCCTGTCTCAAAGCAGACTGTCTCAATAAACACTGTAATAAATCAAACTAGGCGTCAGTGATTATATGGCAATTTTTTCATGTTTCACGAGACATAAATGCTTGTTACATGTCGCAGCAATTGCCTGATTGATTGAATGAAACAGCATCACGAAGAAATTCAAATACAAATTCACCGGTTTAGCCCGTGGGAATTTATATATTCTAATGTCTTAGGCATCATTATGAAGAAGAAACATGCGTGTAAAACCAGCTGTCCATTATCCTTTAAAAACTGGAAAGCTGGCAATTACCTGCCATCAGCATCATTATGAAGCAAAATGGTTCAATGACCACCTTTTCCTGCATTAGCAAGCTACTGGCCTGCCATAACAAATTATTCTGATTCTAAGACGACACAGGAGAACATTTGGTACCATCGCTTCATTTTATTTATCACCAGCACCTGCAGGAACACATATAAATGCTTCCATGGCATTGATACTTGAACAATTGGTTCACGCAAACACAGCGTGTGAATACCCGGAATTATTATGAATTAAATATCCCCCTATTCAGTTTGCTGAGTGAATCGAAATGCATAATAAAAATTATTCGGAACAAATGTAATATGATGTCAAGCTATCAAATAGTTTCCAAATTATAGACACAAAGCCCTAACTGGGCACATTGTAGTTTTCTTTGACAGCAGTTTCGAAAACATGGCCCATTTCGACGTTGCATAGCATACTGCAGCCATTGGTCTCTGCATTCAGCGCAGCAACGCAGTTCATTCTTGTGGCGGCATTCATTTTGCTGAAACATTTGGCCTCCAAAACTGAGCAATGCAGCAGGTTCCACCAGACACTGTGCTTCCATGGTTGATATTGAAGGATATGGGTTCATAACGCTCGTCTTTCTTATCAATAGAGATGTGGTGTTAGCTCGGCATCATCACCAGTAGAAAAAGGTTCGGTTCGTGAAGTTTAACGTCCCAAAGCAACTCAGGCAATGAGAGACGCCTTAGTAGAGGACTTGGAAATTTTCAACCACCTGGTGTTCTTTAATAAGCACTGACATCACACAGCACACACGCCTAAGCCGAGTAGCAAAAGGTAGTTTTCTATGGTGCATACCGACTTTGAAATGTGTGGTTCATGGTGGAGATCTCTGCCACATCTTTCAACCGCTAAAGTTTTAATTCTACATAGCTCTTCGTAGTTTCACAATAGCCACACAAGTGACGAACAATTGCATGAATATTCGATTAATATTCAATTCAGTTCTTTCAACATTCGATTAGGCTTTTAGCTGAATGTTCACATTAAATTACGTACCAAAGGTAGACTACAGTCGATGCTGGATACATCGAACTTGTAGGGAATCATGAAGCAGTTCAATATATCAAATTCGGTATTTATATAAAACATGCTAACAGGTGAGCCTCTCTCTAACCCAGAAGTGTGAATATGCTGCACTCATGCTAGTATGCATGGGTGAACATGCTGCCAGCATACTGGCAGCAAACCACTTGCTGTGGGTGCGGCAACCTGTGAGGCGCGAGCGCACATCATCTCCCACCAGGATGAAAAGAAGAGCACCCTGGGTGCACCTGAACAGACTGGAATTTGCTCGTGTTTCGCATTGCGTGGCACAAGTGCCATTGGACTTGGGGCTGGCATCAAAGCTGTAGTGAACGGTGCACTGGGAAAAGCCATCACATATCAAAAGCGGTCTAATTCTGGTAGTGGCACCTGCAAGTGCAATAATAACTAAATTAAAATTAAAAAACAGTTGATTTCCACGTCACCTTCAGTGGCAAAGCAGGCCAGCTATTCTGACTTCACCGCATGACAAGCGGCGCACCGAACAGGGAGCTAGCATTGTTGGGATAAAAAAAATAAAGGGCCCGCCATACCGAAGGCCACTTTAAAGTGGACCCAAGATTCACCTCGTCCCATGGTTTTACAGCGCTAGCGCAGCCAGCAAGTGTCATGAGACTCGCCTCGATGCACGAAAAGGAATCGTCGGAGAGCTGCCAGGTGAAGCACCCCTGGCAGGGGCACGGCACGCGGTTCAGCATATCGAATGTCTGCTGAACAGGAGTTGGATAAATGCAAACAATGCTGTTATACTATTGAAAAGAATTTTCAAGAGAGAGTTCGATGCGAGGAAAAATTCGATATATCTGAGTTGTATATATCTGGGATTGACTGTATTTGCATTTCATCTCAAAAAAGTGCTATTCGCACAACTCTATAAGCTAGTAGTAATAGGATCAGAAAATGGGATATGCAACCCATTGTCAACCAATTCTTGGTAAAATAGCAAGAAGACAGCCTGTCCTGTGCACATGTTGTTTCACCTATAATAGACACTAAAGTTTTAAGTCAATCAGGTTAGAATGATGAGAGTTCGTACATCAAGCCATCAAACAAAAGACAGAGCACGAAAAGTGCGACTATTTACCGGATAGAAAAGCTCAATTTCTCTCAAACAGCTGCAGCTGGCAGCTCGAACCAGAGGATGGTTGCGCTTCACTTGAATAACATTTTCGACAAGAAGCTCAATGAGCTCATACAATTGAGCGTAATCCTAGAAAAAGAAAAGAGAAATTAGCTACATGGCAAAACAATAGCGAAAGACGAATCCCATGCACCTTGCTTACCACGGGTTCATAGCTGAGGATAATCGTCGTCATGGTGACTAACGTCTGGCTTTGAGCACTGTACCTGGTTGTTCTTTTCAGGGCACCAAACACACTTTTCAATGACTCCACTGCGTCATACACACTGAAAGGCCACAATGTGCATAGTTTTTACGCAAAGCCCAAGTCTGAGTTGTGACTTACATTTTTCCTGACTGATAGTAGCTTCCTGCCTCCTGAAGCATGACCAACATCGTTAGCTGACCGACTTCATCTTGGCGATCGTCCATTAGAACCTGGATGTAAGCACAGTACCAGGAGAAAAACACTACTATGAGGTCGACGTGTGCCATCTTCGGCTAATTGACCCTTTACCACATTAAAAATATGCTGCGGCTAAAATTCAGTCTCGACAAAATACCTGCTGGAGTTGTTGCTTAAGGTGTAATTGGTATGAAAACAAGGCCACCCAGCAATATACAATAGTACTAGTACACATAGAGGCCATCGAGAATATATGCAAATACACGAGCAAGTGGTTATTCTTTTCAAAGCACCACTGCATTCAATGGGGCCACATATCAAAGCAAAGTAGAGCAAGCACAGATGGTCCTAAAGGTAATGCTTCCCACGGCCAGCACTTTACTTCAATGCATGGCCGGATCAGGTTCAATGCCGCTTTGAAGAGAGCGACCACGCATTTTCGCACATATTATGAACAGGCCCTGTAATGCTGCGGTGGCATGTATTTGCAATCGAACCACAGATTTCGGTACCAAAAGGAATGGGGGATCTGGTGAGGACTGTAGTGGTGCCAGTAAATGCTCCATTGGATGAAACCCTAGCAACAGTCATGTTGTTCCGATCTGGACAGAATACCAGCAAAATATTTGCAACCGGCAGAAGACAGACTCAGGATGACGCCTACTTTAACCAGGGACACCAGAAATGTCCCATGTGGAAATTTTGAAACTGGGACCACTTGAAATGGGCTATTCAACAGGGCACTTCCCAGTTCAAAAATAAAAACTGAAACAGAATTGGATATGCTTTCAAGGAAGTCAAGCAGACACACATAGATCATGCACAAGAAACCAGTTAATAATATCATCAACTTAACCCTCTCATGCATGAATTAAACACAGTGGATAAAAAAAAAATTTCCTGCCCAAAAATATCTCTCTAGGCCACAAAGATCAGGAAAAACATTTATTTGAAGCAATCAACAACTTCACTATCATTTCAATGTGTCCCCATATGAGCACACCATGCACTAAAGTGGTCGAGACAATCAGCTTGAGTACAAAACAAAATTCTAATACTCTCAAAAATACAGGACACTGATGCCAGAACAGCATAACAAACAATTTAATGTGAAAGGTTGATGATGGGCATTGCACACTCTGCTCATGCGCTGTGGAAGCACTTGGTACTGAGAGGGACGTTGCACCAACTGCAGAGGTACCTTGTCTTGCTACGGCAAGCAGGACTTCGACAACAGTTGGCTTACTCCTGAGTACTCTTGTTTTGTAAATGCTTTTCTATACAGAAGCTGGCGCAGGCTCATTGGATGAGCAGTCTGGTCGCATCAAGCTCTGTGCTGTTCCAACCAAAGGCTCAAAGCAGTTTATGAGCTCCTTGGAAATGTGAACTCACAACTCTAGTTGGTTCATAAAGTGTTCCTTGCCTTTGTTGCATCTTCATACTGTCGAGACGTTCACAATTACCGCATTTAGTAGGTGGAAGAGCATTCTTATGTAACCTCTCTTGTTCCGGACGTTATTTCTGTACGTTGCAATCAAGGAATGTATATGTCGACACACCCCCATACTTTTGTTGTAAACTTCCACAGAGTGTGGCCGGGTGACATCCATCACTGCTCTTGTTCCTGTTGCCTTTTTCAACTGCACACAAGCTTGTTTGTAAAGAAATATTCTAAAGTAGAGACTCAGGAATTACAGCAAGGAAGTAGTCAATCGGTGTGTCGTGCACGTTGACCCTGTGCTCACCAATAAACCCAGCAGGCTTCCCTGCATAGTCGTCTTCATTGGCAATCGACTATGTGCTGTCCTTTGTCGCAGTATAAGCTCTCGAGGCAGCCCTTAGGCCAGAATTTAATGAAGCACCTTTAGCATGTAAAACTCGCTGTCATCACCTTCATCCTCTTAGCTGCTTAAATGCAAAGATCTCTCTACCAATAGGTCCGTTCGATTTACCTGCACTACCTGATCTAGTTCATGTAATGCCGCACTCGGCCATTCATTTTGGCAGCGCAACGTGGCGCCCACTAAACTACGGCGTTCGTTTTAAACAAGTGCAGACATCGTGCAGGGCTAGTTCAGGCCGATCCTACACAGTGTTGGGAGGTAGTGCTGGTCGTGCAGAAGCGCAACAGCCATGGCAGCAAACGACGGCAACATGCTGACGCCGATCGTCAATGAAGATGGAAGCAGTGTTTGGCAAGAGAACGGCTATGCGTGCAGTAGACTCACGACTTCTTCACATAATTTAGGAATTCTATTGCGTTGCAACCTAGTTAGCTTCAGCACTAGAATTGTGACAACATCGTCAACTCCTCGACTTCACCGAGTCCATCAGCTCAATAACTGTTTGAACGATGGCTGCAGATGATGCGCCGCAATCCATAGCGCTTTCCATCATATCAACCAGCCTGTACACCCTTCAAAACACTTTCACCTGGCAGGATCAATCGGTGAGCAAAAGTCGACATGCAGCTGGCGAAGCGCCAAGACTAGCAGAACCTGCTCTACCTGCACTTCAGCATTCATTTCAGTTTGGCACTAGTGCCACGCTATGCCTGCACTGCTGAACTGGCGCTGCATGAGTGCGGCACTTTTTCTGAACTGCCACGAACTAGTTCATGCAGTTCAAGCTAAATCGAACGGACCTAATCATTCACTTCAGAATCGTCATCGGAGCCAAATTAAAGGTCCAAACGAGCATCGATGTTTTTTCTTGGACACTGCTGGCTTTGAAGACATTTTGGAAAACTGCCATTTTTTTTTCCACGGTCAATGGAAGTGCAACACTTAATACAACCAAATTGCTACCAAGATAGCCTGCACAAAGCATGGAAAGCACCTAGGAAAATACAAGCACTTTTAACCCCAGCCCTGGAATTCTGCGAGTTTTTGTTAGGTGGGACTATAAATGAGGCTACGCTTTTCATGCATTATGTCCCCATTTGAGGACCCAATGTTTGTTTCCAAGAAAAAGAACAACAATAAAGCTGGCTGACATTAAATAAGAGTTGTACTTTGCACATATATTTTTTTATACTCTGACATAGCCACTGCCTCTCGAACTATTTATTTCTTAGGAACATTCGATTGCCTCAAACAAGCCTAACCCCCCCCCCCCCCCCCCTTTACAACCTGGCATTTCAAAAAACATTGAAGGCTAGTGTCATCTGTGAAATATGAGGCATGCTCCCAGCAAGTGAAAAATTTTTATGACCGGATAAATATGTGTCCTCATATGAGGCCCGTATGCATGAGAGGGTAATGTATCAATCCAGTGAACACACTTTTTCTCCACATAATATATAAGACACTCATGCTGGCACCAGTGATGCTTACCTATTGAGTGAAGTTATTCCATGCATTTCCCGTGTTATTTCATGTTATTTGTGTTATTTTATGCATTTCTGTGTGTTTAAAGAAATAGTGAATATAATTTTACCAACAGCTCTTATTGTTAAGGACCATGTTCTGCCCTACTCGTGGAAATGCAAATGTTCACGTAAATATGTCACAAGTGCACTTCGGTGAGACCATCCGCTCTCAAATTGTACCCACTAGCTTTCAGGTGGCCATTTTAATTTCCAGTCACTTTCCAGTGCACTATTTGAATTCCCACTTGCTTCAAGTGGACCACTTCTCACCGCCCCGTCTCGTCCCTTCCTTGAAGTGCTCTCTTTGTGGGGACTGAGCCCCTCCCCCACCTGATTTCTTGCACTGATCACTTTTTTTTTTTTTTTTTTTTTTCAAGGGGGAGGGCTACAACTTCGGACTCCCGCATTCCACAAAAGTGGCTACTACAAAGACGCCGTATTAGGCAATTTTATGTCGATGAAACTCACAAACATAAAAAGGTAAAGATTGGCGATGCTAAATGCGTCATTATGGCTTTCATAAAACAATTTCACAATACAAGCAAAACAGCTTGCTCGCTGGTTTCGTACTGCGCAGAAATGCGAGAAAGTGCATACAAAATACCTGTCAAGAAACAGAGAACTTTTTTACTTCCGGTTTCACTGTCCTTAACGCTGTCGAATTAAAATAACGTAAAATGAACACCCACCTTGACAACATCTGAATAGTGGAGGCCAGCTGCATCGACCTCGTTGCCAGATACGGCATACAATGTTTGGCGAAGCTTCCCAAGATTTGACCACAATTCCTGTTGGCCCATCACAACCACGCAAGCCGGTCGTGATCACTGTCAGGTACCGTACTCCCGTACTCTTTTGCTGCACTTAAGCACGTGACAGCGACATAGCGAAAAAAGCACCAGCTTGTTGCCGTTGGGCTAGGGTCCCTAGGAGTCTCTGTATTAACTCTATGCTAGAAATATTGCTAGTCTGTCGTCCGCCGGCCGCGGCGGGGGCTGCCGCTGAATGATCGCCGCGGTGGCGCTGCGGTGAACCGGAGTGCGCCACTGCTGACAAAGCAGACGACGCGCGCGCCCGTGCGCTTCGAAATGCATTCGCTGCATGCTCATTGTCAGGTGCCTTGTACATGCGATGCCGCTCTTTAGTCTTTGATTTCAGTTTAGTCGTAATATTGAACTCGCAGCCGAGTTGTTGGCATAACCACGGATGCGACTTTTTTTTTTTTCGTGAGCGAAGTTTTGCGCGCATGCCCCTGAGCCGATGTAGAAACGAAGCTGCTTTTTATACCCTATTATCCTGCTGAAGCTACCGCCGTGCCGTCTTGTAATGAAGACTTCTGAGGATTTTGTGCAAACAATTGCGCTTGCATTAAGAACTATACTAGACGCACATTCTAGACTCCAAGGACCATGTGTACGAGCAACAGAGCGCTGTCGCCGGCGTTTTCATTCACGCTATAGTTTCATCTTAACTTCTTCGGACGTTTAGCTAAGTTATAACACGTATGTAGAACTAGAAACTTTCGGATGTATGCACAATTAAAGCACGCAAGATGGGAACCCGAGCCCTTCAAATGGCACCGCGCTTCAGGCAAACAGCTGATAGGCATTCTTTGGTACTTAGGAAGCCTAGTAGCCACTCATCAGAATATGCCATCACTTTTGTTGACTTCCGTTTTGCAACCTCTAAAACATATTTTAACAGCCAGCTGTTAGTTGAGAGGAAGGGCACTAACACTCCTTTCAAACTCTGTCCTTCAAGGTGTTCATTTTCATTTTTCATTTCACCGAGAGCTTTTACCAGCTTTGCTACCTTGTCCTTCGTACGACAATTACTGCTCGATACATAGAAGTCTGTTTCTTAATTTTTCCTTCTTATTGACAGGGTGTTCTGAGTTAACTTTCGCAAGTATTTGCAGGCTATATGCATGTTACATCAGAAATAATGGTACAGTTCGTCGCAAATTAAGCAACGCCCATTGTAGGTGGGAAAGGTCTTGGTAATAGGCGTCAATCCGCTGCCAGGACACAAGCTGAGTTTCGCAATGTCCTGAATAAGATTAATTACCTCTTCTGTCGACTTTGCAGCTATCTCCTTGACTTTGTTTCCTCGAATGCACACAGCAGCATTCATGGCAGCTTCACCACTGCGATGGAACAGAACTCGCCGATGGCAATTGCCTCCGGAGATTCGTCCTCGCTTGAGTGGCACTATGCGAATGTTCATTGTTCAACATCAGAAAGATCGACATTTGTCCCCAGTGGCGGTGGCATGCAGCTTTCTGCATTCCTGGAGCAGGCTCACGTCACACGATCCACCACCGCTGTATTCTTCAACTGGCTCCACTGATGCTTCAGGATCAGTGCACTTTTTTTCTTTCTCTGCAGGTCTCCCTGCTGACTGTTTTTGCTCGTACAAGTTGCGCTCCTTTCTCTTGAGAGGCAGGGGTTTGAACAAGTATTTTGGAGTGTCAGGAAACAGCGTTGAGATGGCATCCTTCGTGAGTTGCGTAACATCCCGTGGAATCTCAATTACCTTTACCTGTCTTAAAACTTCGCTCAATAAAGCAGGGTTTGAAGTGTCGCTCACAAACGTCGACACTAGCTTATTCGTGTAACAGTAATGTGAGGGCAACCCCGATCCGGATCATCCGATATTTATATATACCGATATTTATATCAACGTCCAGGATTTCCCGTCTGCAACTCACAAAATAATGAGGAAGATATTCACCACTTGTGGGTTTGCCCGCCACTGAAGCCGACAATATATCGGCACCTGACGGCAGTGGGCCTTTCACCGAGCAACCCATCTTCGTACATTGCTTGCACGCAAGGGCCTTATCATCGTTCTCTCTTGAATTTTATTAGAACACAGCCAGTCTATTTTCTTTCATTTACTACGCCTTTTAATTTTCGTTTTGCATATTCCTTTATGCCCTAGCTCAGACAATAAACAATGTTATTACCTTTGCAGCCGCGCTTGATGTTGCGCTCCCACTCTTGCCTCTTCCCTGCGTCTTTCGGTGTCCTGAAGAGAGACATTTCACCTTGCACGAGCGCTACCCGGTCTTGCACCCGGGCAAGAAACACGTGCTATATCACGCTTACCCCGTTTTCTGGACATGACGCGATCACATATCCATAAAAAAGGCACACTTGCACACGTGCTAGCTAATTTGCGCGCATTTCGGCTCGCGAGCGAAAAAAAGTGCACGTGGTGCACGAGCCTTGTCGCGGCACCAACGGAGCAGCGCGGCGCAGATTCGCAGTACGGCACAACCGCCACAGCACCACGCTCCGAATGCGTACAGCGCCCCCTGAGCTTTCATCCGGGAAGCGGCCAACCGGTTCCATAGGGAACACCGCTCGGACGGCAGACTAGTGGCGAATTCCAATCGCAGAACTGGAGCAGCGCGCACGCTCCATCACAGAACGCCTCAATCCAGCGGAGAGCACGCTCGCGAGCAAGCGGAGACGGAGAAAGTACCCATCATTCCTTGCACTTGCCCGCGCTTTTCGTGCGCTCGCGTCGTCTGCTTTGCAAGCCTGCAACCTTTCTTCCCTTTGATATGAAGGTTACACCAGCCGTTTACGCAATTATATCCTTCTTGCTCGAAGAGCCGAGCGCGGACACACACGGTAAGACTCCTTCAGCACTTTCTTTAATATGGAAGAAAACTTCGGTTCACGTACCGAATGTTTGCAGTCTTCCAGAGCCGAGCTGTAACGTGCGCGGCTTTGAGTTTACACGGACGATGGACATATAAATAGTTGATTCTTGATTCTTCGACAGATGAGTCGGAACTGCTGCTCTCCGACTCGCTGTCCTCAAGCAAAGCGAGCGCAAGAGCGCGACGCGAATCACCATCCATGGCGGCGGCAAATACTGATCGTCTGCTATGGAGCGGCGCGTTGCAGAGACCAGAACAGAAGCTAGTGTTCCTGTATACAGGAACACTAGCTATACAGGAACACTAAACAGAAGCCAACGCGGCGAGCCACCGGAAATGGATGCGCTAGCTAGCGCATGCGCAAACGTCGGTCGGAAAGTCACGTCACGCAAACTTCCGGTCGGTTGGAGCGACCCTTGCTCGGCAATTGCTCCCGTTCCGCGTTTGGAAGACGCGATCCGTGTTCCGGATCTGCGTTTGGAAGACAATTGCTCCGAAAGGAGCAGAAAACGTTGCTCTGGGGCCGTATTACGGACCGCTCTATAATTGAGAGCGCTCTAAAACGCCCGCTCCTATTGGTCGCCGTCGCCATCTTGAAAAGTTGCGTCACGGGATGCTGCGATTGCGTCGCGGAGGCGAAAAAACAGATGACGTCGCGCACCTAATTATGCCCGTAGTTTTAGACTATTTTTGTAGAGCGCGATGAGACGGTCTAAAACGTTTTAGAGCGAGTTATAGAGCGAAAATGGCGGCGGCGTCCGCGGTGGAGTGGTGTGAGTGGTGGCTGCGGCGCTGAAGCGGCAACGCCGGCGCGAGCAACGACGAAGGGCGGTGTGTGAGAATGCGTTCTACTTGTTCGGCGAGTTGTTCCGACGCCTATTTCGACTTGAAAATGCGAAAGCGGAATGGTGGTGCGATGAATACGCCGATAAACTGTGATGGAGCTCGCAGTCGACCGCTCTTGACGGTGCGGCTGTCATGCGTGCTTCGATCTTTTTTTTTTTTTTTTTTGCCTCCGGAGGATTTCGTCTCCGCAGGTAGTCGGCCTCTCATAACTGACGGTGAGCAAGTGCGTGCGGGCTGAACTCAACTACTGCAAAGTTGGCGCTGAAGGGTGGTTGGGATCCGCAGTGCGCCCAAAGCAAAAGGCGGAGGCGAAGGCGACATACAGTGCAAAACGAATGAAAACGAGCGAGGTTGGTAGTGTACGCTCAACCGCGTTGCTTTTCCCCGTGCTCGTTCTAACTGAAGCATTTTTGTGTGAGACGTTCGTGTGGACATAAGTTTATTTTGCCTGTGCTCCGCGATCGATCTTTCTTTTGTTTCTGTTTCCTAAAGAAAAATAAAGCCCCGATTACACTGCTTTCTATATGATTTCTCCGCGCATTTAGGACCATCACACAGTACCTTGACATCAGACGATGCGCAAAAGCCGGCACTATAGCCGTGGAATCAGCTGTTTTACTGAAAATCGCCATTTTTACGGTTTGTTTACCATAGAGTTCCTTACACTAACTAGAGGGAAAGCTGAGGGCGCTGTCCTTCAGCCACCATGGGCGCGCTAAGAATCATGGGCCGGTGTGCTACTTGTTGCGGGATAGTCGGTTTTTCTCGGGTACGTGGAGTGGCGTTACTGCGATGTTTCTTTGTTTATCATCATCATCTGAAGGTGCGTACATAGACCGCGAAAGCCATAGTAGCGAAGGCGCAAAAGCAGACGTCGCCAATAAATGGTTTCTGTTTCCCGAAATGCCACTAAAAACTTCCTTAAGTGATGGCACAACGATAAATATTTTCATAACGTTTTTTTATTTCAAAGTTTGCCTATTAAGTGCGAAATATTGGTATTTGTGCTGCTCAAAACTAAGCCAATAGGAGAAAGGGCCATCGCTTATATTGGATAAATCTCACACTGGCATTCTGTTTCTCCCTCTTTTTGTAATTTATAGTCACAATATGTTGTTTACCTCTGCCAGCGCGCCCTCGCGGCAAAAGAAGCTACCCACGAGAGCGTTTAATTGCAAAACTGTAGCTGCTTCTTGATTTTTTTTATGACATTGAACTTTAAATGCGGCTTCTTGAAAATATAAAACTTTAGTTAATTTATTCACACGCTATATTTATAAAAAAGTTAGCAAACTGCTCCTTGACGTGCGAATAAACTTGTGTCCGTGAAAATAAGCGGCCCGGGGCGGCACCCTGGCGATCATTGGTTGATTCCGATTTTCGTCACGCGTTGACGTCTCGCCGAGACGTCACGGCGTCGTCATTTTGACGTCACGCTCTATAACTTTAGAGCGAGAACCGTAATTCGGCCCCTGGAAGTGCTCCTGCTCTGTGATTGGAATTCACCATAGCAAATACTTCTAGGGACTCTAGTTGGGCGGATTTCAAAAGGCCGGCGTTGCTGCGACACGGTTGGAATAAGCTAGAAGCTGCAACGCTGCAACCGGGGGCCCGATCCTCGACATTCGCCTTTTCGGCCATGTTGTGACGTACCCGTGACGTGTAAATTGGGGCGGTGCTAAAACGCGTGTACACAGAAATTGATGACGAAATTTAGAAAACAGGGAAAAAAGTTACAAAAAATTAACGCCGTCGTCTGCTACTTGGCGCCGATTACAAAAATGCCAACGCTGCGATGCCGAGAAGCTGAAGGGTCGGTGCGAACCGTGTTTACGCTGCAGGGTAAGGCTGAGGAGATAGTGAGATACTTACGTATACATTGCGGCTGTACTGTACTATTAGTTATGGTCGTTACGACCACAGTGAATCATAGTACACACGCTGTCGGACGTCCAGCAGCAGCTAGGCTGAGCGAACGGCGGTACTCGACGCAAACCCCACAAACAGCCGGTCGTCAAGTGTGAGCGATGCCTTACTTGAGATGCGTGCATGTGGTTAGCTGTGCGTAAGTTTCATTTATGGACTTAGTCGCGCAAAGAAATCGGCGAGTATCAGGATCATCTTTGCACATTCACTTCTCAGCTAGTGGGTATAAAGAAGTTGTTTACGAATACTGAGAATTGGAAGCGCCCAGCAGATTTTCGGGCTGCAGTTGCCACTAGAGAAGAGACACACCTGTTCGACAACAACGCTGGCCTTCTCAAGGTATCACTGCCGTTGGAAACTGCATGCCTGCGGCAGCCCACCGTTTCCATCATGTTATGTCTGTTACGGCTACGTGTCGGCTTCAGTGGCGTAGCGTGCGGATATCGGCCCGGTGAAGCGGCGTAGTGAAAACACGCATAGTGGAGAGCTCGATTAGGCCATATATCTGGCGATCTTAGCCTGCGCTGACATCGGACCACCTTTAGGATGGAATTAACACGCTGGCGTGTTAATTCCATCGAAATGCGATCGTCGTGACTGGGCTACGCACATATACTGCGGGTCAGAGAGCCGGCGTCTGCATGGTTACACTTTTTATTGAGCCATCGCGGCGGGGACGTTTTCACGCAGCCGCAAAAATAAGCAGATAAGATTTTCTGGCAGCAATGAAAATGCAATAAAAAGTGTAACCATGCAGATGCCCACTGGCAGCAACAGGTTAGGTTTCACGCTGATGGCATTTAATGTGCCCTGAATTAGACGTACATAGCACGTTGTATGCACATTTCACCGCATGCAGAGCGTCACTGTGTTGTGGCAGATGTATTAATTATCTCGTTAAAATAAAATAAAAAATCTGTCGGTATTATTCTCCTTGGTTTCTGAGCATGTTGCATAAAAACATTTTATAAAAGTAGCAACACTGCTCGTCTGATGCAGGTACACATCACACCACAATGTCACAAGTGAAACAAAATTTGTCAGGTACAGCCTAGTTCCTTTGCTACTGTTTACCAGTTTTGCACTTGCAATAGCATCTGGCACTTTCTTTCAGTGCAGCAAGGTTCTTCAGAGGAGAGAAGGGTGAAGAGGTCAGCTAGAGAAATGCCTTCACTTTTTTTATTTGACGCTCAGGAAGTGAAGGAACAGACATGAAGAGTGAATATGATATATGATGCCTAATTACAATGAGCTAGATGCAGTATGGAAACCATTTTCTTGAAGCAATTGTCATTGAATGTAGCATTCATGCACACATTAACCAGTGCACATGCTACACAAAGCCCGAACCTGTCTCTGAGTGAAGCAAGGGAGCCAAAGGGGAAAACAAGCGTGACTTTAAGGACACCGTAAGTAAAAAGTAACAGCAACAAAAAAGGAAAACAGAAGTATGCACAGGGACAATATTAGACAAAAAGAAACATGAATTGCAAGGCTGATGTGGCCTGCAGTACATTATTTTTAGGAGAGACAGCAACGCAATCGGGTGGTGTTCTGGATTTTTTGGCAAAGGGTCATTATTGCCAGGTGATAATACTGTATGATTTGTATTGGCTTTGCCATCCCCTGTGTGCTCTTCCAGCAATGCATAATGTCCAACGTGCAACTGTCTAACATCCACTCTCTACACTCTGACTCAAAAACATGCTCAAATGAACCTCACCTGAATATGGGCATAAATATGGGAATAAAGCATGGAATTTACTTTTTCGATATTCTGATTGCATATCATTGGAAAACTAAACGTGATGGCTTGTTTAAATGAGCGTATGATTTGCAGCTAGTGTGTCTTGTATGCATGGTTTTTCCAACAGGTTGCAGCATAGCTTCTGTCCTTTATTTTGGCAAAACATGCACACTTTAAGAGACCTGCTACTCACGCAACACATTCCCTGTAGCTTTAAACAGCTCGTCGTTGACTAACAATTGGTGTATTATTTGCTTTCGGTACTTTTTGGCATTTTTTTTACATGCACCTGACATCAAGCCTTGCTTATAAGAAAACTGAAAATTACAATATACAAAACAATACAAAATTTATTTACAGCACTCCACACTCTACAATACACAGCCTAAAAAATGAAAGGCTGTCACACATTCAAGTAATTACAGTATTGTACTTGTACAGCTCATCGCCATATCTGAAAGGTGGCACGGCCTTGGAGACCAAATAAGAGAAATTAGTTATACAAAGCAAGGGAACACAAGATAGGGTCAAAAACCCATTCTCCAAGTGTTTGGCCCAAGATAACCCCAGCACCAGCAAAGCAAGCACCCACTGTTTTACCAAAGAGTACCCAACACCACTGAGGATTGGTCCCCAAATGCTCAAACCACTAGGCTGCAACTACAGTCAAGGGATGCTATGCGTTTCGCAGTATTACCAGTATCAAAGTGATGTCGTATGTGCCAAGAGTTGATGTATTTAAATTTTCGTTTCTGCCTAAAACAATCATTGAATGGAACAACCTTGACCGAAGCGTATTTGAAAAAAATTGTTCTTTAGAAACTTTTGAGAAAGAGTTGGAAATTTGTTGTGCTGCTTGAATGTACATTGCCCACCCTGTAACAGCCCGGAAGGGCTAACAGTACTTGCAAATAAATAAATAAATAAATAAATAAATATGGAACTCGTCATTTAAATGGTAGTCGGCACTTGCGACAGAGCAAGTATTCCCTGATTCTGTTATGGACAGGGCAAAGGTAGTTATAGTGTGTGTAAGAATGATTTTACCTGTGCATAAATGCCTGCCACACCTAGAATGCTCCCTTTATGCAGTCTACCAAAAAGCAGAAACGTTTGTCTCAGGAAGACAAGCCTTAAGCATTATTTCAGCAAGTCACTCAATGTGACGGCTATCAGGCAAACCAGCACAGCACTTGAAAACTTCATGCTCTAAAAACAATTGTGGGGACACGCAAGCTCAGCATTTACCGCTATGACACGACAGCTTTTATGGCTCCTGTCTGCAGACTCTCATTCGTGTGAATCGACTTTGCTACTGCTAACACCTAGTATATATTCTATGATACATATCAGTAGCGTATACCTGTAAGTTATCCAATTATGTGGAAGACCACTTGTCTAGATACCTATAAAGCCCACTCTAACCAAGCTGTACGGATGCGTTTCCATGGCCTAAGGGTTGCCTGTCTTATTACCCAAAGATCCTGCAAGGTTTATCACCTCACACATTCATCTCAAAGGTGAAGCCAGAGACATCACATTGAGTACTCGGCCATGTCACCTGTCTGAAATGTGCCCAAGATTTTCCCCTCACAACGTCACATTTTGTGCAGAAAAGAGGCTTTAACGTTGCTCCATCAAAAAAAAAAGCAAGAAGCCAATAGCTGAACATCTACGCTACATTAGGCTCTGCTGGCTCGCAAGACATTTGACCACGGTGCCAACAGCCAAGTTATAGATGTAGCTGTGGCAGAGGCTGTACCACAGAAACAACAGACGAATGTGGTCAAGATAAATTGAAATCGCTTTGTTCACAAATTCTTCAATACATCATGAAAAAGAATGGCTCACTTATGGATAGTATGACGTCTACTGTGTTCAATAGGATTGTACCTTCAGGAAGTTATCTCTTGAATGCAATCTTAAGAATATATTGTGGTGTTCAATTTAGGCTGTACACATAGCAGACGTGCAAAATATGGAACACATTCTGAGGGTTAAATGCAGAGAGGATTGCTGAAGCTGATATAATAGGAAAGCATAGGGATACTAGATAACGTAGAAAACAAATGTGACAATAGGATAGGTGTAAGTGAAACTAGTGCAGCTGTCACTTATGAGAGCAAAAAGTTATACAACTCAGTACTAGCACAATGGTACAAAATGTTGAAAAGTGATGATGAAACAAAAGTGTCCTTGAAAGTGCTTCCACATAAATGAGATGAAAGTGATTGGCATAAAATGTATGCCCCTTCCTTAAAATTCTCAATTTAAAGCTCACAAAGAACAATGAAGATAAGGCTACAAAAGCAACTAAAGAAAAAAATAATGAAGTAGTTATACACAGCTGCAATCATTCGATAAACATCTCGAGTGATGAAGCCATGCTTCAGTGGCTTAGAGCATGAATATGTGAGCTTTTATGACTTGCAGATTATGACTAGCAGCTTACCGGTATCGCTCAAGAGGAAAGTATACAACAGTTCCATCTTACCTGTACTCACCTATGGGGCTGAAACGTGGAGGCTAACCAAGAGAGTTCTACTTAAGTTGAGGACAACCCAGGGGGCTATGGAACGAAAAATGGTAGGGGTAACATTAAGAGATAGAAAGCTTGCAGAGTGGGTCAGAGAAATAACTCAAGTTACCGACATTCTAGTGGAAATTAAGAAGAAGAAATGGACATGGGCAGGACATGTAGTGCGAAGAGAGGATAACCGATGGTCGCTTCGGGTAACAAACTGGATTCCAAGGGAAGGAAAGCGTAGCAGGGGGAGGCAGAAAGTTAGGTGGGCGGATGAGATTAAGGAGTTCGCAGGGGTCAAGTGGATGCAGCTAGCACAGAACCGGGTTAAGTGGAGAAATATGGGAGAGGCCTTCGCCCTGCAGTGGGTATAATCAGGCTGATGATGATGATGATGATGTGAGCTTTACCAACCCTCTTTTAACATATGTGAATGCCGGAGGGCATGTGGCAGCAGCAAGAATGTGTCAAGAAGCAACTAGCCCAGATAGCAGCCTCATAATAGGGGTATGGAAGGTCTACACACAACGCTATCATGGAGGGAGATATTTTATGGAACAAGATATGTAGCAATGTACAAAAGGAGCAAAGCATTTTGTAGAGCTGCAGTCAAAAATTTATGAAGGACAATCTTATCAAAAAGTTTTTATTTCATTCCTGCGCTTGTGCATCATTATTGTGACTATGGGTTATATAGTGTAACATGAAATGTCAAGCAATTTATCTCGTACACAAATGAATGCATTCTTTCCCCGGCGAAGCCACCTTCAAGAACTTTTGCCAGTGGGTGCACATGCACATCAATATCACCTAGTTACAAAACAGAGAAGTCAATAGTTGCCTTTGTAAAAAAAAATGAATACAAAAATGTTCATTGATAGCCGAGCCTCACAAATGATGCAGAGGTTAAACAGGTTATCTGGGATCTTGATTAACATGACTAAAAAGCATCGGTAATTGCAGTGCAAAGTGAAAATGGCAAATTTTGCAAAAGTGGAATCTAAAATTGCCAAAATGGGTTGACAAGTTGGCGGGGCCCTCATTTTTCGTGCATACAACAATGAAAGACAATGACCACCAAATAGATGCACAAATTATCCTTGGGAAAACTAGTTGATTGCTGTTCATCTACATTCAGCATATGAAGGAAGCAATAGAAAACAAGCATAAAGGCAACCAAATACAAAGAAGCACAGCTCGCTTCACTCTGCAGTTTGTGGAAAAACACAGTGGGCACCTCACGTTTCACCCTAGTAGCACACAAGATAGGTGTAACGAAATGGACTCTGCTATGGTAAACGACTGCAGACACATTCACCAGGGTACACGTATGTCAAATATTCTCACTGAAGTATGTCGCAGACTGCTTGCTTGCCACAAACACCAAAGTGAATTGTGAACTATATGTGCACGCACGTCCTACTTAGAATGGCACTTCTGGAGGTAGAAGAACGTTTTTGTACCGTCCTGCGTTTCACTGACATGAAGCACTTAATAAAATGCACACTGAGTTTAAGCAGAACACAAAAAAGCAAAGTATACAACAAAGAATGACAGCTCTCAGCGAGGGACACAGCACTTGTAGAATACACTCAGTATGTCTACAGCTGGTAGACAAAAAATTATAGCACCAAAGAAAGGTTTGGTTTGGTTTGTGGGGTTTAACGTCCCAAAGTGACTCAGGCTATGAGAGACACCGTAGTGGAGGGCTCCGGAAATTTCAACCACCTGGGGTTCTTTAACGTACACTAATATCGCACAGCACACGGGCGCCTTGCTTTTCGCCTCCATCGAAAAGCAGCCGCCGCCCGCGTTTTTGGCAACAGTAGTCGAGCGCCGTAACCACTGCGCCACCCCAAAGCTGAACTTGGTTCTTGCACATGCTATCAACAAAATGTACACCAAAGAGATGGTTATATCCCAAAACCACAGACCAAAACCACAGAAAAAATTAAGACTTGGACGGCTTTTCAGCAGTATGCTATCGAACATGAAGCAGTAAGAATGTGCACATTGATCACTTGTGGCATATATCAAAATCATGACAGCGAGTGAAAATCTCAAGTGCAGGTGATCAAGTTGTTCTTGTCCAAGTTAATATAAATGTTGCATGTCCTCTTCCTTGTACTTGTCGATGTTCCTGCTGCGATTACCATTTGCAGGTGGCGTCAATGTCATGTGATCTGCACACACTACAAGCTGTAACGATCTTCAAAAAGAGCTGTCCATCTGCATAGCACTTCACATCTGATGTGGCCGTCCAGGGACAAGGCGTGGCCTCCCAGATTATACAAGCCTAGCAGAGAGATTAATGATGTTGAATATGGCCCCAGGACTTCTCACCATATGATGACTCAGATCGGAAGTGCTGCAACGGCTGCACAAGGTCCACATGATCACCTGCAAATGTTTAGTGCCTAAATTATATGCAAATAAAATATCAAACACGCATGGCACAGGAACATTCAAAATCATCAATGCTGCAAGCTAAGCTGCGGTAAAGTGTAATCTATGAATGCAAGAAATGGTCAGTGCAATACCTAAGTGAACCATTTCCGTAACAGGTAAAGACGGGTTGGTGGCGGAAATTGTAGTGCGAAGGTTAACTTTTTCTATTTTGCAACTAAAGGAACGACGACTTATATCAGGCGATTTCACGTCTTTCCTTTCTCGGTCGTCGAAACCATTAGCCAAGAAATCTTGACAACTACGAGCACACTCAGGTTGTTTTCTTTTTTTTTTTTTTTTAGTTCGTGCAGTGTAGAGAAGTTGAAGAAAACTATAATGCGTCGTAGAAATAGGCAGCTAAAAGCAACGCAAAGTGCTGATTAAAAATATCGGATTCGCCGCATGCGTCCTGTAAGTATTCCTTTAATCTTCAGTCATTTCCCGCCTGTGTACAACTTGAATGCGAATGACGCTGTATGAACAGTCACCTTTGCAGGTTTTCCTATTGCGCTTACCTCTGTGATGCTCGACGTGCTGCAGCATTTCCAGCAGATTGACTGCGTTGCCTTGCTGGTCGACACCCATCGAGAAGCCCGACACATTCCAGGAGCTCGTTGCTCGGCCGAACGAATACATTTCGTGCCATCCTACATCAGAGGCGTTCACCACTGCCGATTCCACCCGAAACACCAGTAGCTCAACAGTTCAACACTCCGAGCGCAGGGCAATTCTCGCCTCGGAGCTTGCAAAGCCGCCACACTATACTCCTCAGATCTGACGAGCTATCTTTCAAGACAATTTGACAGCATTGCTGTGCTGCAGCAAATCCTCGATCACTACTTGCAGACGACGAACGGCACGAAGACCACTCGTAAGCGTACCTCCCTCCAAGGCCGCCGCCATTGCTGGGTTATTATAACCGCGCAGACCAATAATTTCTTACCATGGGAAGAAAGGGTTTGAAATAAGAAAGCAGTTAGCGCCGTCACGCGGCCGCACGCTTCTGTTCCCATTAGAGATTGTCTCAAACGTCCTTTATTTCATACGCGCTCATAATTTGCCTTTCTATTCCGTTTAAAAAGCCATACAAGGTGTATATAAAGTTATCCTTTTACTTTTAATAACAAGCTAAGAAACTACGGTAGGCTAACGGCTGCATAAATCAGCTTGCCTGTCACCATAGTCTCATTAGCATAATTCGGGCACCTCGCCACTCGGCGAAATTATGGCGGCCAAACGTCAGCATTTTCGGTAATGGCGGCACGTCAGTTACGTCATGACGCGTCAATTTGACGTAATCTAAATATGCTTGCGTATCACGTGTTTCACGTGACATAGCTCCAGCCAATCAAATTTGAGCATCCGCTCCTTCCCAGTATGCCATTATTTTCATCACATTGGTTAATCGAGCGTAAGTGTTCTCCAAACCACCATCAGTAACTTTGCTTCCACTCCAAAATCATTCGTATTTGTCATCCAGGCAACAAGGATAGCTCCGGTTGAAATCAATTTTCACGGCTACGTCATTTTGACGTAACCGCTAAAAGTGCTTGCCTCAACTGATGGTTTCGCGCCACAAGTTTGAAGCACGTGACTCTTTTCTGAGCCAATCAGAAAGACAATATGGCGCCGCCAGGGGAAGGCGAATATCGAGGTATAGTGCTCTAGAATATTGGGCAGTGTGACGACCGGCGCCGGAGAGCGGGCCGCTTTTGCGATGACAAGAACCGACTCCCGCGAGAGGGCGCGACGTGCAACAGGGGTGCCACGTTCGCCGCTCGGCGCGTAGCGGCCGCGGGGATAGTGGCGGTAAAGATAAGGGTCGCGGTTCTCTTTGGAGCTATTTTCAGACGCTACGCAATTAGTGTGATAAATAATAAAGAGATCAATGGTATTACATATATATGTGTATATATTTTGTAAACAATTGCAGGGGCCGCTCGCGCGCAGGCATTTGTGGACAGTGCTCGGACACTTGCGCGCGAGCGATGCGAACTCGTTGACCGCCTTTACTTTGTAAATAATGTACAAAGCTCCCCCTGTCCTTTCTTCCTATCGCTCCCCTCTCTACTTCCCCTCGCTATCCTCTCCCTATCCCCTTTTCCTTCCCGCCGGCCGCAGCTCAAGTGCTTCAGTTTTTTAGATAGCAGTTGCCGCGGCCGGCAATACTCTTTTCCTTCTTTTTGATTATTTAAAAAAATAAATCAACCACTACTACTTATTCCAGGTGCTTAAACTTATCCCTGCCATTCTTTTACGTCTATCGGGAGACATCGTGACATCGTGCACGCTTGGGTAGTCCTTCGGAGCAGCCCGCGATGTTTGAATCGCTATCTGAAACTCTCAACATTTCTGCCTGCAGACAGTTACATATCGTCCAGATGAGCAATTTGTACTTAATGTTCGCAATGAAGCGTGGTGTTTTGCATTCGTTCTTCCCGTAAGGGAATAAAGGCTGCTGCCCAGGAGTGGTATTAACACGCGGAGAAAAACAGTGTACATGCGAATCAATTAGCTTGTGCTTCGTAAGGCCTCTTTAGGAACACCTATTTTTTACACACCTTATTTACGAACACCCGCTTACATTTTCAGCTTGCGCTTATTAATACATAACAACGTTTATCTTAAATCGCCAGTAATAATATATCTCTTTAATCGGTGCTCTTTATGTGCCCTAATCACCGCTTATAGAAATTACAAATACAGAGTGCGAGCAAAACACATTTATTCACTACCGTACTAATTTAAAGCACTGTGGTATTTACCAGCAAAAAAAATAATAAACAAGGTATACGCGACTCAAGCGTTTATTCTTTCTTCGTGATTAACAATTACGTATATCGCGGACATTTGTTTGCGTGCCACTGGATCAGATTCCATTAGAATATGCTGTGGAAGTGAGGAATCGATTTCAAGAATTAGATCTAGAAGACAAAGAGCCCGAAGAGATGTGGACTGATGTTCGTGATATAATACAAGAAGTTGCTACTAAGGTAGTTCCAAAGCAAAAAAAATGCAAAAAAGCAAACTGGTTATCTGAAGAGGCTTTGCAAATAGCTGAGGAAAGGAGGATGGCAAAAGGTATGGGGGAAAGAGAAAGATACAAGGTTCTCAATGCGGATTTTCAGAAAATAGCAAGGAGAGATAAGAATGCCTTCCTGAACATACAGTGTCAAGCAGTTGAGGACAACAGCCAATTAAGGAACACAAGAGCTCTGTATAAGGCAATCAAAGATATCAAAGGAAGCTTCTGTGCTAAGCTGGGCGTGATAAAGGACAAACGAGGCAAGGACCTCACTGAAGCCTCAGAGATAAAGAAGAGGTGGCAGGAATACACAGAAGAACTGTACAAGAAGGACCCGGATGTGCAAACCCAACATAGGACGGTTGTGATTACTGATCTCGAGCCGGGCATCCTGAAGAGTGAAGTTGAATGGGCCTTAGCCAGCCTTGCTAAGAACAAAGCTAGCGGAATTGATTGTATTCCAGCTTAGTTGCTTCAAAACCTCAACCACGACGCTGTTAACACACTGCATACATTATGTCAAAAGATTTGGACAACCCTGCAGTGGCCACAGGATTGGAGGAGGTCAGTTTACATCCCCATTCCAAAGAAAGGCAGTGCCAAAGATTGTTCCAACTACCACACGATCGCGCTTATTTCGCATGCTAGCAAGGTGATGTTAAAAATCCTGCAAGGTAGGCTGCAGCAGTATGTGGATCGGGAGCTTCCGGACGTGCAAGCTGGGTTTCGCAAGGGCAGAGGAACTAGAGACCAAATTGCCAACCTTCGCTGGATCATGGAAAAAGCAAGAGAGTTCCAGAAACCCATTTAATTCTGCTTTATTGATTATGCGAAAGCGTTTGACTGCGTAGATCACAGCAGATTGTGGCAAGCTCTCCAAGAGATGGGAGTTCCAATTCACCTCATCTGTCTCCTCAGGAACCTTTATGAAGGGCAAGAGGCCACAGTCAGAACTGGGCATGGTCTTACTGATTGGTTTCCGATTGAGAAAGGGGTGAGGCAAGGCTGCATACTGTCGCCCTGCCTATTTAACCTATATGCAGAGTGCATCATGAGGAAGGCCGGTCTGGACGAGTCTTCTGCTGGAGTGAAGATTGCTGGAAAACGTATCAACAACCTTAGATATGCGGATGATACCACTTTAATGGCAGAAAGTGAAGTGGAACTCAAGAGACTTCTGATGCGTGTACAAGAAGAGAGTGAGAAGTTTGGGCTTAAACTGAACATTAAAAAGACGAAGATCATGGCGTCTTGCCCTATCAAGTCCTGGAGCATCAATGGACAAGAAGTGGAAGCTGTGACAGATTTTCTGTTCTTGGGCGCCAAGATTACCTCGGAAGGAGACTGCAGCCATGAAATTAGGAGACGCCTGCTTCTGGGAAAGAGAGCAATGGTTAGCCTTGACCGCCTAGTAAAGAGCAGAGACATTAGTCTGCCAACCAAGATCCGTATAACCCGTGCTATGGTCTTTCCAGTTGTGATGTATGGATGCGAGAGTTGGACTGTGAAAAAGGCTGACCGCCGAAGAATTGACGCGTTTGAATTGTGGTGCTGGCGAAGACTCCTAAGAGTTCCTTGGACTGCCAGAAGATCAAATCAGTCGATATTGTCGACCATAAACCCTGACTGCTCATTGGAGGGTCAAATTCTAAAGTTAAAGCTCAGCTACTTTGGTCATCTGATGAGAAGAGAGGAGTCGCTGGAGAAAGATTTGATGTTGGGAAAGGTTGAGGGTCGCCGGAGAAGGGGTAGGCAGCGAACGCGATGGTTAGATGGCATTCTCGAGGCATTGCAGATGAAGCTATGTGATGTTAAGAAGATAGTGAGAGACCGGAAAGCGTGGCGTGACATGGTCCATAGGGTCACGAAGAGTCGGACACGACTGACCGCCTGAACTGAACTGAACCAAAGGGTGAACCCGCTGCTTAGATGAAAAAAAAAAAAAAAAAGTCAAGTACAGCTAGGACATTACGTCAACTAAAATACGAAAAATTAAACCCGTCACATACGTAATACGTTCATAGTGGGCACTTGAGTGCGGACGCTTTACTGGCATCAAATGGTACAGAACAAACAAACAAAAATAAAAGCACTGATAATTGCGCATCGAATTGGCAGGTATGATGCAGTTCTTGGCGCGCACCGAGAGAAAGCGGAAAAATGCGAAAAAGATGACGAGCACCTAATACGCAAGCAATTAATATAATGCCGAAATCAAATGCGGGCATAATGCGTGTTTATTCTTTGAGTGTGTGGTATGGAAATATGAGTAATCGACTGGATATACTTGCAACTACTGCTTACCAGACTATATATAATCGGGCTACTTGCCGCGGATGCTCTTTGCAGTACTAACCAGACTATAATTGTTAACAAGGTTGATATTACACGTGAAATACTTCCAAGGGAATTTAATTATTTTCCCTTTGGGAACTCTTGTCGTGATTCGCTTACTTCGCAAAGAGCGAAGCCACAAAAATACATTAAATTTCATGGAGTGGGAGCTTTTCTGGAGCTCCAAGTAGGTAAACGTTTTGAACCTTCACATTTTACAGGAAGTTTGCAAAATCTGAAGTGCAAAGCAGTCGAAAAGGACCGTGCATCCGAGCCAAATGTTTGAGTAAAGTGCGACCTAGTTTCGAACCTATGGCGCTATTTTTGTTCGTGGTGAGAAACCGTGCCGGCCTCACAACCTCTCTTTCGCAGAAGGATGATCTAGCGAAAGCGAATTAAGCGTACCCTATAGCCTCTGCGTCCTCTATTTTCCGTCATTAGTTTTTTATTTTGTATGTACATAAAACAGGACTAGAGCGATCTTCTGGAGGCAATGACTAGCATATTACCGGTGGCTTGCGCACCCTAGAATGGAAACATTTTCTGGAACAATTAGGTCATTGTTAAAATATAACGCATTGAGATTAAATGTTTTAAGTATAGCGCACATCTCTGGGTATTTATAAATCTACCCGTTACAACAATGTTTCAGCTTATGGAGAGAAAAGAAAATGGTGTGTTCTTAGATTAGTGTACAGTTTCACGAATTGTTGTCTCTTAAATTTCAACGCTTATATCTTTATACGCGTTCGATTGCAGCCTATTTGTGCACTGCTTTCCTCTTCCCGGGCCTTCATTTGGTTCTTATGCTCGGTTGTTTCCTCTTTTTTTTTATTGTTTTTAATATCTCCATTTTTCTTCGTCTTTAGCTGCCTGCTTTCTTCGTCGTGCGTTTGCCGTGCCGCACGAAAATTCTGAACCTTTATTCACATTCGCGGTCGCTCTTTTCACGGCGCTGCGTGCCTTCCACCAACCCCTTTCTCCCTCCCTGGTAGGCGACACGTTTCTTTTTATTTTCCTGTGAAACCTTTACCTCCCACTTCTTCCACCTTTCCTGACCCACTGTGTTCCGTTATTCAGTAGCCAGTTGGCGTGGTGTCGTTCGTTTTTCATGTCCTTACTTTACTGTATCTCTACCTCCATGCGGGGTAGTCCACATTTAATTCATATCCAACTGAATGCCGACTTCTCTAGTCGCTTCAGTGACGTGCTGTAGTCGGCATAGTTGGCATGAAAAACAACGGAATATACCATTTTGGACTGTTTTGATAATGGGGTTACTGTGACCAGTTTTAGACAGCGCTCAAACGCACGTGTAGTATGTTTCACTTCTTCATACATCCTGCCTCCACACAGCCCTCTTTTCAAAACGACTACATTTCTGGACGTGAATTAGGTGCTTTAGGAATGCTAAAGCAAGTTGTACGGCGAGTGAAGCGTGCTGTGCGAGTCGTACGCCGGCCCTCTCCAAGCTTTTTTCTTCGGAGCCAACTCCTGTCATGTTACACCCCCGAGGTGTTGCCGACGGCCAAAATGGAAAATAAATTAGGTGATTGCTAACAGTACTGAGCACCGGTAACCAGCATATTTGTAAATTCTTGTCGCGAACAGCTCGAGACGACGCACAAGCAAACAAGAATGTACAGTCCGCGCGGTACCCGCCCCACCGCACAGCGCGCATACGCGGGCGCTCGGACGGCTGACACACCAGTTGCTGGTGGCGCCCTCTGCGCTGCGGCTCCTCCGTCATCGCAAAAGCGGCCCCTCGCTCCCATGCATTTCGCGGCGCGGTCGACACACTGCCCAATCTTCTAGAGCACTATAATCGAGGATCGCTTTTCACGTGACCGTTGACGTCATGGCATCGGCAAAAAAAAAAAAAAAAAAAAAAAAAAAAAAAAGCTTTGTTTCGGCGCGGCGGCTGCGCGGAAAGCGTCGCCGAGGTAAGTCGCCTGCTTCAACTTTAGAGCCATAACAGCCGCTTGTGTACCCTGCACTCGTTGTAGCTAGCCAGCAGCGGGAACTTAAAATTCCTTATGCTAGCATAAGCAGACTCACTTTTTATTCACATTTTTTTTTTTTTTTTGCAAATCTTCGCCGAAAGATCGCGCGAATCTCGTTCAGTTTCACACTATAATATAGCTGCTGCAATAGAAATGTGAGTGATGATTATACAAACTTACTATGTGCACTCGATGTGAGTTTTAAGATATAGTTCTTGAACGATACCTTTAATTGTGATCATTCGAACCGCGCATTTGCGGATCGCTACGCCGATCATCAAAATTATAGGCTTAGCGATCTATAGCTGCATATTGCGCAACTTAATTCTATGCAGCTAATAAAATGGCACATTTTTAGCGGGCATGGTGTTTTGTAGGCACTTACCTCGATCATGCTCAGAACCTTCATGATGAGGTTGTCATTGAATTCACCAGCTGGCACATATATATATATATATATATATCCATTTTACTCTCGGGATCTTACTTTATTTCATTTTATGCATATGTATATGGTCCTATACCTAATACCCCTTGTCCGTTCTTATGCTGTGCTCATAATATTTTCTTCTAGCTGCAGCTCAGGTGTTTCATGCAGTCTTCAATACCATATCCTGGGGCAAGAAAAAGGGTTTGCTTCCACTTATTAACAATATTAATTAAACCGTTAAGAAAAAGAAATAAAGAAAATAAGCTAATTATAACAGTAATGTTTACCATGTCTCTCACAGCAGCATTCATCAAAGCTGCATTTTTATTATGCCTGCTCTCATTCGATCATACCGTTCTAATTTAAACAATTCAATTTTTTTTGACAGGACAAAAATCTTGACCAGCTAGTTAAGCTCGTGAGGCTATACTGGACCTAACTGGCTCTAGCTGGAACCAACTGAGGATTTTCCCATAAACTATACCCTAAATGGTGAAAATTTCTGCTTGATATAATTAAAAACAAAATCTCAGAACTGAAAGCATAACCCCATGCCCTTCATAAATTTAGCAGAACATACAGTACCTGTAGCTTTCACACCATGCATCAACTTTTCTATGCAAGTAAAAGCAATCGATGCATTCATTTTCTCGAAGAAGGCATGATATGCAGGGAAGACTTCGAAGTCATTGAAAATTCAAGTTTATTTATTTGTTATGTACATTATTTACATTGAAATGAACACAATTTCATTACAGAGAACAAAAAAATGAAGCCATATGCAGGAATTAAAGACAGAGATGAACTATGCATGCAATAAAAAATGCACCAGAAACATACTCTAATTTCCAGATATATAGTCTGCACTGTCTGTAAAAACAAGCTAAAGAAAGGATAATTCGCACATGGCATACAGCGCGTGTGACTCAGGTGTATGCATACCAATAATGGCATAACATGGTAAACACTCTTTTTTTTGGGGGGAAGTATTATGGAGTGCTTTTCAATGCACACCATATTGCCATCAGGTGTGCAGGGCAAAGACCTCTGCCGTATACATCAGCTAATTAACCGTTTCTTGTGCCAGCTGCACCCGCCAAGTCCTCGCAAACTTCCTGATCCCATCCGCCCACCTTTCTGCCTCCCTCTGTGACGTTTGCCTTCTCTTGAAATGCAGTGCAGTTACCTTATAACAACCATCGGCTAGCTTGCCTGAATATGAAATGCCCTGCCATGTCCATTTCTTCTTGGTTTCAACCAGAATGTTAATAGCTCCCGTTTATTCCTGACCACTCTCTCTGCTCACTTACTGTCTCTTAGTGTTAAACCTATCGTTTTCTATATCAAAACTGTCTGAATTGTCTAAAAGTTCTGTTGAAACCTTTTTTTTTAGCCTTCTCATTGCTGCCCAATAGGCAGTACCGAAAAGATACAGCTGTCACATATACTATTTACTTCTTGAGGTATACTACTGGGCAGCTGCCATTCATGATCTGAGAGCTAGTACCTGCCAAATGTACTCCAAGTCAATTTTATTTTTCTAATTATTTGACTGCCATCGAAGAGACAGGCGGTTGCTATACCTGTATTTATAAGACATATTTCCTAACCACTTTCAGGTCCTTGCTACCTATTGTAAACTCCTATTTGCTATCCTAGCCTGTTAAGTGTTACTTTCATTTTCTCCATATAAAATTTTAGCCCTATTGCTCTACCTTGCCTGTCTAAATTTGTCCCCTGAGTTTCTTTGCAAGGCACCATTATCAATGAATCACAGGTTACTGAGGCATCATCCTATACCCTTCAGTAAAAAAAAAAAAAAAAATGCTGAATTATTTGGTGAAATGAGAGATAGGGCAAAACTGTGCCTTTCTAAGTCAATGATTGTAATGGGGTTATTTGTCGTGCAGTTGCCTTCGTTTAGGGAGAGGCTTCAGAGATTAACATTCCTTTACTGGTGACCTTTGTACATGAAGCCAGAACTCTCTGGCACAGAACTGGCCAGCCTTCTGAAAGCATAGTAAAAAAATAATTCGTTTCGTAGAGAACTTCCTCGTTATGACAATGATAAAAAATTGAAGTGCACTTTTCCCAACCTTCCACAATTTTTCTGTGCATTTCTGAAGGCCCTGGAGGAACTGCTGGCTCAGACACTGCAGCCCCAGAGGTTTCTGTTGAGTCTTTCTTAACTGTTTATGGTCATGGAATGTTGACGCGGTCGATGCCTTCGCATCAAGCTCTGTTCGTTGTACTAACGGGGACGAAACTTTTCAGGACGCGTCATGGAATCGAAGACCAATGTAGCTGGTGTCAAACAGATAAAAGTTCGACCCGCATATATGCTGTGACATATATGCGGCACTTTACAGAAAAAATATATATATATATTTTCTCGTGTCCTGCAAATTTTTGGCGCCGATGGATATATGCATAATACTGCTTTTACAACATATATATTGTAACAGCAAATTCAATTAACATCATTAAGCTGCCGTCAACACCATTTTTAATATTTTCTTCCCGCGCGCTTCAACAAAGAAATACTGAGTACTTCCGAAATACCACGAAATACCGAGTGCATATGCATACGCGCACACGCACGCACGCACACACACATATATAGGGCCCCTGATCTATATGCATGTGCATGCAGATTTGTATATATAGTTACAAGCGGTTACAGAAAGGCTAAATTCCTAACGCTAGTTGAATGAAAAAAAAAAAAAAAAAGAAAAAAAGAAAAGAAAATCAGCTAGGTATAACCATCATCAATTTCAAATCTTGCACATACCGAGTTGTCATTCTTCCAGTAGTCTTCGTCGAGGATGCAGATTTTTACAACTTCTTTCTCTACCCGGAAAGGCACGTCCATAAGAATTTTTCCGTCATATGATGAATCATGGAGAACATGTAAACAGGTACGCATTTATCAGGTTCGTATAAATGACTCACACACACATAATCTCTCTCTCTCTTTCGCGCGCACGCAAATAAATTTTGCGCAATCCTTGCTACAATCGAAAAGCGAAATTATTGCTCTTATGTACAGTATAAAGTTCACATTACAGCATTGCACAGTTCGCCTTAATGCTGTCGTGCTGCAGCTAAATGGCACAAGAAAAATCGAGTAATGCTTGCATGCGTATACACATACATATATTACTGGCTAGAAGCGCCGTCACTGTGAAAGGAACTTACCTTTGGGTGACACATCGAACTCTCGTGAAGTCCGCACAGCTATACTTTACGTTGTCAGCCGAGATCTCTCCGACTTTTTACAATCTTCTTCGCATTTCAGGTATCAATGTCAGTAGCCTCCTTCCTCATGTATGTCGCTGAGGTAGCGTCGCAAAATGAGCTCCTGACGTTCAGGAGCGTCACTCATGGTCGCGAGGAAACAGTGGAATGGATAGAGAAGATCGAGAAGCGCGCGCGCGGATCGACGGCCGGAAGGAACGCGCGGAGCGCGATTTTTTATGGTATGTATTTCTTGCCGATGCCATGACGTCACTGATCACGTGAAAAGCGGAGGCCCCGCCCTTAGACCGAATTGGTGTGAATATAGCATCACCCATTCCACTAGCCCGATCCTCGATATTCGCCTTTTCGGCCATGTTGTGACGTACCCGTGACGTGATATTTGAGGCGGCGCTAAAACGCGTTTAAACAGAAATTGATGACGAAATTCAAAAAAACAAGGAAAACAGTTACAAAAAATAACGCCGTCGTCTGCTACTTGGCGCCGATTACAAAAATGCCAACGCTGCGATGCCAAGAAGGTGAAGGGTCGGTGCGAACAAATTTTACGCTGCATACACGCGTCGCGCGGCAGGGCGAGGCTGAGGAGATAGTGAGATGCTTACGTAAACATTGCGGCTGTACTTTACTATTATAGTAACGGTAGTTGCGACCACAGTGCATCATAGTACACACGCTGTCGGACGTCCAGCAGCAGCTAGGCTGAGCGAACGGCGGTACTCGACGCAAACCCCACAAACAGCCGGTCGTCAACTGTGAGCGATGCCTCACTTGAGATGCCTGCATGTTGCTAGCTGTGCGTGTTTCATTTATGGACTTAGTCGCGCAGAGAAATCGGCGAGTATCAGGATTAAAGAATTTGTTTACGAATACTGAGAATTGGAAGCGCCCAACAGATTTTCGGGCTGCAGTTGCCTCTAGAGAAGAGACGCACCTGTCCGACGACAACGCTGGCCTTCTCAGGGTATCACTGTCGTTGGAAACTGCCTGCGGCAGCCCACCGTTTCCATCATGTTAGCAAGTCTGCTACGGCCGGGTATACATGCCGGCTTCAGTGGCGTAGCGTGCGGATATCGTCCCGAGCTGGAGCGGCGTAGTGAAAACACGCATAGTGGAGAGCTCGATTAGGCCATATATCTGGCGATCTTAGCATGCGCTGACATCGGACCACATTTAGCGTGTTAATTCCATCGAAATGCGATCGTCGTAGCTGGGCTACGCACATATTGCGGGTCAGAGAGCCGGGCGTCTATAATCATTACTGAGCCATCGCGGCGGGGACGTTTTCACGCAGCCGCAAAAATAAGCAGATAAGATTTTCTGGCAGCAATGAAAATGCAATAAAAAGTGTATCCAGATGCCCACTGGCAGCAACAGGTTAGCTTTCACGCTGATGGCATTTAATGTGCCCTGAATTAGACATAGCACGCTGTATGCACATTTCACCGCATGCAGAGTGTGTCACTCTGTTGTGGCAGATGCCTCGTTAAAATAAAAAAAAAAAAAAAAAAAAGCTGTCGGTATTATTCTGCTTGGTTTCTGAGCATGTTGCATAAAAAAATTTTATAAAAGTAGCAACACTGCTCGTCTGATGCAGGTGCACATCACACCACAATGTCACAAGAGAAACAAAATTTGTCAGGTACAGCCTAGTTCCTTTGCTACTGTTTACCAGTTTTGCACTTGCAATAGCATCCGGCAGTTTCTTCAAGTGCAGCAAGATTCCTCAGAGGAGAGAAGGGTGATGAGGTCGGCTAGAGAAATGCCTTCACATATACTATTTGACGATCAGGAAGTGAAGGAACAGACATGAAGAGTGAATATGATATATGATGCCTAATTACAATGAGCTAGATGCAGTACGGAAACCATTTTCTTGAAGCAATTGTCAATTGAATGTAGCATTCATGCACACATTAACCAGTGCACATGCTATATACACAAAGCCCGAACCTGTCTCTGAGTGAAGCAAGGGAGCAAAAGGGGAAAACAAGCGTGACGTTAAGGACACCGTAAGTAAAAAGTAACAGCAACAAAAAAGAAAAACAGAAGCATGCACAGGAACAATATTAGACAAAAAGAGGCATGAATTGCAAGGCTGATGTGGCCTGCAGCACATCAGGGTGGTGTTCTGGATTTTTTGGCAAAGTTTCAATAATGCCAGGTGATAATACTGTATGATTTGTATTGGCTTTGCCAATGCATAATGTCCAACGTGCAACTGTCTAACATCCACTCTCTACACTCTGACTCAAAAACATGCTCAAATGAACCTCACCTGAATACGGGCATAAATATGGGAATAAAGCATGAAATTTACTTTTTCGACATTCTGATTGCATATCATTGGAAAACAAAACGTGATTTAAATGAGCGTATGATTTGCAGCTAGTGCATCTTGTATGCATGGTTTTTCCAACAGGTTGCAGTATAGCTTCTGTCCTTTATTTTGGTAAAACATGCACACTTTAAGAGACCTGCTACTCACGTAACACATTCCCTGTAGATTTAAACAGCTCGTCGTTGACTAACAATTGGTGTATCATTTGCTTTCGGTACTTTTTGGCATTTTTTTTTACATGCACCTGACATGAAGCCTTGCTTATAAGAAAACTGAAAATTACAATATACAAAACAATACAAAATTTATTTACAGCACTGCACACTCTACAATACACAGCCTAAAATGAAAGGCTGTCACACATTCAAGTAATTACAGTATTGTTGTACTTGTACAGCTCATCGCCATATCTGAAAGGTGGCACGGCCTTGGAGACCAAAGAAGAGAAATTAGTTATACAAAGCAAGGGAACACAAGATAGGGTCAAAAACCCATTCTCCAAGTGTTTGGCCCAAGATAACCCCAGCACCAGCAAAGCAAGCCCCCACTGTTTTACCAATGAGTACCCAACACCACTGAGGATTGGTCCCCAAATGCTCAAACCACTAGGCTGCAACTACAGTCAAGGGATGCTATGCGTTCCGCAGTATTACCAGTATCAAAGATTATGGAACTCAACGTCATTTAAATGGTAGTCGGCACCTGGGACAGAGCAAGTATTCCCTGATTCTGTTATGGACAGGGCAAAGGTAGTTATAGTGTGTGTAAGAATGATTTTATCTGTGCATAAATGCCTGCCACACCTAGAATGTTCCCTTTATGCAGTCTACCAAAAAGCAGAAATGTTTGTCTCAGGAAGACAAGCCTTAAGCATTATTTCAGCAAGTCACTCAATGTGACGGCTATCAGGTAAACCAGCACAGCACTTGAAAACTTCATGCTCTAAAAACAATTGTGGGGACACGCAGGCTCAGCATTTACCGCTATGACACAACAGCTTTTATGGCTCCTGTCTGCAGACTCTCATTCGTGTGAATCGACTTTGCTACTGCTAACACCTAGTATATATTCTATGATACATATCAGTAGCATATACCTGTAAGTTATCCAATTATGTGGAAGACCACTTGTCTAGATACCTATAAAGCCCACTCTAACCAAGCTGTACGGATGCGTTTCCATGGCCTAAGGGTTGCCTGTCTTATTACCCAAAGATCCTGCAAGGTTTATCACCTCACACATTCATCTCAAAGGTGAAGCCAGAGACATCCCACTGAGTACTCGGCCATGTCACCTGTCTGAAATGTGCCCAAGATTTTCTACTCGCAACGTCGCGTTTTGTGCAGAAAAGAGGCTTTAACGTTGCTGCATCAAAAAAAAAAAGCAAGAAGCCAATAGCTGAACATTTACGCTACATTAGGCTCTGCTGGCTCGCAAGACATTTGACCACAGTGCCAACAGCCGAGTTATAGATGCAGCTGTGGCAGAGGCTGTACCACAGAAACAACAGATGAATGTGGTCAAGATAAAATGAAATCGCTTTGTGCACAAATTCTTCAATACATCATGAAAAAGAATGGCTCACTTATGGATAGTATGACGTCTACTGTGTTCAATAGGATTGTACCTTCAGGAAGTTATCTTTTGAATGCAATCTTAAGAATATATTGTGGTGTTCAATCAGACGTGCAAAATATGGAACACATTCTGAGGGTTAAATGCAGAGAGGATTGCTGAAGCTGATATAATAGGAAAGCATAGGGATACTAGATAACGTAGAAAACACATGTGACAATAGGATAGGTGTAAGTGAAACTAGTGCAGCTGTCACTTATGAGAGCAAAAATTTATACAACTCAGTACTAGCACAATGGTACAAAATGTTGAAAAGTGATGATGAAACACAAGTTTCCTTGAAAGTGCTTCTACATAAATGAAATGAAAGTGATTGGCATAAAATTTTTGCCCCTTCCTTAAAATTCTCAATTTAAAGCTCACAAAGAACAATGAAGATAAGGCTACAAAATCAACTAACAGAAAAAAAATAATGAAGCAGTTATACACAGCTGCAAATCATTCGATAAACATCTCGAGTGATGAAGCCATGCTCCAGTGGCTTAGAGCATGAATATGTGAGCTTTACCAACCCTCTTTTAACATATGTGAGTGCCGGAGGGCATGTGGCAGCAGCAAGAATGTGTCAAGAAGCAACTGGCCCAGATAGCAGCCTCATAATAGTGGTATGGGAGGTCTACACACAATGCTATCATGGAGGGAGATATTTTATGGAACAAGATATGTAGCAATGCACAAAAGGAGCAAAGCATTTTGTAGAGCTGCAGTCAAAAGTTTATGAAGGACAATCTTATCAAAAAGTTTTTATTTCATTCCTGCGCTTGTGCATCATTATTGTGACTATGGGTTATATAGTGAAACATGAAATGTCAAGCAATATATCTCGTACACAAATGAATGCATTCTTTCCCCTGCGAAGCCACCTTCAAGAACTTTTGCCAGTGGGTGCACATGCACATCAATATCACCTAGTTACAAAACAGAGAAGTCAATAGTTGCCTTTGTGAAAAAACTGAAGAATACAAAAATGTTCATTGATAGCCGAGCCACACAAATGATGCAGAGGTTAAACAGGTTATCTGGGATCTTGATTAACATCACTACAAAGCATCAGTAATTGCAGTGCAAAATGAAACTGGCAAATTTTGCAAAAGTGAAATCTAAAATTGCCAAAATGGGTCGACAAGTTGGCGGGGGCCTCATTTTCCGTGCATACAAGAATGAAAGACAATGACCACCAAATAGATGCACAAATTATCGTTGGGAAAACTAGTTGATTGCTGTTCATCTACATTCAGCATAGAAAACAAGCATAAAGGCAACCAAATACAAAGAAGCACAGCTCGCTTCACTCTGCAGTTTGTGAAAAAACACAGTGGGCACCTCACCTTCACCCTAGTAGCACACAAGATAGGTGTAACGAAATGGACTCTGCTATGGTAAACGACTGCAGACACATCCACCAGGGTGCACGTATGTCAAATATTCTCACTGAAGTAGTACACCGCAGACTGCCTGCTTGCCACAAACACCAAAGTGAATTGTGAACTATTGGTGCACGCACGTCCTACTCAGAATGGCACTTCTGGAGGTAGAAGGAGAACGTTTTTTACCTTCCTGTGTTTCATTGACATGAAGCACTTAATAAAATGCACACTGAGTTTAAGCAGAACACAAAAAAGCAAAGTATACAACAAAGAATGACAGCTCTCAGCAAGGGCCACAGCACTTGTAGAAGAATACACTCAGTATGTCTACAGATGGTAGACAAAAAATTATAGCCTAGGAAAGGTTTGGTTTGGTTTGTGGGGTTTAACGTCCCAAAGCGACTCAGGCTATGAGAGACGCCGTAGTGGAGGGCTCCGGAAATTTCGACCACCTGAGGTTCTAACATCGCACTAACGTGCACTAAAATCGCACAGCACACAGGCGCCTTACTTTTCGCCTCCATCGAAAAGCGGCCGCCGAGGCCGGGGTTCGATCCCGCGTCTTTGGGAACAATAGTAGAGCGCCGTAACCACTGCGCCACCCCAAAGCTGAACTTGGTTCTTGCACATGCTATCAACAGAATGTACACCAAAGAGATGGTTATATCTCAAAACCACAGAAAAAATTAAGGCTTGGACGGCTTTTCAGCAGTATGCTATCGAACATGAAGCAGTAAGAATGTGCACATTGATCACTTGTGGCATATATCAAAATCATGACAGCGAGTGAAAATCTCAAGTGCAGGTGATCAAGTTGTCCCTGTCCGAGTTAATATAAATGTTGCACGTCCTCTTCCTTGTACTTGTTGATGTTCCTGCTGCGATTACCATTTGCAGGTGGCGTCAATGTCATGTGATCTGCACACACTACAAGCTGTAACGATCTTCAAAAAGAGCTGTCCATCTGCAAAGCACTTCACATCTGATGTGGCCGTCCAGGGACAAGGCGTGGCCTCCCAGATTTTACAAGCCTAGCAGAGAGGTTAATGATGTTGAATATGGCCCCAGGACTTCCCGCCCACATGATGACTCGGATCGGAAGTGCTGCAACGGCTGCACAAGGTCCACACGATCACCTGCAAATGTTTAGTGCCTAAATTATATGCAAATAAAATATCAAACACGCATGGCACAGGAACATTCAAAATCATCAAAGCTGCAAGCTATGCTGCGGTAAAGTGTAATCTATGAATGCAAGAAATGGTTAGTGCGAAACCTAAACCTAAGTGAACCATTTCCGTAACAGGTAAAGACGGCTTGGTGGCGGAAATTGTATTGTGACGGCTAACTTTTTCTTTCTTCTTTTTCTTTTTTTTTTTTTTTTTTTTTTGCAATTAAAGGAACGACTTATATCAGGCGATTTCACTTGTTTTTCTTTTCTCGGTCGTTGAAACCATTAACCAAGAAATCTTGACAACTACAAGCACACTCACTTTTTTTTTTTTTTTAAGTTCGTGCAGTGTAGAGAAGTTGAAGAATATTATAATGCGTCGTAGAAATATGCAGCTAAAAGCAACGCAAAATGCTGATTAAAAATATCGGATTCGCCGCATGCGTTCTGTAAGTATTCCTTTAATCTTCAGTCATTTCCCGCCTGCGTACAACTTGAAAGCGAATGACGCTGTATGAACAGTCACCTTTACAGGTTTTCCTATTGCACTTACCTCTGTAATGCTCGACGTGCTGCACCATTTCCAGCAGGCTGACTGCGTTGCCTTGCTGGTCGACACGCATCGAGAAGCCCGACACATTCCGGGAGCTCGTCGCTCGGCCGAACGAATAGATTTCGTGCCATCCAACATCAGAGGCGTTCACCACTGGCGATCACACCCGAAACACCAGTAGCTCAACAGTTCAACACTCCGAGCGCAGGGCAATTCTCGCCTCGGAGCTTGCACTACACCCCTCGTCAGATGACTGATCTGACTGTACTGACGAGCTATCTTTCAAGACAATTTGACAGCATTGCTGTGCTGCAGCAAATCCTCGATCACTACTTGCAGACGACGAACGGCACGAAGACCACTCATAAGCGTACAACTTCTTTCTTTCCTCCATGTAAGATAGTGAACTAGAATATATATTCTAGTTCACTATAATGTAAGCGTACCTCCCTCCATGGGCGCCGCCATTGCTGGGTTATCATAACCGCGCAGACCAATGATTTCTTACCATGGGAAGAAAGGGTTTGAAATAAGAAAGCAGTTAGCGCCGTCACGCGGCCGCACGCTTCTGCCCCCATTAAAAATTGTCCCAAGCGTCCTTTATTTCATACAAGCTCATAATTTGCCTTTCTATTGCGTTTAAAATGCCATGCAAGGAGTATATAAAGTTATCCTTTTACTTTTAATAACAAGCTAAGAAACTACGGTAGGCTAACGGCTGCATAAATCAGCTTGCCTGTCACCATAGTCTCATTAGCATAATTCGGGCACCTCGCCACTCGGCGAAATTATGGCGGCCAAACGTCAGCATTTTCGGTAATGGCGGCACATCAGTTACGTCATGACGCGCCAATTTGACGTATTCTAAATATGCTTGCGTATCACGTGTTTCACGTGACATAGCTCCAGCCAATCAAATTTGAGCATCCGCTCCTTCCCAGTATGCCATTATTTTCATCACATTGGTTATTCGAGCGTAAGTGTTCTCCAAACCACCATCAGTAACTTTGCTTCCACTTCAAAATCATTTGTATTTGTCATCCAGGCAACAAGGATAGCTCCGGTTGAAATCAATTTTCACGGCTACGTCATTTTGACGTAACTGCCAAAAGTGCTTGCCTCGACTTATGGTTTCGCGCCACAAGTTTGAAGCACGTGACTCTTTCCAGAGCCAATCAGAAAGAAATATGGCGCCGCCAGGGGAAGGCGAATATCGAGGATCGGGCCCCCGACCACTGTGCCGGAGCTCCCGGGTTCGAACCGACCGCGGCGGCTGCGTTTCGATGGAGGCGAAACAAAGTGGCGTCCGTGTGTCGCACGTAAAAGATCCCCAGGTGGTCGAAATTACTCCGTAGCCCTCCACTACGGCTCCTCTTTCTCTCTTTCCACTTTCATTCCCACCTTCCTCCCTTACGGCGCGGTTCGGGTATAGTGCCTAGAATATATTGGCTAGTGTGCCGACCGAGGCCTCCTGGGTGGCACCTTGAGCGATGTATGCCGGCGGCCGCCGCCAGGAGCGCTGCAAACAGGGTGGGTACCAGCCGCACTGTCTGCTGCCTACCGCGCTCTCCCATCTTCGGCAAGAGGGCTGCTTGCACTGCATTTCAGCTTTCATTAGGTCGCAACAGACCTCAGCTATAACTGAAGCCGCTGACTACAAGTTTCAGGGTGTGTGTTTTGTCTTGGACTGGGAGCGGCGCACGTATTTAACGCTTCTTGCTTGCGAAGGCTTCTGCGAAGTTTGAGCATCTTAGTCCCGGACATCCCGTGCTCACAAAGGGAAACCCAGAATTTCTATTCTAACAACAATTAAAGCATAGGCATTTATTGATATAAAATACATTTGTAATCTCTTGAACAAAGTGAAATGCTTCATTTTTATTGACATATAGTTCTTTCTGCGCACTGCACACTTGCTGACAAGTAAACACGTAAGCGCAGTTTTATTTATATATTGTATATGCGAACAACACAGGAAACAAAGTCATGCAACACTCCTCTTATGTATATGTAATAACAAACACTGGCACATGTGACAGAATTGCATGAACAGCAGAGCACAAACGAGGAACCTTTACTTACAGCGGCTAAGGTACATCGCGGCCTGTGATTGCACAGAAGGTTTTGCCGAAGTTGCCATCTTTTGAATGAAGAAGCTGATAAAGTTTTTTTTTTTTTCTCAGATACACAATATGCACGAGACGCGGCCGGTTCATCGCGAGGAAGCTCGTTGGTAATTTGCCGCGCTTACGGTGAAACATGCGCGGCATTACCAACGAATATATAACTACATCCATATGACATATGTGTAGCGCAAAAGGACAATCGAGGGACACAGAAAAGGTACACAACACAGGTGCTGTCTGTAGCGCCTGATTGTGTACACTCTTTTGCTACACACTGTCATGGAGCACCGTTACCGACTCGCTCAAGTTTCCATCCTAATTGTGAATATAACTGCACGCTCTAAAAATGTTTCTCGCCAACGAAAGCAGTTGCCGTTTACCTTCCGTCATTTCTATCGATGCTTCGTTCCCATTGTACAGAATGCGTACTTACGTAGCATCAGATAGCGCAGTAATACGTACGCTCCTTGTTCTAGCGGTAGCCCCGTTTGCCCAAAAAGCAAGTCTTCTCTGTGCACCACCGCTTTCTTTTAGGCATTTTTCTCTGCAGTATAGTGAGAGGCACTGGGGAAACAACAATCAGGAACCGCGCTTCACCACTGGCGACAAAGTAAAAAAAGGGATACAGGCGAGCACAGAACGCGCGCACAAAACGCGAAAAAAAACAAAAAACCGATGCAATCGTCGCCGAGCTGGTAGAAGTGCGGAACGACTCGCATGAGCAAACACCTACACCGTAAATAAACTGCTGCACCTTCGTGAAAGCAAAAGAGGCGCAGAAGGAGGCTTACCACGCAGGCACAACACCAACAGATTGCCGTATTCTGAAGAGAGAAAACTGCGTCGTCTGCTCAGGTGGTACCCTCCCGACAAGCAGCGCCCTCTGCCGCTAACGATTGGCTTTCATTGCAAACAGCGCCATCCTCGCCCACAGGGAAGTGCGGGCGCTCGTCACACTAGCCAGTATATTCTAGGCACTGTAGTTCGGGTGACCTCAGAGCAAGTGTGACAGTTACTGCGTCTTTCTCTTCCTGTGAACATTACGCTACCATGGCGCCACCTCGACCGCCTTCTTTTTAAACACGAAGGAGAAAAAGAAATTCTTCAGAGCAGACATCTCAATAAATGTTCGAAATAAATTGTGCTAAGTTTTCTGGGTTGACTATTTTGGGCTATATTTATGAGTTGACATGACATATTGGTATATTGGGTACATCCTGCAGAACGTTTGACGGGTCATGCTGCAAGACCCTGGCAACCCTGGCCATCGATGACGCGGACGAAACTCTCTGGTGAATGCATTTTTTATCGATGCACTGCAGAAGACGCCAGCTCAGCGAAGCCATGGGAAAAGAATCTGTTTCAGATTCCGGTCAGTGGGAATTACCTACAGGTCAGCATTATACTTCTCCAAGCTTTGAGAACTTCGGTGCATCTTCAAGAGCCGCAACTAAATTTACTTCTTACCCTTTCAGAATCCTTAGGCCTTGTGAAAGGTCCGCCTGGCCTGACTGGCATGGCGTGTCTGCGTTCGGCTTGGAACACAGCCTGCAGGTGAGCTGTACCGTCTTGGTAAACCCACCGTATCTGCCATAGTGTGTGGCGTCGCAGCGAGCGAATCCTCCTGCTGTTGACAATGTGCAGGTCAGCGGCTGTAAACTGGAGGGCGACCAATCGTCCAGGGAGTTCACGTCCAATGAAAGCCATGGGCTGTAACCGCGATGGACTTCACCGGCCGGAAGCGGACGGGCTACTTATAGCGTACGAGATAAATGCCAAACGTGTGGCACAAATATAATTCGTATTACTATCTGCGAAAGTGATTCGTATTTTGACTCCTCATTTGCTGTTTTTTTTAATGCGAAAGCATTACTTCGCTATGTTCATAGATTTCTGTCCGCAGAACGCGCCCGCAAAACCGTGTATGCAGCAGTTGTGAGTAATGGGGAAGTGGTAGAGGTGGTGTGTGGTGTCAATCGATAGAGGGTGACGTTATGTTGTGTCTGAAAAAACAATTAGGCCGATATGTTAATTAGGTAATTAGAATAACTGGTTCACAGGAAAGGAGCAGTACTGCCACACTTGTTCTGTTTACACCTGAATAGCGCCGTAAGGGAAGGGAGAAAGGTGGGAATGAAAGGGGTGTCGTACGGATATTAAGTCAAGGATGTGACGTCACGCTACCGGAAGTAGAGCCGAGAAAAAGGACATAGGAATTGGCGCGCAATTTGAAAGTACCAAAGACTAAACTGGGTAAACAAGAATTAATGGGAGGTAGAGGATGTGACGTCACGCAACCGGAAGTAGAGCCGAAAAGGGGCATAGGAAGGGACTGGCGCGCCATTTGAACGTACCAAAGACTAAAATGGGCAAGAAGTGAATCAAGCAACTAGAAGCAACCAGCAGCAGCATCCGTGCTTTCGATTACTCCAATGCAGATTCGGCAGTGATCTTTAATTTTTTTGCGGACAGCCTTTGTGCCAGACTTCAGGTACAGTAACTTGGATAATCTGCGAAAGTGATTCGTATTTTGGCGCTACACTTGCTGTTTTTCTGAAGGAACAGACACTCCGCGTCTTGTTCCGTTCTCGTCGTCTGCGCAGGCTTCGATGCTTGATCTTAACCGGTCCGGAAAGAAAGTGGCAGCTCCTGCGGTACATTTTCTTATTGCGAAAATATTCTAAATCACTTTAATAAAGCTTGTGTTGGTGCGTCGATTGTACGTTTACTCTTTATTGATTCTCGTCGTAGTAATACTTGGTTCACACGAAGGCAAAGGCGCAGTATCTGTCCCACTTCTTTCTGTGGACACCTGAGCCGCACCATAAGGGAAGGAAGGAAGGTGGGAGTGCAAGTGGAAGGATAAAGATGTTGGTTGGTTTGTGGGGTTTCACATCCCAAAGCGACTTTGGCTATGAGAGACGCCGCAGTGAAGTGCTCCGGAAATTTCGACCACCTGGGGTTCTTTACCGTGCACTGACATCGTACAGCACACGGGCGCCTTGCTTCTCGCCTCCATTGAAAAGCTGCCGCCGAGGCCGGGATTCGATCCCGTGTCCTTGGGAACAGTAGTCGAGCGCCATAACCACTGCGCCACCCCGGCGGGGTAATAGAAAGAGGAGCCGTATTGGAGGGCTACGGAGTAATTTCGACCACCTGGAAATCTTTAACGTGCGCTGACATTACACAGTACACGGACGTCTCCCCGTTTCGCCTAGATCAAAACGCAGCCGCCGGCGGTCGGAGTCGAACTCTGATACTCCGGCGCAGTAGTCGGGCGGCTTAATACTAAACCACCGAAGCAGGGCTCGTAGTGCTGCCTTGTAATTGATGTAATGAATTGAGGAGTACAAAAGACTAGGATCCAATCGACGTCAATGCGCTTTGTACACAAGTGGTCTTTTTGTCCGGATGGCGCCTATTTTAGGGTACACAACATTGGCCAATATATATCATGAGATTGATAGAAATGAGAGTGTGCCTCATGTAGTACAAACCGAGCACTACAACATCATCAAAACAAGCTTTATAATTTTAATTTGCCATTGAAATTGACATAAAGACAACAGAGGCGCTATCTTGCAAAAGAACCCTACTTTCAATGTAGTACTCCACGCGACTACGTCTCGGCAAAATATTACTGATTTTCGTAAATGCGTTTTTTTTTTCTATGAGTTCTTGCTATATTTTATTATATTTTAACTATCTCCAGTGAACCCTTAAATAAAAACTACCCCTCATTCGCACCGAGAAGAGCATATGTTTTCAGCTTTTGTGTCTAGATGGCGCCACACTTTTTAAGTCCGTGGATAAAGCAATGATAGTGCTCACTAAAACTTTCGTCTACGAGGCTTATGTTATTGCGTCGTAACTGTCTTCAGTGTAGAAAAATGAATAGGACGCTACTATACGCAAGAAATGCCTAATTACTGTCCGGCAAGTGAACTATTTCAACGCACGCAGGAAGTGACGTAAATGACGTCATTGTACAAAAAAAGGTTGTTCCTTAGCATGCGTTTGTACATAATAATAAGAGAAGAACTACCATGTAAAGTAAAATAATATCCTTAACGTTAGATTCTTGTAGAACCGAAACGCAAATTTATTCGTACGTGTGTGCCCATCCCACCGCCGCTAGGTGGCTACGCCAGCTAGGAGGCGCCCCACACGCCCACACCCACGGCCGGTCTCGAGGGAGAGGGCGCGCGCTCTTTCTTACGGCCTTCTCAATCGCTGCGGGAACAATGGGAACTTTTCTCCTTGAGCTACGCTCTCCGCCACCGCAAGGGGCGCGACCTGCTCACTGTTCGCTCCGCGTCTGCTTCAGCGGCGGCGGGTAGTTTTTGCCTGGTTTCGTGTTGTCGCTCGCGAGTTTCATGAGTGCAGTCCCGAAATTAAAGAGCACAGAAGGTAGATGCTGCAGCGGCATGTCGTCAACGTACCACACGTGAACGGATATAAAAAACACTGTCGTTCAGCAAACGTTCGACAAGCAGGCATACATTGCGGCACGGTAGCTACTTTTGTTCATTTTAATCCGAATTTTTCCCAAGCCTGTACACGAATGGGAACAAAAAGAAAACTGAATGAGCAGTGAACACATCGAAGCTTCTTCAAGGCTAACATGACAGCAACTCGTCTGCAACAGCAAAACCGTCTTTCAGCGCTAGATGCGAAACCATTCATGTAGCACCGAAGATGAAAATAATTTCATAAAAATGTAATGCAAATTGCAAAATGCTTGCATGATATAAAGTATTAGTATAACAGTCAAAGTAGACGTTGTAGGGTTGAGTTTTAAGTGTTATTACAATTCATATACTTGGCAATGTGTGGTATTATAAACATTATTTTAATTTTGCAAATTTTAATGTACATTTTACATGATATTATGCTTAATATGAAAACAAAAAATGGTTGATATTCATGACACCACTTGTGCTCGAAGTGGTAAAAAAAGGCCAATAAATGATGAAGGTGATACTCGATGCAGTGACTTAAAAATGAGTTCACCTGCTATATCGAAAGTATGCAAGAAACTTCTAAAGCGTTAAAGAAGGACACTGTCACTGAAGACTCATTTCAAACCTTATATAGCGACCCATTGAGGCTCTCTTCGGGAAAGTAAGGTTAATGTGCGGCAGGGAATGACATATGCCAGATGCGAGGGCCGTAACAGCTAGCGGCACATGACTACATGACATTGTCAAGACGGACGTTTCATCTGAGAGCAAAATCAAGGCACGGAAGGAAGTGATGGCATCTCCTACCATCCCATTTTCCACTGTCACATATTCCGGTTCACCTTACGTCGCTGGATATATCGTTTAGTTAATCAACTTCGGGTCTTACGCTTGCGCTATTCTTCTTGAAACTAGCGAAAGAAGCAGCCCGTGAAGTACGCTCTTCTACGAGGACAATGTTCTAGTGGACTGCATCATCCGAAACCAGAGCTTGTTGCCATATTGGACAAACCTTTTCTTTTTCGAAAAAGCTGCCGTGCACCTACAACACACAAATGTTCTCGAAGTACTTAAGATCCTGATTCAGTCAGAATTTCAGAACTTAACACTTAGTTGCCAGAAAGGAATTGACAACAGCTATGTTATTAGGTCCGTTTCTTTGATATTTGAAAAAATTCTCAGAATTCTTCTCAATTAATTATACCAGGAAAGTGACAGAGAAGACCGAAAGGCCAACTCCTTATGTGCACAAGCCATGCAGGAAGATTTTGAGCCTGAATTTTCTAGACGCAGGTCGCATTTTGATGAATTGATGAATATATAGTGCAATGTGTAACTTTGAAGCAAAATTTTTTTTATTGTTTGCTGCTCTTTTCGATTCTGCTTAACTGTTTATGCCCATTTCATTGATTAAAAGTAGTCGCGAGACTACATATACATCTTCGGTCTTTCAACCGACTGATACGTTTTGAACGAAGCTAAAACAGCCCAGTTCACTAGACAAGAGAAATTTTTACTATATGAGTAAATTTTTGTTATTTACTCTGAATCTGAGACGCGCCATGAATTTTTGCCGGTGCCTCTTCTGATCTAAACGAAAACGGTAGCGGTTGACAGAATCTCCACCCAACAGTTCACCATGCACTCACGTCAGGTTGCGCTACACCTGCTTAAAACATTCAAAGGCGGATTGCATAGCCTGGTAAATTTATTTTTGTACAAAACTTAGAGGTAAAAAATGTTGAAGTGTACCCGAAGCTTCATTCGACCGTGCACGGCCGCACTGACGAAGGAGCGCGCGCGTGACGGATTGTTGACTGTATCTTATTCCTCGCACACGATAAATGTTCGATGTTGATGACGGACTTTGTATAAACCATAAGGGGCGAAATGTCAGTACCTGCCAGTTGCAACTGACGCGGCCGAAGCTAAAAGCGAGCGCGCGTTTCCCTTGCGCGTGAACGGCTGTAGCGGAGGAGCAGCAGTGGGGCGGTGGCGACCCCACCGAGGCGCGGCGGGCGGTTGAAACAGACCCCATTGGAGAGGCCGTAAGAGAGGAGAAGCGCTCTCTCCCTCGAGACCGGCCGTGCCACACCATAGAATCCCTGGAAAATTTTCCAGTGACTCTACCCCACCATAGGGAGCCTACATGTGTCGCCGCGGGGTAGCGTGCATGTTTCGTCCGGCGCCGGGCGCCGCGGGCAGCGGCGAATCATGTAGGCTCCCTACCACACCACCCACACCCACTTCCAACCAAACACCCACACTCGGCGACCGGCTGCAAGTGCCGGCAGGATGGATGGAAACAACTTTATTTAATAATAATAAAAAAAAGAAAAAAAAGTCTTCCAGGGTGGTCTCCTACTAGTCCAGGAGTCCACGGGCTTTGGCTTCACATAGAGCCCGATCGACCAGCCATTTCTGACCGGCGGGTTGAGCTGTCCGCAAAGCAGCCTCCCAGGAAGAAAAGGTGGGACGGGGGATGGGGGGCACTACCTGGGGGGAAGGACATTCCCACAGGTATTGGAAAAGTGAGGATTTTGGCTCGCCACATGTGTCGCAGTGAGGGGGCAAGCCAGGCTGAAGCCATGAGAGACGGTAGGGGGAAATGAAACAATTCGTCTGAAATTGTCGCCATGTAGCACTGGATAAGGGTGACAAGGTGCTGTGGGGTGGTGGCAGTGTCATGCGCTTGTGTTTGTAGAATGTGGTGATTTGGTGGTATGTAGAAAGGACCGATGCGGCCTCCTGCGCGGAGTTGGGTGCCTGATCATCCGGGGCTCGGGTAGAGAGTTCTCGAGCCAGCGCATGAACGCGCTCATTACCGGGGATCGAGGCATGCCCTGGGATCCACGCTAGATTAACCGTTCGGTCGAGAGAGGTGGCGGTGGTAAGAATATGATGCGCGGCCGGTGTCGCCACGCCGTTTAGGTAGTGGCGGTATGCCGCCTGAGAATCTGTACAAATTTCGGTAATGGCTTTGTCAATGGCTGAATGGGCAAGCGCGAGTGCGATGGCGGCTCCTTCCGCTTCTGCAGGCGAATTAGTTCGAATAGTGGCGGCGGCCCCCACTCTGCCATCTTCGTAGGCAGCGACTGCAGTGAAAAATCCTACTTTAGAATTCCCTGCCGCGTCGACATAGAGGATATCAGAGCGGTTGCGGTATCTTTTGGTGTAATAGCTGGCTCTAACTTTCCGTCTTCCCTGATAAAGGCAAGCGCCCATGTTGCGTGGTAGGGGCTTCTGGTATATGTGATCCTGCGTGCCCGGAGAGATCATGAAAGGTGTAGCCCTTGCTGGGGTGGCGACGGGTGGATTGAGACGGAGTTGTCGCAGTAGGCATCGTCCTGTTTCCGTGCGACTCAGGCGGACTAATTGGTTGGTGCGTAGAGCTTCTATTAATTCGTTCACTGTATTGTGAGTACCAGTGGCCAGCAGACGTTCTGTGCTAACCGTCCGTGGAAGACGTAGGGCGGAGGTTACGGCCATGCGTATTAGGATGTCCGCCTGCTCTGTTTGGCGCTGAGTGAGTATATGATATGGGAGGTGGTATGTGATTCGGCTAATGATTAACGCATTGGTCATATTGAGGGTTTCGCGTTCCGACAGCCCATGGTTGCGCGCAGCCACACGCCTGATTAGTCCAGCAACCTGCTTAGTCTGTCTTTGCAAGAGTTGAAGGGTGGCGGTTGCATCAAGTGCGTTGTTAATGAGAAGGCCGAGAATCTTCATCTGAGACACAATGGGCACTGGGTTTCCGTACATGTGAAGTTCAATGGGGGGATCACCGGGTAAGGGTTTAAGCTGCATTAGTTCACGTCCGGACGATGGCCGAGCTTGCGACAAAGGTTACAGGCTTCAACCTTGCGTCTGAAGGGAACGCAGCGGGTTACACATCCTTGATAAAGTATGTAAAAGGGGACTCTGATGCCACGGAATGTGATCAGAACAGACTCGGTAGAGCCTATACGCCGACCCATAATGATGGTATCGTGCCGGTCGAAGTCAAGAAGACTAGAAGAGATTTCCTCTGCGGAATGGTCCAAGGGAATTCCGTGGATGATGCCTCTGCACGAATTCAGGGGATCAGCGACGTGCGTGGCAACGTCGTAGGTAGTATTGTTAAACTGGAGGGCTTTAATTTTGTGATAAGCTTCAGTATGATGCATGTTAGGCGTGCTGATAAGGAGGGTGTTATTGACGGGATTAGGTCGAAATATATCAGTACTTGCTTCAGCAGTTGAGATTTTCGAGGCTTGCAGAACGGCTTGGCGAAGAGCGTGAGCAGGAATCTTGGAGCAGTCAAGGCCCCCGCGAAGACGAATAATAACCTTGTAGTCGCTGGCTGGTAATGGCGGTGGGCGAGGCGTGCGCCTGCGAGGCACTTGCGAGGTAGTTTCCTTCATCTCCGACTGGAGGGTGATGGATTTTTTGAGTGAAGGATTTCTTGAGTTTCGGGCGCATCTGTCGTGCACTACACGCCAGCTGCTGTCGGTGGCTTCTTCCGGGGAGATCTCTTCTCCATCGACCATGTATGCGTTGAGCATAGTGGGAGGGTAGGCCTAGGACGCTAGGCCTTGCAATGATGTCGGGGCCTAAGTCCCAATATCGGCCTGATTCCAGGAAAACGGCGCACAGTAACCAGATGATGGTGGTCCAGGGTAGTTTTGAGACACTCACGATGATCTCAAAAAAAATCTGGAAGTGCTTTAGAGAACTTCTGAAGCCACTAATTAGGAAAATCGCCGGAGCCCATCAGAGACGCGTCCATTCGCTCCGGCCCCCTAGCGTGTCTCCCAAGTGCCGGCACATCTGGCTCGGGAGCTTCGCGTGGCGCGGCTGCGCATATGTGCCGTGGCATTGGCGCAGTCGCGTACGTAGTGTTGGAGCGGTGCTGGCGGAGAGCTGAAATAAAAGAGGGGATCGAGCGATAGAGAGACAGAACAGATATTAGAGGTGTAGTAAAAATAATAATAAATTTAAATTAGTCGGTATCTGGCCCGTATGTGATTGTCTTAGCAGTCTGCAGAGCTCGTCACTACAGGCGGGCGTTTGTACTGCATGGCTGCATATTATAGCGCACACAATAAGTTCGGGTGCGCGGGCAGAAAGAAGACCCGCCGCCACGGTGTCACCACGTCTACATAAAGGCTTTGATCCTTTGAGTTCACGTACGGCACACTTTCATCTCAGTCCACACGTCCTTCCTTCTTAAAGGTGTTTTACGCGCACAGCATCACGCTAGTTCTTTTTTTTTAATTAACGAGGGGAACGCTGGGGGCCCTACTGATCTGTGACGTAAGCACGATGCGGTGGCGCTTCTATCGCCAGCGTGGTCCGACTGGGGGTGAAAAATACACTTAGCGCCCATAGGAATACATGGAAGTGAAATATTCCAAAGCAGTTTTCTCATTTCACGGGTCATCTGTGATGTCGTTATTAGGTACAGAGCAGCCAACAACGCCCTGGAATAGATCTTGGAAGTGTGAAATCTCATTACCGAGGCTAAGTATTTTTAAAACACCGCGAAATGTATCGGGGTGCGAGTTGAGAGGGCGACCCATAGAAATACATGTAAACACAACTTACCGCAATATTTTGCTCGGTTCAGCAGCGTTGAACCCTTCTCATTTTTTGGTGAACGTCTTGTACGACGCCTCGACGTCATGTTGCATGACACACTACATTCTCTTGCAAGTAATGCAAGTCTGACGACTTGCGGGACTGCTCACAGCACGGTAAACTGACCGCGCAAAGTTGCAGACGACCATGCACCACCCTCTGTCGCTAGCAGACGCTCCGGAGCTGGAGGTGGTGGGTATCGTCAGCTACGCTGTCGTCTGCTGCAATGCGCGAATCTCGTTCGGTTCATACAGTGTCGTATGGCGTTTGACAACTGCTTTTTAAATGTAATTCTGTCTAGCAAGTATCACTGGAGTGACAGTATTATCAAGCTTATTTACCCTATGCGGCAGCATATCAGACTAAGCAAAACTGCGCGTTTCGCTACACCCAACTTGCCTTTTGGCGGTGTCTGGATTCATAACACAGGTTATTCGGGGAGTTTTAAAAGTAGACTGCCTCCGTAATGACGCACCATACTTTATCACACACTTCCTCAAAGCGCTGGTCAACGATTAACGACCGGCCGTCACTCCTGATGCTCTGCGAAATGAGAAAAATGTTCCGGTAAGTTGTGTTTACATGTATTTCTACGGGTCGCCTTCCCAACTCGCCCCCTAACATGTTTCGCGGTATTTTAAAAATACTTGGCGTCGTTAATGAGATTTCATACTGTCGTGATCTGTTCTAGGATGTTCATAGTTTATTTATTTATTTATTTATTTATTTATTTATTTATTTATTTATTTATTTATTTATTTATTTATTTATTTATTTATTTATTTATTTATTTATTTATTTATTTATTTATTTATTTATTTATTAGATACTGCAGACCTTGCTCAGGTCCAAGCAGGGTGGCAAAAGACAACAATATTACAAGTGAACAATACATCAATCAATGGAAACAGGCAACAGCGAGTCATTCCAATCTGCATTTGTTCAGGGGAAAAATGAAAATTTGAAGACATCCGTCCTTGCAAAATAAGGTGTTAGTGAATTCGGATGATGGTGTCGAGTAAGCCCAGATGTTGAAAGAGACGGATAAGATGAAGAGCCAAATGCTAAATTTCCTTTACAAAGCATGGAAAGTAACCGCAATCGTAAGTCTTTCTTTCTATGTTCAAGAAGTTCAATACCATTATCACGCATTATTTCTGAGGGAGAGTCGTATCGAGAGAATTTGGAATAGATAAATCGTACTGCTTTTCTCTGTACCCTTTCGAGACATTTAATATTTTGTTTTGTAAACGGGTCCCAAACTACACACGCATATTCAAGTTTAGGTCTAATTAAGGAATAATAGGCAAGCAATTTTACGTTAGGTGGAGCACTTTTAAGCTTTTGCCGCAAAAAATATAATTTACGCAGGGCCGAAGAACAGATATTATCAATGTGTAAATTCCATGATAAATTGTTAGCAATTGTGACACCCAAGTACTTATAATTGGTTTGTTCCTACAAAGGCAACGAATCTAACGTGTAAGTAAAGGATAATGGAGCTTTTTGAAGAGAGAAGCGAAGAAAGACAGTTTTTTCAGTGTTAAGCCTCATTCCCCAGATATTGCACCAATCAGAAATGCCAGCAAGAGAAGCATTTAAATCAATTTGATCGTTTGGTGACATGATTTCGCGAAAGAGCACACAATCGTCCGCAAACAAACCGATTTTCACAGTGGAATTGATTGCAGTGGTAATGTCATTTATGTAAATTAAAAAAAGCAATGGGCCTAGGACACATCCTTGAGGGACTCCTGATGTGACTGGAAGACAGCCAGATTGTTGCTCATTAACAGATACGAACTGGTGGCGATTTGTTAAATAGTTCCTTATCCATGCGATCAAAATTTCAGGAAGCTCAAGATGTCGCAGTTTTAGTATCAGTTTGTCATGTGGAACAGTATCGAAGGCTTTGCTAAAATCAAGAAACAGCGCATCAATTTGACCATTTTTATCAAGGCTTGAGGCGAGTGAATGTATTACGCTGACTAGTTGTGTAACTGTCGAATAGCCTTTTCTGAATCCGTGCTGAAAATGAGACAGTATTGAGTGTTTATCCAGAAATTCATTAATCTGATTGGCAACAATATGTTCAATTAGCTTACAACATGAGGATGTCAGTGATATCGGACGGTAATTTTCTAACAATGAACGGTCGCCCTTCTTGAACACCGGCACAATTCTGGCTATCTTCCAGTCATCCGGTAATTTTCCAGCGATTAATGAAGCACGAAATATAATAACAAGGAACTTTGCAATGGATTCAGCATATCGTTTCAAAAAAATGTTTCCAAGGTTGTCAGGACCACATGAAGATTTAGTTTTTAAGTTTAATAGCATCGAAACTATGCCAGGGTGCGAAATAAAATTTGTCTCAGATGGGTGAAACATTTTTAATTGGATGAACAAATACCAGAATTAGAAAATACGCTATGAAAATAACAATTGAAATGACTCGCAATATCCCGGTGATCGGTAATGATTGAACCATCAATGCAAATCTGGGATACTGGTTTCTTTTTTTCGCTCATATGGTTCCAGAACTTTTCGGGCTGTTCAACAATAAAGTTTGGTAATACTGTATTGAAGTAGCGTTCCTTCGAGGTCCGTACTGCACGCGCAAGTTTTTCTTTCATTTCTTTAACGTGATCGAGTTGTAGGGGTTTTTTCTTTAACCTTTTTATCTTACGGGTCATGTGAATAATGTCACGTGTCATCCACGGATTTTGTTTGCGAATTACTTTGCATTTATCAGGCACAAAGTTATCAATACAGTACTGACAAATGTCTTTAAAACGGCGCCAAAGTGTTGTCACGTCACTGTCGTTAAAGTCTGTGAGGCAGGTTTCCATATGTTCTATTATGGCTGCATCATTTGCGCGTGAGTAGTCCTTGAATGATCGCTTTACAGGTTTTTCATATGAGGCGGAAGAGACCTTCTACAACTGCAACATTATACTCAGTTAACATTCTGGGCAGAAATACCAGATCAAGCACAGATTCACAGGGTCCTTGCACACGTGTTGGCTCCTGAACTATTTGAATTAAATCGTGCGTTAGCATTATGTCAAGCATGATGTTTAAATGTTTACTGGTCCGCGAAAGTGCTTGCAAACGTTCCCAATTGATGTCAGGTAAATTTAGGTCACCTACTAGTAACAATTTATTTGATTGGAATTGAGACATGTTTCCTTGTAGCTTGACTAAATACTCAGGCGGCGCATCGGGAGGTCTGTAAATGGCGAACAAAATAAATTTGTGCCCCAACACCTGATTTTTATGCTTAAGCTTTCGAGACTTGGGTCGTCTTCCAGGACAACAGCTTCTATATGGTTCTTAATAAGGACTGCAACGCCGCCTCCCCTAGAATTCCGATCCTTGCGGAAAACTTGATAGCACTGAGGGAACACATCCTCGTCACTTATTTCAGACCGCAGCCACGTCTCCGTTATCACTGCTATATGTGGATCGTGCTCTAATAAAGTAACTTCAAGATTTTCTGTTTTGTTTACCACGCTGCGAGCGTTTAGGTTAATAATACGCAGTTGCTTGTCGCACTTTTGTAAAAAGCGTCAAGTTTCTGGCTGCGGGGAGGGTTTGCTATTAATCTTTACACGCATGTTCTTGGCCTCATCCCAGAAAAAAAGTTCTTTATCAATCTTGAGTTTGTCATGAACTAGGTATATAAAAAAAAGGGGGGGGGGGGTTACAAATGATCTAAATTAAACCGCGGCAACAAGCGCGACGACCGGAAGCTCGCGCAATAAGCAATTTGTCACTGCAGTGAGTTTACATATTGCTATCGGTGCGGACTTCAACAATTTCGCCATATTATGCAGCGTGAATGGAAAGGCGCATTTCCATTCACGCTGATTAATGCCGAAATTGTTGAAGTCCGCACCGATAGGAATATGTAAACACACTGCAGTGCCAATTCTTGCTTCCGTCTCTCAGAAGCATCGGCGACAAACACGTCGCTTTTCTCCACGTACGGTAGATTTCGTAAACACGTTTGTCAGCTGATCACGATTTCCTGAAGATCTTCAGCGACGCCGGCGCCTGAACTTCGGTCTGATGGTCCCATGGTGCACTTGGAGCCTCAGAATGAAGCGTCAACCTTCAAAAACGCGACCACTTTTTACAAAACACTACAAATTTCATCACGATCAAGGAACAAGGACGAGTTACGTGGGTAAAGTGTGATGATGATAACGATGATTTATTGACCATTCCCTTTTTATGGGGTGGGCACCGTGTAGGTGCCCCAGTCGTAAGAAAGAAAAAATCAACACAACGGACGAAAAGAAAAAAAAAAACATTACAGCAAAGAGTACACAACACAAATCTACCACTCGGCTTGCCTACAGGTGGGGTCCAATCTGAACGAGCCGCAAAGCACGCTGGGTAATTCTGACTTTCGGGTCTTTCTGCAAGACACGCGTCTGCTGCGCTGTGCTTGAAACTCGGCATCAACAAGCTTAAATTCGACTCTTCAAAGCGCGAATGAGGTGGTAGAAAAGGTCATAATGATATGCGCACATGTTATGACCCTATTTAACGTTTCGTATTTGAAGAAAACGGGTGAAAAATCGCTGCAAGTGCAACTGTTACGACGCGTGTCGTCTGTTCGCGCTGAAGTTTGCGTGCATCATTCATTGGGTCAAAGTTTGTTTTTCGTTGATTTCATCATACAGTCGCTACATATATATTTCTAAAATATACTAAAGGGAGAAGTTTTTAGAGGTATTTCACTAGCTGAAGCGCCGGTTAATTAGATTGCCAGCAGCCGCAGTTTAGCGATACCTATAGGAGCTAACTGTCGCGCAAGTTGTAGCTGCGACGGCTAGAGTTGAAAGCATGCAAATACCACGCGGACATTGTGCACTATTTTTTGCAGCCTTTACAAAGCTTTATCAGAGCAGCTAGGGTTTCTTGCCTTGCGGTGTACTGCAGCTATCTGCAAACACGGCCGGTACACCGCGTTTTAGTTGCTCAGCTAAAATTGTGACATGTGATTCTAACAGTGTGTTGTGCTATCCCTCCAGAAGATCTAGATTTACTTACCAGTGCTTCGAAACCTTAGAAGTGTGCACAATATTCGCTATTTTAAGCTACATGCTCTTGACAGCTCAACTGATTTTGTTTACATATGTGCTTTTTTTTTTCTGAAAACTGTAGGCGGTAGAATGCCAAAGAATTGTATTATGGTTAACATCATACTGTCAGTCAATGAAACCATTATCATAATCACGAAATAAATAAAAATTTCTCTAAAGCATTTGATTTTTACTTGAGTTGTATTACGAAAATGCAACTGCATGATATGTACGACTTGCATTTTTAGCACTTTTGTATTCATTTTGCATGCATCATACCTCAAACTGTATGTAGCCAAAACTGTATGGCCAAAAACCTCTACTAATATTTGTTGAGGGCCTGGGTCGGCTAGTATTGTAGCTATTCCGGCATTCAGAGAGACATATCCACTTGCCGAGGCTACAGTGCATGCGAGAAAACCTCACTCATAAACAAAATTAACCAAGCATAGTGTGTGGGATATTTTACACCATTCGTATACAACTGTGGAAGCTCTCCAGGCTTGAAATTCCCATGCTTGATTCCCCAATACTGATTGCTGCATTATGTCAGCCAAAAAAGGGAAGTACTAGAACAAAAGCTTTGTTTTAATGGCATTTCTTGAAATCTCCAGAAACTTCAGAATCAGAATGCAAAACCAATATTTCTTCCAATAAAAGCCGGGAATTAAGAGCCTGTAACTATTATGCTGTTGTGTACTTTGTGCTGGAGTCTGACAGAAAAACTATATTGTGTACATACAGATGTTTCCAGCAGGCACATAGGCTGTTAATGCATACATACTGAAATGTGGGAATGTATAACTTCTCCACTATATGCAATGTGTTCAAGGTAAAGGAGTCAAGTACGAAAGGCCAGGCATAAAGTCTGGTTCTTAATAATGAAAACATAATTGAAAGCAAGGTATCAACACTTAGCACAGCTTTGCTATGGGCACCAAAAGAAACATTCAGGCACAAGAAAATAGCGAAAGATAAAAGTGACTAGCCTTTATTATACAACCATGAAAGAGCAAATCTTGTTGGAAATTGGAAACCGTTCTCGTACTGTAATTACACCTCATAAAACTTTCTCCAGCAGAACTTTTGCAGCACATTTTTTACAGCATGTGAATAATCGACCTCCAAGCAAGGCTCATGCAGAGTAAGGAATAGTAAATTGTGACAAAATGCCTAGTACAGGCTGTAGAAATAAGCTTTAATAGACCTGTAAGCAAGTAACCACAAGCTGTAAGAAAATGCATAGTACAGAGCACAGAAATTTTGCCTCGGCAAGATTCATACTTCTTATCCTTACAGACATAAAAGCTGCTAGCTAGGCCAGCCCCTGCCTACCTTGCAGAATTTTGCACTTCTTCAGATAGCCAATGACCACCAGTGCCTTGTTTTCCATCTGAAGGCCACACAGCAAATGAAAATAACACATAAACTTCACGTATGCAGCACCTTGGATTAAGTAGCTTACGTAGATATTCATTTAGTTTTCTCATGAAAGTTTCGCAGCGCTTAGACCATTATAAAACCGCTTTGCTGAAGAGCAAAATTTAGTTTTATACCATGTATCTCAGCTGTCAGCTTTTCTATGTACCACAATGAAATATGAAAAATAGCTGGACAATGTTAGTGCTGTCCTGAAGTGAAGATTTTCATGACTCTGACCCAGAACATATAAAAATACTGTTAATTTTTATCCTTGAAACAGTCTTTAACAGTCTCTCTTTTTACAAAGGATAAGAATAAACACCCCCGCACCATGTATAAAAGGTCACCGCAAGCAGGAAGCTATCCATCTTGCTCGCATTTCTTCGCAATTTTGTGCGTGCTCACGCTGATTGCTTGGCTAGTGAAATCATGTTACGTTGTCTGGAGTTAAATCAGCAAATCTCTCACACAACAATGTATAAATCTTACAAGTGCTAACGGTGGCACGCTGACCTAGTCAGGTAACGAGATCAACCATCGACAGCTGATTGCACTGGTCGTGGTTACAGAAACTTACATTCAGCAGAAATGTCCGGGGAGAAAATTTCTCCGTACTTATAATATCCTATCACGCTGTACGGACGGAGGCCAAACAACACAATTTGCGAACCTTTTGAAGATGTGAAACGACCGCTCGCTACTGCCGTCATCATACGAAAACAGCTGTAGCGCCTAGCTGAAGTCGCCCGAGCGATAATTTGGTGCTCCTGAACGAGAGAAAACAACCTACCTCACAAACTTTCCTAGCTTTCACAGCGCTATCCAACAATTAATTGACAAACTACTCGAAATGCAGTGCCAGCAATTGAGGGGTGGGAGGCTGCCCTATCCAGCTCTGGACTAGAGGCCCAACGGGCCCTCGTGACACGTGCGCGGGTAGCAGCGGCAGCCGCTGGAGTCCCGGACTAGGGACCCCACCTACACATCCCCCTCCCTTAAATATACTTAATAAAGTTTCTCACTCACTCACTCACGACTGGGGGTGAAAAATAGACTTAGCGCCCATAGGAATACATGGAAGCGAAATATTCCAATAATAATAATAATAATAATAATAATAATAATAATAATAATAATTGGTTAACAGGAAGGGAAAGGCGCAGTATCTGTCACACTTGCTATGTGGACACCTGAACCGCGCCGTAAGAGAAGGGATGAAGGTGGGAGTGAAAGTGGAAAGAGAGAAAGGGGAGCCGTAGTGGAGGGCTACGGAGTAATTTCGACCACCTGGGGATCTTTAACGTGCGCTGATATCGCACAGCACACGGACGCCACTTCGTTTCGCCTCCATCGAAACGCAGCCGCCGAGGTCGGGCGAAATATTCCAAAACAGTCTTCTTATTTCACGGGTCATCTGTGATGTCGTTATTAGGTACAGAGCAACCATGAACGCCCTCAGATAGATGGTGGAAGTGTGAAATCTCATTACCGAGGCTAAGTATTTCTAAAACACCGCGAAACGTATCGGGGTGCGAGTTGAGAGAGCGACCCATAGAAATACATGTAAACACAACTAATTACCGCAATATTTTGCTCGGTTCAGCAGCGTTGAACCCTTCTCATTTTTTGGTGAACGTCTTGTACAACGCCCGACGTCATGTTGCATGACACACTACATTCTCTTGCAAGTAATGCAAGTCTGACGACTTGCGGGACCGCTCACAGCACGATAAACTGACCGCGCACAGTTGCAGACGACCATGCACCAACGGCGCTGTCGCTAGCAGACGCTCCGGAGCTGGAGGTGGTGGGGATCGCCAGCTACGCTGTCGTCTGCTGCAATGCGCGAATCTCGTTCGGTTCATACAGTGTCGTATGGCGTTTGACAACTGCTTTTTAAATGTAATTCTGTCTAGAAAGTATCACTGGAGTGACAGTATTATCAAGCTTGTTTAGCCTATGCGGCAGCATATCAGACTAAGCAAAACTGCGCGATTCACTACACACAGCTTGCCTTTTGGCGGTGTCTGGATTCATAACACAGGTTATTCGGGGAGTTTTAAAAGTAGACTGCCTCCGTAATGACGCACCATATACTTTATCACACACTTCTTCAAAGCACTGGTCAACGTTTAATGACCGGCCACCACTTCTGATGCTTTGCGAAATGAGAAAAATGTCCCGGTAAGTTGTGTTTACATGTATTTCTACGGGTCGCCTTCCTAACTCGCACCCCAACATGTTTCGCGGTATTTTAAAAATACTTCGCTACGGTAATGAGATTTCATATTTTGAAGCTCTGTTCTAGGATGTTCATAGTTGCTTAGTACCGAATAGTACGACATCACAGGTGCCCCGTGAAATGAGACAACTGCTTTGGAATATTTCGATTCCATGTATTCCTATGGACACTAACCCTATTTTTCACCCCCAGTCGGCTGCGGCGCCGCGAACCCCAATACTGATTGCTGCAAACACGGTGTTGGTCTGTATGAGCATATACAAGAACACTATTTTGCCTACGACTGCAGCGCCACCAAGGTCAATGTAAATGGTCGCGTTACTTGGAAGAAAACGCGTGCAGCTGCCTATTGCCAGCGGCCTCAACTCGATGATGAGGGCCCCTGCGAACTGTGTGGCCAATTACTAAAGCGCATAAAATAAGATCTGTCAGAACTCCAAAGAACTGAAAGTAAATATAATATTCACGCTCAGGAATGAATGCAGTTTTCGCTTCCTCCATGCATTTAGTATGCGTTGCGTAGTTGTCCAAAGCTCAGATATGGCTCAGACCGAAGCCATGGCCGAAGCTTTTTCAATCGCGAGATGGGTGCGTCATTGGCCCCGGTTCAACGTTCATTGTTGCGTGCTGCGTACAGAGTGGGTTATCTGCACCAAACAGTATTTCGTTCTGCTGGTTGTGGTAGAGCTGCTTTACAGCAAGGCGAAGACTGCGTGTGCTCGATGAGAAACTGATTGCCGCCGCATGTGCGCATTTCTGGACGATGGGACAATGCTGCGTCACAGCTCGGCGGCTCGGCTACAGCCACTGTAGTTCGGCTCGGCCAGCTCGGCCTCCCAGGCACGTCGCAAAAGTGGTGGCTTGTTTTACGGATACCCGTTTGCATGAGCGGCGTATCGCTGTATGTTTTAATTGAACGGTGAAGGTGAGATTTTATTGCCCCCAAGACGCGTGTCGCATTGCGCAAAGCCTTCCGTTCCGCTCCCTTTACCGGGTGTTTTGCTTACTGCGTCGTATTGCCGCACCAACGTTCGCTGAATGTGCTTAATTAGCTGTTATCACAGGGATGTTCCTATTGTCAATCGGATCTCTCTCATGAACATGTTAAATGCTTGTTGTTAATTTGTAGCCTCTCAGTGACAAATGAAGCGTGAGTAAAATAATGGAATCGTGAACAGGGCAAGACTTATTGGAGCGAAGCTATATCGCAGGTATTTTCACTTCTCAGACGCATTAACGTCTAAATACTAGCAATCCCAATTTGAATTCCTTACCATAAGCTCTTACAGGTTGGTGTTCTAGCGCTAGCGTTAGTTATTCCGTTCGTTTGTTTTTTGTTCTTTGACACTGATATGTACTTTGCTTGTTAGCAAAATCTTTTACCCTTTTATAATCTTACCGCGTCTCGTTTGAAGACCTACACTCAGGTCATTTTATCACGAGGACTTCATGAATACCGTGACGAATGAGCGGTGGTCGCTTTTCTACACTTCAAAATTTGCTTTGTCGTGAAGCGTCTATGTAAGTAATCGTGAATTAAAAAAGCCTGGCTTTCTATGCAGCACAGCTTCACTCATTTATGCCCTTAGTGGAATCCCTCAAGCCATGTGATTCTATCCATGTGCTTGCCGAATTCACTTGGAGGCCCTTTATGTTCACAAACGTGCCCGAAGAAATAAGCCCCAGAATGCGTTTACATGACGCGTGACGAAAGACTAGGCTAACGACGACGGAGGCAAAACGATGCTATATGATAAGGTGGTTAAAGATGCCGTAACATTTCAGTTAACGTAAAACTTGACAGCAGAAATCCATGTCAAGTAAAGTTGGCTGAACAGTTACGGTGTCCATTCTTCTGCCTTATCCGAGCATCGTACTGCATCCGTCGTCGTTGGCTTTGTTTTTCGTTCATAAGTAAAAAAGACAAATTACCCGCCAAAAGTACGTCATTGTGACGTCACACCGTCACGTGTTTGCTTTGCCACAGTTCGCAGGGGGCGCCGGGAAACTAACGCCTCGCTCAGAGTCGGGTGGTGCAGTGGTAAGACGCCCGGGGCCCGATCCTCGATATTATAGTGAACTACTCGATATTCACCTTTTCGGCCATGTTGTGACGTACCCGTGACGTAAAATTTGAGGCGGTGCTAAAACGCGTGTACACAGAAATTGATGACGAAATTTTAAAAAAACAAGGAAAAAAGTTACAAAAAATAACGCCGTCGTCTGCTACTTGGCGCCGATTACAAAAAAGCCAGCGCTGCGATGCCATTGGCGATGCCGAGAAGCTGAAGGTACTTAAGGGTCGGTGAGAACCGTGTTTACGCTGCATATACGCGTCGCGCTGCAGGGCAAGGCTGAGGAGATTTTGAGATACTTACGTATATGTTGCGGCTGTATTGTACTATTAGTTACGGTCGTTGCGACCACAGTGCATCATAGTACACACGCTGTCGGACGTCCAGCAGCAGCGAGGCTGAGCGAACGGCGGTACTCGACGCAAACCCCACAAACAGCCGGTCGTCAAGTGTGAGCGATGCCTTACTTGAGATGAGTGCATGTGGCTAGCTGTGCGTAAGTTTCAGTTATGGACTTAGTCGCGCAGAGAAATCGGCGAGTATCAGCATCGAGCTTTGCACATTCACTTCTCAGCTAGTGGGTATAAAGAATTTGTTTACGAATACTGAGAATTGGAAATGCCCAGCAGATTTTCGGGCTGCAGTTGCCACTAGAGAAGAGACACACATGTTCGACGACAATGCTGGCCTTCTCAAGGTATCACTGCCGTTGGAAACTGCCTGCGGCAGCCCACCGTTTCCATCATATGTTAGCAAGTCTGCGCTACGGCTACGTGTCGGCTTCAGTGACGTAGCGTGCGGATGTCGGCCCGGTGGAGCGGCGAAGTGAAAACTCGCATAGTGGAGAGCTCGATTAGGCCATATATCTGGCGATCTTAGCCTGCGCTGACGTCGGACCACCTTTAGCGCGTTAATTCCATTGAAATGCGATCGTCATGGCTGGGCAACGCACATACTGCGGATCAGAGAGCCGAGCGTCTATAATCATTATTGAGCCATCGCGGCGGGGACGTCTTCACGCTGCCGCACAGGAAACGTTACCGCGAATTTCGTCACAAAAATAAGCAGGTAAGATTTTCTAGCAGCAATAAAAATGCAATAAAAAGTGTAGCCAGATGCCCACTGGCAGCAACAGGTTAGCTTTCACGCTGATGGCATTTAATGTGCCCTGAATTAGACACAGCACGCTGTATGCACATTTCACCGCATGCAGAGTGTGTCACTCTGTTGTGGCAGATGTATTAATTACTTCGTTAAAATAAAAAAATTATTCTCCGTGGTTTCTGAGCATGTTGCATAAAAACATTTTATAAAAGTAGCAACACTGCTCGTCTGATGCAGGTACACATCACACCACAATGTCACAAGTGAAACAAAATTTGTCAGGTACAGCCTAGTTCATTTGCTACTGTTTACCAGTTTTGCACTTGCAATAGCATCTGGCACTTTCTTTCAGTGCAGCAAGATTCTTCAGAGGAGAGAAGGGTGAAGAGGTCGGCTAGAGAAATGCCTTCACATATAGTATTTGACGCTCAGGAAGTGAAGGAACAGACATGAAGAGTGAATATGATATATGATGCCTAATTACAATGAGCTAGATGCAGTATGGAAACCATTTTCTTGAAGCAATTGTCATTGAATGTAGCATTCATGCACACATTAACCAGTGCACATGCTACACAAAGCCCGAACCTGTCTCTGAGTGAAGCAAGGGAGCCAAAGGGGAAAACAAGCGTGGCTTTAAATACACCGTAAGTAAAAAGTAACAGCAACAAAAAAGAAAAACAGAAGCATGCACAGGAACAATATTAGACAAAAAGAGGCATGAATTGCAAGGCTGATGTGGCCTGCAGTACATTATTTTTCGGAGAGACAGCAATGCAACCGGGTGGTGTTCTGGATTTTTTGGCAAAGGTTCATTAATGCCAGGTGATAATACTGTATGATTTGTATTGGCTTTGCCATCCCGTGTGCTCTTCCAGCAATGCATAATGTCCAACGTCGAAAATTCCTAACATCCACTCTCTGGCAGAGTGGATGTTAAACAGATCTGGCAGAGACATTAGTCTGCTAACCAAGATCCGTATAACTCGTGCTATGGTCTTTCCAGTTGTGATGTATGAATGCGAGAGGTGGACTGTGAAAAAGGCTGACCGCCGAAGAATCGACGCGTTTGAATTGTGGTGCTGGCGAAGACTCTTGAGAGTTCCTTGGACTGCCATTGGAGGGTCCTGACTGCTCATTGGAGAGTCAAATTCTAAAGTTAAAGCTCAGCTACTTTGGTCATCTGATGAGAAGAGAGGAGTCGCTGGAGAAAGATTTGATGTTGGGAAAGGTTGAGGGTGGCCGGAGAAGGGGTAGGCAGCGAACGCGATGGTTAGAGGGCATCCTCGAGGCACTGCAGATGAAGTTATGTGATGTTAGGAAGATAGTGAGAGGCCGGAAAGCGTGACCGTGACATGGTCCATAGGGTCACGACGAGTCGGGCATGACTGAATGACTGAACTGACACTCTGACTCAAAAACATGCTCAAATGAACCTCACCTGAATACGGGCATAAATATGGGAATAAAGCATGGAATTTACTTTTTCGATATTCTGATTGCATATCATTGGAAAACTAAATGTGATGGCTTGTTTAAATGAGCGTATGATTTGCAGCTAGTGTGTCTTGTATGCATGGTTTTTCCAACAGGTTGCAGTATAGCTTCTGTCCTTTATTTTGGCAAAACATGCACACTTTAAGAGACCTCTACTCGCGTAACACATTCCCTGTAGCTTTAAACAGCTCGTCGTTGACTAACAATTGGTGTATCATTTACTTTCGATACATTTTTGGCATTTTTTTTACATGCACCTGACATGAAGCCTTGCTTATAAGAAAACTGAAAATTACAATATACAAAACAATACAAAATTTATTTACAGCACTGCACACTCTACAATACACAGCCTAAAATGAAAGGCTGTCACACATTCAAGTAATTACAGTATTGTTGTACTTGTACAGCTCATCGCCATATCTGAAAGGTGGCACGGCCTTGGAGACCAAAGAAGAGAAATTAGTTATACAAAGCAAGGGAACACAAGATAGGGTCAAAAACCCATTCTCCAAGTGTTTGGCCCAAGATAACCCCAGCACCAGCAAAGCAAGCACCCACTGTTTTACCAATGAGTACCCAACACTACTGAGGATTGGTCCCCAAATGCTCAAACCACTAGGCTGCAACTACAGTCAAGGGATGCTATGCGTTCCGCAGTATTACCAGTATCAAAGATTATGGAACTCAACGTCATTTAAATGGTAGTCGGCACCTGGGACAGAGCAAGTATTCCCTGATTCTGTTATGGACAGGGCAAAGGTAGTTATAGTGTGTGTAAGAATGATTTTATCTGTGCATAAATGCCTGCCACACCTAGAATGCTCCCTTTATGCAGTCTACCAAAAAGCAGAAATGTTTGTCTCGGGAAGACAAGCTTTAAGCATTATTTCCGCAAGTCACTCATGTGACAGCTATCAGGCAAACCAGCACAGCACTTGAAAACTTCATGCTCTAAAAACAATTGTGGGGACACGCAAGCTCAGCATTTACCGCTATGACACAACAGCTTTTATGGCTCCTGTCTGCAGACTCTCGTTCATGTGAACCGACTTTGCTACTGCTAACAACTAGTATTTATTCTATGATACATATCAGTAGCGTATACCTGTAGGTTATCCAATTATGTGGAAGACCACTTGTCTAGATACCTATAAAGCCCACTCTAACCAAGCTGTATGGATGCGTTTCCATGGCCTAAGGGTTGCCTGTCTTATTACCCAAAGATCCTCCAAGGTTTATCACCTCACACATTCATCTCAAAGGTGAAGCCAGAGACGTCACATTGAGTACTCGGCCATGTCACCTGTCTGAAATGTGCCCAAGATTTTCCACTCACAACGTCGCGTTTGGTGCAGAAGAGAGGCTTTAACGTTGCTCCATCAAAAAAAAAAAGCAAGAAGCCAATAGCTGAACATCTACGCTACATTAGGCTCTGCTGGCTCGCAAGACATTTGACCACGGTGCCAACAGCCAAGTTATAGATGCAGCTGTGGCAGAGGCTGTACCACAGAAACAACACAAGAATGTGGTCAAGATAAAATGAAATCGCTTTGTTCACAAATTCTTCAATACATCATGAAAAAGAATGTCTCACTTATGGATAGTATGACGTCTACTGTGTTCAATATTATTGTATCTTCAGGAAGTTATGTTTTGAATGCAATCTTAAGAATATATTGTGGTGTTCAATTTAGGCTGTACACATAGCAGACGTGCAAAATATGGAACGCATTATGAGGGTTAAATGCAGAGAGGATTGCTGAAGCTGATATAATAGGAAAGCATAGAGATACTAGATAACGTAGAAAACAAATGTGACAATAGGATAGGTATAAGTGAAACTAGTGCAGCTGTCACTTATGAGAGCAAAACGTTATACAACTCAGTACTAGCACAATGGTACAAAATGTTGAAAAGTGATGATGAAACAAAAGTGTCCTTGAAAGTGCTTCTACATAAATGAAATGAAAGTGATTGGCATAAAATTTATGCCCCTTCCTTAAAATCTCAATTTAAAGCTCACAAAGAACAATGAAGATAAGGCTACAAAAGCAACTAACAGAAAACAAAAAAATGAAGCAGTTATACAGAGCTGCAATCATTCGATAGACATCTCGAGTGATGAAGCCATGCTCCAGTGGCTTAGAGCATGATGTGAGCTTTACCTACCCTCTTTTAACCTATGTGAGTGCTGGAGGGCATGTGGAAGCAGCAAGAATGTGTCAAGAAACAACTGGCCCAGATAGCAGCCTCATAATAGGGGTATGGAAGGTCTACACACAACGCTACCATGGAGGGAGATATTTTATGGAACAAGATATGTAGCAATGCACAAAAGGAGCGAAGCATTTTGTAGAGCTGCAGTCAAAAATTTATGAAGGAAAATCTTATCAAAAAGTTTTTATTTCATTCCTGCGCTTGTGCATCATTATTGTGACTATGGGTTATATAGTGTAACATGAAATGTCAAGCAATTTATCTCGTACACAAATGAATGCATTCTTTCCCCTGCGAAGCCACCTTCAAGAACGTTTGCCAGTGGGTGCACATGCACATCAATATCACCTAGTTACAAAACAGAGAAGTCAATAGTTGCCTTTGTAAAAAAACTGAAGAATACAAAAATGTTCATTGATAGCCGAGTCACACAAATGATGCAGAGGTTAAACAGGTTATCTGGGATCTTGGTTAACATCACTAAAAAGCATCAGTAATTGCAGTGCAAAGTGAAAATGGCAAATTTTGCAAAAGTGGAATCTAAAATTGCCAAAATGGGTTGACAGGTTGGCGGGGACCTCATTTTTCGTGCATACAACAATGAAAGACAATGACCACCAAATAGATGCACAAATTATCCTTGGGAAAACTAGTTGATTGCTGTTCATCTACATTCAGCATATGAAGGAAGCAATAGAAAACAAGCATAAAGGCAACCAAATACAAAGAAGCACAGCTCGCTTCACTCTGCAGTTTGTGGAAAAACACAGTGGGCACCTCACGTTTCACCCTAGTAGCACACAAGATAGGTGTAACGAAATGGACTCTGCTATGGTAAACGACTGCAGACACATTCACCAGGGTGCACGTATGTCAAATATTCTCACTGAAGTAGTAGTACATCGCAGACTGCCTGCTTGCCACAAACACCAAAGTGAATTATGAACTACTGGTGCACGCACGTCCTACTCAGAATGGCACTTCTGGAGGTAGAAGGAGAACGTTTTTGCACCTTCCTGTGTGTCATTGACATGAAGAACTTAATAAAATGCACACTGAGTTTAAGCAGAACACAAAAAAGCAAAGTATACAATAAAGGATGACAGCCATAGTGGAGGGCTCCGGAAATTTCGACCACCTGGGGTTCTTTAACGTGCACTAACATAGCACAGCACACGGGCGCCTTGCTTTTCGCCTCCATCGAAAAGCTGCCGCCGAGGCCGGGATTCGATCCCGCGTCCCTGAGAACAGTAGTCGAGCGCCGTAACCACTGCGTCACCCCAAAGCTGAACTTGGTTCTTGCACATGCTATCAACAAAATGTACACCAAAGAGATGGTTATATCCCAAAACCATAGAAAAAATTAAGACTTGGACGGCTTTTCAGCAGTACGCTATCGAACATGAAGCAGTAAGAATGTGCACATTGATCACTTGTGGCATATATCAAAATCATGACAGCGAGTGAAAATCTCAAGTGCAGGTGATCAAGTTGTTCCTGTCCGAGTTAATATAAATGTTGCATGTCCTCTTCCTTGTACTTGTTGATGTTCCTGCTGCGATTACCATTTGCAGGTGGCGTCAATGTCATGTGATCTGCACACACTACAAGCTGTAACGTTCTTCAAAAAGAGCTGTTCATCTGCATAGCACTTCACATCTGATGTGGCCGTCCAAGGACAAGGCGTGGCCTCCCAGATTATACAAGCCTAGCAGAGAGGTTAATGATGTTGAATATGGCCCCAGGATTTCTCACCACATGATGACTCAGATTGGAAGTGCTGCAACGGCTGCGCAAGGTCCACACGATCACCTGCAAATGTTTAGTGCCTAAATTATATGAAAATAAAATTTCAAACATGCATGGCACAGGAACATTCAAAATCATCAAAGCTGCAAGCTAAGCCCGTAAAGTGTAATCTATCAATGCAAGAAATGGTCAGTGCAAAACCTATACCTAAGTGAACCATTTCCGTAACAGGTAAAGACGGCTTGGTGGCGGAAATTGTTGTGTGACGGTTAACCTTTTCCTTTCTTTCTTTCTTTTCTTTTTTTTCTTCTTTTTTTTTCTTTTTGCAATTAAAGGAACGACTTATATCAGGCGATTTCACTTGTTTTTCCTTTCTCGGTCGTCGAAACCATTAACGAAGAAATCTTGACAACTACGAGCACACAGCTTTTTTTTTTTTTTTTTTTTTTTAAAGTTCGTGCAGTGTAGAGAAGTTGAAGAAAATTATAATGCGTCGTAGAAATAGGCAGCTAAAAGCAACGCAAAATGCTGCTTAAAAATATCGGATTCGCCGCATGCGTCCTGTAAGTATTCCTTTAATCTTCAGTCATTTCCCGCCTGCGTACAACTTGAATGCGAATGACGCTGTATGAACAGTCACCTTTGCAGGTTTTCCTATTGTACTTACCTCTGTGATGCTCGACGTGCTGCATCATTTCCAGCAGATTGACTGCGTTGCCTTGCTAGTCGACACCCATCGAGAAGCCCGACACATTCCGGGAGCTCGTTGCTCGGCCGAACGAATAGATTTCGTGCCATCCAACATCAGAGGCGTTCACCACTGGCGATCACACCCGAAACACCAGTAGCTCAACAGTTCAACACTCCGAGCGCAGGGCGATTCTCGCCTCGGAGCTTGCAAAGCCGCCACACTACACTCCTCGTCAGATGACTGATCTGACTGTACTGACGAGCTATCTTTCAAGAGAATTTGACAGCACTGCTGTGCTGCAGCAAATCCTCGATCACCACTTGCAGACGACGAACGGCACGAAGACCACTCATAAGCGTACAAGTTTTTTTGTAAGCGTACCTCCCTCCATGCCTCCCTCCATGGCCGCCGCCATTGCTGGGATATCATAAACGCGCTGACGAAGGATTTCTTACCATGGGAAGAAAGGGTTTGAAATAAGAAAGCAGTTAGCGCCGTCACGCGGCTGCACGCTTCTGCCCCCATTACAGATCGTCTCAAGCGTCCTTTATTTCACACGCGCGCATGATTTGCCTTTCTAGTGCGTTTAAAAAGCCATACAAGGTGTATATAAAGTTATCCTTTTACTTTTAATAACAAGCTAAGAAACTACGGTAAGCTAACGGCTGCATAAATCAGCTTGCCTGTCGCCATAGTCTCATTAGCATAATTCGGGCACCTCGCCACTCGGCGAAATTATGGCGGCCAAACGTCAGCATTTTCGGTAATGGCGGCACATCAGTTACGTCATGACGCGTCAATTTGACGTATTCTAAATATGCTTGCGTATCACGTGTTTCACGTGACATAGCTCCAGCCAATCAAATTTGAGCATCCGCTCCTTCCCAGTATGCCATTATTTTCATCACATTGGTTAATCGAGCGTAAGTGTTCTCCAAACCACCATCAGTAACTTTGCTTCCACTCCAAAATCATTCGTATTTGTCATTCAGGCAACAAGGATAGCTCCGGTTGAAATCAATTTTCACGGCTACGTCATTTTGACGTAACCGCTAAAAGTGATTGCCTCAACTGATGGTTTCGCGCCACATGTTTGAAGCACGTGACTCTTTTCTGAGCCAATCAGAAAGACAATATGGCGCCGCCAGGGGAAGGCGAATATCGAAGATCGGGCCCTCGGGTACCTCGCCACTCCACGAAATTATGGCGGCCAAAGTATATTCTAGGCACTATAGCCAAACGTCAGCATTTTCGGTAATGGCGGCACATCAGTTACGTCATGACGCGTCAATTTGACGTAATCTAAATATGCTTGCGTATCACTTGTTTCGCGTGACATAGCTCCAGCCAATCAAATTTGAGCATCCGCTCCTTCCCAGTATGCCATTATTTTCATCACATTGGTTAATCGAGCGTAAGTGTTCTCCAAACCACCATCAGTAACTTTGTTTCCACTCCAAAATCATTCGTATTTGTCATCCAGGCAAGAAGGATAGCTCCGGTTGAAATCAATTTTCACGGCTACGTCATTTTCACGTAACCGCTAAAAGTGCTTGCCTCGACTTATGGTTTCGCGCCACAAGTTTGAAGCACGTGACTCTTTCCAGAGCCAATCAGAAAGACAATATGGCGCCGCCAGGGGAAGGCGAATATCGAGGATCGGGCCCCCGACCACTGTGCCGGAGCTCCCGGTTTCGAACCCGACCGCGGCGGCTGCGTTTCGATGGAGGCGAAACAAAGTGGCGTCCGTGTGCTGTGCGATGTCAGCGCACGTAAAAGGTCCCCAGGTGGTCGAAATTACTCCGTAGCCCTCCACTACGGCTCCTCTTTCTCTATTTCCACTTTCATTCCCACCTTTCTCCCTTACGGCGCGGTTCGGGTGACCTCAGAGCAAGTGTGACAGTTGCTGCGCCTTTCCCTTCCTGTGAACCAATTATTATTATATTACGCTACCATGGCGCCACCTCGACCGCCTTCTTTTTAAACACGAAGGAGAAAAAGAAATTCTTCAGAGCAGACATCTCAATAAATGTTCGAAATAAATTGTGCTAAGTTTTCTGGGTTGACTATTTTGGGCTATATTTATGAGTTGACATGACATATTGGTATATTGGGTACATCCTGCAGAACGTTTGACGGGTCATGCTGCAAGACCCTGGCAACCCTGGCCATCGATGACGCGGACGAAACTCTCTGGTGAATGCATTTTTTATCGATGCACTGCAGAAGACGCCAGCTCAGCGAAGCCATGGGAAAAGAATCTGTTTCAGATTCCGGTCAGTGGGAATTACCTACAGGTCAGCATTATACTTCTCCAAGCTTTGAGAACTTCGGTGCATCTTCAAGAGCCGCAACTAAATTTACTTCTTACCCTTTCAGAATCCTTAGGCCTTGTGAAAGGTCCGCCTGGCCTGACTGGCATGGCGTGTCTGCGTTCGGCTTGGAACACAGCCTGCAGGTGAGCTGTACCGTCTTGGTAAACCCACCGTATCTGCCATAGTGTGTGGCGTCGCAGCGAGCGAATCCCCCTGCTGTTGACAATGTGCAGGTCAGCGGCTGTAAACTGGAGGGCGACCAATGGTCCAGGGAGTTCACGTCCAATGAAAGCCATGGGCTGTAACCGCGATGGACTTCACCGGCCGGAAGCGGACGGGCTACTTATAGCGTACGAGATAAATGCCAAACGTGTGGCACAAATATAATTCGTATTACTATCTGCGAAAGTGATTCGTATTTTGACTCCTCATTTGCTGTTTTTTTTTAATGCGAAAGCATTACTTCAAATTTACTTCTTACCCTTTCAGAATCCTTAGGCCTTGTGAAAGGTCCGCCTGGCCTGACTGGCATGGCGTGTCTGCGTTCGGCTTGGAACACAGCCTGCAGGTGAGCTGTACCGTCTTGGTAAACCCACCGTATCTGCCATAGTGTGTGGCGTCGCAGCGAGCGAATCCCCCTGCTGTTGCCAATGTGCAGGTCAGCGGCTGTAAACTGGAGGGCGACCAATGGTCCAGGGAGTTCACGTCCAATGAAAGCCATGGGCTGTAACCGCGATGGACTTCACCGGCCGGAAGCGGACGGGCTACTTATAGCGTACGAGATAAATGCCAAACGTGTGGCACAAATATAATTCGTATTACTATCTGCGAAAGTGATTCGTATTTTGACTCATTTGCTGTTTTTTTTTAATGCGAAAGCATTACTTCGCTATGTTCATAGATTTCATCCGCAGAACGCGCCCGCAAAACCGTGTATGCAGCAGTTGTGAGTAATGGGGAAGTGGTAGAGGTGGTGTGTGGTGTCAATCGATAGAGGGTGACGTTATGTTGTGTCTGAAAAAACAATTAGGCCGATATGTTAATTAGGTAATTAGAATAACTGGTTTACAGGAAAGGAGCAGTACTGCCACACTTGTTCTGTTTACACCTGAATAGCGCCGTAAGGGAAGGGAGAAAGGTGGGAATGAAAGGGGTGTCGTACGGATATTAAGTCAAGGATGTGACGTCACGCTACCGGAAGTAGAGCCGAGAAAAAGGACATAGGAAGGAATTGGCGCGCAATTTGAAAGTACCAAAGACTAAACTGGGTAAACAAGAATTAATGGGAGGTAGAGGATGTGACGTCACGCAACCGGAAGTAGAGCCGAAAAGGGGCATAGGAAGGGACCGGCGCGCCATTTGAACGTACCAAAGACTAAAATGGGCAAGAAGTGAATCAAGCAACTAGAAGCAACCAGCAGCAGCATCCGTGCTTTCGATTACTCCAATGCAGATTCTGCAGTGATCTTTAATTTTTTTGCGGACAGCCTTTGTGCCAGACTTCAGGTACAGTAACATGGATAATCTGCGAAAGTGATTCGTATTTTGGCGCTACACTTGCTGTTTTTCTGAAGGAACAGACACTCCGCGTCTTGTTCCGTTCTCGTCGTCTGCGCAGGCTTCGATGCTTGATCTTAACCGGTCCGGAAAGAAAGTGGCAGCTCCTACGGTACATTTTCTTAATGCGAAAATATTCTAAATCACTTTAATAAAGCTTGTGTTGGTGCGTCGATTGTGCGTTTACTCTTTATTGATTCTCGTCGTAGTAATACTTGGTTCACACGAAGGCAAAGGCGCAGTATCTGTCCCACTTGTTTCTGTGGACACCTGAGCCGCACCATAAGGGAAGGGAGGAAGGTGGGAGTGCAAGTGGAAGGATAAAGATGTTGGTTGGTTTGTGGGGTTTCACATCCCAAAGCGACTTTGGCTATGAGAGACGCCGCAGTGGAGTACTCCGGAAATTTCGACCACCTGGGGTTCTTTACCGTGCACTGACATCGTACAGCACACGGGCGCCTTGCTTCTCGCCTCCATTGAAAAGCTGCCGCCGAGGCCGGGATTCGATCCCGTGTCCTTGGGAACAGTAGTCGAGCGCAATAACCACTGCGCCACCCCGGCGGGGTAATAGAAAGAGGAGCCGTATTGGAGGGCTACGGAGTAATTTCGACCACCTGGAAATCTTTAACGTGCGCTGACATTACACAGTACACGGACGTCTCCCCGTTTCGCCTAGATCAAAACGCAGCCGCCGGCGGTCGGAGTCGAACTCTGATACTCCGGCGCAGTAGTCGGGCGGCTTAATACTAAACCACCGAAGCAGGGCTCGTAGTGCTGCCTTGTAATTGATGTAATGAATTGAGGAGTACAAAAGAGTAGGATCCAATGGACGTCAATGCGCTTTGTACACAAGTGGTCTTTTTGTCCGGATGGCGCCTATTTTAGGGTACACAACATTGGCCAATATATGTCATGAGATTGATAGAAATGAGAGTGTGCCTCATGTAGTACAAACCGAGCACTACAACATCATCAAAACAAGCTTTATAATTTTAATTTGCCATTGAAATTGACATAAAGACAACAGAGGCGCTATCTTGCAAAAAACTCTACTTTCAATGTAGTACTCCACGTGAGTACATCTCGGCAAAATATTACTGATTTTCGTAAATGTGTTTTTTTTTTCCTATGAGTTCTTGCTATATTTTATTATATTTAAACTATCTCCAGTGAACCCTTAAATAAAAACTACCCCTCATTCGCACCGAGAAGAGCATATGTTTTCAGCTTTTGTGTCTAGATGGCGCCACACTTTTTAAGTCCGTGGATAAAGCAATGATAGTGCTCACTAAAACTTTCGTCTACGAGGCTTATGTTATTGTGTCGTAACTGTCTTCAGTGTAGAAAAATGAATAGGACGCTACTATACGCAAGAAATGCCTAATTACTGTCCGGCAAGTGAACTATTTCAACGCACGCAGGAAGTGACGTAAATTACGTCATTAGAGAGTTTTAGAATAGGGGGCCCCAAGCTTTGGGGCCCCCAAGACCTGAACTTGCAGAGAGCCGGCTCCGTGAACTGCGCATGCGCGCCCAGGACCAAAGTGGAAAGGAGGATATGTTGCTCTTCTGGACGGATGTGACGTCAAATAGCTTTTAGTGCTTGTTTTTTTCTAGAAGTAAGCCTCAAACCCAGATGCTCACTGAGTCGCCCAATAATGGCCCAAAGAAGGAAGACTGGCGCGCTTTTCAGACAACGAGCATTTGCGCTTTGCGAGCCCTAGGCACCCTAGGTTGTCTTTCATACGTCGGTGTGCTGCAGGTGGCGGGCCATCATCCCGGTAAATGCAAACTCGGTGATATGCGAATTCAGTTCGTGAATTATAGCCTTAAATTCAAGGGCGCAGCCTTCGGTGCAGTCCTATTTGCAGCCTTCTGACTGCGGTGAGTCGTACATACATGCCCGCGAACTCTAAGTAAAGCATTTGTAGTCTTTCTGCCATCGCCTTCCTTGCAGCTTCTTTAACGAGTTTTTGCACGGCAGCGCAAGCATGCGTTAGCCTCAGTTATTGACGCGGCGTAATCGCGCGACGGTCTCCGGGCGAAGGCGTGAGGAGACTGCGTAATGGCGTCCACGATCTCGTTTCATTGCGCTTGGAACAGCTTCCATACCTGCTGCTGTGCACCGATCAGTCGCCGGTTGCTGTTGTCTTCCGGATGCACTGGAGTATTGGGACATATGAGGCGACTAAAAGATAACGTAAAACTGTTTCTGAGTTCGCTTATATTTGTTTGGGCAGTATAAGGCATTTTTGCGTGCGCCAGCGTGAACGCGCTGGTTTATAATCAGGAGGTTTTATTGCCTTCCTTGCAGCTTCAACCGATGGAGCGGCTCAGCCCATAGAAAATGTCGGGCTTCTTTCGGAAAACTGTTGGAAGGTAAGTGGCAGTCATCTGTACAGACCATACGTGGTAGTGCTGCAATACATGAGTATATCTGCGGACTGATAAAGGGGGGTTGCTGGCCAGCTGAGAGATGGTTTAAACGTGAGTTGGCCCTGTGCGGAATGAGCCTCGAAGTGCAACAAGCCTACTGCACAGCATGAAATGGCTACAAAAGTATGGTTATATACATGACCGAATTCCTGTGCTTATTTGCTCAGACCTTCCACTGTCAAGTACTCACTTATTTCGGTGTATGCAGCAATGAGGGTGACCTCAATACTCCTCAGCTAGCATAGGTTCATGCCTGTGACAATATCTCTCTTTTTACTGCCGAAATAACTGCATTGGTGGAACTCACTGAGCTTGTTTATATAGATTTAACACTTTGGATGCATGTTGCTACCGCAGAGTTCCCTAATATATATATCTTTTGCCTGCTCCAACATAAATAGTTGGCAGTGCTTGGCTTCAAGCTGCTGCCAAGGCCATTGACAGCTTATTTGAAAACAGAGCAATGATTAATCTGAGCTAGCATGTTTTGTGGGAGAGTGAGGCACCATTGCGAGTACCTCGTAATCCTGTCAAAGAGCTTGGCAGTTGCTGCTATAAGCACTCTCCATTGCAGTTCCATGCAAGCCGCAGCATATTGGGCACTTACTGCACAAGTGATTTAACTTAGATTCTCTTTGTTGCTATTTCAGTGTTTTGTAAGTGTTCTAAATATTTGTATTTGTGCTAGCATTGACAGCCAGTCTCATTACTACCTTTTTCCTTCTGCAGCAGGCACTCTCACTTGCTTTACTCGAACCAAATTCTATTGTGAGTGAGTTTGCTGAATTTATGCAAACTAAATGTAATTGCAGTATTACTCTCATTTATTTACATTTGCAGAGGCAACGAATTCTTGGTGCCGACGAACGAGTTCCCTCCGCCAGTTCGATTACACCGCCACCTCAGTAGTGCAGTGAGCTGCGACTGGCGTGACAAAATGGATACTCTCACTGCTTCCACAGGTTTAGAGCGTGCTCCCAGTTAAGTTTAAAACACCTTGCTTGCAATGTATTTAATCTTGTGTAATATTGTCATCCTTGAATTTGCTGATATGCTATTATTTGAAAATCATTCTGGGTGGTTTGGAACACATGATTTGCAGTGGGGGGAGGTGGGAAGCACAAATGTGTGACTGCAATTTTTTGCCAGTCTAGCTTCTAGCCTTGTGAATTAAAGTAACAGATTAATACCTGAACAGGCCTGACATTTATTGGAGAGATGTCATATAGAAGAAAACTTGATCCCTTGTGGAGGTAACACAGCTGTGGTTCTCCGAGAAAAAGTTATCCGTGTGTGATGGTGTCTAAAACATGGCATTGTCTTAGGTAACTTGGCATGGAATCAGCCACTTGTACTCTCTTGACAGCATCTATTGTACTATGTGCTAGGTGACATGCCTTCAGGGATGAGGGTAGATGGAGAATACCTCAGTAATCTGCAATTTGCTGATGACATTGCCCTGAAGCAGTCACAGCAGCAGCTGAAGCAGTCAGGATGACGGGCAGTAATGTGAGCAGGTTGTACGTCATGCTGGTCATGGAGGAAGTAAAAAAGCCTTAGAAGCAATGCAAAGGGGGAAATCGGCTGGTATGGATAGGCAACTGCAGATCTTTGAAGAGTGGTAGGGAGATTGTGCTAGAAAAACTGCTTGCTTTGTGTGTGTAGTGCCTCACGACCTCAAGTGTATTGAAATCTTGGAAGGATCCTAACAGTACCATAACCTATAAGAAAGGGGCTGTCAAGCACTTGCAAACTTAAACTGATCGGGTTATTGTCCATTGCCTACAAGATAATAGAATTGGGAAAATCTTGGACTTTCTATCAGCTGAAGGAGCAGCTGGCTTTCGTAAGGGCTGCCATGTTTTTTAATGTGTCTGCCCTGCCGCTGTTGTGTGCTGGATTGTAGCCTACATCCACATCGGATAGGAGGCTGTGCAAACAAACTGCTCTTTACAGAAGGGACATAATTTGAACTGCCCATATCATACAATGCAGCAGCAGTAGTGAAAAGTGCTCCACAAGAAGTGACTTATTTTAGAATAGTTGCTTTATTGCGGTAGCGTAAAAGGCGTCACCCTTGAGAAAAATCACAACCATGCCTTTGGCAGGTGACATGGCCATGCACTGATTGGTTGTCTGGTTCTGCGATGTCATGAGGCCACATGATATGGCCGAACTGGCTGGAGCTCATATTGTGGAAAAGCGAAAAAGAGACAAAGGATCGAGAAAAGAGAGGACGACGCTATCTGGAGCTGCTAACTCAGGCAGCTCCTTTGGGGTGAGAGGTTGAGGTGGAATAGAACCATCCGAGACCCTTGGATCTAGTATCAGACATGCTACTCCATGTTCATACAGCTTTGTTAAAACAGAGCTTTATACCCATGTTGGGTGGTCTTAGGCACAATGTGGTAGATTATGGTTGTATGCTAATGATTGTGTGTGAGATAATACCGGCACAAATTAAGGGATTAGGGCTTATACCTTTCAGGACTGCTTTAAGCCAATCGTTCATATATGAATGATCGTTCTCACACACTGGCAGACGTAAATTTATGTATTTGGAACATGTAGCCCCATTTAGGCAGATAGTATGACAAAAGTAATTATAGTAATTAGTTCACAGGAATGGAAAAGGCACAGAATCTGTCACTTGTTTCTGTGGGCACCTGAACTGTGCCGTAAGGGAAGGGAGGAGGAAGTCAAAGTGGAAAGACAGAAATGGGTGCCGTAGTGGAGGTCTATGGAGTAATTTTGACCACCTAGGGATCTTTAACGCGCGCTGACATCACAAAGCACACGGGTGCCACTTCGTTTGCATCGAAAGCAGCCGCCAGCGATCGGGTTTGGACATGGGTACTCCGGCACAGTAATCTAGCATCTTAACCACTGCACTACCGCAGTGGGGCTATTGTGACAACCATAGTTTCTGTTTGTGTGCAGCTTGTTTATTTTTTTTTGTTCTTTCTGGCACAGTGTGACATTTAAAAAATTATTTGAAATAAAGAGGTCTTCGGCGCCATTCACACGATTCTGCTGCTTCTACTATAGTTTTCTTTTTATGAGAGCAGTAGCGAAGTCTCTTGAAGACAATTTTACTAGCTCTCAGTTCAGCTCAGATGATGAATCAGTCAAATGTCAGCCTCGGACTTCAGCTAGTGGCCAAGAAAAGCTTAGTTTCAATCTCTGATCACACTTGGTCAGTTACACATGCTCATTTTGTGTTCCCACTGTTCTGTTTCCATTCGCTGGGTTTCAGCAGTAATGAAAGCTTGGTACTACTTGATATGGCTTCTCCAGAACTTCAAGTGTGGAACTTCTTCAAGAAAATTCAGTGGAGTTTGAACACCAAGCTTCTATTGCAGATTTTCAAATTTAATGGCAAACTCTCCCACCTTCTGGAAAACATGTCACCAAATAATTCAGTCATAAATCCTGAAAGGTTTGGAAATGCCAATACTATAAACTGTAAAATGAGTAGAACAAGGCCGAGCATAAAAATGGGTGTTTTCAGCAACTTAGCTATATTTCTGAGAGAACAGCACACCTTCAAAATGAACTTCAGAACCTAAACTAGTAATAAAAGAGGCAGTGTAGCATATTTTTAGTATTCTGAATTATTTTTCTTGCTGTCTTATTTTGATATTCATGCCCCCTTTTCTTTCACTTTTTGGATTTTTTCTGCAAATTTCGGAGAAAAAGTTTTTTATGCTATGTATAAAGCCAAAACAAAAACATGGGCATTTATTTAATTGAGCATCTAAATACCTGCATTTTAGTATTATCTAATAGCAAGATTGTGTAAATATTTCATTTAATAAAATTACATGGTGCTGAAGGAGTTGAGGCAAAAAAAAAGCTTTATTTGCAAGCTGTAGTTTAAGAAATGACCATTTTTCTGCCTTTTGTATATCCTCAAGATTTTATTACAATTTCTTGATTTTATATTCATGTTTGACAATACTTTGTGAATATTTTACCCAGTGCTGAGAATTTATCTTATGTATTATGCTTATATTCATAATATTCACGTGTCTAGAGGGCATTTAAATAGCTGTATTTTAATTGGCTCATGTGCGTCATGTACAGAAAGTGTGATCAGAAATTGTCATCAAGAAACGTCCTTCATACTGGAACTTGCGTGTGAAGAGCTCTGGCAGGTGCGTGCTCTGTTGCCGCGTTGCAGAGAGGAGGAAAGGAAGCATCCTGGCTGTGCAAACCGCTGCAGAGAGGTGACAAAGAGGGTAATGGCAACCCCATGCATACGCGGGCCACTTATGCGCTTATTCACAGGACCTCGGAGGATGGGCGTGTGGTATTCGGTCTGTCATTTGACGTGCGTAACTATAAGGCTGCATTCCCTGCACCATACTTATTAGTCACATATTCTAATTCTGGTGCCGGGTTGTGTTCGCCTTAGCGATCTTAGAGCTCTTAAGCACTTCCTACATTTTTTTTTTTTTTTGTAGGTTGCAGCAAAGTTCTTTAAAGACTTCATTTATAAAATAGCAAGGTGCATGTATGCGATCAAGGATCTTTGAGGGAAGCTGCAGATGGGAGCTGTTGACGCTACCATGCTATACTCTTAAAGACAGATCTCAAGTGTCTCCTAAATTTTTATAACAAAACGAACATCCGCACAGTGTTTGCTGGAGATGCTTACAACCCTGCTGTCCTGTCCGAAGACAGGGGTACATGCATTACTGCCCGCCATATGCAAGGCCAGCCACAATTAAACATTCGTTACCAGAGTAACATGATTGCCTGGCTTTTTTGTGTGTTCACTTCCTTAGCATACTGTAGCATAGTCATAGTAGTGTGCACCTTTCCAATAAGTGGTCACGGGGTGTCACCATATTACCTGCTGGACTGCTTTGTGCATTTGGTGCTAGCACAGTGGAAGCAGAGCCGGTTTGCAGCAGTCCAGAGAGGACGAGCGAACAATATGGTGGCACCGAGTAACTTATTGGAAAGGTGTATATAGATTGCTTGTTCCTGCAAGATGCGAGTTAAACTGCTCTCATACGAACAGTTTCGATCCTCATTGAACTGGATCTACATTCAACTCATTGTAGATCGAGGTTGTCACACGGCAACTGTCAAGTGCAGTTGAGCTCGAGCCTGCTTGACTCAAGGTTGCTTCCTCAATCGCTCTCGAGATTTCAAGCACACTCAAAAGTGGTCATTGACACCCTCGTCATCAACGAGCTCTAAAACTTGAAAAACGAATAAATGCAATAGAACTGCACATAATAACACATAAATGTATTAAAAGGCATGATAGAACATTCGTAGAACGGCTAATTTTATAATATTGACACCGTAGTCTACTGCCAGTGGAAGCTAAGGTGGCGTTCACTTCGACTGCGTCAGTGTGGAAACTGTGGAGTGGAAGAGAAACTGCACTGTAGCACTTGACCGCTGGGAAGATAGGTTAGATGACCTGAGGCGCCAAAAGCGGAATGCTGCTGTGTACACTGAAATCGTGCAATCATTACCCCAATCTTAAATTTCCTTTTGAGACTCATTGCGACTGACAGCAGACGACGGACCACGTAGGAAATTTCTCAATGCTGACTGAAAACGCTCGTGTAGCACCGGATGCTTCAATCCTTCTTGAAAGCCTGAATGCAGATTGAGTTCAATGAGGATCGGAAGTGTTTGTGTGACAGAGGGATTAGTGTAGCGCTGCTAAAGCTTTGTGTTAGCTGGTGTGCACAAGTTGGGTGGCCAAGCTGTGTTAAATGGTCTTACAATGCATATTTAGAAAACAAAACAGGGCACCCCAAACGGTTTATTCAACTTCTCAGATTATTTGGCATTACACACATTGTCTTGAAAGCAGTCCACAATATGGCCAGCACAACTTATGTCCTTGCTTATTTCAGATTGTTCATTTAAGAGAGCTAACATATTCAAGGGCTATTGACCAGGCTGACATTTTAACCAAGCCCGATAAGGCGTTGGACATGGTCTCTGCGAAATACTGCAGCGATGCACACACTGGAAAGCAACAAAATGCAAACCAAAGCTCTCATGGTCCTTTTAAAACAGCCAAACCTTCTCATCCTTTGCGCTGGCCATCGAACTTTGTCGATGAGGTACCCACAGATACTGCATCCATTGGTTTCTCTCTGACTGATGGGCGAGGGGTGTCACTTGGTCTGCTGATGTCACGCACTTTTTTGTCTTGCATTTCGTTTTCACTCATGCATACACTCACACAAGAAAGAAGGCTTTTAGTTTCTTGCCCTTGTCTATGCATGCTTCAGCGTGTTCTGTGCACTGTGCTATTCATACACCAACGGCTGGACTCAAGTGGCAGCGGCGCGCACTTTCATACAGCCTGCGCTTTCGCCGCAGATATAATGGCAGCTCTTCTAAGCAAGCAGTGCTCTCTTCCCCGTGAAGTTAGTGCAGGATTTACCCAACCCTGGCCACTCGCTTCTGTGGCGGCGCCCGGTGCGCACCTGCGTTCGCGCCTTCAAGCGTTCAAGTGTTCAGTTTACGGAGTGAGCGAAATACTTGGAGAAATTATGTAGTCTCAATTTTGTGTGCGCAAAAGCGGTGCAGTGTAGGCTCAGGCAACAGTATTATTTTGATCGTAGTAATACTTACTTTGTCTTATTTCTTACAGTGCGCAACATGTGCTAATTACCGTCTGAATACAACAGTGATTTGGGTTATCAGTCTGCAGTAAGGCAAGTAGCAGCATACTATTGTAAGGTCAGTCCCATTATGCTGCACAAAAGCTGATTTTTTTCTTCCTGCTGTAACTTTGTTTCCTTCATGATATGAGGGGAACTGTCAAAAATGCATTGACATGGCTACAGAAGCACAGAATTTATCACATGAACATTTTCGGCCTCTCGGGCCTGTTCTGCCAGGCCTGTTACAATTAGTGGCCGAGCAAGGAGGAGTACCTGTTTTGCCTACATGCATTATTTCAAATGATATGCCAGTGTGACGGCATATTTTCGCTTTTGGGCACATTTCTGTCTGCTTCTGCACATGTACCAAAATTTCGGGCACCTTCACGTGTCTGCAAGTCAGGCTGGTCGTTGACCTGTTTTAAGTTGTTAGTGCAAATTAAAAAAAAAGGTAACCTGCTCTTATTGCACTTTTTGTGCACTTTGAACAGCGCATTCACTGTAACTGCTTTTCCTGTTCTGAGGCGTGCGCAGCATCACCTCGAAATAACAGGAGACATTCATCACCATCCTCATATAAGGATAGGATAGTAGGAAAGCCTTCCGACCCTTGTCTTTGCCTGCCACCTATGTTGCTAAACTCTGCGGCTAGTTTGTAACGAAGCTAACTTCATGACAATAGTTGAGCTTCTCGGCCGCAGTGTGCTTTTGGTATTTCCTTCGGTCCGGACCCATACGTATATTTTCTGCCACGCATTTGAACTTTATTTCCTCTGAACGACGTGCCCACGCCTGCAAGTTTGAAAAACTTGCAGTGTTTCCTTTCATCAATTTCCGAGTGATGGAGAACTCTGTTCCAATAATTTAGCTATATTTTATGCGAGTTTTTCCCTGGTTTTGGCTCTTCGGCAAGATGCTGATACACAGCCAGAGCCTGTAAGGATGGCTCACGGCCGGCACACCTATCATATATAACTCTCAGTACAGCGGCAAAAATCACTGCAGGTCGCTCTGAACGCTCAAGTTCATGACATCTCGTTGGCAAGAATCACAACCGGGTGAAAGTGCAGGCTTGGCCAGCCTCCGCTTTTTTTTTTTTTTCCAGCTTGTTGCACACCAAATGACGGCATCACTGAGTAGACGCGTCAATGCCACACAGTGCCACGATTTCGCAGCTGTAGCAGACAGGAAGCACCCTCCATGCATAGGTCATAAAGAGCGCACCGTCGCCACTCGAATCCAGCCATGGTACACCGTGCATAACCATGTATACAGAAAACACAGAACATCCATACATGCACGGGCTTGGTTTCCTAAGAAAGGCCAGAGGCCTCGCACCTATGCTTCGGCCACCCATTGAGCTCAGCCTCTCCCTCTCCTCCTCCTTATTGGCATTGTAGCTGGATGAGCCAAAGCTCACTTCTCAACCTTCAAACAAAGGTCACTGGTGGTGCTTGGGTAGCAGAAAGCAAGAAAAAAAAAAAGCTGAGGCGGTAGCGTTTTGATGGAAGGCAGAAAGCAAGGCACCCATGTTTGTGCAATGTCAGTGCACCTTAAAGAAAGAACTCCAGGTGGTCGGAATTATCGGGGCCCTTCACTATGGCGTCTCTCATACCTGAGTCTCTTTTGGACGTTAAACCTCACAAACCAACCAGCAAGAAAAAAAAGAATGCCTGTAAAAGTCGGGGCCATAATGACTGCATTTGATGCATTCTTGTAGCTGTTTTTACCCAGCACAGGGCAGCGTTTTCATTTTGTTGACCGAACCAACATGGCGGGCATAGTTTCTCAAAGCACTAAGAGATGGCGCTCCACATTTCGCGTATTTAGGGAGCCTACATGTACCAGCCCTACGCGTATTGTCTCTTGTGGAGGCTAGTCAACCAGGGAGGAGGGAGAGACTCTTTGGTGATGGAAGGGAAGGAGAGAAACATACTGGTTTTGATGGTTGTAGCTCTGTTATTAACGAGTCTGCTGCAAAAGTATTTTTGGCCACCGCGCATTCTGAAGGCGCTGCCTCATAGACAGCAGGTTTGAACACATTGTCGAATTTAGGGTGGTTCATAAACAAGTTCAGTTTATGGAATCGCACCTGAAAACGAAAGGAATGATTGGAGCAGGAGAAATGATAGCACCTTAAAATAGAAACAAAAGGTGGATGGTTTAAGATGCTTTGCAGCTGTTTTCCACTTGCCCAAAGGCAGTGCAGAGTTTTGGCCGGTGTGCAATGAGCAGTTGGGCGCATGGTTTTGCTGATGGCATGGCAGCTACGTGCTGGTTGGTGACATTTTATACACAAGGTCTTGTAGACTAGTGTGTCTAGTTGGAAAAAAAGAGGATTGTAGCAAATGAGCATTATGCTGAAATAATTTTGTGAGTAGCTTCACAGAGCAGCCTTTTTTAAAAAATGGCTGCTTTCCATGAAAACATGGCATTAGATTTTTGCTTTTCTAGATGGGGTTTTAAATTTTGTTTTGATGGTTTCTTGCAATCTTTTGCTTGTTCTTCACGACAAATGTATTTACTTCATAGCTTGCAATAAAATGCTTTCATTGCAAATAAGCATTCCTTGTGTGTCGTGCTCTTTGGTCTCATTATTTTGAACTGTAATAGCCATGACAATCGGAAAACATTTGGGTGAACAGCATTGCATCATGTCTACATTATATTCCTGTAGAAAAAGAGAACGGGCATTGCAGTTGATGTCGATGAGACTGAAATCGACATTTGTTTCAGCTAAACTGTTTCCTCGATTTCGAATCTGGTTTGAGCTATTGCATGTCTAAGGCCCCAGCCAAATATTGCCCACTGCCTCAATAACAGCACATGCTCAAGGACCTAAAGAAACTACAAGATGAAAGTTTATTTTTCAACCCTTTGTGATGAGAGCAACTTTACAACAGGTAGAGGTATTGACATAGCACACAGGGATCGGGAATGCCAAAACCTAATGCGGTCTATGAAAGACGGCAAGCATGGGAAAGAGCTAATTAATTTTGACTGCTTGGTGTCCTTTTTATATGCACTGACATTGTGTAGCCCACAGGTGTCTTTACATCTTGCCTCTGCCAAAATGTAGCCATGTATTTAATCTTAAAACCTTAGGATTAGCAGTCGAATGCATAGCCACAAAGTCACTGCTGCACATAGGTAAGAAGGTTTCGGACGTAGGAAAGGAGTAATGTTTTTAAGCCAGGTTGAATCTGAACCATGAGAAACATTTCCCCAAGAGCAAAAAGAGGTGAATGTAAATTTGGAAGGTGCTGTATATATAATGTAATAAAAGGCAGCTTGCTATCATGTGATCATTTGAAAGGCTGAAAAGTGGATATTAAAGCATTAGTTTAAAATACCTAAGCAAAGGACAGTGCAGCAGGTTATAGAAAGTAAAATAATTTGGAAAACCTTCACAAACACAGATGTGGATTAAAGTACAGTTTCAAGGTAATCATAACAAGGAAGTAGTAATCAGCTATTATTGAAATGAGCAGGCCCTATTTGCCCTGGGCAGGTGGTGTCCTTGGTCCAAAAAGGTGAGGGCATAAGCAGGTCCTCATCTGATGGTTTGTGTGGGTGGTACTTCTATGCTGCCGCAACACCATACCATATGACGCAGAGTGCTGGGCATCTTGCAGTAGAGTACCTGCAGTTGAGATTGCAGCACATGGTGCACATCTTTGAGTATGAAGATGCAGAAAACTGAAAAGAAGCATTAGAGAGGGACATGTGATCCAGGAAATAGGGCTTTTCAGCTAATCGATTAGGTTTCGAGGGAGTGAAACAAGTAAGGGATACCAGACACTGGGATGAAGAGATAATGTCGGCAAATGAGCCAAGGTTAGCGGCTGCAGCTAACGCATGAAGCAGCGATGATTGCAGACCATTAATTCCCTTCAGCATACCTAATGCAGGCAGCGATGATGAATTAAAACTCTGTTGCCAATTTATGAAATAACTATAGATATGTAACTGCACTGTGGGAAGCCCACTTAGCCTCTTGATTTTTCTTCCAAATTTTTGTTATGAATGGACAGAGTGAAAATGCGCAAAGGAAATAAATGCCAGACTAGGAATAAGTGCAGTCCTTCATTGAATGGCTCTAGTGTCGCATTGCTGAACTGTGGTTTAAAAGTTACTTGTGGCGAGATAAATGAGTCGTACAGCCTCTGGGAGGCTTGCAGAGAGAGCTGAACTGAGAAGAGAGAACTCGAGAGAACAGCAGAGACTTGTGCGAGCACCGTACAACCAGCCGGTTCAAATGGCGCGCCGTTGCAACGGTTGAGTGACAGCGCTGCAGGTGGCGAAAACGTCCAATACCAACAAAAATTAATTCAGTAAAAGGAAACCTTTAGATAATTAAAATTGGCACTTGTAGTTTATGCGTCACCACCTCCTTTGTTTAACTGAAACTGTATAGTTTCATTTGCAACAATCTTAGATACGATGGTGCGTGCCCCATTATCATCATCATCGCCCCCTCCGCTAAATTATTTTGAGTTGCGGCGCGTTACATGAAACGTTTTAAAAAAATGTTTGACGCGTTATTGACTCTAGTTATTCTCCTTCCAGTGCTTTGCGGACCCTGTGTTGCGCTTTATCTATTTGTTGTTAATGCTAACGAACCATAAAATGGCTGTGTTCTGTGTTTATACAGCACAGGCGACGCACTTCGCAGGGTGAGCATCACTTTGGTAAGTCGAATAGAAAGCCAGCTGATTGCTCTTTGGAAGGAAATGAGTTACATAATATATTGATTTGTGGAACATTAACGTACTCGAGTGCCATGTTGGTAAGCATGGTGCCTGCGCTAGAACCGCGATTCTTCCGCGAATCGCTGTGTGAAATTAGCTGGGAACGATTTGTTTCGGGACGTTTAACTGTGAACATTGCAGCAAGGTTACTTTCTTGCTGCACTTGAGGTTGTCTGAGAGAAGTTCTGAGCTTGCCTGCGCAGAACTAAATAAAGCGCTCCGCTGAAAGTGTTTAGGCATTGTGACTACAGAGACATCGAAGGCTTACGTTTGTGTCAGAAGTGCTTTGAATTAATTTTTAGTGTGAATGTGGGGCATGTAGCTTTCCCTAGCAGTCGTAAGATCACCGAGGCCAACGTCAGTTTTGCACTTGCATCGGACGCGCCTTTTCAGCACATGCTTCATGTATGCGCCTGTTGTTGCTTTTATGTATGATGACTGTAAATGCAGCGGTGGCGTAGCGGTAGAACATCCGCCTCGCATGCAAGAGGACCGGGGTTCAAATCCCGGTGCCGCGCAATTCTCCACCGGATGACAAAAAAAAAAAAAATCCGCGTGTCGATGGAATTGCATATACAGGTTTGGGGTGCGACCTGATGCCGGTGAACACCTCCGGCAACGCACTCCCTCACCAGAACAGGAGTTGGCCACCCTGGTGCAGTAATTGGCCACAACCTCCTATGATAAGCTCCATAAAACCCCGGCCCTCAGTCACCAGCGGCTGCGGAACAACTGACCACGGCGGCGGTCAGACCTGTGACGCAGCAGGGGGTGCTAAGAAAGACTGGCTCCGCTGGACAGGCCGCCATTGGAAACTGACCCTGGCAACGTTTCATGCTAAAACCCTAGCTAGTGAAGCTAGTTTAGCAGTGCTGTTAGAGGAACTAGAGGCATGAAATGGGATGTCATAGGGCTTAGTGAGGTTAGGAGGCCGAATGAGGCATATACTGTACTGAAGGACGGGCATGTACTGTGTTATCGAGGTTTACCAGAGAGGCGACAACTAGGAGTAGGTTTCCTTGTCAATAAGTATATAGCGGGGAATATAGATGAATTCTATAGTATTAATGAGAGGGTTGCAGGCATCGTAATTAGGCTTAATAAGCGGTATAAATTGAAGGTTGTACAGGCCTATGCACCTACATGTAGTTATGATGACCAGGCAGTGGAAAGCTTCTATGAAGATGTAGAATCGGCAATGCGAAAAGTAAAGACGCAGTATACTGTACTAATGGGCGACTTCAATGCCAAAGTAGGGAAAAAGCAGGCAGGAGACAAGGCAGTAGGTGACTATGGCATTGGTTCTAGGAATAGCAGGGGGGAGTTACTAGTTGAGTTTGCAGAGCGCAATAACTTACGAATCATGAATACCTTCTTCAGCAAACGGAAGAACCGAAAATGGACATGGAAAAGTCCTAACGGAGAGACTAAAAATGAAATCGACTTCATAATGTGTTCAACCCCCGCCATTGTGCAGGATGTAGAGGTAATCGGGAAAGTTCGATGTAGTGACCACAGGATGGTGAGGTCCCGAATTAGCCTAAATCTGAAGAAGGAACGCAATAGATTAGTAAGAAAGAAACCCATCAACGAATTAGCGGTGAGGGGGAGGGCAGAAGAGTTCAGGATCTCGCTACAGAATAGGTATTCAGCTCTAACTGAAGATGGCGACATTACCCTAGAGGCAAGGAACAATAATTTCAGAGATATCATTACTGAGTGCGCGGTAGAAGTAGGCGGTAGGATAGTTAGAGAGGATACCGGTAAGCTGTCTAAGGAGACGAAAGATTTGATTAAGAAACGGCAGAGTATGAAAGCTTCCAATCCAACAGACCAGATCGAATTGGCCGACATATCAAAGCTAATCAATAAGCGCAAGGTGGCCGATATAAGGAAGTATAACATGGAGAAAATTGAGCATGCTGTAAAGAACGGGGGAAGCCTCAAAGCGGTAAAGAAGAAATTGGGCATAGGCAAAAACCAGATGTATGCGATAAGGGACAAGGCGGGCAACGTCATCACTAATATGGACAAGATAGTCAAAGTAGCCGAGGAGTTCTATACAGATCTCTACAGTAGCCAATGTAGTCAGGACCGTAATGAGATTGGCGGTAGGGAAAAACAGTCAGACGTTCCACCAGTGACGAAGGACGAGGTCAAGAAAGCACTAGAAACTATGAAAAGGGGGAAATCAGCTGGAGAGGATCAGATAACTACAGATTTGCTGAAGGACGGGGGGGATATCGTGCTAGAAAAACTGGCCACCCTGTATACGCAGTGCCTGGTGTTATCGACGGTACCGGAAGCATGGAAGAATGCAAACATTATCCTCATTCACAAGAAAGGGGACTCTAAGGACCTTAAAAATTACAGACCAATCAGCTTACTATCTGTTACGTATAAGGTATTTACTAAGGTAATCGCTAATAGAATCAGGACAACCTTAGACTGCAATCAAGCAAAGGATCAAGCAGGGTTTCGGAAACGGTACTCTACTATCGATCATATCCATACCATCAATCAGGTGATAGAAAAATGCTCGGAATATAACCAGCCCTTATACATAGCATTCATTGATTACGAAAAAGCATTTGACTCAGTTGAAACCTCGGCGGTGATGCAGGCATTGCGAAATCAGGGGGTAGACGAGCCGTACGTGAAAGTGCTGGAAGATATATATAGTGGCTGCACAGCAACCATAGTTCTGCATAAAGAAAGTAACAAAATTCCCATAAAGAAAGGTGTTAGGCAAGGGGAGACAATCTCCCCAGTACTATTCACAGCTTGTTTAGAGGAAGTATTCAGAGACTTGGAATGGGAGCAGTTAGGGATAAGGGTAGATGGAGAATACCTCAGTAATCTGCGATTTGCTGATGACATTGCCTTGCTAAGCAACTCGGGAGATGAACTGCAAATAATGATTGATGACCTAGACAGGAAAAGTAGAAAGGTAGGCTTGAAAAAGGTAGGCTTCAACAGCCTCGGGAAGGAACAGGAGTTTACATTAGGTAGCGAAATACTGGAAGTAGTAGGCGAATATATCTACTTAGGACAGGTAGTAACCGCAGATCCGGACCATGAAAAGGAAATAACAAGAAGAATAAGATTGGGATGGAGCGCATTTGGCAAGCACTCGCAGATTATGACTAGCAGCTTACCGGTATCGCTCAAGAGGAAAGTATACAACAGTTGCATCTTGCCTGTACTCACCTATGGGGCTGAAACGTGGAGGCTAACCAAGAGAGTTCTGCTTAAGTTGAGGACAACCCAGAGGGCTATGGAACGAAAAATGGTAGGGGTAACATTAAGAGATAGAAAGCGTGCAGAGTGGGTCAGAGAAATAACTCAAGTTAACGACATTCTAGTGGAAATTAAGAAGAAGAAATGGACATGGGCAGGACATGTAGTGCGAAGAGAGGACAACCGATGGTCGCTGAGGGTAACAAACTGGATTCCAAGGGAAGGAAAGCGTAGCAGGGGGCGGCAGAAAGTTAGGTGGGCGGATGAGATTAAGAAGTTCGCAGGGGTCAAGTGGATGCAGCTAGCACGGAACCGGGTTAAGTGGAGAGATATGGGAGAGGCCTTCGCCCTGCAGTGGGTATAATCAGGCTGATGATGATGATGATGACTGTGGTAATAGTTTGCAGACTAGCTAAATATAGAACTGTGTCTCAAGTGTGTTGACCGCTTCTTAATAGTGTGTAATGTTGATTTACTGGAAATTAAGCCTCGCTTTTTTTTTTTTTTTTGCAAATGATAAGGGCCTAACACGCTGTCCGTCAGTCCCGAGACGAGTGGTACGCTGTACAGCAAAGTAAATGTACTGCATTACCGAACGGGGTCACGTACTCGTTAGCTATGATTTTTATTTTTATAACTGTAGTGCACAACGTAGATGTAATGTGCGATCGCTTGGTTCTTTCCTAGTGTATTCTTGTAAAACAAACTGGTCAGAACAGCATAGAGATGTGGCTTTAGGGAATGCATCGAAACAGGCTTACCAAATGGCTTGCCTCTGTTCTCATTCTTGCTCAGATCCAAAGGCAGTACATTTCATTTATCAACTTAATTTTTTTGTAATTTCAGTGTTTGACTTTACAGTAGTTGTCTGCATGTTAGGTAATCTTCCCAAGTATAGATGACTTGCAGCACTGTCACATTCTTGGTGGACCAGAGCCATGAACGAACCCTGTTTGCCTGCCTAGCCTGCTACTAGCTACCTGCCCCATGGAAGATACATATACCTGATTTACTATCATGGAGTATGTGCGACAGCCACCTGATAGCTCGCAGCTGCAGCCATGTTTTTATGTTCTACACCTGTGCACTGCAGTGTAACGCTCTATCACGCATTTTAAAAAGGACAGTATTTAATGGCTACATTTTCATCTACAATAATCTGTCACGGTTCCATCCACCAAGGCTGCACGACATTCATAGGTGCCCTAGTGAGGCTCAGAGGAGTTTTGAAAATTCTTGTGCAGTATTGTTGAATTATTACTTACAAAATATTGTCCAGTGAACCAGTTTTAACTGTGAATGTATTTATTTTTTCTAAATTACTACCCACGCAATGTTGTTATTACGGCATTGTGAATGCACAAGATTGTTAGTCTGCTAGAGTTTCCAGTTTGTACAACCCATAGCCATTTAAACAAGAATTGCAATGGTGGCGCTGAAGGGCAGCACTTATCTGCGAGATGGCTGATGCATTGTGAGGGCACCAGACATTCCCCTCATCATCTGCGGCGACTGTCATCGATACTACGAAATCACAGTGGTTGCCAGTGTTCACGTGCGAACTGCTCGGGGTCGCAGTCAACAATTTCAAGCCACTACAAAAAGTGTTAATTGCATTGATTACATCTTTGCATGACAGCCGATGTATCCAGCATGAACTATGTCTTACTACAGGTACCATATGCCATTACTTGCTGTACTGTACAACAGCACAGAGCACATGTGTGATTAGTGGGGTAAATAAAATAAATAAATACTGTCTCCACTGGGAATCAAACCTCCATCCCTTGTATTCCTCACATACTGTACTTTGTTTATGGCAATAGAACATGAGTCAGCACAGATGCATTCTTGCAGTGGAATTATCTAGGCATAGCACTGCTAATTTTTGTTCTAATGTGGCACCTTTTATGGAGTTCACCGATTTTTTTTTTTTTTGCATCGTTCATATAATAAACACATAAAAACCCTGCAGCACTATGAAAATTTGCCCGGAGCATTCAACTCGTGCTACAGTATGTGCAGTAAAGCTACCTTTGTCTTTGCGTGCAAAATGAAATTTTTTACGAAAGATTTACATTTTGCATGTTGATTTGATCAGAATATATTGGTTTTGAACATGATTAGAAGAGGCTTTTCAATACCCGAGCTGTTTCATGTGCATGGTTGTTAACTACCATGCTGAACTTTGTAGTCAAGTACAATATGTGCATAGTGCCTATATGCATACAATATATGCATAGAGGCAGGTAGAGTGATTGTTTAGGAGTACTGTAATTATCAGGCTGTGCTAGTATCGTTACAGCTATGATATAAAAATTAGCATCAGGTTTGTAGAACTTGTATTGTGAACAGTGGTTATATGGTGTCTGTGTATTTTATTTTAGCATAGCAGTGATATTGGTGCAAGTTCTGTCAAGTTTGGTTTTGTTTTGATTTTAACTTTGCTTATTGCCACTTATGGACAGCCTTATCACACAGTGCTATTCAGGTTCTACTAGTGTCGAAGATCATTGATTTCACTTTCTTTAATAGACACTGAGGGTTCACTGACACATACGCCACCAAATTTTTTTGTTTCAACTGCTTCAATTGTTTTCCTTCCCAGTGGTGTTGTACATTTTCACAAAAATTTGCTTTCAAAGTGAAGTTGTCGACTTTCTTCCAAGTTGTGTGATATGCTGTGAAAAATGGCATGCGTGTCATGAAACTTGTTCCAGATTTTTTGATCGCATTCTGCATGTACGAGTTTTTTCAACCTTCTATGAATGCTTTGTCTCAAAAATATTAAGTATTCAGGCTAACGTAGGATTAGGTTGCATTCTGGGTTCTGTTGTGCCGGGTAGCAGCTCAGCAGTCAGATTCTTTTACTGGACTTGCCTGAGAGTACGAGTTGTGTGAAGCCTGCACACAGACCCATATCATGCCATTTGACGCAATTTTTACGCTCGACCGCCGTCAGTTTAGAAAAGGACTGTATTGGGTTACTACGACAAACATTACCCCAGCTTGTTTTAGGCGGAAAAAAAAAAAGTTTGTGCCATGGTCGCCATCTTGCATGTTCTCATACACTTTAATTTCAAATTTGTAAAATTTGCTGTTCTCATCGTAGTTGTTCCAACAATATCCCAAGTTTTCCAGAAGTAAAGGAACCCAAGAAAATTGTTTTGGAGATTAGAGAATATAAGCCATGCCAGAATAAAATTCTCAAGTTTAGAAAATTTGCTTTTTGCAGCATTTACAGCTGTAAAATACAGAGTGAGGTGGTTCTAGTAAATATATGACGTGTATTAAGAAAAAAGTACCACTCGGTGGCATTTATTTTGGGAAGTTAAATCACAGCACTCAGTTCCTTGCTCGCATACAGCTGCCCAAATCTTCAACTAGACTGCACAATGCCCACTTTCAACAGTGATGCTGTTTAAGCTGGAGGTTGTTTCATCTATTGTGCGCAGCTTAATGTGTTCGCAGTAATGTCACCATGACCAGATGTGACATCATCATGACGTCACATCCAGTCATGTCTAATAACCAGAACTGAGGTCACCACATGACATCATGTCCGGTCATGACCGATGACTTCACCGTGCGATTCACGCATATATGAAGCTAACCTTGCCAGGCATCCAATCCAGGCATCCGTGCTGTGCCTTTCATTTGTCGCTTCCTCAAACGCCGTACCACACAGGAATCAGCAGTGTTTTAAATTGGTTTACAGGAAAGAAAAGGCATAATATCTGTTGCACTTGTCCGCTGACAACAGATAGCCACGATGAGTCTCGAAGTATAATCACGGATAACTTGAGGCAAACAGAAACAGCATCATTGTGTCATCAGTCTTGTACATGACTGCAATCTGCCTTAATTTTTTTCTGTACCCCTGTGCCTTGGCAGGGATCGAACTTGCAGAGAGGTAAAAATAAGGCAAGGCCTTATTTTAGCTTGTATCCTAAGGTCAACATGAATTCCTAGAGGATCACAACTTGTTGAGAAGTGAGGACTGCAGCTTGCCTTTACTACTTTGCACAGATTTACAGTTTCAGAAGTGGTACGAATTATCTTCTACTTGGCTGAAAAGCGGAGCACGCAGCCTGGTTATTTTTGGCAATGGTGGTACTTCCATTATCTTATACATAATCTTTAGCATAGAGTCATGAACTACCACATTATGTGAAAGACTGCCTGACACAAATATAAAGCCTCCCTTAACCTAGCCGTATGAAGTGCCTTTGTGGTCTACGGGTAGCATGTCTGACTTGAAATGCAAGAGTCCTGGAGGGTTCGATTCATTTCACCTACCCATCTGATTCGAGAAGCTTGAGTTGGCAGCTCCTGCCAAATCTGCCATATCATATGATCAAGTGACTTTGCACAACCCTGCCACCAATCAATTCCCGGCTATCACCCACAATTTTTCTTTCACAACCCTGATACCAAATTTTATGGTGAATGGCAGCCTTTAACGCTGTCATATCAACATGTAACCAAAATTTGGTTTCCTTCAAGTGGTGGCTTTAGACAGCTTGTGTTGTTCGTTCCTTTGAGACCTTGATTGGCAGGTGGCAAAGTAGAGACAAGAGGGATGATGAAGAGAAGGTAGGAGGCAGAGGGTGGAGAACGGGTACAATGTGTCGCACTGTGATTTGTAGATTAGGTGGCACAACCCGCTTGCATGGTCGTAACCCATCAGCTGCATTGAGAACAGCAATGCTAACTCCTAGCTCTTACTCCCTGCACAGATCGTATTCATTGTCTATACTTTTTCTTGGACAAGTTCTTCTGAATATCTCGTAGGATGTCACTGCTAAGATTTTTGCACGGCCCCTGAAGGCTAGGTATTGCTGCAAAGCACCTTCTCCAGAAAACGGAAACATAGAATGACCAGCTTGTTCAGTTTGTTTCTGCAATGGGCACAAAACTGGACTCCATACAGTAGAACCCTGCTATAGTAAAGTGAAACTGAAGTCCCATCATAGTAGTGCTTTTGGTAAAACTAGGTTATACTAAACAACGTCTGGCCGTGGCGTCGACTTCTCACGAAATGGCATTGCTGCACACGCATTACATGGAATCGCGACGAAATTTTTTCTTAAAAAAAAAATAAGTAGTGCTTTTTTTTTTTTATGGTTTTACCGCTAGCCTCATCAGCACTGAGAAGAAGCCAACTTTAAGGCCTTGGAGCCGTGAGGGAAAGCATGCAGCGCGTAGCGGGAAAAATGTAAAGCTGACCAAACACAAAAAGAAGACGGCCGGTCACTTAAAAATAGAGTAAAAGTGCAGCAAGAAAAAGGGAAGCAAAGAAACGGCCGAACATTCACACAACACTGTTCAGCACGAAGGAGTAGTGGCAAGAATTGGAGGCGTGGCTTGTGAGGTTTTGCAGTGCTGGACTGTCGCGCATTTTTCATCTATTGCCTCTTAAAAGATGGAAACAGCGGAAGATGATGCTGCGCTCACGCAATGCTTTGGTTCTCAGCTGGAATCAAGCTCGGCTGTATTTGTATCCATGTTGCATTCATGCTAAACAGGTACTTCTACAAGCTGTAAAAGAAAAAAAAAATGAAAAAGGAAATGATAAGAGAGAGATGGAAGGCATTTTAGAGCGTTCTTTTCATAAAGCAACAAGATGTGCTTAGTAAGCAGACTTTAATTACGAGATAGTATATTCAGGACCGTGTCATCACTAACAACTGATATAGTAAGATTTTGGCCGGTCCCGGTGACTTTACTGTAATGGGGTTCTACTGTACTTATCAGTTCGCAAAGAGCACTTCCTGGCAGAAGGGCAGCTCAACACTGTTAATGTGGAAAAGCACTCACCACTCTGCTTGTGCTCAAACTGAAACCCACATCTGAATTTGATTATGCTTCCTGCAGGAACGACCTTTAGTCTGCATCTCAAGTGAGCATGCGGGGTATCTTGATGCTTATTTTTATTTTTTGTAACCGCAACCTTGAGCAGACTAATTCACCAAAGCTGGCAGCGCTGGTTATGTATACGTTTGCCGCTGGCTCAAGCCTGCACTGCAGTGAAGTGCAGGCACAGAGCAACGCTAGAGAAGAGCACGGGCATTCAAATTGCGAAACTTTTCTGCCCCAGTCAAAAAGAATTCCATTTAAGCTTCCGGGAAAAAAAAAAAATGCTAGAGTGGCCCTGCGCAATATAATACCAGCTAGTACCACATCACTACTCTCTACAGCGACTTTCTGTTAGCTAGTGCCAAGTTACTGTATATCTGGCAGAACCACATGGAATGGTTTGTGGGGTTTAATGTCCCAAAGCGACTCGGGCTATGAGAGACGCTGTAGTGGAGGAATCCGGAAATTTCGACCGCCTGGGGTTCTTTAACGTACACTGACATTCCACAGCACACGGTCGCCTTGCCTTTCGCCTCCATTCGAAAAGCGGTCGCCGAGGCCAGGATTCGATCCCGCATCCTTAGGAAGCGCCCTAACCACTGCGCCATCCCGGCGGGGTAACACATGAATGTGTCATGACAAACACAAAATACACAAGACAAGACACGCATTAAATGGCAATTTCAACCTCCCTGCCTGCCACAATGTGTACGGAGAATGTTTAGTACAATTTTCTGGAGTAAAACATTGGAACACGTTGCCTATTAATGTAAAACTTGCAGGTAACTTTAAAATGAGTTGTAAAATGTTCTTTATTAACAGCCAAGGAGAGTTATGATCCCCTCCCCCCCCCCCCCCCATTTTTTTTTGTGTGTGTGTGCACTTGCGTTTTGTATTAATTGCCTATGAATTGCTTGCTGAAAAGTATTTTTCTCCGTGCCTGTTGATTCTTTTTGCTTGTCTGTTTAAGTCGTTTTTTTTTTTGTATGTTTGTGTGTGTGTGTGTTTGTATGCGCTCATTACGGCTGCCTGACCAAGTTTATTCTGTACTGGACCGTCTACTAGCCCCCCGGCTATCGGTCCAAATATTCTTTATGTATTTCGTTTCCTACAAATAAAGATCACTTTGATTGAAAAAACATAAAAGGAACAGCCAAGGTCGCAATGAGCGACTGCAGGTGACAAATGCATCGGTCCCTGGTACTCGTGCTTTTTTAACATCACACTATGCAGCACTGAACTGAATGCTCATACGAGCAAAAAGTAAAAACTCTAGGGGCACTTTGGACCACTAAAGAGCAATGAGGTGAAAGCCTTTATTGCACGGTGGTCTGATGCCCTCCACTATGGCACCTCCTTCCTCGTTTTCCTTATGGCTCGATTCAGGTGTTCGCGGAGAAGTGTGAGATACGCCTTTTCTTTCCTGTAAACCAATTTGAAATGCTGCTGATGCTTGCTGTACTGCGTCTGCTTTTGTATGCTGTGTCATGTGGCGTTAGAGCAAACGCCAAATGAAAGGCGCTGCACTGACGACTGGATCAGGTTAACTTTCACATGTGCTCGAGTCGCCTGGTAACGTCATGACATCATAGTAATCTCTGTCATTATCATCACTGTCACTATCATTATCAATCAGTATCTATCACTAAGTTCTTCACTGACAGATTTAAAGGTAAACAGCACAACCATGCAACTGCTCGCAAGATTCCAATGACAGCTCTCGCATGTTGGAATGGGGACGGAGGAAAGCAGTGGCAAGTATGTATTTCCTGGGGCGGCTGTGCTGGGCAGATATCGTGCTAGAAAAACTGGCTACCCTGTATACGCAGTGCCTGGTGTCATCGATAGTACCGGAACTATGGAAGAACGTAAACATTATCCTCATTCATAAGAAAGGGGATGCTAAGAACCTTAAAAATTAGACCAATCAGCTTACTGTCTGTTACGTATAAGGTGTTTACTAAGGTAATCGCTAATAGAATCAGGGCAACCTTAGACTGCAATCAAGCAAAGGATCAAGCAGGGCTTCAGAAACGGTACTCTACTATCGATCATATCCATACCATCAATCAGGTGATAGAAAAATGCTCGGAATATAACCAGCCCTTACACATAGCATTCATTGATTACGAAAAAGCATTTGACTCAGTTGAAACCTCGGCAGTGATGCAGGCATTGCGAAATCAGGGGGTAGACGAGCCGTACGTTGAAGTGCTGGAAGATATATATCCTGGCTGCACAGCAACCATAGTTCTGCATAAAATAAGTAACAAAATTCCGATAAAGAAAGGTGTTAGGCAAGGAGACACAATCTCCCCAGTACTATTCACAGCTTGCTTAGAGGAAGTATTCAGAGACTTGGAATGGGAGCAGTGAGGGATAAGGGTAGATGGAGAATACCTCAGTAATCTGCGATTTGCTGATGACATTGCCTTGCTAAGCAACTCGGGGGATGAACTGCAAATAATGATTGATGACCTAGACAGGAAAAGTAGAAAGGTAGGCTTGAAAATCAATATGCAGAAGACTAAGGTAATGTTCAACAGCCTCAGAAAGGAACAGCAGTCTACATTAGGTAGCGAAGTACTGGAAGTAGTAGGCGAATATGTCTACTTTGGACAGGCAGTACCCGCAGATCCGGACCATGAAAAGGAAATAAGAACAGGATTGGGATGGAGCGCATTTCGCAAGCACTCGTAGATTATGACTAGCAGCTTATCGTTATCGCTCAAGAGGAAAGTATACAACAGTTGCATCTTACCTGTAGTCACCTATGGGGCTGAAACGTGGAGGCTAACCAAGAGAGTTCTACTTAAGTTGAGGACAACCCAGAGGGCTATGGAACGAAAAATGGTAGAGGTAACATTAAGAGAGAGGAAGCGTGCACAGTGGGTCAGAGAAATAACTCAAGTTACCGACATTCTAGTGGAAATTAAGAAGAAATGGACATGGGCCGGACATGTAGTGCGAAGAGAGGATAACCGATGGTCGCTGAGGGTAACAAACTGGATTCCAAGGGAAGGAAAGCATAGCAGGGGGCGGCAGAAAGTTAGATGGGCGGATTAAGAAGTTCGCAGGGGTGAAGCGGATGCAACCTAGCACAGAACCGGGTTAAGTGGAGAAATATGGGAGAGTGCAATGGGTATAGTCAGGCTGATGATGATGAATCCCACAGACTTTCGGTAGAAGCAATGTTAGGTAACACAAGGGCCGCCTTATACGCCAGCCTAATCATAGCGTCCACCTTGTTTTCCTCCGTCACGTCCATATTCATACAAGGCGTCGCATAAACTGTTCTACTGATCACGAATGCCTGTACCAAATGACTTGACTCCTTTTCCTGCAATCCTCTCTTTAGATTGGCGATTCTTTCAGTGAGCCTCATGGCGGCGTTTACCGTATTCTTTAGCTTTCCTAAGGCCTCCTTATTTTTCCTGTTAGTCTGCAAGTACATGTCCTGTTGTAGCGTATCCTCCTCCTCCAATTGTCTGTCTCTACCCCTGGTGACACAGAGTAACATCGCACCAAGTGGTGACACACAAGCGATCTGTATCTGAAGAATGGTGGCAGCTTAGATGAAGAAATGTTCATGTCAGGCCGCACAACAAAAAACACTGAAATTGTGTGATTCAGGAACTTCAGCTACAGATTTTTTTTATCGCACTAGCAGCAAAGAAGCCAGAAGAGTCTGTCAGAAGAAGCTCCGATTTCAGCTTTTAGCGATTCAGGTACTACAACCACCTGTAATGCCAACTAGTGGCCAAAGGTGCACACAGTTTCCGTACCCACTTGCTTTTGAGTATGTACACATGATCGCTGCATGTCCTCAGTTTTATCTCTGTTTAGGAGGGTTTCCACAATCGTTAGCAACGATCTGCTGACACTGGCACACAAGCGTGTAGTTTTCACGTAGATAGGAACCTAGTGTATACTTGAGTGAAGGCTCTCCAGGTTATACAAACTATTTGTAAAAATAAAAATAAATATGATTGTACAGGGATTTTGGGGAAACCAACAGGTTGCTTGTTTTGACGGATGTTTGGAAGAAATGACTAAGTGAAATGCTCAAGTTCATAGGCCTCTTGTTTGTCCAACACGGGCATTGTGAAACTTCACTGGCTGAAGCTGCACTGGAATGAGGACATCTACAGTGGTTTGCCTCCACCAGGAACAATGCTGTGAATCTGCTTCATAGCAGTGCTGGTGCTCCTCAAAGTGGCAGTCCTGTACAATGTAGACCAGCTGCCACAAGTAATGCACCGGTACATCAATCAAGTGCAAAGCCCTCACAGCCACATTAGGCAGTATTTGCATGTAGCTTCCCGAGAAGAGTTCAATAAACAGATATTTAACCTTTGTGGCACACCAGCTCAAATTTTGTCACCCTCTGCAAAATGTGCCAACCGTAAACCACAAAAAGTTGACAAATGCACGAAATGAGTTGTGCTATGAGCAAAAGAAGACCGGGCTTAAAAATAATGTTTCTAGCAATTTGGCAAAGTTACGAGAATGGCAAGCCTTCACAATGAACCACATAACACACTGGTTCCTGGTATTTGGCTTCACTGCATTTTATTGGTGTAGTCTGGAGAATAGGAATTTCCAACTCGCAACAACCACCCCATCTTGATACATCAAGGCAACTGCTGCAGACAGATCCGAAGGCATGTCGCCTAGCACACATTACAATAGATGCTGTCAAGAGAATGCAAGAAGTGGCCGATTCCATGCCAAGTTACTTAAGACAATGCCGTGTTTCGGACACCATCACATACAGAGAACTTTTGCTCAGATAACCACAGCTGTGTTACCCCCGCAAGGGTCAAGTGTTGTTGTATATGACAAACTCTTTAATCCATGCCAGGCCTGTTCACATATCAATCTGTTGCTTTAATTCTAAAGGCTGAAAACTAGAGAGGCAAAAAATTGCAGTCACACATTTGTGCTTCTCGACCTCCCGCCACTGCAAATCATGCGTCCAAAATCACTCTGAATGCTTTCCAAATAATAACATATCAGCAAATGCAAGGGTGACAATATTCCACAACAAGATTAAATACATTGCAAGCAAGATATTTTAAACTTAACTAGGAGCACGCTCTAAACCAGTAGAAGGAGTGAGAGTGTCCATTTGGTCACACCAGTCACAGCTCACTGCACTACTGAGGTAGCGGCGGAATCCAACTGGTGGAGGAAACTCGTACGTCGGCCCCGAGTATTCCTTGCCTCTGTAAATGTAAATAAATGAGAGTAATACAGCAATTACATTTAGTTTGCATAAATTCAGCAAACTCACTCACAGTAGAATTTGATTTGAGTAAAGCAAGTGAGAGTGCCTGCTGCAGAAGGAAAAAGGCAGTAACGAGACTAGCAGTCAATGCTAGCACAAATACAAATATTTAGCACACTTGCAAAACACTGAAATAGCAACAAAGAGACTAAGGTAAATCATGTGTGCAGTAAGTGCGGAATATGCTGCGGCTTGCATGGAATTGTAATCAAGAGTGCTTATAGCAGCAACAGCCAAGCTCTTTGACAGGATTACGAGGTACAGTCTTTGTCAAAAGCGTAGAGCCCAGGGGTTCTGCTTCTGGGCCAGTTCCTGCGGCTTGTAATGAATTGCCGGTATTCCAACTTTGTTGATGGCAAGAAGATTTTTTGTCCTACCCCCTTCAGTGGGAAAGGCCTCAACCAATTCTACATCAGTGCCACTATTCAGCTCAGAAGCGGACCCCCCCGGGCTCTACACTTTTGACAAAGGCTGTACATGCAACGGTGCCTCACTCCCCTCAACAAAACGTACCACCTCAGGTTAATTATTGCTTTGTTTTCAAATAAGCTGTCCATGGCCTTGACAGCAGCTTGAAGCCAAGCACTGCCCACTATTTATGGAGGCATTGTTTCTGCTATCATTCCCAGTTTTCTCAAAGTGATGACGTTGTTGGAGCAAGCAAAAGATATATATTAGGGAACTCTGCGGTAGCGACATGCATCTGAAGTGTTAAATCTATATAAATAAGCTCAGCGGGTTCTACCAATGCAGTTATTTTCGTAGTAAAAGGGCAGATACTCTCATGGGCAAGAACCTATGATAGCCGAAGAGTCACCCTCATTGCTGCATGCACCGATGTGAGTACTCGACAGTGGAACGTGTGAGCATACAAGCACAATAAATTCGTGCGGGTATACGCCCGTATCTTGTAGCAATTTTATGCTGAGCAGTAGGCTCGTTTCACTCCGGGGCTCATTTCGCACTGGGCCAGTTTACATTTATACTATCTCTCAGCTAGCCAGCAACTCCCCTTCTTTAGCACTTCGTCGACACTGTAAAGAAGCTGACCTCTTGCACTGCAGCACCACGTATGGGCCGCATAGATAAATACCTTACGACAGTTTTTTGACGGAAGCACGACCGTTTCTATGGGCCCAGCCACTCTATCTGTTGAAGCTGCGAGGAAGGCAATAAAACCTCCTGATCATAAACCAGCGCGTTCACGCTGGCGCACCACACCAAAATGCCTGCTACTGCCCAAACAAACTAGACCACAAACGAAGAATCTTTAAAAAAAAAAAAAAAAAAAAAAAGCAAATTACAAACTTTCGTGACTCTCGACTTACAAATAGTTTCACATCATCTGTAAGTCGCCGCGTACGTCCCAATGCCCCAGTGCACCCCGAAGACAACAGCAACCGGCGACTGATCGGTGCACAGCAGCAGGTATGCAACGGTTGTTTCAAGCGCGAAGAAACGGGATCGACGCCATTATGCAGTCTCCACATGCCTTCGCCCGGAGACTGTCGCGTGATTACGCCGCGTCAGTAATTGTGACTACCGCATAGCTGCACTGCCGTGTAAAAACTCGTTAAAAAAGCTGCAAGACGGTAGCAGAACGCCGACAAATTCTTTACCTAGAGCTCGCGGGCATGTACGAAACACCATCATTCGCGTACGACTCACCGTAGTCGGAGGCTGCAGACAGGCCAGGGACAGGACCGAAGGCTACGCTGTTGAATTTAGGGCAACAATCCACAAACTGAATCAGATTTTCACAGAATTTGCATCTATCGGGATGATGCCCCGCAAACTAAAACAAGCCGACGCATGAAAAGCGACCTAGGGCTCGCAAGGCGCGAGCATCCGTTGCCCGAAAAGCACGCCAGCTTTTGCTCGGGTGCGGTCGTTCGAAACGGGGTAATTGACATCTGGGTTTGAGGCTTATTTCCAGAAAAAAGCAAATACTAAAAGTTGTTTGACGTCACATCCGTCGAGAGAATCAACGCGTCCTCCTTTCCACTTTGGTTTTGTGCGCGCATGCGCAGTTCACGGAGCCGGCTCTCTGCAAGTTCAGGTGCCCCCAAGGAGCTTGGGGCGTCGAAATGCGCATGCGCAGAACGTAAGGCGCGCTTGGGGTCTTGGGTTAACGCTAGGGGCGGCCCCTATTTTTCGGAAATAGCGTTCGCCCCAAGCCGCCGTTGGGTCGCTTGGGTTACGGCAACATGGCGGCGACCGGCCAAGCGGCGGCCGCTCGCCTCGGCTAGGGTCCCTAGAAATATTGCTAGTCTGTCGTCCGCCGACCGCGGCGGGGGCTGCCGCTGAATGATCGCCGCGGTGGCGCTGCGGTGAACCGGAGTGCGCCACTGCTGACGGAGCAGACGACGCGCGCGCTCGTGCGCTTCGAAATGCATTCGCTGCATGCTCATTGTCAGGTACCTTGTTGGTACCTGTAGTTGTTGGCATAACCACGGATGCGACTTTTTTTTTTTTTCGTGAGCGAAGTTTTGCGCGCATGCCCCTGAGCCGATGTAGAAACGAAGCTGCTTTTTATACCCTATTATCCTGCTGAAGCTACCGCCGTGGCGTATTGTAATGAAGACTTCTGAGGATTTTGTGCAAACAATTGCGCTTGCATGGAGAACTATACTAGACGCACATTCTAGGCTCCAAGGACCATGTGTGCGAGCAACGGAGCGCTGTCGCCGGCGTTTTCATTCACGCTATAGTTTCATCTTAACTTCTTCGGACGTTTAGCTAAGTTATAACACGTATGTAGAACTAGAAACTTTCGGATGCATGCACAATTAAAGCACGCAAGATGGGAACCCGAGCCCTTCAAATCGCACCGCGCTTCAGACAAACTGCTGATAGGCATTTTTTGGTACTTAGGAAGCCTAGTAGTGCACTCATCAGAATATGCCATCACTTTTATTGACTTCCGTTTTGCAACCTCTAAAAGATATTTTAACAGCCAGCTGTTAGTTGAAAGGAAGGGCACTAACACTTCTTTCAAACTCTGTCCTTGAAGGTGTTCATTTTCATTTTTCATTTCACCGAGAGCTTTTACCAGCTTTGCCACCTTGTCCTTCGTACGACAAACTGCTCGAGACATAGAAGTCTGTTTCTTAATTTTTTCTTCTTCTTGACAGGGTGTTCTGAATTAACTTTCGCAAGTATTTGCAGGCTATATGCATGTTGCATCAGAAATAATGGTACAGTTCGTCGCAAATTATGCAACGCCCATTGTAGGTGGGAAAGGTCTTGGTAATAGCTAGCTTCAATCCGCTGCCAGGACATAAGCTGAGTTTCGCAATGTCCTGAATAAGATTAATTACCTCTTCTGTCGACTTTACAGCTATCTCCTTGACTTTGTTTCCTCGAATGCACACAGCAGCATTCATGGCGCAGCTTCACTACTGCGATGGAACAGAACTCGCCGATGGCAATTGCCTCCGGAGATTCGTCCTCGCTTGAGTGGCACTATGCGAATGTTCATTGTTCAACATCAGAAAGATCGACATTTGTCCCCAGTGGCGGTGGCATGCAGCTTTCTGCATTCCTGGAGCAGGCTCACGTCACACGATCCACCACCGCTGTATTCTTCAACTGGCTCCACTGATGCTTCAGGATCAGTGCACTTTTTTTCTTTCTCTGCAGGTCTCCCTGCTGACTGTTTTTGCTCGTACAAGTTGCGCTCCTTTCTCTTGAGAGACAGGGGTTTCAACAAGTATTTTGGAGTGTCAGGAAACAGCGTTGAGATGGCATCCTTCGTGAGTTGCGTAACATCCCGTGGAATCTCAATTACCTTTACCTGTCTTAAAGCTTCGCTCAATAAAGCAAGGTTTGAAGTGTCGCTCACAAACGTCGACAGTAGCTTATTCGTGTTACAGTAATGTGAGGGCAACCCCGATCCGGATCATTCGATATTTATATATACCGATATTTATATCAACGTCCAGGATTTCCTGTCTGCAACTCACAAAATAATGAGGAGATATTCACCACTTGTGGGTTTGCCCGCCACTGAAGCCGACAATATCGGCACCTGACGGCAGTGGGCCTTTCCCCGAGCAACCCATCTTCGTACATTGCTTGCACGCAAGGGCCTTATCATCGTTCTCTCTTGAAATTTATTAGAACTCAGCCAGCCTATTTTCTTTCATTTATTACGCCTTTTAATTTTCGTTTTACATATTCCTTTATGCCCTAGCTGAGACAATAAACAATGTTATTGCCTTTGCCGCCGCGCTTGATGTTGCGCTCCCACTCTTTCCTCTTCCCTGCGTCTTTCGGTGTCCTGAAGAGAGACATTTCACCTCGCACGAGCGCTATCCGGTCTTGCACCCGGGCAAGAAACACGTGCTATCACGCTTACCCCGTTTTCTGGACATGACGCGATCACATATCCATAAAAAAGGCACACTTGCTAGCTAATTTGCGCGCATTCCGGCTCGCGAGCGAAAAAAAGTGCACGTGGTGCACGAACCTTGCCACGGCACCAACGGATCAGCGCGGCGCAGATCCGCAGTACGGCACAACCGCCACAGCACCACATACAAAACGCGACCACGCTCCGAATGCGTACAGCGCCCCCTGCGCTTTCATCCGGGAAGCGGCCAACCGGTTCCATAGGGAACCCCGCTCGGACGGCAGACTAGCAAATACTTTTAGGGACTCTACCTCGGCACACATTCGTCGTCACCGCTTCATGGTGTCACGCGTTCATGGCAAACGAAAGGCCCACGAAGCTTATGCTATGTCTCATGATGCCCGCACCACCAAATTTTAGCAATAAAACGCCCTAAATTTTCTGATTGCTTCCGGATTTACCGAGCTGCTAGGCCTAGCGAGTTCGCCTCGTTCGGTTGCCATGGGGACCAGACGGCGGAAAGCGCGGAAGGTTCAAATGAGTTTTCCGGCCTCGGCCTGGATTGACAATTGGCCGATTTCGTCTTGTATGACAAAAACAGTTTATATAACTGGTAGTTTTAATATAGTTTTGTGCAATAGTAGCACTTTTTTGACGAACAAAATAGCGTTGTTGGCTCTTATATATTTAAATGCGTTTTCTTGGTTTACCGTCGTGGCGCTGCAATCGACGTTGCGCCGCCGCACGCTATTTCCTTGGGGGCCCCAAGCCTTGGGTCCCCCTATTCTAAAACTCCCTATTGTACAAAAAAGGTTGTTCCTTAGCATGCGTTTGTACATAATAATAAGAGAAGAACTACCATGTAAAGTAAAATAATATCCTTAACGTTAGATTCTTGTAGAACCGAAACGCAAATTTATTCGTGCGTGCGTGCCCATCCCACCGCCGCTAGGTGGCTACGCCAGCTAGGAGGCGCTAAAACCCCTTGATACTTTGAATGTTACGCCAACGATTGAACTTTGCCGCCGCCGCGCTACCTCCTCGCCCCTTGCGCGCCCCTTCGCTGAAGGCCGGCTCTCCGCCCGATTTCCTGAGCGACGATTGGTCTCCCTGTCGTTGCCCTTGGAAACCGACGCGCGTCCGGCGTTTTCCTTGTGTTTTCTTTTTCCTTCGCGCCATTTTTCTCCTAGTCTCGGCGAGCGAATATTGCGCGCTGTGCTTTTATTGCAGAGTGCAAGCTCTATGCCGTGCTGTTGCGCGTACAACTGCAGCAAGCGGCCTGAAGATGGTTATGCGGTATTCATGATATCTCAAGGCAAGCGTGACGGCTTGCGCACGAGTCAATGGATTCACAAGATTAGTTGAAAGACGTTTATTCCTAGAAAGAACAGAGTTGTTTGCGACGTCGGGTGCCTTTCTCACTCCCCGTAATAACGCGTCACCTGACGCTGCGTTTTTCCTGCTTGCTCCTCAATATTTTTGCGGCGGCAGCATGTTCATTGTATAAAAATAAGGTTGTCGTCTGCAGCATGCTGAATATTCTGCGAGGCTCCAAGGCTCCATCATTTAACACACTTCGACTTCTGTACAGTCAGAAACAGGGCGCTATAATCTGCTTTTTGCTGTCAGAGATAACTGGAAAATTACAGTCTCTCGATTGCATTTGTCGCGATTATGCTAGGATCCCTGGCCTCCTTCACTAAAAATCAAAATTCGGGCTTGTAGAGGAGCTAGCCTTTCCAGCTTGTACTTGTAGTGTGTGTCGGTTACTCGGGAGCAATGAATGCTGGCCCTGAAAAACTCTTTGGCAAGTAAAGCCGAGGTATTGCGGGTAATCTGCACTAGTTAGGTCGTACGGCCTTTTTTTTCAATTCTTGAATGTGTCTTGCCATGCTTCGACGCACGCGTGGGTTAAAAAATATGCGTTCGTTTTATCAGGGATACGGCCAATGTGCAGGAGGTGTTCATATGATCACACACGCTTCACTTTGTCCATGACTACTAGGCGTTGGCAGGTTACCTTCGCTTTGAAAGCTGGAGCTCTAAAACCGCGATTTCGCGTATTCATTTATTGCGAGAAAAGTTATCCCATCGATGTCAAATCAGCCGGAATCATTGCATCAATTTTCTGTATTTACGAAACTTAAACAATCAATAATGATTATAGTTATGATGTAAAAATAGGGGAACATTTTGCGAGCAACAATTCTTAACACTGTAACATATTACTCATTTCAATTGTATGCAAGAAGATTTTTTTTCACCTAGCCTGAGTGATTAACTCATCGCTCTATGTTCTAGCTACATTTCACTGAAGACCAGTTCGAGCCGCCAATATTACACGAACTCGAAAAAAAAAACAGGCCAAACGCAGTTCCATCAATTTTATCTCACCGACCTGTCCTGAAGTAAAGGAAGCCTCTTCGACAGAGACATGAACCTCGCTCTGATAGTAGTCAGTTATTTCCGTGGATTGCTCTTTTCCCACCTCCATTTATGAGAAAACAAGAAAGTGTAAGAATTAAAATTCAATGTATAGTTGTCTCGTCAGGTATTATGAGATAATAGAGATATGACTGACAACGTAAGTCAATGAAAATTGAAGTATATCAATGGGTCATGGGGCGGCATCAGATTAAATAGTGATGGTTATGAATAGTGATAGGTAATGATAGTGACTGTTACGGATAATAATAGTAAATGATAGTAATAGGCCCGGATAGTGAGGTGATAGTGTTCGTTGAGGATAGTGACAGTTACGATAGGTCTCTGGCATTAGTAGATATATTGATAGATATAATAGCGATAGTTAATGAATTGGCAGTTATATGCTTTCTCATTTCCGCACGTTGAAGACCTATGTGCACCTTGTAATTTTTTATTTGATTGTCGCGTTCAGTGATATCAAGCTCTTTTACATAGCGCATGAGACCACAGCATGCTTGCCCCAGAACTTCAGTATGTCGGCAATAGGGCCGACCACTTCTCCCAGTGTACCCTGCTGCCTTTTAACCACACGCGAAGTCAGTGAGGGGCCGCGTACTCATAAAATTATTTAATTCCTCCATCAGCATCATATCAAGACTGCCGTGGCAAATCTGTTCCTTGCCTCGAAGCAGCAAGGAACAGCTCAAAATTTGGTTTTATAGAAAATTAACTAATTAACGTAGATAATCGCGGATCGTTAACTAGCACAGTGCCATTACACTTGGCCTAAGTTTTCCAACGTTATACGGCTTGATGTTGCAGCTAAAATTTAGATTTTAATTGCAATTTACTAAATATCAATTAATTTGGCTCAGTAATTGATCGAAATACATGTACAATTAACCAATAATCCAATCTCATGGTTGATCACGTGACATATACTATGCTTAGAGAGATAGCTTGACAGTATAGCGAAATAGACTGTCCTGCTTTGACCTTCTCTGACCTTGAAGTTCAAAGCACCAGCCTGGATCGTTTTCCGAAGTTGTACCGCGGTGACAGATTTCACGCTCTAAAAAAAACACAAAGTCAGAGGCAGTACTAGATTAACTGCACAAAGTAAAACCTTATTATGAGACTTAAAAAGTGTCTGTAGCACAGAACTCGCCTGAAAGCTTTGTTTATCAGTATTCCCCATTCAAACAGTTCTAAGAAGAAACCAATCAATTCATGAACTTTACTTTCGGCATTCTCAATGCTTTTCTCGCAATTTTTCAAAAATTTTGTGCACTCCTGAAGCGCAGACCTGGCCCAAAAGCTCGCGCTTCACTCACTGCTGCGGCCGGCCGGCGGGCGTCAAGGAGAAAAAGCATGTCGTGCGCAGCGCTCGCCGCCGCCGAGCGAGGAGAATCGAGGAGAATCGAGGAGGAAAGCGCGGCGCGGAGGAGAGTGTCGCTACTTAAGTTACGCCAATGATTGAACTTTGCCGCCGCCGCGCTACCTCCTCGCCTCCTCCTCGCCCCTTGCGCGCCCCTTCGCTGAAGGCCGGCTCTCCGCCCGATTTCCTGAGCGACGATTGGTCTCCCTGCCGTTGCCCTTGGAAACCGACGCGCGTCCGGCGTTTTCCTTGTGTTTTCTTTTTCCTTCGCGCCATTTTTCTCCTAGTCTCGGCGAGCGAATATTTCGCGCTGTGCTTTTATTGCAGCGTGCAAGCTCTATGCCGTGCTGTTGCGCGTACAACTGCAGCAAGCGGCCTGAAGATGGTTACGCGGTATTCATGATATCTCAAGGCAAGCGTGACAGCTTGCGCACGAGTCAATGGATTCACAAGATTAGTCGAAATACGTTTATTCCTAGAAAGAACAGAGTTGTTTGCGACGTCGGGTGCCTTCCTCACTCCCCGTAATAACGCGTCACCTGACGCTGCGTTTTTCCTGCTTGCTCCTCAATATTTTTGCGGCGGCAGCATGTTCATTGTGTAAAAATAAGGTCGTCCTCTGCAGCATGCTGAATTAATATCTTGCGAGGCTCCAAGGCTCCATCATTTAACACGCTTCGACTTCTGTACAGTCAGAAACAGGGCGCTATAATCTGCTTTTTGCTGTCAGAGATAACTGGAAAATTACAGTCTCTCGATTGCATTTGTCGCGATTATGCTAGGATCCCTGGCCTCCTTCACTAAAACTCAAAATTCGGGCTTGTAGAGGAGCTAGCCTTTCCAGCTTGTACTTGTAGTGTGTGTCGGTTACTCGGGAGCAATGAATGCTGGCCCTGAAAAACTCTTTGGCAAGTAAAGCCGAGGTATTGCGGGTAATCTGCACTAGTTAGGTCGTACGGCCTTTTTTTTTCAATTCTTGAATGTGTCTTGCCATGCTTCGACGCACGCGTGGGTTAAAAAAAAATATGCGTTCGTTTTATCAGGGATACGGCCAATGTGCAGGAGGTGTTCATATGATCACACACGCTTCACTTTGACCATGACTACTAGATGTTGGCAGGTTACCTTCGCTTTGAAAGCTGGAGCTCCGTGTATTCATTTATTGCGAGAAAAGTTATCCCATCGATGTCAAATCAGCCGGAATCATTGCATCAATTTTCTGTATTTACGAAACTTAAACAATCAATAATGATTATAGTTATGATGTAAAAATAGGGGAACATTTTGCGAGCAACAATTCTTAACACTGTAACATATTACTCATTTCAATTGTATGCAAGAAGATTTTTTTCACCTAGCCTGAGTGATTAACTCATCGCTCTATGTTCTAGCTACATTTCACTGAAGACCAGTTTGAGCCGCCAATACTACACGAACTCAAAAAAAAAGACAGGCCAAACGCAGTTCCATCAATTTTCTCTCACCGACCTGTCCTGAAGTAAAGGAAGCCTCCTCGACAGAGACATGAACCTCGCGCTGATAGTAGTCAGTTATTTGTGTAGCTTGCTCTTTTCCCACCTCCATTTATGAGAAAACAAGAAAGTATAAGAATTAAAAGTCAATGTATAGTTGTCTCGTCAGATATTATGAGATAATAGAGATATGACTGACAACGTAAGTCAATGAAAATTGAAGTATATCAATGGGTCATGGGACGGCATCAGATTAAATAGTGATGGTTGTGAATAGTGATAGGTAATGATGGTGACTGTTACGGATAATAATAGTAAATGATAGTAATAGGCCCGGATAGTGAGGTGATAGTGTTCATTGCGGATAGTGACAGTTACGATAGGTCTCTGGCATTAGTAGATATAGTGATAGATAGGATAGCGATAGTTAATGAATTGGTAGTTATATGCTTTCTCATTTCCGCACGTTGAAGACCCATGTGCACCTTGTAATTTTTTGATTTGATTGTTGCGTTCAATGAAATCAAGCTCTTTTACATAGCGCATGAGACCACAGCATGCTTGCCCCAGACCTTCAGTGTGTCGGCAATAGGGCCCACCACTTCTCCCAGTGTACCCTGCTGTCTTTTAACCACACGCAAAGTCAGTGAGGGGCCGCGTACTCATAAAATTATTTAATTCCTCCATCAGCATCATATCAAGACTGCCGTGGCAAACCTGTTCCTTACCTCGAAGCAGCAAGGAACAGCTCTAAATTTGGTTTTATACAAAATTAACTAATTAACGCAGATTATCGCGGATCGCTAACTAGCACAGTGCCATTACACTTCGCCTAAACTTTCCAACGGTATACGGTTCGATGTTGCAGCTAAAATTTAGAATTCAATTGCAATTTATTAAATATCAATTAATTTGGCCCAGTAATTGATCGAAATACATGTACAATTAACCAATAATCCAATCTCATGGTTGATCACGTGGCATATACTATGCTTAGAGAGATAGCTTTACAGTAGCGAAATAGACTAAGTCCTGCTTTGACCTTCTCTGATCTTGAAGTTTAAAGCACCAGCCTGGATAGTTTTCCGAAGTTTTACCGCGGTGACAGATTTCACGCTCTAAAAAAACAAACACAAAGTCAGGGGCAGTACTAGATTAAGTGCACAAAGTAAAACCTTATCATGAGACTTAAAAAGTGTCTGTAGCACAGAACTTGCCTGAAAGCTTTGTTTATCAGTATGATCCCCATTCAAACAGTTCTAAGAAGAAACCAATCAATTCATGAACTTTACTTTCGGCATTCTCAATGCTTTTCTCGCAATTTTTCAAAAATTTTGTGCACTCCTGGAGCGCAGACCTGGCCCAAAAGCTCGCGCTTCACTCACTGCTGCGGCCGGCCGGCGGGCGTCAAGGAGAAAAAGCGTGTCGTGCGCAGCGCTCGCCGCCACCGCGCGAGGAGAATCGAGGAGGAAAGCGCGGCGCGGAGGAGAGTGTCGCTACTTTCAAATTATCAAGGGATTTTATCGCCAAGCTCACCGCAGCGCCAACGCGGCCTTCGCGGCAGCGCATGAACCAAGGCGGATGTAATCTACCTTATATCTACCTAGAGAGAAACGCGCTCTCCCTCGAGACCGGCCGTGCATGAACCAGAGGATCGCGCTTTTTCGGCGGATACGCCGGCGGTGGCGCCACCTCCCACTTCTAGCCACCGTACTGTAGCAACAACTTGGTAGCCATATGTAGCCAAATCGAAGTTGGTACGAGGTGCAAGAGCGCAAGGCGGATGTAAAATGGTGGCGAAGCCCAGCCCAAGAATTATGTTCTACGGGGACTTGAATATTTGGGGGCTGGGATTTAAAAAATTCCTATGCAAAATCTACTAACCCATTCGAGCTGAAATAACGTTCACAAAGTAGCAAAATATCGTCTACGTTATCTGATAAGTGATTCAACATCGGTACTTGCCTAGATTTCTCGAAATCGAGAAAAAACTGCTCTCGGCGGCGTGCACACTTTTCGCAGAAGAGAGTCGAAAAGCTATTTTAACATGGTGCGTCATCTGTCGGGCAGTGGGACAAGCTTCATCCCGGCCGTTGGCGCGCTTGCCTCGCTGCCCGACAGATGACGCACCATGTTAAAATAGCTTTTCGACTCTCTTCTGCGAACATTGTGCACGCCGCCGAGAGCAGTTTTTTCTCGATTTCAAAAAATCTAGGCAAGTACCGATGTTGAATCACTTATCAGATAACGTAGACGATATTTTGCTACTTTGTGAACGTTATTTCAGCTCGAATGGTGTAGTAGATTTTGCATAGGAATGTTTTAAACGCCAGCCCCCAAATATTCAAAACCCTATACATAATAGAACTAAGATCAGTTGCAAAACTGAGAGCTGTTTCGCGGCGCCGCCACCACTGGCTGCTTTGAGTGGCGCTGCAGTTCTACCAGGCTCTCGTCGACCCGAACGTGGGTTGAACACGTGCAGTGCGGGCAGCATGAGTACAGTGCATTCCCGACTCGGCTGCTGGGGCCGAATTACGGACTCCACTCACAAGTTTGTGAGCGTGACGTCAAAATTACGAAGCTGTGACGCAGCCTTGAGACGTCAATCGTGACGAGTATGCGAAATCGTCCAATTACCAGCGACTTTTAGCGTGGCTCCGCCCTAGTAGTCCCGAATCCTCGGCAAACGTTGATGCCACAGTGTGGCACAAAACTGAGCAGGGACCGTCTCCTAACTTTTTCTAACACGACGCAACTAATACGCAATAAATAAAACAAACAAAGATTTATTTTGGCAAGATACTATTTTTAGTATTGATTAACATTGAGCTCAAGTTGAAGCGTTCTTAGTTGTGTAGTTATACTTGCTATTAGGTAACTTTTGTTGCCGCGAGGGTGCGCCGGCGGCGTCATGGCGTGCACATGGCGGCCTGCAAGCAAACAGCTGATTCCCCGAGAAGGTGCTGCTTTTTTTAGTGTCGTCGGTAATCGAAGTACCGTGCAAGTGCCGTGAGAATGCTGAAAATCTAATAGAATGCAGTCGAAGTCCAGGGCCTGCAGCGATAAAATTTCATGGAGCGCTTGACACGGAAATGGACAAAGACAACTTGCGAAGGTGTTTTCGGTCGGCGCCTACTAGTATCGATGAGAAAAGTGCTTAAAGTGCAACGTGCAGGCTCCGTGGTTCTATTTGTTTCTCTTTAGGAAATGCAAGACGACTGTGAAGCATGTAGTGTAGGCCAAAATGAAGCTCTGTCCTTGCATTATCATCTGTTTGTATGTAGCTGGATAGTTTAGGAAAGAACATGATCATGGGAATGCTTCCACCCCTGCCGTGACTGAACCCGAAGCCTTCATTCATTGCAGTGCCACCGTGACAGGGCTTTCGATGTAGCTTTCGTTGTAGTGTGCTCTGTATTTTTTTTTCTTTGTTCTCATGACTGAGTTGCTTTGTTTTTGAACGATACCTTCTGCCCACACACCATTTGCTTGATGCATATGTGATGTTTTTCTGCGTACGCTACAATCACTGTGAGCACTAAAACTCGCAATATTATGCATTCAATTTGTCAGCTTTACACTGTTTAGCATTAAGCAAATGCTTTCTATGCGTCCTAACAGTATATGCAGGCCTGTAGTCCTGGAAGGTTCACTAATGGAGACTACCTTATGCAAACATTGTACATAGCACTACTTGTGTCATGTTTCGGCACTGTTAAGAGCCATACTTTGTTTCCTGCTTCTGAAATGTGCCAAACCTATGACAACTACTATGCGAGCCTGTAATCATTAAGCAACTATTATTTTGTGTCATGCCTCTGAGTCGCAGTTTTATGCACAATACTTTCATTTCTTGTTTCTGAAGTGTGTCAGACCTGTGACGAGTACAGTGCCAGCTTACAGGCTCTAAAAAATTATTCGTGTATGTCTTCTCTGTGTAGCACAATCGTGCAGCACGTGCAAATAACTGCCTGTGCTATTGCAGGCAGTTGGTTTCGCTGCTGCATATTCAAGCGTGTGAAACGCTGCAGGAAAATAAAGGGGCACAGTTGATACACGTGCTTCTAAAAAACTTCTGTGAGACTTTCCCATTCCGATAGGCATCACAATTGCTGCCTCGTTGTGAAACACTTTAATTATGTACTCAAACACAGGCACACACACAAACACCAACATGCACGGTTGCAAGCAACAGTGAATGGGGGGGGGGGGGGGGGGTACGAAGACAAATTTGACTTGACAGATGAGGTTCGAGAAGATTCATCATTATCACAAAGGTTTCTGGCACAGACATGAAACGAGAAGGCGCTGCACTTGGCTGCCTGCGATGAGTTGGTCAGCTACGTGTGGTATATCATAGCCGATTGTTGTGCTGGCATTGACGCCGCAGCTGTTGCCGCACCATGGGCAGCTGTGCCAGCCAGCTCTGGTGGCAGGTTCTGTGGAACAGGCTAACATGATTCTGTATGGCTTTTCCCTAGAGGTATGCATGGCAATAGTGATCCCACTTCCAAGTAGCCGGTACACAGATGTGACCCTTTCTTGTCCAAGCCAGCAGCACCCTCCTCGTCTGCAGGCAGGAAGACATCCAAAGAAGTTATGCAACACGGCACATGTTACACGCTCTGGCTGGTAGAGGAGCGTCTAGTATTTTTGCAAGCACTGGAAGCGGCTCTTCAGCACGCCTACGCAGTTATCCACCATTAACCTTGTGGAGGTGTATGCCTTGTTCTATAGCCGTTATGGAGAGTCCGGACCGGGATGCCATGACACTGGCAGCCATGTCTCCAACAGGTGCCCCTTTCACCAGCATAACCGAAAATGGCACGCTGTTAAGCACATTCTTCGTCGTTGTCGACCTCAACAGCCTCACAAACTTTAACAGCCTTGCTGACACAATGGAAGAGTCGCATCAAGTAGCTCATTGCCAGGTCTTGCTGACGATGACATTCATGGGAGTGCAGACAATGAATGATTGAAAGTTTCAGCAACACTGCTGTAAGGACAGCCTTGCACTTCATATCGGTATAAATGGTGCCCCATTCCTACTCAATACAGGCATCAAACACACGCATTCCCATATTCGTTTCTTACGTAGGCATTTCAAAAATGTACGACGTGTCTTACGTTTCAGCTTTTATAAAAGCCCAAGACCGGCAATACATGTGAGGCATGTGGAGCCTACCGTAACTTATCTTGCAAAGAGCAGCACGGCTCACTGTCGTGAATTCAACGCCTCGCAGAAGGCTTTCCTCGGCCTGTGTCATGCCTGTGTGCAGCCGAGAAGGCCGCCAGAAGAAAGCATCATGCCAAGATACCACGTAGGGAGGTTCATGGCCCAAATCATGTCGGCATCTCATATCTGAAAACAGGGACATCACAAGGCTACTCGTAGACGCCCGATGGGCCGTCGACAAACCCGACGACGCCCGGTATGCTGCCGTGACTAAGGAAGCCTTTCTTCGCCGCCGCCTTGCTGCATGCCGCAAACGCTTTCGAAGTGTCGGCTGCGCGAGGCCGATGTTCGCCTCGTTGCCAGTAGCGGTTTGGAAGCCACTAGGAGCTCGGAAAAAGCGCAGTGCACACATTATCTGCCGCCACACAGACAGCGCACTCGGCCGCACACACCTATCTCAGTTCGTCGCGTCGCACAGTCACTGTCCTATATCCTTCTCGAGTAGCAACATGCGTCGAAACATCTCGCCCGGCACGTCAAACAGTCTTCGTACACCGTCCTTTGCCGATGATCGCGTCGGGGCGCCGCCGCTACCGCCTCACGAGAACGCCGGCCGCAGCATAGACCGCCGCCATTTTTCCTTTGTGAGCGCGCTCACAAACGAGTTGTGAGCGGCTCGCGTCGCTCACATCCCCCGCTCACAATTGGCCCCTAGTCGACGTCACCACTTCAAGTGTGTTCATGACGTAAACAGCAGACGTCGATGATGTAAAGGACGGCCACTCCCACCGTTTTGCCGCTGGCCAATAGGAAGATTGTGAGTGTGAGTGTGATTGTGAGTGTGAGCCGTCTGTAATACGGCCCCTGCAGTGATCATTTTTTGTGCTACCTGTGCTAGCATGCAAAGTTGAAGGGGCTACAGTAACCATGCCGACGTGCTGCGTGCCGGGCTGTGCGAGCGGTTACAAGAGCGACAACACTGACAAACAGCGAGGCGTTTTTTCTCGGCTCCGCGTGACTCGAATCTCCGTGCGGCATGGGACCGCGCGATTCCGCGTGTTGACAGGAAACTTTCTGACAAATCACGTGTGTGCGATCTTCATTTCTACGATGAAGACATACTGAAGACGTACAGTCATGTCATTAATGGCAAGGAAGTAAAAATCGATAGGGGCAAATGGAACCTCGCTGAAGGATGTATACCGAAGGTTTTCCCTAACTAAGCGCTCATTTGTCCCTGGAGTGCTCAAGCACCCTTCAAGCTCCCTGACTGAACTGGTGACTGGCATTAAGTCAGTGGTCGAAAGTTTTTGGAAATCTGTTCTGTACCTGCTTTTGAGCATGGAAGCTACCCCGCGAATAGGTTGTAGCATGCACAGTTCACTGTGCTAGTGGTGAAGTTTTATTTGGCAATGCGGATGCATTTTTGCACACGATTCCTATCCGAGAGGAGCAATATGTGAGTAGTCAGGTTAAAAATGCAAGGAAGAAGTCTTGCCTGCTGTAATTTGTGCATTCAGTAAAGTGTGAAAAAGTGCTGTGAATAAAATGTAAAATTACATTTACTTGTGTGTCTATCTGTAGCCCACTGCGTGAAAGGTCGCAAAAGAAAAAAAAAAACAAAGAAAAGTACTTGCGACGCGGGCGCAGTCCAGTAACGATAAACCCACAGTTGGAAATCCCAAAAAGGCTAAATTTTATTGTCTCGAGTTGTTGGCGTCTAACCTCCTGTGTAAGCTCTCTTCTCTTGCTGGAAGAAAGAAACCGACAACTCAAGAAGCAGAAGTTCGCTCTTTTCGCGGCACAGATTGCGCGCGGCCCTCGGTTAAAAGTCACATGCATGCTTATTGACGAAATGAATGCAATGCGCAAAATTCGCTTATTCCGTTAAACTGCACCACAGACAATGCGGCTCTTTGCTGCAAAAGCGCTGGTATTTTTATTATTATTATTATTTTTTTTTTTGTTAAACATATGCACATGCATGTGGTTGAGCAGAAACTGCAGAAACATACTTCGAACTGACGATGAACCTTGCAATGATCATATCTCTAACATTATTGCACGTTTCTCATATGCCACTTCGGGGAAGAAACTAGCAAAACAACTTTCCTAAAAAAAAAAAAAAAAACAACGGTAGCGTTGCCTGAGCAGCGCTCACTTGTATCGCTCGAGTTGCTGCAGTAAAGTTCTGCAGCATGCTCGCCACACACGGTTCAGATTTGATTGGTGACTGTGAGTAATTAACGATAAGTACGGCATTTAGGACACCAAGTAATTTAACATTCCCGAATGCTACATGCTACGCTGAACGGCCGGGCCCGCAGCGTTTGATTGTGCTTCGACAGCGACCAAGCAGCGGCTAGATAGAGCCTGTTTCGACGGCAGCGCCACCTCGCGTTAAAATTGACGCGCCGCTTCAGCAGCATGGAGAACCCGGAGAGTTTGGCAACTGATCTTAGTTCTATTAGCGTTGCTACATACTGCATGCGTGAAATATGTGAAATTACAAAGGATAGTACAGTGGCAAGAATAGTGCCTAGAATGGGTGATAGACTACGTGATGGCATGATGATAGGTTTACGTGAGTTGGACCGCGGCAGGGTGGCAAGCACGAGCGGAGCGCAAGCGCATGTAATCGCGGTGTTGACGGCCAGCCCGCGGCCCGCATGCCCGCTCATTTGGTCCAACGTTATCATGTGGATTAACGTCTACGATGGTTGTTATGTAGTTTTGATTCTTCAAAGTTTCCTCACTTCCATCTGTAATGAGATGCGTCACGTAACGCATCGCTTTCTGCTCGCATTGAGGTTTGGTGCTGCAAGTTCTACATACAGCGCGTTGCACAATTAGAGGTGCGGTGTAGAATGCTTCTCCCAGCTAAACCGTGGAATCCTCACCGTTCAAATTTTGCACAGAAAGGGAATTTTGTCGCTAGTATTTTTTAATACCAAATTTGTTCGGGGAACTTGCCTGATTCGATCAAAAGAAGTCAGATGTTTCCATCTTATGCGGCGGCGACGACGCCAGACGAGCCGCTGCCCCAGCAATGGTACTGGTGGCATCACCTCATGCTGCTTACAACAACTCAGTAGCAGAAAAAGAGCGGGCGAATGTTTTGGCAAAAGGTTTGAGTTGTTGTAAGCAGCATGAGGTGACGCCACCAGTACCATTGTTGGGGCAGTGGCTCGTCTGGCGTTGTCGCCGCCGCATAAGATGGGAACATCTGACTTCTTTTGATCGAATCAGGCAAGTACCCCAAACAAATTTGGTATTAAAAAATACTAACAACAAAATACCATTTCTGTGCAAAATTTGAACTGCGAGGATTCCGCGGTTTAGCTGGGAGAAGCATTCTACATCGCGCCTCTAATTGTGCAACACCCTATACATATACAAGCGGCGCTGAAAAAGCTGGGTACCGCCAGCGTGTCTCTAGCCATAGCCCTCTAGCCCAAGCATCGCGTCATTCGTGTTTGTTGTACAACTGGAGGTGTGGTTTGTGCTTACCGTGAGCTGTGATGTGCGGATTACGTTCTGCGAGGGTGCTGTGTGAGACTACGAGAGTGCTGTGACGAGTGCGCCGATGCCCGGACGAACATCAGTGTGTCCGTTTATGATCGGCGGTGTTCCACGTGCATGTCAGTGTTTATTAGGTGCAGTGGTAATTTATTTACACGCGCTGTGCAACAGTCAGACGAAAATAAGTCATCGACAATTTGCTATCAGACTGCACTACAGAGCTCAAAACTCGGAAAATGGGAATGCACATGATGCAGTTTTCGCATGTTGGAGTGGACCGAAAAATAAGTGCCCAGGCCACACCGCCGAGATGCGCATTACTACAGGTGAAATGGTTCAGGGTTCTGTAAAATAGCTGCCTGGCACAGTACCTTCCTAATTATGAGGCTTTGTACTATTGTTGAAGGCCACTTTATCATTAATAAAGGAATGAATATGCTTTATGTGTTAATGACTAGTGCTTTTTCAATATATTGTGTTCATTTTTTTTTGTTTTTCTTTGGTTTCCTTTGTTTTTCATGCTAGACAAACACAAATGGTACACTTTTAAACTTGTCAGTCCAAAGCTGAACATGAATATCTGTCATGCATGTGACAGCTTTAATGCTGGAAAGGTTGACGTGTATAGCATGTACGTACACGCTGTGACATCTCAACGGCACGCTCGGCTACTTGCCCCAAGGCCGTGGTGTTTAATGCCAGTGATAGCAGTCTCACTTTGGTGCAGATAAAATGCAAATGCATCGGTTTCCTGCAAGATGTCAATGCAAAGTACAAAGCCTGGGTAGTCAAATTAGTCTGGAGCTCTCCACTACAGTATTCTTCATAGCTACATATGTCACTTTAGGATGTGAAACCCTACATGCCACAGGTAGGATGTGTTGTTTTTTAGATTTTGTAACCTCTTATCTATGTTTTGCAACATTTGGCTAATTTTAGTTCTCAAACAGTTGTTAAAGATGAAACCGAAGCAGTTCTTGGCATGGTTTCCTGCTTGGATTAATTTGCTAATTGCAGTTCTTTGAAACTTGCATCAATGCTAGAAAGTTCAAATAGCAGGCAGTTGAATTACAGGAATGTTGTGGATCATGCATTTCAGTTCTGACAAATGCAAAGTAGCGGTCCCCTCCATGCATGAATAGGTGCCCCTAAACAAATACATATTCGGGTGTGTGATTGTGACACATATCAAGGGTCGACAGAAGGCCATGTGGAGCCAGTGTGATGTTCTTCATGAAGGCTAAAATAAAATTGTACAACAGCTGCTGTACCATGCAGAAAAAAATTGGTCATTTAGTGTATGATTAACTGACCATGAATAGCATCTTACTCGGAGTACGATGTGATATATAATATCTGGTTTAGCATCCCAAAACAACTACGGCTATGAGGAACACAATAGTTGAGGGCTCTGGCATAATTTCGACCACCTGGGGTTCTTCATGCACTGACACTGCACGGTGCATAACGGCCTATTGTTTTGCCTCTATTGAAATGCCCCTGCTGTGGCTGGAACCAAATCTGCATTTATGGGTTCAGCAGCCAAGCACTCTAACTACTGAGCCAGCGCAACGAGGCCAAGTATCAAAATGCATGCCATTACATTTCCTTTTAGCCTGTGGTTTTCTTCACAGAACTAATGTATACAAGGAAAAGTAAATAGCAAGAAAACGCTAGTTTTATTGTACATTATATTCACATTTCAGCAAACATTCTCTAGGAAGAAATTTCTCATAATATTTGCATGGAAACCATGAACATCTTACAAAAACAAAACAATGCACTTACTGCACTCCAATTGTTAATGGGCAAGGTTGCATCTATGCTACTACACTGCACTTACCACAAAACCACAAGCCCCATCTGCTTTGGCCATTCACTTGATGAAACTAACGGAGACAGATGTCGCACACCACAGACTGGTCGTCTTGCAATATATCTCTGCATACGTTGCATTTCAATTTCATGCCTTTCCACTTAGCTTCAACTGTTGCCAGCATTACTAATCACCCATCTTTTCTGAAATTCCTTTTTACGCGGTTGGGATCAGCATCCTTGTTAACGATGGTCTCTGGCATTCTCGATGCTATCATTTTCACATCTTCCTCACCTGGAAGAACGAAGAAAATGACAAGCCTTGAGCAGACAAAAATTAGACTCCTAATCTCCACCTGTAAGGGTATGATGTGCCAGCATTAATGGCTCTTGTCTGCAGATCCCACTGTGTATTCCTGTTAATTTACATGCCCTTTGCTACAAACTTTATTACTTATTCCTTAATTCATGTCTCTGTTATCTCAGACATACTCATTGGCATACGGTTGAAGGCTGCCCTGTTATGTGATAGACAACCTGGCATAGACCTCTGTAAGCCTCAAACCAAACTGTACAAACATGCCTCCATGGCCTAGGAGTAACCTTTGAAACGTCCCAGAAAACGTCTAGCTGAAACGTCGCAGAAAAAATATAACTTTGTAAGCTTGAGTTAACAGCTCCTGCCATGTCGTGTGGCCTCGTGACATTTGGCTCGTGGCACTTTTGGCTTGTGCACAGGGTCCATCTGGTAAATACTGGTTAACATGCATGAAAAATACATTTTCACACAAACTAGTGGCAAATGGTCAAGTGGTGCACTACAGATTCTAAAATGTATACCTATATGCATGCAAGGATGGCATCATCACATAACATGATCAAGAGTTCTGTCAGCACCTGCAGTTACATGGCATTTCAATGTCCATTAAAGGACCACCTCAGACAATGGTTGTTACCACAAGACCTGTTCTAACAGCGTACTGACACCATTCCACTGAGCGATGGACATGTATATGCATACCCTAGATAGCTCATGATTGTGGATCTCATTTATTTCTAAGATTTCCAAGGAGTTCCTGTCGTCAGAAACCCTACACTTTATGAAATCGGGACAGCTGTCTTGAAAGGTGATGAAAAGAAATAACCAGGTTACCTTGCCGCAATGCTAAATTACAGAGGGTGAATATGCTGCATGAAGATACCAAGAAGCTTATACAAAGAAAAGTCTGAGTGAAATGGCAGGATTTTTGAAACATTGAAATAAACTACAAACTATACTTAGTCAAACCTATCATCGAGGAATGGAAATCATGCAGTCATCAAAAACACATTGAGGACATTTTAGGTCATCTTCACAAAACACATACCCATACCTGACACACAGCTTCATACTTATGAAAGAGGACAAACCAATATGCAAGGAGTGTGGAGATGAACTAACAATAAACCATATCTTATTCACACGTGCGCCAGAGTCGAGAAAATAAGAGGGAAACATTTTGGCAATTTTACAACAGATCCCTTTCCATCCCAGCATGATCCTAGGAGAGACGTGCAAATTTCCTGCCATTTTTGGTTTCCTAAAATGTTCCTAAACAAGCTACATCCTAAAGAACATTTTAGTCATTACACACAAAATAAAAACATTAAACCTTGCTCTTGGTGCATGGCACATTAGTCGCTTATGCGCCATAAAAATCAACACAACGCTGTAAGGTATACCTTGGTTAGCTATGTTATATGAGACAAGCTTTCGGTCTGGTGTGGTCCTTATTCACGTGGCAGCGCTGTCATGAGGGGATCTATGTCACAGCGATCGGAAAGTGACCTATTCCAATAATTTTGAAAACTAAAGGCGATTTTACAGATCTCTATAAAGACGCGCGGATGTTTGGTTTCGAATGGAGTGCTCAACTGCTTTATCAGCGTCCGCCTGCTTTGACAGCCTGGAGTGAAACTGTTAAAGAGAACACATTTTTGTACATTAACGCGTTTCTGAAGGCGTTGCATTCAATTACGGGGCCCGCAAGAAGCAGCTATAAATGTCAAACGCCGCCTAGGTAGGCTTTCTAGCAAGACGGTGGTGTTGCGTGGAAAATCGCTCCTCTGGTCCATGGCTGGCGCCGCTGACTTGAAAGGCGAACTGTTCAAACTTATAGCTACTGACCACACCTGAAACATTGAATTGTGCATGGTCAAGGCATAATTTCTCTAACACTGAGCACTGGCAGCTATCGATTTCGAGCCCAATATTATGAAAATCCGTCCTCTCTTCGATCATTGATACGTCGGGTTGAACATATATGCCCCTCGGGGTAGGCCAGCTGTGGGAGCATGGATTGCATGGCACACGCTGCAAAATTCCAAGAGTCAGCTTCTGCAACGAAATGTGCAGCGCGCATTTTCTACCGCGTACCTAAGTCCGGCGACGCATGCATATCTCCCGCTCGTTTCAAAGCTGCGCGGCCGTTCAGTCGGGTCACGCTAACCTGGAGCATGCGGAGGTTTAAACTCATCATCAGCTGATTATACCCACTGCAGGGCGAAGGCCTCTCCCATATTTCTCCACTTAACCCGGTTCTGTGCTAGCTGCATCCACTTGACCCCTGCGAACTTCTTAATCTCATCCGCCCACCTAACTTTCTGCCGCCCCCTGCTACGATTTCCTTCCCTTGGAATCCAGTTTGTTACCCTCAGCGACCATCGGTTACCCTCTCTTCGCACTACATGTCCTGCCCATGTCCATTTCTTCTTCTTAATTTCCACTAGAATGTCGGTAACTTGAGTTATTTCTCTGACCCAATCTGCACGCTTCCTATCTCTTAATGTTACCCCTACCATTTTTCGTTCCATAGCCCTCTGGGTTGTCCTCAACTTAAGTAGAACTCTCTTGGTTAGCCTCCACGTTTCAGCCCCATAGGTGAGTACAGGCAAGACGCAACTGTTGTATACTTTCCTCTTGAGCGATACCGGTAACGACGAGAAAAAGATGCAGGCTGAGCACTTTAGTCCAGTCTTCCCCTAAATACCAAAGAACATTGCTGTTCGTAGGGAATTCGGATCAATCGCGCTTCTGGCTTTCCGGTTGTGCACTTATGTATTGCGGTGCAGCAGGTCTTCGCCTCGACGAGTCGCCGTGCAGCTCGCCGCAGTAGAAGTGTAGGCCTCTAGTAGATTCGGCATATTTTCTGCCACGGCTCTGAGGTAGAATTGGAACGAAGAATTTAACTAGAAACATCCTGTTTCCTCTGTCTGCATGTGAGAAACGAGCATAATGCTACTTCACATACAGCGCGTATACATACCTTGGACTGCCGAATGTTCTGCACGGCGAGGTTGTGTGTTGTGCCGGCGCTAGATCTTCGGAGGTCGATGCAGGACCTAAGACAGTGTAATTGCTAGGAATAGCACGCTTGCATTACGGGCAGATCGAGGTTAGTTTAGTGCGAAGCGAAGCGAAGGCTGCTCGTGAATGTGCGTATCTCGATGCCAGCTGGTGGAGCTGGTGCAGTACGTCGCGTCGCCTGCAGCTATGTGCGTGACAGCGATGCCGTACACAATCCTGAGGAAGACCGTGATCTATGAACAGATGAACTCTTCGTAGCAGCTCATCGAGAGTCGCGGCTAGCTGATATATCATAGATGATTCACACGTAGAAGCAGAATGTGGCCATACGCGTTCGACGTGCATATAGACGTCCGCCGTATTTTTACGAGAATCGAATGGGTACGCGGACGTACCTTTAGACCCTTCGTATATATAGTTTCATAAAAGTACCAAAAGCAACCAAAGCAACCTCGAATATTCACCAGCTGTTACTGCCTGCAGTTCCTTTCTGACAAGCGATATTAACCGGTCATACAGCTTGTATTTCCTGTCTCTATCAGATACATTGAACACTGAATTATTAATTGCAGACGCGTAGCCTAGCTGACCGCAAAAAGGAATTCGGAGGTAAATGACGTACAGCCTTAGAGCAATGGAACAGAACACTGCAGGAATAAATAAATAAACTGCAGGTCTTTCGTACAAGGTCAATGTTTCGTATTTGAAGGCGGAATACCTTCGGCAAAACAACGAGGTAAGCAGCCCACGGGGAGCCAAATTTCCTTGCGTCGAGTGAAGCGCACAATGCACAGCCGAACGCAAAGCCCAGAGCAAAGCTAGAAATTGCACTACACGAAAAAAGCTTCCTCTGCAACTGTACGTCACAATCAAGCGCGTCCAAACTCCGCGCTTGATTGTAGCAATCATGTAGCAATCATGTAACAATCAAGTGCGGATTCCTCGAATCCTCCTCGATTAGCGAGGAGGATTTGATATGAGGGTGCGTTCCAATACCCCCTCGTAGACGTCTACTTAGACGGCTACGCGAACAGCCGCCATCTTGGGACGCGTTCCAATTCTCGCGAAGCAGTCTCGCGAAGACGGCTTCGCCGAAGTCAACATCGATGCAGACTACTTTGCTGTCTAAACATGGCGGACAGAGCGCGTTTCGCGCTGAGCGAATCGTGCGTGAGGTTGTTTCAGTAGTTGTACGGTGGTCGTGCTCTTTGCGAACGCCGGAGTATATGCATATGAACGATCTTTCAAACGTGAGTTGTTACGTCAATGTATGCGCTAGCTAGAGGCTAATTTAGCTGTCTTTATGGTCGTGAGATTCATAGCACTGCAGATTCTTTTACCGCGCTTATCGATGAACTCGTCGCTTTCTGGGCACCTCGCCGGGAGTCAGGACGGCTGCTGTACGGCGCACGTGTGTGTTTCTATCTTGCTGTAGTAGCCGCGGCAAACTCTACCGCGGATTTTCAGTTAATCTCGGAAGAACGAACTCGCCTGACGATGCCGACTTGTTGCGCACTGATTTTTTTTTTGTGCCTGCTTATTATTAAAACAAGTTGTTGTATTTGGTTTCCTCGTCTAGTGACTACAGACAAGGTGTAACGGCACAGTTTTTCGTTTGCTGTAGCCGGTTATAACCTTTCGTCCGTAATCCCCTCAAGTTTACAGTATTTTGCATGTTTTCATTCTTACAGCTGTGTGAATGAGACATCTGAGAAGCATGTACACTTCAGCATCAGTAATAAAAAAGGAAAAACGGACTAACGTTCTCTTCCGTCAATTCGTGATAGGGCTCATTGCGTGAGAAGTCAGTCTGCTACAAGTTAACCTATTAATAGTCTATCTACGTTGTGGCGATTAAACATGTAATATTGTTGCTGCAAAAAATCGGCGAACCGTTAAAAACGTGATTTTCACCTATATTGTCTTAAATCTTTAAAGAAAACAGCGTTATAATAGTTCTTAAAACGGTTTAGTTCAACCTTTATGCCGCGAGGTGACGCTAGGCGTAAACAGATGGACGCGTTCCAATACACGAACCTGTAGACGTCTACGTAGACGTCTACGAAGCAGTCTTGCTAGACGTCTAAGAATTGGAACGCACCCTCCTCTGGTGGCCAGCATTCCGCCAAAAGGACCCAAAAATCCGCTAAAAACCCGCTAAATATTTTCGAAAAACCACCAAAATAACCGCTAATATGTACTGCGGTGCTGGATGTAAAAATACTTGCACTGGACCTCCTGCATGGCTTACAAATGGAAGGAAATGTAATGATTCGGTGCCACAGCCTTCAGCAGAACACGCTAAGCAAAAGCGAAACCAGAATACGCAGCGCCGTCGGAAGTAGCGTCTGCTTGTGCGTGCATTACAAGCAGCCCCGAGCCGAAGAGCTGGCAAATTGTATCGCATAAATGTGGCTAATAAAGAAAAAAGGTTTTTTTCGAGCGTATATTTGGACTAATTGTAGCGCATATAGTTCCCGGCCAGCGTCCAATGCAGCTCACTACACAGTACTGTTCATCTTTCCTCAATTTTTTTTCTCATATGCAAGAGAAACTAAATAGGCCGGCAATTGTACCGTTTTTAAGCGTAGTGCGCAGTAAATTGCTAGAAGGGAGATGTGCATTTTTTCACCGGTTTATTATGAACATCTTGAAATATAAATGAGGATTACACCAGACGGGTACGTATATCATATCACACTGCTCGTAATTACAAACAGAACATGAGGGTGTGTCCAGAGAACATTAGCCAAAAGCAACGCTATGCAAGCCTTGAAGCAGAGTCAAAACCAGTCAAAACACAAACGAATCGGTATCATCATCGGAATCCTCGTCATCCACCTGGAGAACTGGCTGACACACAGCACTTCCTGATGTAGACGGCTCGCTCAGTCCGCTGTAAGTGGTATCAGTCCCAATGAGTCGGGTAACCCTTTCTGGCAGCTGATAATCAAAACATCCTTTGTTCTTCCTCTTCGGCCCCGCTCTGATCACCATAATGGCGTTCACAGTAGCTGGCGCGAGCCTGTTTCGTAGTTTTGTTTTCAGCAAGCTCAATTGGCTGAATGATCTTTCCACTTCCGCGTTGGAGTAGGGTAGCACCAGCATTGATATAGCGAAGTCCGCTAATTGACTGAACGGGTTTTCGCCAGAAGAGTCTCTATAATTTTTTACTTCACACCAGAAGTTCTCAGTCGATGATGTATTCGTCCAAGGGACAGTTGTGATGCTCTTCCATTGGCTTTCGGCCGCATCTATCTTGGCTGGCGGTACACCTACTGCTTCCATGAGTGGTACTAGTGAAGGCTTCAACACAGACAAGGCTTTCTCAACCGCCAACTGTCCCACGTTTTTTAACGTTTCAATGTTCTTAGGAAGCCTCTGGCGTATCTGCTCGATGAGAGAAACCAGGAATTTGATGCATCGCTTTCGCAATATGTCTTCATCTTCGGAATTAAACCCCGCTTCCTTCATTTCCTGCATGTGTTTTTCAAACAAATAGCCCAAGTACGGCTTTGGATCAAGATGGTCCTCTACTTTGGTCGTGATTATGTCGATGTTTACAGTTGGAAGCACCACTTTTTTGATGAGGGCAGACAGAAGTCGTACGAGGTCGTCCAGAAGCTTTGTCTGGTCTGCATTCTTAGCTTCAAAGGACTTGTTCACTCTTTGGATATCCTGAAGTATTGGCTTCAGGAAGAGCAAATAAGCTTTGTTGGCGTTGTCAGAGTACATAGAGTGCAGCACTTCCGCGTTGTAGCATTTTTCCGTCAGCCTAACAGTTTGGAAGTGCACCTTCAGCTCATCCCATTGGTCCAACACTCGCTCCACTGCTGTCGCGATCGAAAGCCATCTGGTCGAACAAGCTTGCACGATCTTTAAAGGCGCTTCCCCGCTATTTAGCAGGCCGTAAAGTTTCTTGTAAGCTTGCTGCCGGGACGAAGACCTAGCAAACCAATTGTAAGTCTCACTAACAAGGTAGTCTAAGCTTCTTGGGAGCCCTTCTGCCACGGCGGCTGATGTCGCCAGTTGAAGCGAATGGCAGACGCAGCGAATCAAAACTAGGTGTGGCACATCAGCTTTCAGCAGCTGATGAACGCCGTTGTTCACACCTGTCATCACACTTGCGTTGTCTGTTCCGATTCCAACCAAATTTTCTAGTTTCATATTGTGGTCCTTCAGAGCACATTTTATGGCCTCAACAATGCCGAGCGCATCGCATGTTTGTAGCACGCAAAGGGACAGAAACGTTGTCACTATTGATGACGTTTCTTCACTGTGGTAAATCACACAAACTGACAAATACTTTGTCACCGAAATATCGGTTGATTCATCAACAATGATGCTGTACTTGCTGTTGCCAATATCACATGCAAGGTCTTCTTTAAAGTGGGGGTAGAGAACATTTTTGAGCACTGCAGCACATTTAGTTCTCTTCATTCGGTAGCCTTGGGCAGCCGCACTGTCTGGGAATGATTGCTTGATGAATTCTGCGAGATGGTCAGCAGTGATGATGCTGCAATGTTCAGCTATGAACAACGCCGCCTTGCCTTCTGCTGTGCTCGCTGCATCGCTTTCAGCTCTTTTGGAGAAAGTAATCTGCTTTTGAGACGGGCCAAATATTTTAGCAGCATTCTGGTGCTTTTTTGTGTCCTTGTGCGCCTTCAAATCGTTGTATTTGCATCCAAGTTGGCAACGGCAGAACTTACATTCGGCAACCTTCAGTCCATCGGATGTTACCTAGCAGAGAAGCCAGCTGCGTAGGTCGGGGTCTTTAAGCCATTCGTCTCTAAACTTTTGAGCATACTTCACTTTCGGCGTTTTTGGCATGATGTCCCTTGCACGTGTTCACCGGGTAGCCAAACTGGGACTTCTGGCCAAGAACCACAGACAATGCACGGACTGCTTTTTATTTTGCATCGATCACATATATAACAGTGAGAGCAAGGGAAGGGGAAAACACAGTGAGAGATAGCGTTGAAAGTGGAGTGTTTGAGAACAATTACGGCAGAATAACCTGCGCTTTTACGAAGCAGGCGAAGCTGGTACGCGTGTCAAGTAACTGCGGACCGATCGGCGTCGACGTGTTTATATCCGCGCGCCTTGCAGGGTCGACGCACTCGGCGCGCTCGGGCAATGCATGGGATCGTTTGACACCTTAGAGCAGTCGCGCGCAGAGAGGCAGCAGAAGCGAATATATACGCAGGGGGCACTACCCCAGGCGTATCATATAACTGCCCACGCCAACCAAACTGCATCGCGCGAAAGACCAGGCGCGGCTGCCGCTGTTTCAGATCACCCCGTAATTTCTCGCCCATAACCTGCAGGCATCTTTTAAACCGAGAAGAATAACAGAACTTAACATTTCGTTCAGATCCACTAAAAATCTGCTGAAAAAGCTTGAAATCCACCAAAACAACGAGACCCGCCAAACAAAGATTCATAATCCGCTAAAAAAACCGCTAGCCGCTAAATTCAAAATTTTCCCGCCAAGGCTTCAAAAAAATCGCTAAATTTAGCGAGAAATCCGCTAAAATGGCAACACTGAGTATGCGAAACGCTTCGACTGAAATAAAAGCGCGAGCTGCGCGACCAACGGACCAACGCGCCAAACACCGACACCGCCGATACCTACATTCTTACATAAATTAAAATTACTAAGAAAATAAACAGTAATCTTTTTTTCAGCCGAAATGTTAAGTTATAAATAAGTATTATATATAGTTCACTTGCTGTTGCGCACATTTTTTTCTTTTGCTTAATTTATGATGACATAGCGTGACGTATTTTGTGCGTGACAGGAGCAGGATACTGCTAATACTGCTAATGCTGCCACGATGCATGTCAGCAGTTCAGTAGTGGCGCTGCATTCGCTTTTGCATTTTTCTTCATGGCGCCGTGCTTGAAGCTATAGTGCCTAGAATATACTTGAAGCCATGGAGGAAGCCATGCTTGAAGCCCTTGAAGCACATTCTTCCATGTTCAAGCATTTAACCAATTTAACCATTTAACTTTCGGCGTTAGAGGCAGAAATATGTGCTGTTATTATGCTGTTACATTTCCTCTTTACCGCTGTGGTTGTCATATGCTTTCCCAGTTTTTATAAGTCGGCAACCAGACCCTTAAATGGTGTGCTAAAACATTGTTGTACACTTGCAACGTCGGCGAACCGAGACCACCGACACGCGCAATTCCCCTCATCTTGGTAAGTTCGCTCCTATTTAAAAAATGTCCGTGCATCGGAAACGAGCTTAGGAGAGTACAATGATTTCAGCGGCTTCTGCGAGGTTAAAATGGTTCAGTGCCATTTATAATGTCAATGCGTGGGGGCAAGTACAGAACTTGGGCGAGCGCACTAAAAGCATGTTCGGAATGTATCGGCAGGAAGAAAGTAATTTATTGTTTCCGATGTAAAAAGTGCCAGTTATTCTCTGAAAAACGACAGGACCGTACAGAAACGTGCACGCAAGATTTGAAGTGATCGATGGTGTGATCAGCTTTAACAGCGCTTAGTTTTCTTTAGTTCGCGTTCTTTGACACGTCGTTCTTTGCATCTGTGCCCAACCTGAAGCACGGATTTTTTTGTGGGTTGTATTCGTTTTTAATTCGTACTTTTAGCTCTAGAGTTTCGCCTATGTACTTCGAAAAACTGCAAAAAAAAAAAAGAAAAAAATCTTCGGTAGTCATGGTGTCCATGTCACACTCTTACCAACAATCTTTCTTTGCACGGTTCAGCTGACTTGAAGGGGAGCAGCGCACCAGGTTGCTTGAGGCGAATTTTTATTTCGGTTTTGCGGGTTCAAAAGTTTGCTCCATAAAAATCCAAACTGCTGCAAACTGTAGTACTGTACGCATGACCGTTCCGAGACCCACACATATTACTGCTGCTAAAGCCGGTCGCAATTGCTTTCTCATATAACTACATTGCCGGAGTGAAATAGATTGTTTACTAGGTGGAGGGTTTTTGCTGCGGCAAAAGCCTATTTTATTTACTTCACATACTTTACCACAAGAATCAATCTATTTTGCAGCCCTTATCTTTCCTGTACTGCTTCAGCCTTGAAAAGAACAAAGTACATAAAAAAAAAGTTCTGTTGGCAGATAAAGATATGTATTCTGTGGCAAGTTCATGAACAAAAACAAAATGGTAATACACTCCAAGAAACTGAAGCTCCTTCTTGACTAGAAGCAGCTGTGTCTGCAAAACCTTTCAATGAACTGCCTATCAACATTACTAGAATAAACTCGTTTGTTCTAGAAATGCCTTGATACAAGACTTCATGCGGAGATTGTGGCCCATGCAGCTTTCACTTCAGGAGCCTTGCTCTTTGCAGATCACAAGAACACTGGTGGAAGGATGGCTGCCATTCACTTGTAGCTGTTATCAGTTGGAACCATTTCAACTCATCTTGTGAGTATACAGTTCAAAATCTACAAAATGTTGCATGCATGGTAAGCAAATGATAGTAGCTTACTGATTGAAATAATAAAGATAATTTTGCTTCAGAGTGTGTTGTCCACTAACTTTTTTTATTGATAAAATGCTCTGACCAGAAAACAGTTGGTTTGCTCAACTGAGGAGAAAATTGTGGCTGAGATACATGCATTATAGCAATATTATTAGCAGCAGGTGCACTGCTCATCTCAGGCAGAGTGCTGAATTATGCGACGTGTATCAAATAAAGCAGTACCACGCATTAGCTGCTGGAACAGTCAAATGTATACTTAGTGGAAACACTTAAGATGAAGTAGACTGCAAATAGAGGCTAATTACTCATTAGCACCCACATAAGTGCAGCCATACAGGTAAAAAGGAAAGCTATATAAGTTTTCCAGGAGCTCCAGTAGTGAAAAATTTGATGTGGTCCAAGGAGTGAACCCTGGACCGTTGCTCATGTGGGGCAGTTTGTCTACCAACTCATCTAACCAGGACAACCAGTGGATGGTGGGGCTAGGCTGAATTTATCAACAACGCACAGGACTATAACTTGTGCTTCGATCCCATGGACACCAAAAAGGCCTTCAAGAACTGGCCCTTTATGTCTGATGGTGCACAGCTACACGGCACTAGTGCTGCACTATTGTTACTAAGGATCTTGCACTTGAATGTGCCCGTCGAACCTGTAAAGGGACAAACACGGACCAAAATGTAACAATATGTACTAAATTAGAATATGGTGTAAATGAAAAAAATGATGTCTCATTTAGTATAGATCGAGCACTACAATATCCAAGAATCAAGGATTTATTTTAATTTGGCACTGAAATTGCATAAAAACGACTGAAGGGATCTCTTGTGGTGAAACACTGTCATCATCCCTGTAACCACATAACCACGTCTCGAGAAAATGTCAATGATTTTTTTTAATTGCATGCGTTCTCTGTTCTGAGACAAGCACTCACCTTGTTTTATTGTATTGTTACATCCATGATCTCACTAGCGATATAACAATATTTTGAGTGCTGTCCAGTGTGCCTGTCAATAAAAAATTCACTCTATTCGACTATGCTGAACTGAATCCAGCTTCAGCAGAGAGTGGCCTGGACTAAATTTGGAAGTCACCATCATGCTCTACATAGCCGAATTAGCCTGAACGTCGGTGTTGGTCTAAATCGGACGAAGTCAAATTTTGAGGGTGGTTTGGACCAAATTTGGGGATCATCATCGTGTTTGCCATAGCCAAATTTTGTCAATGGGACAGCTCGATAAAAGCTCCGTCCAAGTCGGCTGACAGTTGCGTTGGCTGCTCACATTGAAACGGTGGGCGTGTATGCTTCATTGATTCGAAATAAAAAGAAAAAAGACAGGCTTTCCGGAGTTTCAGCGCGGGCGGAAGCCGCATACTCATGAAGAGGATTCTGTCATCTTTCATGCAAGATAAAACCTGAATTCGGATAATTCAAACTTTAGCAGAGCAAGACCGCAGTCATGTGGTATTTTCTTTTCCTTTCATATTTGTGCACTTTGTTTAAATGCTGGAAAAAACAATCATGCAGGAAGTATGTTAGTAGAAAAAACTGGGTCATTTGTACTTGAACCCCTTCTAGAACTTAATGAAGGGTACTTGGGCCTAAACTGAATATTAAAAAAATTGGAATAATTAATCTCAGCTAATTAACCAATTACATAAAATATAAGGAATACTCCAAACAGAACTGCACGAAGACAAATAATATGTCGTCAGTTTCAGTGAGCTGCAGTGCTCCGCTTTGTTTTGTTTTTTTAATCCTTTGTTCACATTACATGAAACTGTGCGTGTGCGCGTTTGGTCTATTCACCAACATCACAGTGGCCACCATTTTGCTGTTCATAGAGCGTTGCAAAAAACTGCTATGCATGTCTCATTGGCTCACCACAATTTACTCCGGATTTCCTCGCAAAAGCTATCTCCGGGGCAATAAAACGGCACGTGTGAGGTCATGTAAATACCCCTCTGTAAGCTTGTCATGAATAGCCAACAAAAGAATAAAAAACGGACAAATTATGAATAACCAAATTTATTGCTATACACAACAGCACTTGCAGTCTTAAAATTTGAAAGCGCTCAGAAAGACAAGGACGAGAGAGGTGGACAGGACAAACGCTTTTGTCTCGTCCACTTCTCTTGTCCTTGTCTTTCCAAGCACTTTCAAATTTTAGTATGCTATACTAGTTAACCCAGCAAACAACTTTGTTAAGCACATGCAATGTAGCTCTGCTATGGACCTTTTTCCAGTCGCGCCTCCTCTTGCAGACATCAGGCAAAGTATGTTTGGCAGGGCGGGTTACCGGGGCTCCTTCACATATTTTCTGCAGTAATTCTTTCACAATAGTAGGATGGGTTTATTTTCCTAGTGGCACTTGATCTCTTAGATTGCAAACCTGGCAGCATCTTTTCGTTTGTTGCAATAGCAGGCAGGGACAATGCATGCGGTCCTGAGGGCCGAGTACATGCTAGCAATGCATGTAATTATTGCGCAACAGTTTGTTGCGTCAATGACCCAGAAGACGTCTTTCATGGTTTTCGCACACGCAGTGAACTGCTGCCCCACTATGTAGAAATAGAGAAGGAGGCTTCACACATGTGCAGTAGCATTACTGGAAATAAGTCCATTGGCCCTTTTTCCATTTTATCCTGTCTCCTGCAGCCACCACTTCTGCAGCAATGTACTATGGCCACTCAGGATTGGAGTGCCTACTGAAGAGGTCAGAAGTGAATGGCCCACATACTAGGGGCAATGCCTGACACCCCTGAGTGCTGGGAACAGTTCATGAAGAGCATTTTCATAGGAAGTTTTATTGTAGGAAAAACAAATTTAGGGACGGTTAGTTCGACTGACTGCAGAAGAAATTCACTCACCAATGTATTACTATTCTCATTGTGCACTGTGGTGGCTTGGTCATTGGGTGCTTGACTACAGAGCCTGGAAACCTGGATTCGATCATTGCCATGTTAAAATGGAGACAAAATGCAAGGTGCCCAAGTGCTGTGCGATTTCAGAGTACATACATTCAAGAGCCTCACTTAGTCAAAAATATCTGCAGCCCTCCACTACAGCTTCCCTCATAGCCCGAGTCACTTTGGAACGTTTCAACCAATCCAGTTTTAATTCCATTATTTTTTTCACTCTCCAATTATTCCAATCCTGATTATATTCTTTTTCTATTTCTATTCGTCGTGGCTTTTGGTTCAACTTTGCTCCATCTTTCTTGTCCAAATATCTCCCTCCTCTCCCATAAATGGAGGGTGTGAAATACCTCTTAACACCACCTGCCACGGTTAGTAGGCAAAGGCTTCGCATGGACACTGACGCTGAATGCCTGACATTCTTCACGGTCAGCAAATGCTGTCGCATCAGTGCTCGTATAGTTCATTGCATTAGGCGGATGGGAGCAGAGATGCCAAGTAGTGAGGAGCAGTGCAGTAGCATGCCAAGAGAGGGTGTGCATGTTCTGCCCCTTGAACGATCACCACTGCTAGCCAGACCACAGTATTGTGACTGGCATGATTGTAAATGAAATGCTAACCTCCATTTCCTCAGCTTCTCACAGCTAAGACATTGAAGTTGAGCCCATGTCCTCTGTGGCAACAGAGGCACCATTTGCCAAATAAGTATGACTGCACAGAGCAGTAATGCTTTGTCACTGCCATTTTAATGCGTCAGCATTATGTAGATATGTCGGCAGTTTCGTGTCACCAGAATTGTCATCACAATTACATTTGAACGAAACAAGTTATAAGAAAAAGAATGGTTGCATTAGATAGAGGACCAAAAAATCTGAAAAGCCATTGTCTGCATTGTGAGCAAAAAATCATGGGCATGGCTCTGGCAAGTGGTAGCTGGCAGACAACATGGTCATGAATGACTAGTCATTGAGTTGTGTTATGGCATGAGACGTGACATGGCCGAATTGGCAGGCGCTGCCAACACAGGCTTCACCTGTGACATGGAAGGGTGAAATCGGAATCCAGCCCTTCAGGAGCCCTAGATCTAGAATTAAGACATTCGAGCCCTAGGCCACAAAGATACCTTTGTGTGGCTTGGTTAAAATGGTGCTTTAGATTTTTGTCGCGGTGGTTTTATAATGTGGTATCTTGCGACTATGTATGGGACAATGCAGCCGCAAGCTAAAAGCTTGATTGGTTTGTGGGGTTTAACGTCCCAAAGCGACTCAGGCTATGAGAGATGCTGTAGTGGAGGACTCCAGAAATTTCGACCACCTGGGGTTCTTTAACATGCATTGACGTCGCATAGCACACGGGCGCCTTGATTTTCGCCTCCATCGAAAAGCGGACGCCGAGGCAGGAATTCGATCCCGCGTCCTCGGGAACAGTAGTCGAGCGCCGTAACCACTGCGCCACCCCGGCGGGGTAAGTTAAGTTAAAAGCTTCTGAACAAGTGAGTGGCAAAGTGTGTTTACATGAAGGTCCACAAGGAAAACCGGCAACTGGCGCCATTAACGCTGTCATGCCATAACCTTAAAGGCAGAGTTTAAGCATCCCCCCCCCTCCCCCCAATATTTTTGTGAGCTCAGTACTTTGCAGGTTTGCTTAATGATCAAGAATTTCTCTAGCATTAAAGTTTGTAAAAGCGACATGGCAGCACCCTTTCTGACATTAAGAAGATGCTACATGGTTCCCCGCTCAAGGAATCCATATCAGCAGGAACATGGCAGTAGACATAAATAACACACACTGGTGGCTGTTCGTAGGAGCACAAGTTTGGAAAAAAATTCGAACGGCTGCTGAACTGTGCAGCTACCAACAGGAGTTATGCTCATTTTGGCAAAGCCTGAAGCGCAAAAAAGACAGCGATGTGAGAGAAACACAGGGCACAGTGCTAACTTGCAAATGAATTTTATTTGGAACCCAGAAGCATATAGAGAGGAAAGCACTACAAAAAGAAAAATAAGATGAGACTCATCGCACGCTCATGCCATGACCATCGAGGAATGCAATTTCCTTTTCTGACAGATTCACTGATGAAGTACCAATTAATGCACACAGCTGCATTCTTGAGAATCAAATGTGCCTCATCTTATTTTTTTTTTTTTTTAGTGTTTTCCTCTCTATATATGTTTATTCGCTCCAAATAAAATTCATTTGGAAGTTAGCGCTTTGCCCTTTGTCTCTTTCACATCACTGTCTGTTTTGCACTTCAGGCCTCACCAAAATGAGTAAACCCCACTAACTAGTCCAAGAAACAGCCCTGAGGAGTTATGTATTCATTTGCTTTTTCTTTTTTTATTACAAATTTGTCTCGTTCATGCAGAGAATACAGAACTGTAATAAAAAAATTTGTTGAATGCTGAGACAGTTATAGTACTCTCCGCTGAGTTCCAGAAATTTCACAGAGTACAGAAGCTCAACATAAAATATCAGAAAAAAAAAAAAACGGGAACAATTGGTTAGAAAAACTACCCTTGCAGCATCCTTCTTTGGCTGTGCCTTAAGCGCGGCTGCACGAGAGGAGGAGAACAAAGAATGCACTAGGCCGGAAGCATGTGCTGCCACAGCTCAGTAGTTTGGTTATGCCTTAAAATGTGTGGGAAGCTTATTTTTCCCTGTGGCCTAGAGCACCGCATCTACAACTGATTACCTAGGACTAGAGGATGACTGAAGCCGGCACCTGCTCTACAGAGCCGCCCTTACTCTCGCAGAGCGTTTCATCGTTGCAACTTTGCCTTTCACCCCTCTGACCCTAGAACCTGCAAGTGTGGTTTCTCCAGATCGAGGCACAATTTGGCCCTCACCGCTAGAGGTGTGCGAGGGGTTTGACCCAAAAGCTCGTACTCTGGCCGCTCAGAAGCCCTGTGCCGCAAGCTTGGGGGGGGCCAGGCCGGACACACCTGGTATTTACAACTGTTTTAAAGGCATGAATATGGTTGTGGTGTGCTAGGCGTCACAATACAGCAGTGTTTTGCAGCATCCTGCCCACACAAGAGTGTCTGAATTTTCTATACAGATGTTTATGCACCTTTACACCACACACCCCTGGCATGAACAGATCTTTGCTAGCTGTCAACGACTAAGCAGAAGGGCTGCTTGTGGGCTATCGAATTTTGACTTTTGTCTCTTCCTCTTCGGCAGATGTTTAGGTATCAGTTTCCAGATTCGCGGTATGCTGTCAGCTCTTCCACGTCTGTGTTGTGCCAGGCTTCGACAAGCCTCAGTAGAAATGGGCCGTAACACCTAGTCAAAGCATCTGCGGTCCACGGCCTTATCAATGCCATGAAAGGCACACAGTGAGCAAGATAAGCTTACAGAGTACTTAGCCACAGAATCAACCCCTTGCTCAGAGTTAAGAGGCAGCGTGCTTTTGTGTGAAGTGAGGAAACCATGTACCCAAATCTTGCCTTTCTTGCTAAGAACACATTATTCATTGCAGCCACAAGTTACAGCAGTGAAAAGAACTTCAGCGTTGCTGGATTCACAATCCAGGAGTGCCACAAATGTCTTAAGCATTCATCAATGCATAAATTGTTCTTGCATAATGACATAAAAAAAAAAGTAATTCTATGTTGTGCTGTGCCTCTATATATTCTACGAATTTCAATCTTGAACGCGACAACTGAGCAAGGCCTTTCAAGGTCAACTCATTATTTGGAAATTATTTCTTTCTGTATCATTCTGGGCCTGACCAGGGCCTTAAAGGGCCATTAAAATGATATTTGCTCTAATATTCTAGTGAAAGAAATCCAATAGAGAGGGTCTTTGTAAGTATTCGAGTCAAATTTAAACACTTTGCGTGGAGACAATTGACAACTAATTTTTAAAAAGTGCTCCTGGTTAAAGCTCTCAACTGATTAGGGAGACATGTTCCCCCGCGCAAACCTCCCCAATGATGTCATCGGGGCTTGCTGATTGTGCCCGCTCACTGGATGCTCCCAGGTGACCCTGGCGGAATGGAATGTGGTGGGGTGCTGTCTCAGCTTGTTTTCATTTTTTTTTCTTCCGTGCCGGCGTGCGTCCGGTTAAGCGTGCAGAGGACGAGCGTCATTTTCAATCACCAATATTTTTGGTATTACTGACACTAGCGTAAAAATGTGCGTATTGCAAAGAGGACTGATAGGATACCTGTATCTAGAGTGCGTTTTCTAGTTTTCGTAAATAGCTCTTCGTGAGCCCTTTAAGTCTGAACACGTTGCCATGCCAGACTCGGGTCTGTAACAGATTCCAAGCTAGCTCGGGCTCAGAATTTCCGCCCGTGCACATCTCTACTGACCGCATCACCTCACAAGACGATTTAGTACAATCATGTCGTATCCGCGCTCTCTCCTGACATGATCAGTGAACTGTAGGATATTCTTATGAACTCACGGAAGATGCCCTCATCAGCACCTCAAGACCAAAGTACCCGAGAGAACTATGGCGTAAGAACGCTCTCACCTACAGCAGCTCCTTGCTGGTGGACCTTGGCGACTGTCTACTTTCACAACTTCTTCACCGGATTTGGCAGCTCCTCGGTGAGGACTCACCACCCATGTTCCGCTGCTTCGAGAGCCCTTCTTCAGCTCTTGCTGATGCCCAAGCATCTGCATCTTGCCTTCCCAGCGGCCAGTGACACAACCATGGAGCTGACCAACCAGGTTCATGAGGTGGCTTTCCAGCTAGGCACAGCTGTCTCACCACTGGCAGACTCAGCAATTTCCTGCCTCGAGGCATGTTCTAATGAGCTTACTACCTCAGCTGACACACTCAGGAGCCTGTTCCAAGAGACCATTCACCATATTCCAGTCACCACTTTCCATCGCGCACAAAGAGCCATAACTTAACACTGCTGGTATGACTGGAAATTCCTACATCCTGCCATGAAGTGCACGTCTCGTGGTTGGGAAAAACCCCTCAAAACCATTAATGGTAACTCGTGGCTCCCCAATGCGGCCACCTTTTGTGGTAATTGATGAGACCTGTCGTATTCCGTTCCTTGTCAACAATGGTTCAGAGGTCCAGCGTGATCCTTCAAAAAAAGCCATCGGGCCTAGCTGGCGGGGAAATCGCAACGGGCTGCCATCTCTTCGACCTTAGTGACATACAGACTTCGCTCCCTCACCCTCAACCTGGTACTCTGCCACACCTTTTGATGAGTGTTCGTCATCGCTGACATTGACCCAATCATCAGTGCAGATTTCCTATCATACTTTCACTTGGGCTTCATTCAGCATGCAGCCTGACAGACAGCTTCACTCGGCTATCTATATCTGGCGTTGAGTCTAACCTTGTCCCCACTGGCATCGGCATGCTGATACCTTCACCCCCTTTTGAGAACATCCCGATGTGATTTCAGTAACTGGCGAAGCATTGCAATCTCACCCAGCCGCCAAAGCATATGGTGTGACCACCACCAGCAGCACGATCACACCTCTTGTTTGGTGGTCACCTGCTAAACGGGAGTTCAATCATGATGCAGCTCGACGTTATACACCCATCATCCAGCGCATAGGCTTTGTCATTCCATCTCATATCTAAAAAAGATCCAAGTGACTGGCGCCCGTGCGGTGACTATGAAGTGTTGAATGCCAAGACTGTCCACGACAGCTATCCACTGCTTCACATCACATCTGAATGGCTGCACCATTTTTAACAAAGTTGACCTGGTTAGGCACATCACCAGATACCCACTGTGCTTGCCAGCATACCTTAAACAGCCATCACAAAACTGCGTTTGTGCTGTTAGAGTATGTGTGGATGCCCTTTGGACTTCAGAACCCAGTTCAAACCTTTCAGCAGTTCATTGCTAAGGTCTCAAGAGGCCTCCCAGCTGTGTTTTCATACATCGATCATTGATGTATGCGAACACAGCCAGCAATACAGTCGTGCCCCGTTAATACGACCCCCGTTAATATGGACGACCTGAATTATAGACAGTTTTTCTGGGGACGAAATGTTTTCAATGTATTTATGCCTCGTTAATATGGGAACTCGCTGTCTGGGCAATGGACAGGGAAAGAATGCACACAGCTTACTTAGGCCCATGTATTTTTGTCTTGTTAATATGAACAGCATTTGAAAAAAGCAGAGAGTGCGCAGGCTGCGAACCTACGTGACAGCCGATACGGCCGAATGCCTGAACAAGTCCTGTGGGGTTAAAAAGAACCAAAGCAGGCGTGTCGTCGTTTTATGAAAAGTGGGGGGGGAGCGCAAGAGCGGAAAGGAACGTACACAGCAAACCGAGGGTCAGCTAAATAAAAAGACCCTGAAAGGAGGGAACCTGGAGATTTTTGGGCGCAGTGGAAGTGTTGCAACGAGAGGCCGCAGTCGGGAAAACAGCAACATGTGGTTGCAATAAGTTCTGCTGAACGTGAACAGAGAGGCTGGTAAAAGCGTAAGAAAGAAATAGCAGGGAGAAAGACAAGCACGTAAAGTGGCGGCAGGAACTGAAGTTTTTTTTTCCCAGATCACAGTGTGTGTTCCATGAAGCCGTTAACGCTTTTCGGTCAAACTCGCGAAGTAGAGCGACAAAAGAAAGGCGACGAGCATGCAACCGGGACTGGGCGTCCCGTCCTGGACGTCCTTCTTTTTTATGCTCCTGGTTTTCGTCACTGTTGTGCTGTTGAACTGCCACATTTTGCACCCCAGGCGGTCCGCATGTCGGCTTCGCTTTGAGTCAACGATGCGGCCTTGACAAGGTCTGATCTCTTTGTAGTCGGCTAGCCGTCATTCTCAACTGCACCTGAGCTTGCAGTGTTTGTTTCATAGAAACACATACAAACGGCGCCAGGAAGGGCTGTTCGATAGCCCTCTGCATAGCAGCCTGCCAACTTGACTCCCTCGCTTCCTTACGGAAAGAGTACAAGGCAAAAAAGAGAGAATCAGAAGAACGGAACAGCAGAAAGGTTAACTAGGCAAAAAAGTGCAAAGAATCAGGAACCTGTAACCCTCAACATTAGTCCGACTTTTGACATGGTTTTGGATAAACGCAAAAGAACGGAGCTGAACGTAGGCTTGAAGTGGGAAATCTGTGACCATCTCAGTCAATCCAAGCCGTGAGGGACTGGGCCCAAGTTAAACTAGTCCTCAGCCTCGCCAGGTCGACGGTAGCATTGATACAACAGGACTCCGATAAATGGCTCAACGTCAGCATCGCAACGTCAGCAGCAGTCCGGCCGCGCCCAGCACAGTTCTAAGAAATGGAGTTAGCCTTGTTAATGTGGTTCGGGAATGTGCGCGAATGGTGCTGTCGTGAGCGACTAAATAGTTCAAGAGAAGGCTTGCTGCCTTGGCAACATTATTGGTACGTACCTTTCCTTCTCCTCCGTCTTGATAGGTTTTAGCTTTGATGACTTACAGAATGTTTTGTTCAGTAAAACAGAGTGATGTTTACTGAGAAAAATTATTCTACGATATATCTAGACATTACTGACTTTAGCTACTCAAGAGAAGGGCTGACAAGGTTTAAGAAGAAACATGGCATTTCAAGTCGACGGATTCATGGAAAAGGGAGTAGCATCAATAGCTCGGATGTTCTTAATTACGAATTTAATTACAGAAGCACTTTTTAATTACAATTTTTTTTCTCAATAAAATAGTTTTCGTTTTTATTCATGACTCGTTATTATGGACGACTCATATTATGGAGAGTTTTGGTCGGAAACCAAAGTGTCCGTATTAACGAGGCACGACTGTATGTCTATAGATAACGAGAACTACCTGCGTGCAGTTTACAGTGCCTCCAACAGCACGGCCTGGTTGTGAATTCCAACAAGTGTGTATTCGCCGTTTCCATGCTCACTTTTTGGGCCATTACAACTTATAGCTTATTTACCAATTGCTAATATTTACTTATTTGTCAACTTTTGCAAGAGTGAAATTCTCGCAGGAACAAAAAAAAAAAATAAATAAATTCCTTTGCTGCGGGGTTCGACTGCATGTGCTCTATATTTTGACAGGGTTGAAAATGAAACTTGCAGTGCTCCGCAACCATTACCGTCTGCTGAAGTGGACTAAAGCATAAGTCAATGCAATAGGTGCCAGAGAGGTTTATATGTGAAATACCCCATTCTTACTTTCAAATGAGGAAGTGCTTACTGAGGAGTTTGAGGAAGAGAGAGATGCGTGCAGACTGATCTGGGCTTTGGGCCGTTTGCAAGCAGCCTTCATTATTCAAACGTTCACCTGTATTAAACCATTTCATCCGCTACATTTGGTGGAGGTGCTAAGTGAAAAAAACATCCTGGATTCACCTGTACCTCGTTGCAGTCGTCGTGTGGCAGGTTTGCCATCTTTATCTTCTCAAGAGTACCTGCCAATGGCTACCATCCAAGCGACGCAGACTCAGGAACAGTGAGCTGAAGGAACGACGACCTAGAGATAGGCAAAGCGGCTCACTTCAGTGAGCGGCTCAGAACAGCTCAGCTCACTGAAGTGAGCCGGCTCATTTGAACGGTTCATTGGCTCACTTAAACCTGGGTCGTTCAGGAGCGAACAGTGGTCTATTGGAGAGAGACAAAGACAACTTTGCCTCTCTCTCGATCACTGATCCGCACCCGTTCGACCTCCCGAAACTAAACGAAAGCGTGGAAATATTTGTGTGTCCATCCTATCTCCCCTCATGGTGACTACCAAATCCCAGTAAACAGCAACATTCATATTTTTTTAGATGCGATTCTTTCTCTTTAAGTCCACTATATTTACTGGAGGTGCACCCATTCCCCAAGAGAGGATTTCGTTCTTTTGGTACCCTATCGTTTCAAAATTATCTGAATAACATTGGCCATCATTTAACACACTGAGAATTATCCTTAATAAATACTTCGTGCCATCAATCTCTAGCCCAAAATCTCGTGTGGACTGACTGTTAATAAATATTGATAGTGACAATGTAGACAGGTATAGATAGTGAATTATAAATATAGAGAAAGTAGATTACCTGATTCGAGGTCCCTCTTATATTCCTGGAGACAGTGAATTCAGGAGGAGCCTAAAGTATAATGTAAATGCATCATTATTTTTTAATGCAGTGTGCGCTTTGTAGCTCGAGTCCGCGTTAGTCCTTTTTCACTTTCTAACCCCCCCCCCCCCCCCCCCCCCCCCACACACACACACATGCTTTCTCTAGCTGATTCGTTTTTCATATATTTTTATAACCCGGTTGTTCAACTTTGCGACAGTTTCTCTCAATGCCCACAGCTCTCAGCACCCCGGCTTCTCCCATTGCTTCCTTTATTCCTGGCAACAGGTTTCTGGCCCGGTCCCCTAACCCAAACTTGTTCAACCTTCCTGTTTTTGCCGCCACATACATACGCAGACCGTATTTAATTCATTCGTTCATTTTGTGTCTACTTCAAGCCGAATCGCTCCCATTCATGCTGTGAAGCGTGGTTTTAATTTTCTTAAAGCATCGGTTCCCGTTTAGAGCACACGACGTGCTGCAGTCGGTGCTGTTCGTGACTGAACCAGATATTTTTTTCTGCTGGGCTGGCTGCAGGGCTATGCATTCCACATTTGCCCTGTTGTAATGCAGCTTGAGAAAACTATGCATAGCAGTCATTGGAAGCAAAACAAAAGACTTATCAAAACAGCGGCGACCACCCGAAGCATGCACACATTGTGGCTGCCAGGTCGCCGGTGCGGGGCTTCGACACAGCGCTGAAGCACGACGACGGGCGAAGGATTGTGTAGACAGCACACTTTTTTCTTTTCTTTATATGCCGGCCCAATCCACCTGTGCCTGCCCACTGGAGTTGCTTTCTCGTATTGCTAATAGATGGCGCTGAAGTCGCAGCAAACAGAAGACATAACTCTGGCAGAACGGTTCCTAACAGCACTCCAAAAGAAACGCTGCTCATGGTTCCCAATAGCTCACTGAACCAGCGGCTCTCTAAAAGAACCACTGCTCACTAAGCGACGGCTCTCCAAAAGAGTGGCCGCTTAGTGAGTCGCCACTCATTTCTTGCTCTTTTGAAAGACTGCTCAAAAGACAGTCGAAGGCGAGAAGATGTTTGTGAGAAAGGGCGGGAAGCATGGCCTCGGAGATCACCCCCGCAAGCGTGGGGATGATCTCGGAGGCGATGTGGGACAGCAGACGCTTTCTCGCAACGCTAATAGATGACTCCGAATTCACAGTGAGGATAGGGAGCCTACATGCGGCGCCCGGCTTAGGGTGGTGACATCTCGTGCCAGGGTTGCCTATTTTGGCTAAAAACGGCAATCAGGTTTGGTGGGCTACCATGTTAATGCGGAAGCACTTAAGCAGGTATGACAGCGATACCACTTCTATAAAAGATGATCATGCACAATGAAGAAAAAATACAGGACTGCGTCGCACCGTGAAGGAGTCCTTTGTTCCCCTTACTTTTTCTTTCATGTGAGTGACGTGACTTCCCACACATAGTGCAACATAGTACAAGTCTTAGTGCAACAATCTCAGTATTGAGTGTCTAGGGAGCTTCGCAGGACGAAGGCTATCGATCGAACGGAGCTTCAAAGCAGTGGAGAGAATGCTAAAGGTTTTGGAGGATATGCAGGAGGTGCGCCTGCCAAAGACACACCTTAAATCTGCGTACCTGGCTATTAATGGAAGGCTGAAAAGAGTTTGCATACTGAATAGGGTTAATAAAATTTGTAGTGCTCCAAGCAGTTAAGAAGGCAAAGACAACAGACCTCTCCCAGGCCTCACAGAGCAGAAACGGCTTGGTGCCTGAAAATCCAAGAATGATGAGCAGACAGCACACAGGGGTGCAACAGCTGCACCAATTGCATATTTTAATACGGCTACATATTTCTGCGCCAAGCTGTGCATTAAGCGTGAAATTTGTTAAATTTGCGCTATGCTGTGCCAAAATGCCCCAGCTATCCGCAAAAGTTTGCCATACTCAGGGACAACTTTCTGCGGCCGCGATATAACCAGTCACGATGCTTCAGACACTGTAGCATGCGTCACTGGCCTTTTAATTTTATTTTAAGATGGCGTCACGGCATTCTAATGCCTACTCATATTTTTCTCTGCATCCATGTGCTTTCTCCGCTTTCCAGTTCGGTCACTGTCTGTGCGCTGAAGGAACTCCATTATGCAAATGGGCTGTTTGTGGCAAGGCACCACTGCTATTGCTTCCGTGGTGGGCCGTGGTGGTACTTGTGATTTTGGAGCAATACTTCAACACTGTATTTTAAGTGCTGCATGCTTTTATTGGATGTATCTCTAGTTTTTTATGCAGCTCATGGAAGTTTTTGATATCCTGTTGGGCCATTCATGTACAGCAAGGTTATTTTTATGCTGTCTTGTCGATAGACTCACTTTCCCATCGTCAGATAGTGTTGGAGGTGCATCAGTTATGGCTTCTGTGTTTGTGCTAATACAACTGGAGGTGGAACATATGAAATTTATTTTGAACATCAGAAGGTTGAGAAATGCACAGCAGCCTAGCTATTGAATTCCATAATGCTGCAATGGAGCCCAAGACTGCCAGAATTAACATTTATGTGTGCTTCAACATTGAAATACTATAAAGTCTGCTTTGTGCATGAAATATATAACCTAATAATCGTCCACCTCTCCTTAATCAAAATATTGTGTCAAAACCACCGAGTCATCGCCAGTCCACAAGAAGCATAATTCAAGAGCCGAAAATGTGTTCGCTCGTAAGTGTTCTTTGCTTAAAACTTGCTTTCCTCATTTGCCATTTTCCCTTTTGGTCAGCGTTTCTTTTTGACTTTGTTTCTGTATTTGCTTTTTAATCAACATTTTGTCTTTGCACTGCACTCGCTTTTGGACACAGGCTGATCGCAGTCACTGCTTCAAATTATGCTCTTTTGGAGCTGCCCTCGCATGACACAAGCTGTGGATTTCGCAGAGAGTAAAACATTTATTTTTTGAGCCTTGCAAGCAACATAAGATCCCCTGATTAAGGTTGTCTAACCGCGCTAAATGAAAGAAAAGAAAGAAAAAGAAAAGCATATTCTCTAGCTTTTTTTATTTAGCCTCTTCAATTTTATGGCTCACATTTTTTTTTTCTTTTTGTGATAGCATGCCTAGCAGTACAAAAAGCTTATTTACAAAAATAAATACACGCAGCATCGGTGATAGGTGGCCCTTGCTAGATTTCCTTTGGATCACATTCATACAGTCCGATAATCACATCTCTTCATTCTTTTGTGCTGAAAGTAAGGTTTCTTCCCTGTTTAACAGCTCCAAAATTTGAATTAGTTTTTTTTCTTGTGAGCTGCTCTAAAACAAAGATTTTGCTGCTCCAAAAGTCGCTACAAATCTTATTTGAGCTCTTGCACCCCTGAGTACATCCCTTTAATGAGCCACAGTGTGAGTAATCAGTAGTCTTTCTTGAATGGTTAGTAATTGTGCTGGCTCACTATTTCCTTATCTCAGCATCATTCCACATTACAGCAATGTGGTGGGTTCGACTTGCACTTCCAATTTTCTCAAATGTGTACAAGCTATGGCCCAGCCTGGTGCTTGGCTTACCAGGGCTCATGGCTTAGGAAAGGAGGAAAAAGGAACTGCATATGGGCTTCTGCTGCACGAAGCAAACTTAGGGTTGTTTAATGGTGGAACGAATCGCGAATTTTGGTTCATGACCCTTTTCCTGAAGTGAACTAGAATACCTTTCCCAAGCATCTTACCCCAGAAGAGTCGAGAATCAGGCCGGGAGAAATCTTGTACTCACCGGCACCAGGATCGAAACTGGTACCTCCTGAATGTGAGGTAGATTCTCTGTCACAAGGCCATCATGTCTTGGTGGGGTAGTAGCCTTTGCATTGGTTCTCGCTCTGATGGTGTTCAACGTGGCTTTGGAAGATCTAAAAAAAGCTTAATGATCGTTCATGAATTCAGAAACGCCTTAGTCAAAGGTGCGCTGGTGTATGCAGTACATTTTCGTCTCTCTCTTTTTTTTTTTTTTTTATTGCCAATACTACTTTCACTTTTTCAGTCCTTCACGTAGCGAGGCGGTAGCTACCATTGACCTTTAGCGTGACCTTTGGCGCGCCGCCAAGCACAGCTGTGCAAAAACAGGGGCCCCAACTCGCGCCGTCAACTTGCGAGGCGGTAGCTACCAACCGCGGCCTAACACCCGCTCCCTCCATGAGGGAGTGCTACAGCCAGAGTGACGTCATCCCACCTGCCGCAAAAATTCCTAAAGCTAAGAAGAATTATGGGGCTGCAGCCGCAGCTACCGCCGGGGGTGCAACGTTGGATACTATAGGAGGTGGCCTAGCGGCAGGTGGAACCAACGCAGTCTCCAGGGATGCTTTCATTTCTGCTGGCGTAAAGAATGACGTTGCAGCTGGTGTAGCCACGGCACTCCTTGCCTCGCTACTAGTTATACATAGATTAACCAGGTAGCACCCCGCAATAAACAATAGTTGAACCATATGCCGTGGCCAGAGTGAATCACTGCATAACCATAAGCATAACCACAAGCACCAGAACCAGCTACACCACCAGCTGAACCTAGGCGTAGCCATAGCTGTTGCTTTCGCAATTACCAGGCCCAGGCTAAGCCACTGCCAATTTGTTTTTTTACAGAGCACTTAGGGTGAATTCACACACCAGATCCGTGATGATTATGGTTAAAGGATAATAAGTTTGGTCTTGAAAGAACTGACCAAGCTAGAAAAAAATTTAATTGGAAGAAGACATCAGTGCTCAGCGTACTCACAATGTTTTTAAAAAATATAATATACACTGGGACGAGCTGTCTGAAAATTTTCATTAACCTCATAGCTGTGCTTTTTATTTATGCAACTTAGCCTTTGTCAAATATGTTAAACTAGCATGTAGAACAATGTTTCTTTAACACTGATAGTCTTTACCTGAAAACACACACACGCACGCACGCAAAAACAAACAAACAAACAAAACCTGGATCGGTGAAATTTTGTGTTTTGCTCTACACAAATTTAGTTAAGCGGCAACAAATTTCATGGATATATATTTTATAGACAAACAATGGTATGAAAACTAAAAGAGCAGTGGGCAATTAGATTATGTATTGACCAAAATATTTTGCCATTTTTCATTTCTTGGGGTATTGTACTAAACCTAAATCTAACATATTGGACCAGCCAAAGACACGGGAACACAAGAAAAAGAAATATAAAGAACGATATCTGCTGCGCATTCAGGAGGTAGCAGGTTCAATTCCAGGTGCCGCCAGGTACCCAACAGTTTTCCAATTGGTACAGGATTTCCCCTGACCTGATGTTTGGCTCTTTTGGGGTGAAATGCTTTGGAAATGGGTCTCAGACCAAACAGTGTTGTCCCATGTACTTCTCTGTATTGAGTTCCCATGTCCATGTCCAGCAAGTTAGGTTTGCACCAACTGGTCTACGGGGCCACTATGTTAAAAAATATATATCAGGAAGCACTACAGATATGTCGCAATAATACTAGCTGTGCCCCCCCCCCCTAACAGAGTAGGCCCCTGGATCCACCCCTGCTACCATGGTGAATATGCTCTCAATGACCTCATTGGATTTTCTCCCTGTCCATTGCCCGGACAGACTGTTTCCATATTAATGGGACATAAATACATGCTTTAGTGAAGGCCTCCAGAAATTTCAACAACCTTGTCTTTAAATGTGTGCCAACATCGCACAGTTCACAGCATTGCTTTTCGCCTCCATTGTAAAGGCACTGCCGCAACTAGGATTTCATCCTGTGTCCTTGGATTTAACAATTGAGCACCCTAATCCTTTGCCACCGTAGTGGCTATTACGTATGTGGAGACGGAATCAAGATTATTGGCAAAAGCTGCAAATCGCCTCCAAGGGATTCGTGTTTCAGCACACGCACCAGACAGGGAAGGGCCTGGAAATCAGAACAATGCACTAAATGCCGGCTCCTGGGAAAGGTAAGACATGGATGATCCCGCTGCAACACAGAAGGAAAGTATAATGCTAGTAGCTGTCACTTGGCACTCACATGGAAACATTTAATGTTCTATCAGTAAAATAAATTGGCCTCAACTAAAAAGAGCAAATAAAATTTGCCCCTAGTGTCAGCAGGGCATTTGCTGCTTGCAAGATAACATATAGGAAAGCATGAATATGATTTGGCAGTGTAAACCGAAGAAGCACGGAGATGAAGAAATGATGAAACAAACTTGGCATTTCCATGCGCGTTCCTTTCGTCCTTGGCCTGTTCGCACAGCCAAACCACACTGCAGTGGTGTGCCAGCTAGCTCATCAAAACATGCTACTGGAAAGCTCTTCAAGCAATTATACAATTCTATTTCCTACCATGACAGGCCTACTTGGGCACTAGTATCTCCATATGGAACAGACTGGCTCAGCCTAGTCCCTGAATGCCCTGAATGCCTTCTGACTGTATTTGACAGCTACTGAAAAATATGCACCAGCATTTATTTTGTTAACGCGCTACAGCTGAAAGAAGTGATTTCACCCACTCTTGTCAGGAATACAAAGAGGATCTATATAATGGCCACAGAAATAGCACTGTCACTGAGTAGATTTGCTGGTGAACATTGAAAAACTTATTTATTTACCATGCCCATGAACAGCAATTACCTTGTATGGTACACAAGACAATATACAGTCATAACTAGAATCAGAATTTGAATTCACCTAGAGTTGATGCAAAAATGTCAACATTAACATCATAACAGTTAGCTCAAATGTTATACAACAATTGTAGTCGTATGACCGGGTTACTCCTATCTAGTGGTTAGAACAATCCGGCAGATATGTATTGGCACCCCCCCTCCTCCTTTTTCTACTGCTTTGGCTGTGACGGTGCTGACTGAAATGCATGCCCAGTGCCAGCTTCATAAATAAGGTCACTTCGATTTCATATAGTAGCGCTCTTGTAGAGCAACCTGTTTTTGCCAGCACACATTTTGTACCCACCTCTCATGAGGCACAAGGCATTCATGGTGCAGGAGAGCCCATGAGCAGAAGCTGCGACGTAGCCAAGGTCCCAAAATCGCTGTGCAGCAAGATTATTTCGGCACACACTTAAACAAAAAATAGAAATGGTTGCTCTTGCTAAGACAGAGCTATTTGAAACGGAGTGAAACGGAGGCGCACTCGAAAATGAGCCGCCGGCGACCGATCGAAGCACGGGTATTGAAGGGACTGCTTCCTGGCACACGAAAAAGAGCTGCGTAGATCCTCTACGCTTCACTTGAAGCCACCGACTCGCAGCAAGATGCCGCAAAAAAAATTGAGATCACTTAGCAATAGCGCATCGATGCAGAAAAATTTTCCAGACAAGCTGTAACGTGAGGAGAGCGGCGCCATGAGCTGTCCTAAGTTGGCGAGGAAAGCGCGGGATGCCGCCGTAAGTGTTTTGCACTGCATTTTCGCAGTACTTATGAAAGTCTGGAGAAACCTGCAAGGATGGGTGCCGCCCAGTCTATTTTGCAGAATACATTCCAGTCCGGTCAATCTGAAACAACGTGGCGTGAACAAGCCTCCCACTTGCTTGTGCCACTGCGCGCCAAAATTGAAAAGGAAAAAAAAAGCACCTGCGGTTGCGGAGGCAGCGATAAAAAAAAGCGTCTAGGTCCGAGAGTATGCGCAAGCAAAAAACAAAAATGGGCAATTTATTACGTCACATCCGCCAGAATACAAACAGATCCTCCTCGCCTACCTTCTTTCCTCTCGGGCATGCGCAGCTTACTAAGATCATGCGGTGGCGACCGTCAGGTCGTCGGACGTACCTTTAGACACTTCGTAAACATAAACCAGACTGCCTTTCTTTGGATGGATGCTAATGTACTTATGAAACATTTCGTGTGAGGGAACCAAGCGACAGTCGCATATTCCAGAACCGATTGAACAAAAGCGTTATAAGTTGTTTTGTTGAAGGCGGGGCTTGACGGAGGTGTCTTCTGAGAAACAGGAGCTGTTTTAATGCAGCTGATGTCACATAGTTGACATGCGACTCCCATCTGAGATCATGGGATATTATATAACACAGAGGTATTTATAATTGTTAACTCGTGTCAGGGTCGTATTATTCACGATATAGGAATATGAAAACTGACATTTTTTTCTCGTTATTGTTAGAAGAGCAGACTTGCCTATAATAAGGTTCATTTTCCGGTTAACACACCACTTGGATACGGCTTCTACAGCGCGGTTTAGGGCAATATAGTCATTGGGAGTACTAATTTCTTGGTAAATTATACAATCATCTGCAGAAAGTTTAATATTGACATTGACATAAGAGGGTAGATCAATAATAAAAATTGAAATAAAATTGGAGCCAGGATGCTGCCCTGAGGCACTCCTGATGTTACTAGTTCAATTGTAGAGCACTGATTGTTAATCTTAACATATTGTGACCGATCTGTCAAATAGTCTTTAATCTAGTTAACAACGTGGCTGCTGCCAAGTGTGCATTCTAATTTATTAATAAGTTTTCTGTGTGAAACGTGGTCAAACGCCTTTGAGAAGTAAAAAAAAAATCATATCTACTTGTTTCTGACTGTCGATGCTCAATGATAGGTCATGAATTAGTTCCAAGAACTGAGTAACAGCGGAAAGACCTTTCCGAAACCCATGCTGGAATGGTGTCAGAATGTGCTGTTGTTCGAGAAATGTGGTGATATGCTTGGTCATAATGTGTTCGAGAAGTTTACATATTGTTTACATAAGGGCCGAGTAAAACTAACCTCCAAGCTGACGTCGTAGAAGGTGGTTTTCATTTCGGCAGCGCATTTTCTGAAGATATCCGAGGGCCCTTCTGCACTGTGAAGTTCCCCGTACACTCCATACACGTGCTGGCTTCGTACAGTTTCTGACCGCGCACCAAGCAGTTATTCCTAAATTAAGTCTCAACATTCTCGATCGCCCGAAATCCCCCGAACAGCACGCACTGTGGAGCTTGCTCAGCCATGGCTGTTTTTCCGCGCACTGCACCGTCACAAGTCACTACACATTTCGACGCATCGAGTAGAAAATAAAAACTACGGTAGAACTGCCGAGCGCCAAAAAAGCACGTGCGCGCAAGGCCTGACGCCTTAGGGTACATCTCCAGATACAGCCTGCTCGTCCCGTCCTGGGGAAGGCGTGTTTTTTTTTCTTCACTAGGCTATTCAACACCGGGGTGAGTGTGGCATCGTCGTCACAGAAAGCCAGAGCTGCGCATGCGTGAAACTGCGTGACGTCAGAGGAGAGGCTCACGTGGTCGAGCCACCGCTGACGCTGCCGCAGCTCTGCGAGAACCACGTGACGTCAGATAAGAGACGCATGCTGGCTCTGCCGGTTGACCTTGCGCTGCAGTAGATACGCGGCTGTGGACGGAGTGGTCGGTATATATGTAGGAGCTCTCTAAGGGGCGCACAGGCGGCCATGGAAGAAGACGATGCTGAAGTGGTGGCGTGGAAATTGGTCGAGAAGGAGCGGAGAAATGTCAAATGTAGAGCTCAGCAAGCTGCTGAAACGCTGGAAGAGCAGGAGATGGCGACAAAGAGACGCTGAGCGTCGTTTGAGTGTGGCGAGCACGACAACTAACGAAGATTCCGAACGCAGAAAAGAACAATGTAATCCTCTCCTAAGTAAAGAGAGGATTGCCTGGCGAAACTACGACGATAAGAGGCTCAAAGACTGCTTTCAACAACCACCAGTTTTAACAGCGAGCAGAGTGAAAGTGACGAGGCCATCGACGACGAACTGAACAGTCGCCTGTGTAGAGACTACACATTGAAAGTGTGTGAAAGCGCTGGTGCTACAAAGATGTTTAAGACTGAGTTTGAAGACAATCCGGTTGGTCATGTATGCGACGTCTGCGAAAGACTGTGGCATCTACGAGATTTAAGACCGGTAAGTAATGCCATGCGCGTAACATGGCATCGCCGAAGCTTTTCGCTTCTGATATCCGGGCTTAACCGAGCTAAGCCTCAGCCAATTTTTTTTAAGAGCCTTTCTATTGACCGACAGAGCCCAGTTCTCAGCTCTCGCTTCTGGGCACGACCTAGGGGGATCTGGGGATCTAGCATGCCGTCTACACATACACTGCCACCGAGGGGAAAAGCCAGTGCTGCACATTGCACACTGGCTTAGTTTTTGTTTTATTTATGTCTTTACTTTCAAACTGCCATATGTTCAGATTCCGAATTCCTACTTCAAAGAAAAAAAACCCGAAGAGCTGCCAGCAGAAGCGCTCGCGCACTGACGATGCGCTGCACCCAAAGCGCCGGCGGCCTTCTACCAGACGGCATGAATGGGTAGCGGCTTTCTTCGCTTTGCTTTTGGTTTATTTTTCAACACGCACACATGGTACATGTGTCTCTTACGTACGGGTGTGGCACGAGGCAGAAAATGACCGACAAAAGTTTTCTTCTAACAAGTTTTCTGCCGAGAAGCGTAGACTTCGCATTCACTCCGCTGCCTCTCTCCAACGAACAGACGTACCACATACGAGTGCGCCGGCGGGAGGTGGCGCTACTTGTTCCGTAGCAGTGGCATCTGCATACCAGTGCACTAGGCCTATAGGTCCGCTAATAAGAAACGCCGACAGAGGCTGCTGCGCGAACAGGACTTAACCCTCGAGAAAGCGGTCGACATGTGTAAGACAGACAAGTTATCAACCAAGCAGAGAAAGCTGTGGAATAAACAAAAGCAAACAATTCACCTAAGGGTCCAGGAAGCAGGGGCGCAGCCACGAGCGGTGACCAGACAACGCTGCGACAAGTGTGCCTATATTCACAAGGGGACAGCTTGCCTAGCAGCCGGTACAGAGTGCCGCAAATGCAAAAAAAAAGGTAATTTTGCAGGGTGTTGCACACGATCAATCATCCATGAAGTTCACAAGGAGCAAACAACTGAGGACGAATTTGACATTCTGGAGGTAGGCAGCCACAGCACGGAAGCCAAGTCTGAGTGGCTCGCACCAGCGACGGTGGGAGATATCGACGAGTTAAAAATTGATACCACGGGGCATAGACGAATCTTTTGCCATTGTCGTGTTTGAAACGAGTGGAGCACAATGCGCCACTTTGGAAGAGCTCGACAATTTTGCGCAGCTACAGTGGAGGGGGAGCAGGTTGCCGAGTTCTTCATTGTCAAGAAATCCCATACTCCCATCCCGAGTCTTCATGCCTGTGAACTCTTTGGATTTGTCAACTGCGTTTCTACAGTCACCTGCGACGATGTAGTGTCAGAGTATCCGGAGGCATTCCGCGGCCTGGGATGCGGCAAACAAACATACCATGTGGTCCTAAAGGATGGAGCCACCTCTACAGTACAAGCAGCTCGTTGGGTGCCACAGGCACTGCTATAATTGCTTTTCTGCTTGTCCGAGGCCAACATAATTAAGATGGTGCAGAAGCCAACGGACTGGGTGAGTCCCTTGGTCATTGCTTTGAAGAAGAATGGTCAACTTAGGATTTGCCTAGACCCCAGGGCTATAAATAAGTGGCTGAAACGAGGACATTATCAGCTGCTTAAACGTGAGGATATTGAGACTGAGCTAGCTGGTGCTCAATGGCTCTCAACTCTGGATGCCAACTCAAATTTTCATCAGATCCTATTGGACCCGGAAACTATAAGAATATGTACTTTTGCCATCTCTTTTGGAAGGTACCAGTACCTGCGGCTGTCATTCGTCATCGCCTCAGTCCCAGAGGTATTTCGGAAGACAATGTGTCAGATCCTAGAGGGACTCCCTGAGGTTAGAGTCTATGACCATGTTCGTGTGTAGGGCAAGACCTGAGAAGAGCATGACAAAAGGTTGCAGGCAGTGCTGGAGAGGGCCAAGGAGCAGGGGCTCACTTTCGACTTGAGCAAGTGTAAGCTAGGCCAAAAGCAAATAGAGTTGCAGGGTGATATGATCAGCAGCAAAGGCATTTCTCCTAGTCCATCTCTGGTTCAGAATATTAATGACTTTCCGCTACCGGCTACTAAGACTGATGTGCAGAAGAGATTAGCTTTTATAAACTATTTTGGAAAATATTTGCCTAACCTGTCTGCTACTACAACCCTAATGTGGGATGTAATCAAGGAAGACGCAGTCTTCAAGTGGACATTTAATGCACATCAGGCTGAGTGGGAGGCACTAAAAGCTCGCTTGTGCTCAAGTCCTATGCTTGCACTGTTTGACTCAGCAAAACCTGTGAAGGTGTCAAGTGATGCCTCCCAGAGCTTGGGGCAGCACTTTTACAGCAGCATCCTGAAAGGTGGTGGCCGATTCCCTATGCCTCCAAAGTTCTCTCTGAAGCTGAAACGCAATACTCACAAATTGAAAAAGAGGCTTTGGCAGTCACTTTTGGCTTTGAAAAATTTCACTATTTTGTTTACAGTCACCATGTTCAAGCAGAAACTGACCATAAGCCTCTCATTGCAATTGCGCAGAAAAGTTTGGGGGACATGCCACCCTGTTTGCAGTGTTTTTTTCTTGGGACTGATGAGATATCACTTTCATCTACGGTTTGTCCCTGGAAAGTAGTTGGTGGTGCCGGACTTACTCTTCAGAGCCCTAACCATGAGCAAGGCTGGCAGCGGCAGCGCAAAGCTGGTGGACGTAGTAGTACATGCAGTCGAGATCCAGCACTTCCTTGTCAGCGATGCCACCAGATGACAGCTGGTTCGTGGAACTGCTGAGCACCCTGAACTGGCAGAAGTGATATGTTGCCTCCAAGAGGACCTCCCAGTGCCTGGCCCTTAAAAGCCACTTGATGGTGAGCTGACTTATTTTGCTGGTGTACTGTTCAAAGGAACAAAAGTAGTCATTCCCCATACTATGTGAAAAAGAATGATACATAAAATCTGTGATGATCACCTCGGCATTAATAAATACAAGGTCAGGGCTAGAGGACGGGTCTTCTGGCCAGGCATCTCTACTGACATTGCAGCATTGATTCGCGGTTGTCATATTTGCCAACAATTTGCCTACCAGCAGACAAAGGAACCCCTGCTCATGCGAGAGGTGCCACACCTGCCCTGGGCAAGGGTAGGAGTTGATCTATTTGAGTACGGTGGCAATTCCTATGTGATAGCATATGATGCATTCTCTAATTTTCCTGAAGTGGAGCGACTTAAAGATACCACTACACAAACTATCAGCAGCTTTTGGTAGCATGTTTGCCAGCTGCGGCATAGTCAGCAGTGACAAAGGTCCACAATTCACATAAAAGGAATTTCGACAATTTGCCGAGAAGTATGACTTCCAGCATGTAACCGCAAGCCCCCACTTTCCCCACTCTAATGGCCTAGCAGAGAAAGGAGTGCAAATTGTGAAATGCATTATGAAGAAAACATCTGACTTTAATGAAGATTTTTGGCTTGGCTTGCTGAATTAAAAGTCTGCACCCTTGGAAGCTGGCCGATGTCCAAGCGAGCTGCTCATGGGACGGCGCCTTAGGTTCAGACTCCCAGACTTTGCACCATATATCCCTGTCCAGCCATTCAAACACAAGCAGAACAGCAGCAGAGGAAGGTATTTGGGGCCACCACAAACTGCTGAAATGATGCGGCTGAGGGAGCATGGACGATGGGGCAGGAAGAGCTGGGTGCAGGAAGAAGTGGCTCCACGATCATCACTGGTCATAACTAAGACGGGCATGAGTTACGACCCAACAGGGTGCACCTCCTCCTGATAAGAGGTACCTTTGTGGAGAGAGATGACACTGAAGAGTCTGGCCTTGGTGCGTCTGAACCAGAACCTGTGATGGATGCCGAAGTTCCTCATCCTGTTGAGCATCAGTCCACCTTGCCTGATATGGAATCTTCTCTGGCGATGACTCCAGGGAGGCAGCAAAGTGCTAGCGAATGTGTAACCAGGTGGTCCGCGAGAACTGTTCGACCTAGGGAGCGCCTGACTTATGATGAACATTTTCGACAGTTAACTGAGTAGTTATTTTTGTGTTCTTTGTGTTGAGAGTAGCCTCAAAGGAAGGATGATGTTTCGGTGTTGGCTTACTTTGTAGTAGTTGAGCCGGCAACCAGGGTGCAACATGAGTGCCAACAAAGAGATGTATACAGTGCGCGCCAAATAAACTTCACTTTTCGCCCTCCACTCTCGTTGTGTATGGCTGACCTGACGATACACTGTGTCTATATTCTGTAGTGTAGGTAGAAAGGTGCGTGTTTTGGCTGCACTGCTAAGGTAAAGTTGCTGTGGAGTATTGTGATTTGCATTGGTTACAGTATGATGCAGCACAGCTCCCCCTTATATGTAATTAGACAACATGCCAGTACTTGCATTGTTGGTTCATCTTGCATGCTCACTTGCTCAAGCATCCATGACAGTATTTTTGACAGAAAGGTGTGTATATTTTCAGAGTTTGAATGAGGGGTCTTAAAGGACTATAGACACCAAACTTTGGTGGCATTTTTCTTCTTGTTAGTGATGTGTAAGTCATTACTGTATATCAATCCGCACACAGTTTTCACTTACGACCGCTAAATAATTTATAACTGAATTGTTTTTTTAAACAGGTTCAATTTCGTTATCCACGAGATGGCTGTGACGTCACAATCATGCCTTGATGCACGGCATAAAAAAACTGCAATGTAATCGCTCATGCTTCATTTGTAATGATTCCTGTTCTTGAGGCAGGCTGGCTTTATCATTGTAGTGAATTCAAATGACACAGCAATGATTATATCGCTGTATTTTCATCCCTCGTGTGACCTAGACTTGACTGTGACGTCACAGCCATCGCTCGGCTGTTGAAACCGAAATAGGCGAGAAACGAAATTCGATTATAAATTATTCAGCAGTCGTAGGCGAATGTGACATGGTGATCAGTGTAGAGTAATGCCCTAGGCATCATTACAAATGATAAAACCCAAACCCAAAAATGAGGTGTATGTAGTCCTTTAACATGCCTCACAGTGCTTCACACAGTTGTGCAGCAGCAGCAGCAGTAAAATGATCAGCTTAGTGCCCTCATAGCACAACAGGCAAAGTTACTATAATAGAATAAGGGCAACTTATCAAGAAACCATTCAGTGAGTTCGAGCACTTAAGAAAATTTGATGACACACTTGAAGAAGTACAGCAAGCCATGCAGCAAGCCATTTTCTTTGCCCAATTTTTAAGGCTTAGTCGAAATGATGCTAGTCTTGTGATAATATGAAATAATGAAATATATATATATATATATAAATGTTGCTCTGGTGTTTCACAAGGAAGGCAAGTTTATGGGAAGAGGATATCGCAGTCCACAGTCATTTTTGGGCCTGTAACATTTACTGGGCTTTCCATGGTCACTCATATGAGAGTTAACTCAGCGAATATTAAAAACCAGCACCACAGAGCACATGAGGTCTGCCTCATGCAGAAATGGGCACGAAGCTTTATCTGAACTACTTCCAGAGCTGCCAATGCCACCTAGCTGCTTTTGTACCTGTAGGTCATGTAGTAAAGGATTTATAATTAATGATTACATCTGTTGTATCATTATTTTGCTTTTCAGATTCATGAGCTCAAGAAAATAGGTAAGCCTGGTGTGACATCCCAAACCATTCATATCACGAGATATATGCTCACTTACAAACTTGCTCCAAGTTTTCATGGTCTGGATGAAAGGGCAAGCTTCCATTGTATTCATTTGACTGCCTAGTGAATTAACAGGGAGTAGTGATCGGAACAATTCTATTATACAATTAAGGCTGTGCATTTCTCACTGTCAGTTTCTGAGTAAACTATGTACATAGTTTTTTTGTAATAGCTATCCATGTGAAGGCAGACAATAATGAGCAATAGCTCTTTTAAAGGAGTCATGCCATGTCCATCTTGTAAGTTACAGTTTTGTACTCTGGCAGATAATACTGGGCCTTGTTATTTTACTTCCAAAATCTGAGCTCCCTAAATGTATTCTTCATTTCAAAACAAGTGACATGAAGTTGAGGCTGTAAAGCTCCTCCTTTCCGGGCTCGGGCCGCGGCCGACGCCTGTGGGCTCTCGTAAGAGGGCGACCACCTAGTAATTGTAAGGGGCGGCCCCTTAAGGACAGCTCCCGTACCCTCCCTGTATATATATATATATATATAAATGTTTATCATTATCATCACCATGTTGAAATTATTGGTGCATCGCCACCGTGCCATCTGCTACTGTGCCGGCTCTGAGAAGCTGCCGATACACTGTACTGTGTTCACGTTTTCTGTAAGCAAACGCGTGACTCCTAGTAACTGTACTAATCATTTTTCTGAAAATAGAACGCAGACTATAGTGAAGCGCAATCTAGTTCTAACCACACATCAACCTTTGGAGCAACCGTCGCCATTGTCCAATGCAGCACTGGCCCACCGCTGTAAACACCTTTACGCCGGCCGCACTGGCCCTGCCTTTCACAAGCCGTTTGCGATACGGTGAATCCCTTGCACCAGTGTCAGAAAACCATGCTAAATTTCTTTTTTTTAATAATAATAATAATAATAAGCTTAGGGAAAAGGAATTTCAAAAATGAATGCTTCTTGAAAAACGCTGACTCGTACGGACGAGTTAATGTGCACAGCCACATAGCAGCTGCTGCCAGAGCGGTGCCCATCAGGTAGTATTGTACGCTAGCTCTGCTGCTAAGGCCAAAAATAATATCTTTTACTATGAAGCAGCTTGCAGTTGAGGGTAAGGAAGCTTTATGATCGAGTAGCCAATTTACTATAATGCGTCGCAGATCAGTTACAAAGTGCCTTCCACTGTGGCTTTGATATGAAACATTGTAGGCCTATAAGCGAGAATCTTAATTGGTCTAACTCGTTTAAGGAACAAACTTCCAGTTCACAGCAGTTGGTTCCCAGTTGGATAACAATGGATCCTCAACTGAAATTCAACTGGGATCAACTGAGAATTTGTTTCTTAAACCAGTTAGATCAGTTAAGATTTTCGCCTGGATGATTAAGGAGAAGTAGATGGCCAGAGTGCAGTCGTCCACCACACTCACGGGCTGCGCTATTACAGTAAGCTTGGAAATCTGGTGCTGTAAGCCTTATGCTTATCATTTGCTTTCATGATGCGGCCAGACCTGGACCTGACAACAAGCAATGTAAATAATGCTGCTAAGACAGGACAGGGTATATGTATTACCATAGCCTCCTTTATACTCTCTGTGCCTGTCAATGCGCCGTGCGAACAATACAGCGGCGCCGTTGTGTAAAGTTGCGCGGCACTGCCACTGAGGGCGCCACTGACGTGGGTGTCGAGGCGCACGGGTATGAACGTCGGCGTAGGGGCGGTAGTGCTGTTAATCGCTCGCGGGATAACTGCTGCTAAGCATGAATTGTACATATTTAGTATATTTACTTATAAGGCCAACATTCTCTAAGCATAAGAAGGGATCACGATACTTGTTAGGCAATGACACCAACGCTATGACATTTTATGTGAGGAAGTTTCAAGAAATGTGTGCATGGCTCGAAAAACTGCATGACTGTTCTGCTAACGTCAGTGGTAATAGAAAAATTACAATGCTAATCGACGCTGTGGTAAAACAAATTTAAGAAAAAAGGCCCCACATTTATTTACACATTTTACGACAGCAGTTGTGTTACAAGATCGAGTAACTACTTTTACAGCTTCATGGCTTTCTGTGAGAGTGGCTTCTGCTGAAGCAGCGGCTTATATAAATCATTCTTGTCTGTAATTCATCATCATCATCATCAGCCTGATTATACCCACTGCAGGGCGAAAGCCTCTCCCATATTTCTCCACTTAACCCGGTTCTGTGCTAGCTGCATCCACTTGACCCCTGCAAACTTCTTAATCTCATCCGCCCACCTAACTTTCTGCCACCCCCTGCTACGCTTTCCTTCCCTTGGAATCCAGTTTGTTACCCTCAGTGACCATCGGTTATCCTCTCTTCGCACTACATGTCCTGCCCATGTCCATTTCTTCTTCTTAATTTCTACTAGAATGTCGGTAACTTGAGTTATTTCTCTGAGCCACTCTGCACGCTTTCTATCTCTTAATGTTACCCCTACCATTTTTCGTTCCATAGCCCTCTGGGTTGTCCTCAACTTAAGCAGAACTCTCTTGGTTAGCCTCCACGTTTCAGCCCCATAGATGAGTACAGGCAAGATGAAACTGTTGTATACTTTCCTCTTGAGCGATACCGGTAAGCTGCTAGTCATAATCTGCGAGTGCTTGCCAAATGCGCTCCATTCCAATCGTATTCTTCTTGTTATTTCCTTTTCGTGGTCCGGATCTGCGGTTACTACCTGTCCTAAGTAGACATATTCGCCTACTACTTCCAATATTTCGCTACCTAGTTTAAACTGCTGTTCCTTCCCGAGGCTGTTGAACATTACCTTAGTCTTCTGCATATTGATTTTCAAGCCTACCTTTCTACTTTTCCTGTCTAGGTCATCAATCATTATTTGCAGTTCATCCCCCGAGTTGCTTAGCAAGGCAATGTCATCAGCAAATCACAGATTACTGAGGTATTCTCCATCTACCCTTATCCCTAACTGCTCCCATTCCAAGTCTCTGAATACTTCCTCTAAACAAGCTGTGAATAGTACTGGGGAGATTGTGTCTCCTTGCCTAACACCTTTCTTTATGGGAATTTTGTTACTTTCTTTGTGCAGAACTATGGTTGCTGTGCAGCCACTATATATATCTTCCAGCACTTTCACGTACGGCTCGTGTACCCCCTGATTTCGCAATGCCTGCATCACCGCCGAGGTTTCAACTGAGTCAAATGCTTTTTCGTAATCAATGAATGCTATGTATAAGGGCTGGTTATATTCCGAGCATTTTTCTATCACCTGATTGATGGTATGGATATGATCGATAGTAGAGTACCGTTTCCGAAACCCTGCTTCAGCCTTTGCTTGATTGCAGTCTAAGGTTGTCCTGATTCTATTAGCGATTACCTTAGTAAATACCTTATAGGTAACAGACAGTAAACTGATTGGTCTGTAATTTTTAAGGTCCATAGAGTCCCCTTTCTTGTGAATGAGGATAATGTTTGCATTCTTCCATGGTTCCGGTACCGTCGATGACACCAGGCACTGCGTATACAGGGTGGCCAGTTTTTCTAGCACGATATCCCCCCCGTCCTTCAGCAAATCTGTAGTTATCTGATCCTCTCCAGCTGATTTCGCCCTTTTCATAGTTTCTAGTGCTTTCTTGGCCTCGTCCTTCGTCACTGGTGGAACGTGTGACTGTTTTTCTCTACCGCCAATCTCATTACGGTCCTGACTACTTTGGCTACTGTAGAGATCTGTATAGAACTCCTCGGCTACTTTGACTGTCTTTTCCATATTCGTGATGACGTTGCCCACCTTGTCCCTTATCGCATAAATCTGGTTTTTGCCTATGCCCAATTTCTTCTTTACCGCTTTAAGGCTTCCCCCGTTCTTTACAGCATGCTCAATTTTCTCCATGTTATACTTCCTTATATCGGCCACCTTGCGCTTATTGATTAGTTTTGATATCTCGGCTAATTGGATCTGGTCTGTTGGATTGGAAGCTTTCATACTCTGGCGTTTCTTAATAAAATCTTTTGTCTCCTTAGACAGCTTGCCGGTATCCTCTCTAACTATCCTACCGCCTACTTCTACCGCGCACTCAGTAATGATATCTCTGAAATTATTGTTCCTTGCCTCTAGGGTAATGTCGCCATCCTCAGTTAGAGCTGAAAATCTATTCTGTAGCGAGATCCTGAACTCTTCTGCCCTCCCCCTCACCGCTAATTCGTTGATGGGTTTCTTTCTTACTAATCTGTTGCGTTCCTTCTTCAGATTTAGGCTAATTCGAGACCTCACCATCCTGTGGTCACTGCATCGCACTTTCCCGATTACCTCTACATCTTGCATAATGGCGGGGGTTGAACACATTATGAAGTCGATTTCATTTTTAGTCTCTCCGTTAAGACTTTTCCATGTCCATTTCCGGTTCTTCCGTTTGCTGAAGAAGGTATTCATGATTCGTAAGTTATTGCACTCTGCAAACTCAACTAGTAACTCCCCCCTGCTATTCCTAAAACCAATGCCATAGTCACCTACTGCCTTGTCTCCTGCCTGTTTTTTCCCTACCTTGGCATTGAATTCGCCCATTAGTACAGTATACTGCGTCTTTACTTTTCGCATTGCCGTTTCTACATCTTCATAGAAGTTTTCAACTGCCTGGTCATCATAACTGCATGTAGGTGCATAGGCCTGTACAACCTTCAGTTTATACCGCTTATTAAGCCTAATTACGATGCCTGCAACCATCTCATTAATACTATAGAATTCATCTATATTACCCGCTATATACTTATTGACAAGGAAACCTACTCCTAGTTGTCGCCTCTCTGGTAAGCCTCGATAACACAGTACATGCCCATCCTTCAGTACAGTATATGCCTCATTCGGCCTCCTAACCTCACTAAGCCCTATGACATCCCATTTCATGCCCTCTACTTCCTCTAACAGCACTGCTAAGCTAGCTTCACTAGCTAGGGTTCTAGCATTAAACGTTGCCAGGGTCAGTTTCCAATGGCGGCCTGTCCAGCGGAGCCAGGCTTTCTTAGCTCCCCCTGCTGCGTCACAGGTCTGACCGCCGCCGTGGTCAGTTGTTCCACAGCCGCTGGTGACTGAGGGCCGGGGTTTTATGGAGCTTATCATAGGAGGTTGAGGCCAATTACTGCACCAGGGTGGCCAACTCCTGTTCTGGTGATTGAAGAGGCATATAGTTCACCAGCAGTAGTCTGATGAATCTAGTTGCCACAAGTAGAGAAAAATGTTCATGGCGAATGCTGTCGCTGATAGTGCACTTCAGCAAGCTTGATTTACAATGGCTGGAACAGCCACATCGGCCAGGTTTTTCAGCGGATTTTGAAGTCTTGAGTTTTCTTTTAAGCTTGTCTCCACAAACAGCCGCAGCATGTCTTCTTGTGATCTGTAAGAAACATTGGAATCTGTAAGGTGAACAATTTCAGTATCAGCTGTTACTTTCAGTGATTCAGCGTGTTGTGCAAACAATTTTTTTTCCTTAACTTGAAAAGCAAGGAAATTAAATATGCGCATCGCATCTTTCGGTTTCACTGACTGCAAAGTAATTGACACAATAGGTAATGCTTTTTTTTTATTTTATCATATAATTGCGCAATTGACCTACACACTGCACAAAAAAAAAATCCTGCACTGGAGCACATGCAACATACCAAACAGGCGAACTAACCTGGATAGAAATTAGCACCGCAGTCCAAAAAATACACGTGCATATTTAATATTATTATTGCCTTACTGATGCATTCTAAATGGTTTCTAGTGCTGTCATTACTTTTGACAGGCCCTGAATGTGGTTGAATATACGAGCTTCGCGGTTTTCGATGGAAGAGAGCGACTCAGTAATCGAGTTGACAAGGGAAACTAATATAGATTTGGCATCATTCGGTTTAACTCACTTTAAAGTAGCCATCGTCACAATAGGTAAAGCTTCTGTTTCTATTTTATTACAAAATTTCACAATTAGCGTATATTGTAAAAAAAAAAAAAACTGCACAGGAGCACATCCAACATACTACAAGGACGAGGTAGGCAGGGAAGCAATTAGCATTGCTGTCCACAAAACACGTGCACATGTGAGGAAGTTTGCAGTATTGACGCGTAATAAACACAGTTTTTGGTGTTGTCACTATTTTTAACAAGCCTCAATGCAGCTGGACACTACGCAGCCATCACCGGAAGGATAAAGAAAAGCTCGCGCTTACCTATTGGTGCAAAGCTGTATTCCTGCAGCATCCGAAGGCAGAGAAAAGTAGAAGCAAGACCTTGCACACTACAAAATAGTCCACGAAACATGAAAGAACGACACTACGGGGCTATCTGGACTGCTTTGCAACACAGCGAATCCGGCACTCGCCTGGCGAAGGTGACCCTATGTCGCTGTCGCCATCTCTCGGCAGCCAGCAGTGTAACTTCTCAACGGAGGAGGAGTGGCGACGACGGCCGCAGAGTTGCCAGGCACAGAAAATATAAAGGAGACTATGATATTACATAGCATGTCAAGCAGCACGCTGCTGCTGTGCCATTGTGTGGTACTTGAAGATTGTACAAGAGCAGCATCATATGGCTCTCTATATATTGTGTATTTTGTGTGTTGCTTTCGAGATGTTTTTCAGTGTGTAGTATGTACATTTTTGGGTGGATGTGCTCATGCATCTCTCATACTTGGGTACTGACGTGCATCTGAATTTCATCTATGGACACCACTATTTCCCGAGGTCGAACAGCGCAGTTTGCGGTAACAGCGGTTAGCAGCTTGGCAGCGCTTTGGTCCGCCACATCAACCTACTTGACGCGGCTTGTGCACATTACATGCAGCAGAGATGCGCCATCAGTTTATGCCATCAGCAGCTGTACCGGTTATCAGATCAACAAGTGTTCACGAAAGAATGAAAATACTAATTTTAAAATATCTGCAGCTCTGATGGAGATGAATTAACTTTGAGGTTTAGTTGCTTGACATATCAGGAGTAACTTGTAAGATACAGTAAACAGTTTATATTCCAAAATTGGTGTCATAACCACATTTAGTTAACACCTACTGCACCTTGGGGCATGGCTCTGTCTCAATATGTGAGCCCCAACAAATGCTGGCCGACCTGGTTTTCTTAAATGGTTAAGAGAGGACGTAGAAAGATTCCGGGGAAGAAATCCTTCTATGTCAAGCTGCTTTAGGCTCCCTTCTCCGTTAACAACATATTCAGAGTTATTACAGCATTTGCGCCTTCAAAGGCAGACATTCCCGAAGCCCGCTGAGAGTCTTAGTAAATCAGAAGAGTGTCACTTTCGAAGGCTACAAACTATGTCATTTAATAATCCAGCAACACTTCACGCCATTGAGCCCGAGTCTTTTGCGGCACAGTGCAAATTTTGTGGCCAGAAGGCAAACTTATACCACATGGTATGGGCTTGTGAACAAAATACCAGTATTGACATAATAATCGGCCAACCTGGGAAGGCTGGGAGGCGGCCCTGTCCAGTTCGGACCTCAAAGAACAATGAGCCCTCATCGAAAGAGCACGGGCAGTGGCTTTTACCAACGGTGTCCCGGACTAGGGACCCGATCAGCCTTTCCTTAATCTAAGCAAATGTTGCTTTCAATAAACGTTTCCATCATCATCATCAAATGGTTAAGTTACTGCCTTGGATAACAGCAGATTTTTCGTCTGTGAAGTTTCTAAGACTGTATAGTTGCATTTAGGTACCTGGTAAATGAGTAATTGCTTTATTAACTCAGATCTGTTCTGCCTTAAATTTTCAGGATTCTGCTCAGTGCATTGAACTGGCATCCGATCAAGTTCGGTATTTATTTTATTTTAGGGAGCTTGTCTCGCTCACCATATATTTTTTGTGGCGCCGGTATGGTGCCACTGCTGCATTGCCTGCGCTGACAAACGAGGAAACTCGAGGCCGCACATGGTTTGACCACTGGGACTATGTCGAGGCCAGTAGCAAGCCACAACAGAGATGCGCGCGATAGGCGATAGCATATGGTGCAAATCTCGAACAGATACATAAACATCTGTGCTGGTGTGACCAAAGCGGGAGTCACAGAAGTGGAAACTCGACTATAGCCCACAAGCGGCCCTTCTGCTCGGTGGTTGATGGTGTGGGGAACGATCTCCCATTGTCCCCTTTAAGGCCGGCTTTCCCCCCGCGGTAGGTATTCTAGCTATCGCAAAATGGTGCCAGCGTCACAGCAGCTGTGGAGCCATGGAAGACCTCCCTCCTGCGCACGCGAGAAAGTGAAGTTCTCTTCTGCATCGAGAACTCGGCGCGAGCAAACATATCCTCACGTGACTCCGCAGTCGCCGAGGCCCCGTGGGACTTTTCCTGCCTTGTGCAGCCTCAGAATTTATCCCCTGCCCTAGCTTGGGCGAACATTCGCCCGTAGCCTTGCTGGTGAGTCGGACGATCTAGATTCATTAGCATGTTTTATTGCTAGCTGGCGTTGTTACTGCAGCAATAAATGCCTGTTTGTTGTCAGCGCGTGTTGTTCCTTTGTTCCCAAGCGCACGGCCTGCAGTGGTCAATCACTGGGTGGGGTCGGCGGTCTGGACTGTAAGCTGCGACTAAGCGGGGAAAACGTATTTATCCCCCTATTAAAACCCCACAATGGCTAGCAAAGATCCGTTCACGGGAGGACATGTGATGGAAATGCGGACCGATGTCAGGAGAACTCTGACACTCTTGCATTGGGAAGACACAGAAAAAGACATCACGAGAGAACTCTGATAGATGATGAAGAAAAATAGTTAATGCTGTGCTTTTGAGACATATCTGTTGCACCATGGCCGTATTCGCACTTTCGCAAAGGTTGCGTGTACTTGGTATCAGTGTGCTCAACCCGGTCTGCCCGAAGCAAATATATCCGGGCCCGGCCCGACCTGTGGGCTGGCCTGAGCCCTTGCACATCTCTAAGAGAAACGCCAGGAAAAGCTGCCATCTATATTAGGGCCAACTATCCTCACACGCCACTTAACTTGAGCAGGTGGTGCAGCACTCAGCAGGAAGTAGCTGTGGTATTCACGCACCCGATCAAAATGCCCCTGATACTAGTGCTCATCTCAGAAACACAGTAATTAATCTTAGGTGGTTTAAAAATATTCATTATTAATACCCTGGAGTTCTAATACTAATAGATGGAGATTTTAACGCTGTGCACACTGTTTGGGGATATGATTGATTCCAAAAGGGGTGATCAAGACCACACTGCCTTCATAGAACGGGTGAGTTGCAACATTGCCTGCAACAGGAACATACTCGCCAGATCTGACATGGCGGAAGGGCCCTGGTGCACCACAGTCGAAGCAGAATGAGATGCGTCGTGCTCGCTAACACTGACAATTGGAAGATTTTTGAAAAGATCTTGCATGAAAATTAACACTTAGTAGGCTTTCCTTAGGAGTACCCATTTCAGCTGGAAAATCATTTTTCTGGTTGAACTTCCAGCTGGATTGCAGTCTTCCAGCTGGAGCTTTTCTCTGACCTATTCTGCACGCTTCCTGTTTTAGTACTACACCTACCATTTCTCGTTTCATACCTCTGTGCGTTGTCCTCAACTTCAGGAGAATTTTTTGTTAGCCTTCACATTTCAGCCCCATAGGTGAGTACTGGTAAGGTGCAACTGTTATATACTTTCGTCTTGAGTGTTACTGGTAAGCTGCTAGTCGTAATCGGCGAGTACTTTCCAAATGTGCTTCTTCCCAATCTTATTCTCATAGTTATCTTCCTTTGATGGTCCCGATCTGCAGTTATTACCTGTCCTAAGCAGATATGTTTGCCGACCACTTCCAGTGCTTCGCTTCCTATTGTAACTCCTTTCCCAGTCCGTTGAAGACACTGCATATTGATCTTTAGGCCTACCTTTCTGCTTTTCTTATCTAGGTCAATAATCATTCTTTGCAGTTCGTTCCCTGAGTTACTTAGCAAAGCAAGCAACGAATCACAGGTTACTGATATATTCTCCATCAACCATTATCCCTAACTTCTCTCATTCCATGGCTCTAAATACTTCCTCTAAGTAAGCAGTAGTAATCGTGAATGTAAAGTTTACTACTTTTTCTATGGAGAAATATGGCTGCTCTATAGCCACTATAGAAGTAGTATTCTGACATATATGGCTCATCTACACCCCGATTTTGCAATGCCTGCAGGACAGCTGAGGTTTTGACTGAGTTTAATGCTTTCTCTTAGTCAATGAATGCTATGTATAACGTTTGGTTATATTCCAAGCATTTTTCTATCCCCTGGTTTATAGTAGGATATGATCGATTGAGAGTACCCTTTTTGAAACCCTGCTTGATCCTTTAGTTGACGGAAGTCTAAAGTTGCACTCATTTTATTAGAGATTACCTGGGTAAGTACCTTTATGTAACAGTACGTAACAGACAGTAAGCTGATTGTTCTGTAATTTTTCTAGTTCTTGGCATCCCCTTTCTTATGGATTAAGATAATGTTAGCTTTCTTCCAAGCTTCCGGTACTGTCGATGTCATGAGGCATTGCGTATACAGGGTAGCCAGTTTTTCTAGTACAATATCCTCATCATCTTCCAACAAATCTGTTGTTACCCAATCCTTCTCAGCTGACTTTCCCCTTTTCATAGCTTCTAAAGCTTTCTTAACCTTGTCCACTGCTACAGACAGAACATCTGATTCCTCCTTACTTCTAGCTGCCAATCTTATAATTGCCCTAACTACTTCGGCTACTGTATGGATAAGTACAGAACTCCTTGGCTACCTTGATTATTTTGTCCATATTAGTAATGACATTGCCTGCCTGCCTGCATGCTTTCTTTCTCAGTGCATACATTTGATTTTTGCCTATGCAATTTCGTCTTCACCGCTTTCAGGCTACGGCAGGCTACTTCCTTATGTTGGCCACTTTATGCTTATTGATTAGCTTTGGTAACTCTGCCAGTTCTATCCTTTCTGTGGAGTTGGAGGCTTCGATACTTTGGTATTTCTTAACCAAATCTTTCATTCTCCTTAGACAGTTTACTGGCATCCTTTCTAACTATTCTATTGCCTACTTTTACCGAGTGGTATCTCTAAAATAATCATTTTTCGTGGCTTCTAGGCTAAGATCGTCGTCCTAAAGCTGGATATCTATTCTGTAGTGAGATCCTGAATTCCTCTATTTTTCCCTTTACTGCTAATTCGTTGATGGACTTCTTCTTTCTCACTAATCTGTTCCTTTCCCTCTTCAAATCCAAGTTAATTTGAGACCTTGCCATACTGTGGTCACTGCATCAGACCTTTCTGATTATCCTGCATAAATCCAGGGTTAGAATACAGTATGAAGTCAGTTTCATTCTTAGTCTTCCCGTTAGGGCCCTTCCATATCCACCTCCGCTTCTTCCGTTTCCTGAAGAAGGTACTTATGATTCTTAAGTTATTGCGCTCTGCGAGCTCAACTAATGACCCCCCCTTGCTATTCCCAGAGCCAATGTCAAAGTCCCCTACTGCCTAACCTTCAGCCTGCTTTTTGCCTACCTTGGCATTGAAATCGCCTATAAGTACAGTATACTGCGTTTTTACTTTCCCTATTGCCAATCCTACATCTTCGTAGAAGCTTTCAACTGCCTGGTCATCATGACTAGATGTAGCGCATAGGACTATACAACTTTAAGTTTATACCACTTATTAAGCCTAATTGCAATGCTCTCATTAATGCTATGCATTCAGGGCACCTTGCCAATGCAAGTAGGGTGTGGCAAGGAACCCTACTCCTAGTTCTCGTCTCTTCGGTAAACCTCGATTCCCCCCCCCCCCCCCCCCCTTTATGCCTCATTTGGCCTTTTAAGGGGGGACGAGGGTCTTAAAACTAACTTTTTTAGTTATGGCTAGAATCTCACGAAACTTTGCACACAGATGTGGCTTCCTCTCCTGATTTCAAAAATGTAATTATAATTGAGCTGGTGGTATTAGATCAAAAGTTATCTAACAAAGTCCAGAGCATAATTAGTGAATTTCTTACGCAGCTTTAATGAACTTTCTCATTGCATTTCGTTGCTTTTAATTAGATAGATTGATAGCCAAAGTCTTCCCATACCCGATGACATCCTTCGTTTTCCTCAAAAAGGCATGTCATTCTCACAAATTATGGTGAGAGTAAAAGGCTGCATTATTTGAAACGAACTCATTAAGCTAATCTCAAATTGACATTTATCCATTGCCTAAACTAAAAAACTAAAAATGTCATCGGGTACTTCATTTCTCTCTGAAGAAAATGGTACCAAAGTTTGTGTGAACTAAAAAGAAGTTATCAAAACCCTGCGTAAGACTGTAGAGATCGACCAAAAATATGAAACTGAGAAAACGGCATTTGAAGTTTCACCACATATTATAACTTGAACAATCAGTAGCCTCACTGTGATATTTCTCACCAAAAATGTCATGCTCTTCCCATTTCCAAAACTGTCTTTGGATTTTGAATATGTCAACTAAAACAAACTATCACCATTACCCATGGCCAAGGTAGTGTATGCCATTAGGAAATCAGCAAAATTTTTTGACATGCAATATTATTTTAATGGCAATTTGAAAAAATCTCGATAGAGTGATGTAAGTGTTGGATCACCCCCTGATCTTTTCAATATATGACTGCAGTGGTGCTAAATTTGTCATTGTCACTCGGCGACAATGCAGAGAAAAAGCACAGTAAGGCTGAGTGCAGTGTCCATAAACAGCACTGAGAAAAACGTATTTGCATTTTGAGACAACCTTTAACTTTTGCTACACTGCAGCTATGGTAATATAAATGGAATCGTTGTGAGGCTTTGTTCTTTATGAGGAAGGCTATATACTAAACATGTAACAGTACCCTCCCCAAATATTGGTAAAAGCTTGCCACAAAGTCCAAATATACCGCCACTAGAACCAGCGGGAGAAGCTTTATTTACAACTTCATATGCCTAGGGCAGTGCCCTTCAAGGCAAACAGATACTCAAAATTACGATAAAACGGTGTTGCAATATTAATAAACCTGCACAAAGTTTAAGGCTGAAGCACAGCGGCATACTGGAATGACCTAATAAATTGGCCAATGTTGCAGAATGAAACTTTGCTACTTTGCTGCACAGCGCATGCAGGACCGCACGCGGAGTCCCTTGCTGGAGCTAAAGCTCGAACTTTCACACCCCTTGAGCGCGGCGACGCGATTACTTAACAATCTGGAAAAAAAAAAAAAAGAAAGAAAGAAAACGAAACCGTTTGCGGAAAATGAACGCGGGCAACGGCGCGATGTCAGGCTCGCCTGTCGTCTGAAGCGACGCGATAAAAAAGCAACGAAATGGTAGCGTCGGTGAGGAGTTAAATCTATCGATGCTCTCTTTGATGCCTCTGAACCATTCGCAAACGATTATATGCCGCCGGACGTGCTGCAGCTAGGTCGAGAACATGCCACGCGACCCTGGCAGTGCGCCGTCGCGCTCGTTCTTCGACGCGCACTCGCTAGGCGGTTCACTCATAGTATAGTCGTATAGTGCCTAGAATATTCTGGCTAGTGTGCCGAGGGCGCGCGCTGGCGTGTCCGCCGCGGTGATGCCTTCCCGCTACCACCGCGGGGCGGCGTTACCAATAGCTAAGGTGCTATCGCTCCGCGTTCGCGGCCTCGGCAGCATAGGCAAGGTCAATGTACAACTGGTCGCGCAACTTGGAAGAAAACGCGTGCAGCTGCCTACTGCCAGCGGCATAAACTCGATGATGAGGGCTCCTGCGAACTGTGAGGCAAATTACTAGCGCACAGAAAATAAGATCTGCCAGAACTCCAAAGAATTACAAAGTAAACATAATATTCTCGCTCAGGAATGAATGCAGTTTTTGTTTCTTGCGTAAGAAAAAACGTGTTACATTTTTAATAATATTTTAACTTGTTTCTAACGGCCTCTCTCGGCCACTTATTATCCGCTGCGTAGTTGCCCGAAGCTCAGATGGCTCAGATATGGCTCAGACCCGTGCTCAGACCAAAGCTTTTTTCATCCGCGGTGTGGGTGCGTCATCGGCCCCGGTTCAACGTTCATCGTTGCGTGCTGCGTACAGAGTGGGTTATCTGTAACAAACAGTCAGTATTTTATTATGCTGGTTGTGGTAGAGCTTTACAGCAAGGCGAAGACTGTCTGTGCTCGATGAGAAACTGATTGCCGCTGCATGTGCGCATTTCCGGACGATGGGACAATGCTGCGTCACAGCTCGGCGGCTCGGCTCGGCCTCCCAGGCACGTCGCAAAAGTGGTGGCTTGTTTTACGGATACACGTCTGCATGAGCGGCGTATCGCTGCATGTTTTAATTGAGCGGTGAAGGTGAGATTTTATTGCCCCCAAGACGCGTGTCGCATTGCTCAAAGCCCTCCGTTCCGCACCCTTTGCTGCGTGTTTTGCTTACTGCGTCGTATTACCGCACCAACGTTCGCCGAACGTGCTTTAGCTGTTATCACAGTGATGTTCCTATTGTCAATGGGATCTTTCTCATGAACATGTTAAATGCTTAAGTTGTAAATTTGTAACCTCACATTGACTCCTTTCAGTGGCAAATGAAGCGCGAGTAAAATAATGGAATCGTGAACAGGGCGAGATTTATTGGAGCGAAGCTATATATCGTAGATATTTTCACTTCTCAGACGCATTAACTTCTAAATACTAGCAATCCCAATTTGAATTGCTTACCTAAGCTCTTACAGGTTGGCGTTCTAGCGTTAGCGTTAGTTATTCCGTTCGTTTGTTTTTGTTGTTCTTTGACACTGATATGTACTTTGTTAGCAAGATTTTTTACCCTTTTATAATCTCACCGCGTCTCGTTAGGAGACCTACGCTGAGGTCATTTTGTTATCACGAGGATTTCATGAAGACCGTGACGAATGAGCGGTGGTCGCTTTCCTACACTTAAAGATTTCATTGTCGTGAAGCGTCTATGTAAGTAATCGTGAATTAATAAAGCCTGGCTTTCTATGCAGCACAGCTTCACTCATTTATGCCCTTAGTGAAATGCCTCAAGCCATGTGATTCTATCCATGTGCTTGCCGAATTCACTTGAAGGCCCTTGTTCACAAACGTGCCCGAAGAAATAAGCCCCAGAATGCGTTTACATGACGCGCGACGAAAGACTAGGCTAACGACGACGGAGGCAGAACGATGTTATGATAAGGTGGTTAAAGATGCCGTAACATTTCAGTTAACGTAAAACTTGACTGTAGAAATCGATGTCAAGTAAAGTTGGCTGAACAGTTACGGTGTCCATTTTTCTGCCTTATCCGAGCATCGTTCTGCCTCCGTCGTTGTTGGCCTTGTTTTCCGTTCATAATTAGAAAGGCGATCAAATTCCCCGCCAAAAGTACGTCCCTGTGACGTCACAAGCAACGTCACGTGTTTGTTGTGCCTCACAGTTCGCAGGGGGCGCTGGGAAACTAAAGCCTCGCTCAGAGTCGACACGCAGGCGTCTATGGGAGTTAGGCTACCATTTGTTCTTCTACCATGGCATAGGCGGCATATAGGTCCGGATAGCGCGCTGCGCTTTTCACTATGAAACCTGTCTCTCGACCGTTTAAGCGCACTTTGTGTCTAAAAACAGTCTTGGTGGAAGACATTCATACCGTCCTAGTACTGTGCGGAGAAAATTATACGCTCAAATAGCGCTCGAGGAAGCGTTTAACAAATACTGTCTGGTCCATGTCTGCTATATATCTGTTTTATTTATTCAGCTGAACCGGATAAGGTCTTAAGCAGAACACATATTGACTTCCTGATATCCAGCGAGAGAAGAAATTTGAGAAAACCACCTAAAGTTGACACGTTGGTTGCAATAGTTTGTTAGTCTTTGATTAAACGATCGAGTCCGGGCCGGATTCAATATTGTCACAGTGTTGGCGACAGGGGGTAGATTAACAGAGCCGGTACAGGTAGAATCACACGGTCCAAGGTTTAGATACGTCCTGCGAGTCCGGAGCCAATTCACTTCAACGTCGTCTTTCACTCTGAGCGCCCCCTGGCATTCCTCCCTCCTTAAGCGTAACGCACACAGTTACACGTGCACACAAGCGTACAAAAGACCTCCCCCCCTCAAAAAAAAGTTTGTAGATGTAGTTTGTCAGTCACCGTGCAAAGTACGGCTTCAGTCGCAAGACATGAACTGTCTCTGGACGAGGTAGCCGACGGCCTGTGTGCTCTGATCCATCCGGGAGCACCTCGTAATTGACGTTACTGATGCGTCGCACGATTTTATACGGTCCGAAGTAGCGGCAAATTAGCTTGTCTGAAAGGCCGCGGCGTCGAACAGGAGTCCACACCCAGACCTGGTCCCCGGTGTTGTAGGAAGCTTGTCTGTGGCGGAGGTTGTACCGGCGTGAATCCCTGTCCTGTTGCTGGGTGATGTGGACGCGTGCTAGTTGGCGTGCTTGCTCAGCATCTTGGGCAAACTGCTCGGCGTCAAAACAAAGTTCGGTATCTGTTTGGTAAGGGAGCATTGCGTCCAGCATCGTCCGAACCTCCCTGCCGTAAACGAGGCGAAACGGCGTGAAACGTGTGGTCTCTTGGACTGCCGTATTGTATGCGAACGTCACATATGGTACGATCGCATCCCAAGTCTTGTGCTGGGCGTCGACGTACATCGCCAGCATATCCGCGATGGTCTTATTAAGCCTTTCCGTCAGCCCATTGGTCTGCGGATGGTAAGCAGTAGCTTTTCGATGCGCCGTACCACTGAGATGAAAGACTTCGGCCATCATTTTTGAAGTAAAGGCAGTCCCTCTATCAGTAATAATACAGGTAGGAGCACCGTGCCGTAGTATGATCTGGTGTACAAAGAAATGGGCAACTTCAGACGCTGTACCACTAGGTAACGCTTTGGTCTCGGCATAGCGAGTCAGATAGTCTGTGGCGATGATTATCCAACGGTTGCCACCAGAGGACCGAGGGAAAGGACCGAGAAGGTCCATGCCGACTTGATCAAATGGTGTTCGTGGTGGTATTATGGGCATGAGGAGGCCCGCAGGCTTTGATTGCGGAACCTTCCGACGCTGACATTGCCGACAGCTCTTGACATAGCGCTTAACAACAGTGGCAAGGTTGGGCCAGTAGAATGTCTGTCGTATCCTAGCAAGTGTGCGAGAATAGCCCAAGTGGCCAGATGTTGGTTCATCGTGGCACGCGGAAAGGATTTCCTCTCTCAGAGCTGTGGGTACCACGAGGAGGTAGGTTCTTGACTCGGATCTAGAGTTCTGCTTATAAAGCACACCACCTCTCAGGCAGAAAGTTGAGAGGCTCCGAGAAAAGCACTTAGGTATGGTGGCTGGCTGACCTTCTAAATAATCAATCAGTGCTCGTAAATCTGGATCTGCACGCTGCTGATGTGACATATCTGAAGCATCAACAGCTCCGAGGAAACTGTCAGCGTCATCCGTGTCTGGTGGAGCGAGCTCGACAGGCGCGCGGGAGAGCGTGTCAGCATCTTCATGCTTAAGTCCGGACTTATAAACAATAGTGAGATCGAACTCCTGTAGGCGAAGGCTCCATCGCGCCAGGCGGCCGCATGGGTCACGCAGGTTGGCCAGCCAACACAAAGAATGGTGGTCAGTGACAACTTTAAATGGGCGACCATAAAGATAGGGGCGAAATTTCGCAGCAGCCCAAATAATGGCGAGGCATTCCTTTTCAGTAGTTGAATAGTTCGTCTCGGCGCGGGATAAAGTACGGCTGGCATAGGCGATGACTCGTTCAACACCCTCTTGACGTTGCACGAGAACCGCCCCAAGGCCAATGTTACTGGCGTCGGTGTGTATTTCTGTCTCCCCCTGCTCATCGAAATGGGCCAGAACAGGCGGCGATTGGAGACGGAGACGCAGCTCGGCAAAAGCAGCTTCTTGTTCGTGCGTCCAAACAAAAGGGGTGTCTCCCCGGGTGAGCTGAGTCAGCGGTTCAGCGAGATCAGCGAAGTTATCGATAAAACGCCGGTAGTAACTGCACAAGCCGAGAAATCGGCGAACAGCTTTCTTGTCACGTGGAATCGGAAATTCCGCAACAGCAGCAATCTTGTCAGGGTCGGGCTTCACGCCGGCGGCGCTGACGACATGGCCGAGAAATTTAAGCTCTCGGTAGCCAAAGTGGCATTTCTGTGGCTTAAGTGTCAAGTTAGCGGATCGAAGGGCTTCGAGTACTGACCGCAGGCGCTGAAGATGTTGTGCAAATGATTCTGCGAAGACCACCACGTCATCTAGGTAGACTAGACAACACTGCCATTTAAGGCCGGCGAGGACAGTGTCCATCATCCGCTGAAATGTGGCCGGCGCGGAACACACCCAGTCAAAAAAATTCAATGGGTCCAATTGGGAATTTCCCAATTGAAATGAATTGGTCAAAAACCATTTGTGTTTTCGCCACCCATTGGGCCTGACCATTTCATATGAATTGGTGCTCCCAATTGGGAATAATTGGTCACCCATGAAGACCAAATGGTTTCCCCAATTGAACTCAAATGGTATACCCATTGAGCCCAAATGGTTTGAACTCACATAGCTGAAGAAAAAAAAAAGAATGGAGATGCAATTTCAATGTTTTCTGCCTAGAAGTTATAGGGGAGCCAATTTTTAGACAAGTTCAATGAAGTTACAATTTTTTACAGAAATCATGGGAGACAAGCAAGCATTACACACGGAACTAACACAGATTCAATGTATACATCCACAGGTTGCAGACTTATATACTCCATTCTTTGAACAGTGCTGCTGGGACCAATGACGCATTTTTGTTATTCAGAGTTAACTTATTTAATTATGCCTGCAGTTACAGTAAACATGATATAATCAATTAATAAGATTAAGCGGCATATACTTTTTATAAGAACTTAAATTTTTCACTCCTGTCTCTTTATACAGGTATGTATATCTGTGCACATCTCAGTCAAGGATATCACTGACTTGACTTTCCCAATTGGGAATGTTTGCTTAGGACCATTTAGAACCAATGGGAAGCCCAGTTGGAAGCCCAATTCGTTTCAAATGGTCGTCCCAATTGGGAGCGAGGGAATCCCAATTGGGATTGAAGTAACCCATTGGGCTTCCCATTAGCCCAATGGGTTTATTCAATCCCCCCGTTGGTTTCTTCAGTCCCAATTGGGACGCCCAATTAGTTTCTTCATTCCCAATTGGGAGTCATGAAACCAATGGGTGTCCCAGTTGGGAGTGAAGAAACCAACTGGGCTTCCCAATTGGGAGTGAAGAAACCCGTTGGGTTGGACAGTACCCATTGGACAAACCATTTGGGATTGGCAGAACCAATTCAATCTGACTGGTCTTCCCAATTGGACCCATTGACTTTTTTTGACTGGGCAGGCCGAAAGGTAGAACTTTAAATTCGTAAAGGCCGTCGGGTGTGACGAAGGCCGTCTTCTCACGATCTCGCTCATCGACCTCAATCTGCCAGTAGCCACTTTTTAGATCGATGGACGAAAAATACTTTGCACGCCGAAGGCGGTCGAGAGAGTCGTCAATCCGCGGCAAGGGGTAGACATCCTTCTTGGTTACGGCGTTCAGTTTGCGGTAATCGACGCAAAAACGTAACGTGCCGTCTTTCTTTTTAACTAGAACGACCGGGGAGGACCACGGGCTATTGGAAGGCTGGATAACCTCATCTTCGAGCATTTCCTTAACTTGTGATCTAATAACTTCGCGCTCGGTCGAAGAGACGCGGTAGGGGTGCTGGCGGATTGGGCGCACATTATCGAACGTCACGATCATGGTGCTTGGCGATGGGAGTTTGATTCACTTTTGACGACGATGCAAAACACTCTTTGAATTCGAGTAACAATGAAAACAGCTGGTCGCGCTGGCTGACCGATAGCTCTGAGCTGACATCGAGATTGTCGAGGGATGTGGGCGGTGGCACGGTTTCTGCGGACAAGCACTCGGAGACATCAGATATGCGTTCGGCGAAAGCTACGGAAGTGTCACGAAAAAGGTGCCGATACTCGTGCGAAAAATTTGTAACAAGTACCTTGGAATGACCACGGTGAAGATGTATCAAACTGCGGGCCACGCAGACTCCTTGTGTCAACAGTAACGATACGTTAGTTTCGGCTATTGCGTCACCATCGTTAAGGGCATTGCATTTGACATTAACGAAGGTGCTGGTTCGGGGTGGCAGAGTGACACTGTCCTCATAAACTCGAAGCACATTGAGTGGTCGCTTTGCACCGCTGAGGGCCACTGCTTTTTCAGTAGAAAACGAGACCTTAGAATTCCGGAGGTCAATAATTGCGCCATATTCACGAAGGAAATCTACGCCCAGAATCAGGTCACGCGAACAGCTTTTCAGAACAAGGCAGCTTACCACAAATGTTGATTCTTGAATTTGAACTCTGGCCGTGCACATGCCCAGAGGAGTAACCAGATGACCACCCGCGGTGCGAACGTTTGTGCCAGCCCACGGAGTCAAAACCTTCTTGAGAACTGCGGCAAACTGGCTGCTCAAAATAGAATAATCAGCGCCAGTATCCAACAGAGCCCGAACATAGCGACCATCCAGTACTACGGGTATGTCCAACGAAATCTGCTCGCGAATGTCAGGCTTCTGAGTCTTTGAGTGCTCTGCGTTGGTGTACGCGGTCTGCTTCACCTGCAATTCGTCGTCGTTGCAGGTGCGTTGTTGCAGCGTCCGTTCCACCGGCAGTTCGTCGTCGTTGCGGGTGCCTTGTTGCGTCATGTGTCCCACCGGCAATTCGTCGTCGTTGCGGGTGCGCGGTTGCGTCGTTTGTTCCACCGGCAATTCGTCGTCGTTGCGGGTGCGTGGTTGCGTCGTTTGTTCCACCGGCAATTCATCGTCGTTGCGGGTGCGTCGTTTCGTCGTCGATTCCACCGGCAATTCGTCGTGGTTGCAGGTGCGTCGTGGTGGCGTCGAGGTGGCGGTATGATCGGTAACCGCGGACTTTTCCAATGTCGATGCGTAGTCTTTCCGTGTCCGCATCAATGGGGGGTCTCCCGCGCCGCGATTTCCAGCGAGCCTACCCCCGAAGGTCGCTGGTTTCAGTTTTCCCTCTGGGGACTGGGCGAGCGGCCCTGCGCTGCCCATGAGGAACTCGTAGCAGATGGCGACGGGCGAGACCTGGGTGACGGTGATCTAGATGGTCGCAGACGAGACGGAACGATCCGGCGCTGATCATTGACGAAATCTTCAACGGCTCGAGGCCGTTCGCCGTAGCGAGGCCGCGGAGAATCAGCGGAAAACCCTTCGAGACCTAGTCGACGGTAGGGACAGCGCCGATAGACATGACCCGGTTCGCCGCAGTGAAAGCATAGCGGCCGTCGGTCGGGGGTACGCCACTCGTCTGCTTTCCGTGTAGGCGGTCGAGAATCTGTGACGTACTGGATCACGGGGGCTGCTGTTTTCGGCCCAGCTACGTTCGGAGGAATCAGGGACGGCGACGAGGGCGGAGAGTATTGCAGCACCTGGGAGTATGTAGGGCGGTGACACTCTGGTGGTGCAGGAGGAGGAGCAGGGCCAGGTTCACCGATTGGAAATGGAGGCCGGAGCGCTTGCTGTACCTCGTCGCGGACAACGCTGGCGATGGAGGAAGGAGCTGGTTGAGGTGTGCCATACATCAGTCGGAGTTCGTCGCGCACAACGGAACGTATGAGCTCCCGTAGCGCCGATGTGTCCATGCTGTGCGATGGGAACTCAGCAGAGACGGAGGCGGCGTGGATGGTGGGATCCCGTGCCGAAGCTCGCTGTTGAAGCACTTTCTCTATAGTGGATGTTTCAGCAAAGAATTCTGCAACAGTTTTCGGCGGGCTGCGCACCAGGCCAGCGAAAAGCTGCTCTTTGACGCCACGCATGAGGTAGCGCAGCTTTTTGTCCTCGGACATCGTAGGATCCGCACGCTTAAACAGGCGCGTCATGTCTTCGATATACGCCGCTACAGTTTCGTTAGGCATTTGGATCCGAGTGTGTAGAGCGCGTTCGGCCCGTTCGCGGCGATCTGAGCTTCCGTAAGTTGCCGCAAGATGACGTTTGAACTCACTCCAAGACCACAGCTGCTCTTCATGGTTCTCGAACCACGTCCGAGCGCCATCTTCGAGGCTGAAATATACATTTCGAAGCCGTGCAGCGTCATCCCAGAGGTTGAATGTAGCTACCCTTTCGTAGTGCTGCAACCAGTCGTCGACGTCTTCATAGGTGTCCCCGTGAAAGGTCTTTGGGACGCGGGGGTTTTGCAACGTCACGTAGGTGGGGGTCGTGCCAGGCATTGCGACGACGTCGTGGCTACTGGTAGTCATGCCCGAGGGGGAATACTCAGGTGGTAGGCCTCGTTGCCTGCGGCTAGTGCGGTGAACGGGCGTTTGCACGAATATATGACCAGCACTCCTGCTTAGCGTAGGGGTACGGGACATCAGACCTGACCTCCACCAGATTTGTCACGGTGTTGGCGACAGGGGGTAGATTAACAGAGCCGGTACAGGTAGAATCACACGGTCCAAGGTTTAGATACGTCCTGCGAGTCCGGAGCCGATTCACTTCAACGTCGTCTTTCACTCTGAGCGCCCCCTGGCAATATATTGCTATGAAATATTCCGATGACGATTTTATTTGATCTAGAGCCACTCGATTGCGATCCACGCATCGCGATCGCGGATGTTGCGTATCGTATCTATCTTCCTTCTGAGTGAGCGCTCAGTCAGCTCATATCCAGGTGGTTGTCCCGAATTATGGCAACTATATTCTCAATCGCGATCTAACCCGGAACGGATCGACGACGACTGTTATTGTCCGTGTGACACAGGTATCAGAAAATGCCCTTAATATTTTACACTGTTCATTAATCCAACTTTGAATTTTATTTACTCTTCGGTCTTTTCTTATGGTCCATGGTATATCGCGATGCCGCAGTCAAGTGCTACGAACGTCAATACGGGCCTCATGCTTTCGGATAGTTTACGTCGACGTTTCTGCAATTCAGTCATGCTTATTGCTAAGGTGATATAGGTGATAGGTTAGTGACGTTTTATAGCGTCACATATATGCTACAGAAAAGAAGGGCGCTTTTTATGTTTTCAAAGATCGCATTCGACAATAAACACAAGCAGTCTGAATCTGTTCTTACTCTTTATTCATTTGTTTTATTAGGAAGTCACTTAATTGTTGCTTCATACATAAAAGATTATTATGCGGTGCGCTTTTTTTTGTAACAGAAGGAAAGACAAGAAACAAAAGTGGTGATTGTATCACTGATTCTTTTTTTTTTTTACAAAGTCTACAATATAGTAAAATTTGAGCAAAAAGTCGCAGCAACAATAAACAAGTAAAAATATAGAAATGAACCGCTAAAGGTTTTGGAGAAAGGCCGCACATATGACACCGCAATAATTTTAAAGTAGTCTGATACCAATTTTTGGTGGTATTTTTTTTTTTTTTCACTTGCTAATGATGCGCTAGATATTCCTGTAATTCTCCACGTGGTTTCTCGCTTACCACCGCTAAGTAATTTATAATTAATTTTACTTTCTTCACCAGTTTCGGCTTCGCGGTTTCAGCAGCCGAGCGGTTGTTGTACGGTCACAATTGTCTAGGTCACGCGCGGGATTTAAAAAAAAAAAAAGCTTTAACCACAGACTCACTTATTAGCTCCTCATTTTGCGCTTTCAATACAGCCACTTGTTCTGCGCTCCATGCCAGTTTTCTCTTAGCTCTTCTCAGAGCGCGAGAAATGTTGCAGCGTTTATTTGGCTAGTTGCATGCTTTTTCCTTCTTTCTGCGCATCTTGTGTAAGCCTCCGCTGGTATTTGCATTAAGCGCAGCTAACCCCTTCAGAGTTGACGGTCAAGCGACACTTTTTCTGCAAAATATATTCCCATGAATGATATGTGCTTCCTGAATCAGCTGGTTGCAGGCCACATTCGGAACAAAGACCCTCCAGTGCACTCTGCCTATATAGCTCTATCTTCAGCTTTAGATATTGTTGTATTGTACGCGCTTGTTTTTTTCTTTTCCGAGAGTATACACTGTAGTGTCCACAGAACTGCGTTCAGGCTTCCAAAAGTTATCACTTTTTCTATGTACAAAGTGACAAAGTTCTTTTTTTTTTTTTTTTTTTTTTTTTTTAAAGGCTCGATAACGCGCGTAGGCTACAGATCCAGCAGGTGCTTCGGTTAATTTGGTCCAAGTTGCAGGTATGTAAACTGAGTCAAACGGATCCCGATGCTCAAAGCTGCACGTCTGCTGCTGCGGGCATGAGTTCTCGCTCGGCTCTTCTAGCTGCTGCCAGCTCCTTGGAAGCATTGTCAAACATCCTTGACGGTGCGTGCATGGCTGTCGTCTGCACCACTGGCATTACGGCACTGCGTTTTTTGTCGTTTAGCGGCCGGTTGGTCACAGAGGTTCCTCAACTTTCTTTTAGATGTCTTCTTAGGCAGAAGATAGTTCGGATAATGGTCGAATAGCATTGGCACGGTTTCAGGATTAATTCGTGGTCTATCTCTATAGCGAGCTCGTTGACGATGCCGTTTACTGTCACTTTGAACGTTCTCTTGATGTAGCTCTCCTCAAAATATTTTTCGCAGACAACACACGTTGAAGTCAACTTGCGGTCCTGTCTTTTAATCAGCCGCTTCCACTACGCAAGCTGCGCAGGGTCCGATGGCACACCGAACATAGAAACCTAGTCCTGATTCGAGCGGTAGCCACTCCGACAAAGCGACACGAAACATGTCTTTTCCCTGCCCTGATGCTTTATTTTTAGCATCATTAGTCGTTGCAAATTTAATTATCTCATATGAATGCAAGAAACAGAACGACTAAAACAAAAGAACAGCGTAGACGCGTCCAAAGCGCTCGAACCCACTGATGGCTCGGCCAGCGCAGCTGCGGCAAATCAAGGGCGCGCCGGCCGCCGACGGCGTCGACGGCACCTTTACGATGAGCAGCGCCCCTGGCGGCCAAAGTTGGAAGGCATCGCCGGCGCGGACACCTCCTCCCATTGAGAGAGCCCTCCGCACGGCACACTAGCCAGTATATTCTAGGCACTATACTCATAGAGAAAGAGATTGGTAGTTCACTCCTGGGGGGGAATTCTGTAACGCTCTCAATACAAAACCAGTCTCAAACCGCTCAACTTGCCCTGCTCCTATTGGTCGGCGGCCATATTGAAATTTTGCGTCATCACTGATCTCACCGGTGACTGCGCTTACGTCATCAACAAGACTAAAGTAGTGACGTTGCCCATGAGCTGAATATTGACTGAAATTGTGAGCGAAACGAGGTAACCCCAAAACCAGTCAACTGAGTAGAGCGAAAATGGCGGCTGTGTTTCTTGCGTTGTTATAGCGTTGCGCTGGCTGTGTGACAGTTGTGTCGGTGCGATCCACGGCGTTGAAGGGAGCACGAAGACGCGTTTGACGTACCGGTCTAGTTGTTCCGACTGTGTTCAACTCGGAAACCAGCAGAAAGTGGAGTGACTGTGCGGCGATTGCCGACGAACATCGATGAACGGGGGCTCACGCAGCTCACGGACGAGTGCGCAGCCACTGCGGCTGCATGCGCACCGCGTTTTTTTTTGCTATCGGGGGCTACCAGCTTGCGTCGGGAACGTAACATCGTTTGCATCGCATAGGCATCGATCAGCAGGTGCGTGTGCTGATAGCGGAAGCCATCGGGCGGAACGCTGATTGTCGTCAAGGCGCCGCGGTGCGATATGGAAAGAAGTCGCTAGGTTCTACGTTCTGAACATCACAGTAGTGAGTAAATGTTGGTTTTGACTGTGTGTGTTTGGCTACGACTTCGAAACGTCATTGTAAACTTGTATTGTGCCTATTTTATTACAGATCTGCGACGCGAACATACGCACTTTTGACCCTCGTTGCCCCGTGGGACCAAGGACTCCAAACAACGCGTTCGTCTAGCGGTACTCCTGCACGCCGAAAGGTGAACGAAGGCCTGCTAAACGCCTGCGACTTTTTCTTGGGTAAGCTGTAAAAAACCCGCGTCGGTTATCGAACGATATTGATTATATGCATTAATATGTGCAATCGACCACTTGCTGTAAGTTGGCTTCTCTGCAAGTCTTGTTTTCTAACCAAAAGGACTCGTTCCCCCTTGCAATGTTAAAAAACGAACAGAGGAAAGATCTCTTTTCTTTCCAGCTGTTGTCTTCGAGATTACTCAGCGACACCTGACGAAAGTTCAATACCTGTATATACCTCAAAATACAGGACGAAGGGACTAGGGATTGTAGTGCCTTGCCCCCATTCGTTACGCTCCCTCCCTACGACACGTTCGCTACTCGAAAGTGTGAGTACGCTGCAAAAAGCGCCTGCTTCTTTTCGTTTCAGCAAGAACTAGAAGAGTGTTGTGTGATAACGAGACCTTTTGGTTGGATTACGAGCCTTACAGAGAAGCTGACTTGTATTTCGGCGATTGATCGATTGTCTGAATTCGGTGAAGCTGCATGCATAATACGGACTAGTTATGCATATGAATGCTTGTTAATGTACAAATTTAGTGTTATGGCACCAGGAACCAAATATTCAATGTTTTAAATCTCTTTACTGCCTAAGAAACCGTAGCGCTTGTGTTGTGCAGGTAATCTGTTGATTTTTGTTTATATCACTGTGAAGCTACAAGGCTATCCTTACAATGATGCTTGCTTGGACAGCCCTGTGACACGTTGCCAACATTCCTGTGAATGTTTATCACCTCACTGTGGGCTAGTTGGTATGGATCTTTGATTGTATACTAGAACATGCAAAAGGCGGACTTAAGTGGATGTCATTGTTTGGTTATGCAGGAGACAGTGACTACCCACTGGAGTCATGGCTGCTTACACCAATGCCAAGTCATCCCAGACCCAACTTGCTGTCCCTTCTCTGCTATCACCTTGCAGCCTGGCACAGTTGGCTGTGGTCACTAGCTGTGTGGTAAACATGCTTAAACCGAAAAGCGTAGCGTTACAGCAAGGTAATAAATATCCATGACGCTTATTGGAATCAGAAAATGGCACCAAAGATTTTTTACTGCCACATATACTCAGTAGAAGCACTTATTTCTTGGCCGCTGTATTTCACTCCAGTGTTTTTATTGAGAAAGAGACGTCATACATACCAGCACACTTACCTTGATGTACAATGACCATACAACATTGACATGGATATTGCAGAATAATTATCGGGCTCAAAGAAGCCGCTCCCTTTCAACATATTGAAGCTACCTATACAAATAGGTACTGTATGCATGGTGCAGTGTGCAAAACGCTTACATATCAGAGGTAAAAATGCCAGCTAGATGGTATACTACTAGAGATCTTGCTCGCAGTGCTAAATGCTGTAACAGCTGTTAGGAGAATGGTGTACAAATACTAGGCTGCAGTGCCCACAATGATTGCTGAATGATTACAAAATTCTAGTGAAAATAAAATAAGCATCACACATACATTGTTAAGGCAATGTGTGAGCAGATGTTATGTACACTAATAAAATGTGTAAAACTGCAAGGGGACTGCTGAGCAGCTTTAAGACAGTAGAGGCAGCTAAAACATGAGCGTTCAAAAATATTTTACACCATAAACATGGTAGAACGAGGGAAATAAGATGGCTACTCAATACAAAACAGCACTAAACAAGGATTGAGGAGGAACCTTGGTTTGTGGTTTGCTAGCCAAAATCGAAATGTGGGCTCGGCTTGCAAACTGAGGCTCCCCTCAACCCTTGTTCACCGCTCTTTCATACACCATAAACATGTGATAAGCACCTCTTTACATAATTGTCACCTACTTTTGACCTTGGAATTTATTTTCCAAGTTGTTTTCACCAAATAATCAGAAAAAGCATCTTTTGTGCAAACTGGCTTTTCAATTGAAATGGTTTGTACATAATGCACACAACATGGAAAGGTAATAGAATGAGGAATGTGTGTAAAATGAACATCTTTATGAAACACTGCACAGACTCCATGATGACACTTCAAAACGCACACATTGTTCGCCTTCGAGGTAATCTGCACACCTCACTGGTGGGCCCCTTGTTTATAAGACTAGGGAAATTAAGCAGATTCACCAGCTCGCCTCCGGCATCGCGCACCAAGCTTGCGTCATGTGTTTGCCTTTCCCGTCGAAAAGGGGGGGGGGGGGGGGGGGGATATCTTTCAACATGAACAGACACTGACAACGTTCCAATAATGTGCCACTAACAAACACAGCCTGCTGCGCGAAATACATACTGCACATCCCTGTCCAGACCTGGCTGAACAAGCTCGTCCTCTCCTCGGTCACTATATCAAATTTCTGAATAAAGTATTTTCTTTCTCTGAACACACCAAAGGAAGCATTAACATCACAGTTTGTGTACCTTATAGACACTAAACAATCAACATCAAAACATCAACGGAATATCGGGAACCATGTCGGGAACGGAGCCCGATGTGGCCGAAGTCAACTGGCTGCGAAGCACAGGAGTGACTGTCACCGCGGCTTGCACGAGGAGTCCGTGGTGGAGGATCGTGTGTCGGATCTCGTTTCCCGCACTGCAATTGCTAACTCTTGCATAGTAGCTGCCACCTGCCTTACTGCAAGTGCAAACGTTCCTCTGTCGGCAGACACAGTAGCGTAGCCTTCATGATCTTCTTGTATTTTCTTTTAAACAAACAGAACAGCAGACCACATACCTCCCACTCGTCGCTCTTGCCATCGATAGTAAACACTGTTTGACAACGCTGACACTCTTCAGTAAGCTGATGACTTAGTCGATTTTCATGCCCAACGCTTTCACCACGCTGATCACTGCAGGTTCGTAGCCTTCGTTGTTTTCAATCGGATTTTTCCAGCTGCTCACGACATCCGCACAGGACCTCGATTTCAGGCGACGCACGGAAAATAGCAACTAGCCGAGGAATCAGCTGTTTTCTAGCAAGCCGCCATGTGTACTCTTTGACACCTTCAGCGTGCCCTCGCGGAGACAAAAAGTTACTGAGGAGCAAATTTAATTGCGAAGCCTAAAACGTATCTCCTTATGCTTCATGTTTGTTAGTTGTAAATACAGTTCCTCAGTAGAATAAATATTTATTAATTTTATTTACTGCGTATTAACTGCGCCGTTTCATAAAAACTTAGGAGACGGTCCCTCGTCGGCCTCGGCTAGCGTTGCGACAAATGTGTAGCAGTAGGCACGACCGCGGAACGGGGACCTCAGGGGCGGAGTCATGCTACGAGTCGCTGGCAATTGGTCGATTCCGTAATCCGTCACAATTGACGTCTTAAGGTCACGTGAAAGCCGCGTCAATTTGACGTCACGCTCTACAACTTGAGAGCGAAATTGAGAGCGTTACAGAATTCCCCCCCTGATACGGCTACGTCTACCGAACTACGTCTAAAGACCAGCACCGGCTGCGGAAACGACTGATAACGATCGCGAAAGCGCATCATAAACGAGCGAAGCAGCAGCCGCGACGAAGAACGTTGAAAACAAACAAACAAAATGGCGTAAGTCGCGCTGGCCAATGGAAAGCGCGAGACGAGAGGCTCGCTTCGCGAGCGCGCGCTCCAGCCAATCAGCGGACCGGAAACGGCTTTCGGAAAACCCGCGACGGTGGTTGTTCTGTTTGAGCGACGTCATTTGGAGATGTCGCAAAATGCGCACAAAGAAACAAGCTTCAAAACAAGTCCAAAATGGCGGCGGCCAGCCGGCTGCTTCACCCGCGGCGCGCGCGGGAAGTTCGAACAATTTTCACCCCTTTTTTGGCCATTTCGAGGCTCCCGTGGCGTTTTAAAAGTCGATTTTGCCGCATTTCCCGATCGAATTCAGTGTTGATATTTTGAAGGCTAGTGCTCAAAGGTACATACATTCCGAAAATGCATTTTTCTAAAAATCAATTTTTCGCCCATTTTTGACCAGTTTAAGACCCGCGTCCCCCCTTAACCTCACTTCAGTTCAGTTTAGTCGTTCAGTCGTGTCCGACTCTTCGTGACCCAATGGACCATGTCACGCCACGCTTTCCGGTCTCCACTATCTTCCTAACATCACATAACTTCATCTGCAGTGCCTCGAGGATGCCATCTAACCAACGCGTTCGCTGCCTACCCCTTCTCCGGCGACCCTCAACCTTTCCCAACATCAAATCTTTCTCCAGCGACTCCTCTCTTCTCATCAGATGACCAAAGTAGCTGAGCTTTAACTTTAAAATTTGACCCTCCAATGAGCAGTCAGGGTTTATGGTCGACAATATCGACTGATTTGATCTTCTGGCACTAAGCCCTATGATATCCCATTTCATACCCTCTAGTTCCTTGAACAGCACTGCTGCACTATAGCCTCACTAGTTAGCGTTCAAGCGCTAAATAGGGTCAGTTTCCAATGGCGGCCTGTCCGGGGCCAGAGATTCTTAGCACCCTTCGCTGTGTCACAGGTCTGACAGCCACTGGGGACTGAGGGAGGGGGTTCTATTAGAGTATTTATAGGAGGTTGTGGCCAATTACCAGGATGGCCAAATTCTATTCTGGTTAGGGAGTGCATTTCTGGAGGTGTTCAGGATTCGAGCCAGGGTCCTCTTGCATGCAAGGCAAATTTTCTACCTCTACGCCACCACTGCAACTCAAGTTGGTGACTGGAAAATGGTGAAAAAGAGAATGACACAGAGATGCGACAGATAACCCGGGTGCTAAAAAGAAGTATGAAGCCCATCACATGAGAAATAAAGTTGAGAAGAATGATTAGTTTGCAGTAGTTCGTAATATATATTGGAAAACAGTGCAGAAGAGAGGCGAAAATACCAGTCTACATGCACTTAAAGAGTTCAGAATTTTTAGTACCGTATTTTCTGGTTTATAAGATGCACCCTTGTACAAGGCGCACCTTAATTTATTCACGTTAGAGAAGTAGGACTTGACTTTATGTGCTTACTCAACCATCACGTGCTCTGTGCATGACAGAACATTACCTTGGAGAACGTGTTTGTGTTCTTAATGCCATGAAACAAGTGTCACAGTATCATCGGCTTGCTCACAAGCACTGTTTCTTGCTTTACTCCCTGGCTTGTGCTTTGTAGTGTGTTCTTTAGGGCGTAGTTCCTGTCATGCAAATAAATTAGTCAAATTTTCAGTGCATAAGAGCACTTTAGCCATAAAAGGTAACACAGTCGATGTCACGTTTACTGCTTTGCTGCACAATTGCCTGCATTGAATACAGAAGGCTGCTAGCCTCGGCAGCCTGTTCATATGTGCAGTGCATGAAGTCTGGCTACTTGTGAGAAATGGTGTAGTGAACAGAGTATGAGTAAATGCCCTCCGTCATCATCTAATCAGCAGCTCTTTTGTTAGTGTCCTACTTTGAGGTCTGGCATAAAATATAGCTCCATATCGGCACTCTCGATTGATCAAATATAGCAATGCAAAAAAGTTTTGTTGCTGTGTCATCTAGAACGTCAGATGTATGAAGTTATTTAATGAATTTACCGAAAGAGGAATCAGCAAGAATGGGTCTGCTCATTGCGAAAGGAAATGACTGAACAAGCATGAGTCTATTAAAAAAAAATTATTACGAGTAATCATAAGAAGTTGTGATTCTAGTCCCAGCAGTGCCCTTGAGAGATGCTCCCCCCCTACCTTTACACACACACACACACACACACACACACACACATACAAAGAAGCAACAACATAATTTTACTGCTTGTAGGGGAAATTCATATAATTTCAAACTAGCACCATGTTTGCGAACACGATTTTGAAGGTATCTAAAGATGGAAAGGGGGTTAATTGCATGAAGGGAAGGTATATTTACCAATGCAAGAAGAAAAAATGAGCAAAAATACAGTATTGTCAACAACACTATAATGTCTTATGCAAATCAAATGCAGCAAACAACCATAACTTGATCTCATCAACGTAGACAGACATTGCAAGATTACATAGCAGCGTAAAGGAGAACACTGTATATACTTCCTTTTAAATATATTTGACTTTGCAGCATAATCCTTTATTGCATTTAGTGAAATGAAAAATGAGCATAATTAGCATGCAATTTCTTTTGTCGCATATGATTTTGTACTGCTTCAACAGCAAAAGCCTTATTTGCAGGGAATGCACTTCAATACTTGAATTAGCTAGAAGCTCATATGCTTGTTTGGCAGCATATCTTGAGCTCGTTCAGAAGCTATACGCTTTTGTGCATGCCAGCCTCACAAGCATGCATTTAAGAAGCCATTCGGCATCATATATCTCAGTCCAGGCAGGCCCTTGACGCGTCAGCCATCAGTGTGAAAGACCTTGTAGATGCCGGATCTAGATCCGCTTCCGAGCTTTTTAGCAGCTTATCTTTTAGCTGCGATATTTCTATTTCCTTTTTCTTTCCGGCTGCTGCAGCTTGCAGTGTACATTTTTTATGCCGCGTGTTCAGTTATTTTAACTCTTTCGTTACCGCGAGAAAACGGTCATTTTTCATAGGTCTCAGAATATATTTTTTGCCAGTACAAATAATACTGCAGCACTTGTTGCAGCATACAAAATTGCACATAATGGAATCCTCTTTCCAAAAACATAAGGTATACAAAGCAAACAATTTATTAGGAAACACACAATACATCGGAAAATTGCGACTGTTGTGGCGAGTTGATAAATATACGATAGAAAAGGCACGATATTTACAGACACATTGTTAACAAAGAAAATTCAGAATATACATATTGAAGATCAATGACCCATGAACAATGTGTAAAAAAAATAAACTATCTGTACAGCACAATTTTTCAGCTATTTAAAAAAAAAAAGCTACAGGTGGAAATAGCCTCATTTCTCGTGCCATGTGGTGAAGCAGTTCCTGGTTTTCGTGAGGCACCAAACACAAAAACTGCTGCAAATTGGCTCTAAAGGCCAGGTATACATGTTGGACATGTGGCGGATGGACCTTCCGGAATGCGTTTTCGTGAGAAAAAAAACACCCGGATTCAGAGTCAAAGCTCACTAGTAAATAGCTGGTGCCATTTTCGGGTAATTATCGCCACTAAACACTGTCAGATAACAAAGCCAACAATATGATTCTATATTTGACTTACTGGAAGTCTTTTGATCACAAAAATTTGATGTTAATGCGGCATTGCCACGAGTGGCAGGTTTTATTTTTCAAGCGCGACCACCAGGCCCCCTTTCGCAGCAGCACATGCACATCAGTCCTCAACAAGGTCCATAAAACTTCAGAACGCTGCCAGAGCAGGAAAATATAAACTGGTTCTACAAGTGCAGTGTCTAGACTAACCACTGGGTGGGTTAGGTGCATGAGAAACGATTCCAACATGACAAAATCGGCTATTTAAATTATCCATCACTGGTGATCGATTTAAATAGGTGTGGTAATGAAAGAGTTAAAGATGTTTTAATTTTTCTGATCATCTTGCTTGTCGAACTTTTCTGCACAGCTTTAAAAAGTAAACTTGTTGCGATGTTAACACAGAGCACTTTTTGTCTTCTTTCTTAATTTTCATAAGCTCTGAGCTGCAACCCTCGTGCACAATTTCATTTCATTGGCGTGATTCAGTAGAGCTTCTGCGTCACCAATACAGCTCTTCACTTGATATGAGAACTTTATGCGAAATTTATAATCGTTGCCATATAGATTCATTGTACATATGACAATCGCTAATCAATCACAAAAGCCTTCTCAACAAGCAAATTTCCTCTAATTCGATGACGAGCACAATATAGCCTGCCCCGCTCGTCTGTTTCCTCAAAATACTCAAATTTCTGCCGAGTTGCTAGTAATGCGACGAACACCAAATAGTTCAGATTAAAATGTGTTTGCACAGCGCAGCTGTCCGGTTTGAGCTGCATACACTGATGCGCTCTTGAAATCTTGCAAGTTCTCTTCTGGCACTGCTGTTGAAAGGGCTTCCTCTTCGGTCTAATGTCTTTTCAGTTTAAAATGTGTACTACCATGCAATGAAATAAAAAGCCTCGCTAAATGAACTACATGATGAGAGTGCTTCAATAGTTCCTTTTCTAAATGCAGATCAGAAATTTTTCACTTCAAAGTTATTTATCTTTCCAGTGCAGAGCTTGCGCCCATCTTTTAATCTCGAGGGGGTTTGTCGGTGACCCTAAGAAATGACGACCTTCCAAGTCATCGTTTCAATAGGCGCTGTTACCGCCTGGTGCAATTTCAGGTCAGCATGAAGAGGCCTGATGTTACAAAAAAAAAAAAAAAAAAGAACACTTAAGCTTCGCGAGGTCACGATAGTGCCTTTAACGCCGTGCCTTCATTCTGCCGATTTTTGGCATCGAGAGGCTGGCACAGAGTTTGGCGAAGTGTTAAACGTCTATTTGGTTTGATTTTAGGGGAAAGACGCAGTACACTTCTTCTCGGTGGGCACCCTACGTTTACAGTGGACAGCATAGAATTGGAGGCACGCATGTGAGCGGTCTGAGTCCCTGTCACAAACAGACTCAAGGGGGACGCCAGATGGTAAGCAAACTTGCATGACACCACCCTGAACGGTGCGCAAAGAATGGCTGTGTCACAATTTCATTACGAAATCACGTGCATATTTTTCGGATACATTTTTCTTAATTCTGGGATACAGTGACACCGTTTCACTGGAACAAGCTGCATACAACATTGCATAATAAAAAGAAATTTAGCTGAGGAGCAGACGACGCGCAGCGACCCAGGCCGCGGCCAGAGCGAGCGGAGGGCAGCGGCAATGGAGCCAGACGTGAGACTCGACCACAGTGTCATTACTGTGCTTGACAGCCACTGGAGACACCTCTTCTAGAAGAGCTGTGGAACTAAGTTTGTTCTAGTAACATTGGTTTAAACTGAGGCCATGAAAATGGCACATTTTAAAATCAAGTTGCGCACAAATGAATTTTCGCACGGTGTCCAAATTTGTTACAATGCGTCAGGGCGGAGAGGGAAACTTACAGTAAAATTTTTACCAGAATATGCGCATGTCGAAGTACCTTCGGCGTTGCCCTTTAATAAGTTCAATAAAATATTGGGCACTGCGGCAGGGCTCAGGCAAGCTCAAGAAAACACTGCTCAGATCTTTGTTTTTTTAGTCCGTTGCTCATGCATGAGGCAAGCAATGTGAAAGCCTTACTTGCCTTATGAGTGGCATGGGCAAGAAGTGTGACCAGAAAGTGGCAACAAAAATATGATGTTACTTTATATCAAAATTGTGCTGTAAACTATTGTCATGCAGCATTTAGGGTGGCGTCATGCCATTTCACTTCCCATTTAACACCCATCTGCTAGTCAAGTTGGAATTGCTAGTTTGTAATAGGGATTTGAACCAGTTAGTATACAAGCCTCCAATTGTATGCTGTTTATTGTAGGTAGGCTGTGTGCTTTCCACTGTTTATTTAAACAAAAAATTGGCAGATACTTTTCGGCGTTTATACACTTATTTTTAAATCTGTGTTTCGGTTAGTTGCGTGGTGTAAACTGTGAAATGCGGTGATAAAATTCTCAAAGCGCACAAGACTATACAGTAGAAGCAAAAAGGTACGAATTTTATAAACCTTGGAGCAGACAATATTTACAGTTCATTGTAATAGATACAAGCATACCTAGGCTGTCATCAGCCATGCCAGCACGTTACTTTGTGTTGGCAGCATATAATGTTGAGAACTTAAAATGTCTAGATACTTGGGCTAACACTGGCCAGTCACGTGCATGCAGTTTCCAAAACAAAGGAAGGTCGACAGCGTCGGTAGATCTGTTGGTATACACTGAATTCACCAGGCAGCTCTCCTAGCAGGTACTACTTCCACGAAAAATGCTTGGAAAACGAGCCTTGGGGGAGAAGCAGATTTAGATTTCCGAAGATGGTCCATTGCTACAGCAATAGAGATGCTAGTGGGTGCATTTTGGCACTTCTCTCACTTAGACTGCATTTTTGCATGCCTGCTGGTCCACTTCTGCATTCTGAAGGGAAGAAAAAAGGAAGTTCATCAAGAATGGGTCCTAGGTTAGCATGAACATACCAGAAACCATGTTTTTCAGTTTTAACAAGTTCTGTAATTTTTTTACTGCCGCATGTTTATCGCCGTTTTTCGGTTAAAACCAGAAAGCACAAGGCCTTATTGTAGGCGTCCACCCAAAAAAGACAGATACTGAGCCTTCCCTTTCCCCAAAAAACCAAGCCAAATAAAAATTAAGATATTTAACACTTTGCCAAACTCTGTGCCAGTTTTTAAATGTTGAACAACCAAGGAAAACCATGTCAAACACTGCTTTTGCATGTCTTCATCAGTTTAAGTGGAGCTAAACCTCCAATTTTTGTTTTAATTACTTCTCTATGTGCTTGGTCTTCTTAGCATAGGAGTTCAGATTATTCTCACAGATTTTGTAATCGATGTAATGAATTGAAGTACCAATAATGTTGCTTTAGTTGACTTAGAAAATATATTCCCTGAAACTAAATCCTGAAAGTATGTATGACAGAGGCTTCAGTGTGCGGCCCTGCCATCACAACTGTTTCAGCTATACTTTAAACTGGTACTGAAATGCACGAGAAATTAAAATAGTGGCAATGCGTTGTGTTAGTGATAAAGTTCAAAAGAACATACTGACGAAAAGCCACAAGTAATAGGCAAAATGGGCATGAAAAGGTTGCACAAATGCCTTTATTCGCATAGATAGCGACGCGCATGCAGAGCACAACGACCACTTGATTGCCCCAGTACGTCGAATTTGAGCTGTTACAATTAACATGTAACAGCAACGGCTACATAAGGCGACGTCCAAGGTTACATGACACATGGATTTACACGATACAGGAATGGACGTTGGCAGGTGGAAGACTTCCTGGCAGAGTGGTAAGGCAGACTCGAATGAGGGTCACTCGGTTTTAGAATGAACATACATTTCAGCTTGTTTCGTCATCACCAAGATCGACTTCACCATTGTCCTTCATCTCAGCATCACCGGTCGAGACTGCGGCACCAGTGCTTTCGTGCTTCTTAGCTCGAATGGCGTCTTTTTTGGACTTTCCTTGTCGAAACTGCTCCAGGTTCCCGCTCAGTGTGTCAATGAAGCTCTCGAATTCCATCTCCTCCATGGCAGAAATGATATCAGCACCCGTCACAGTCTTCCTTTTGCCTTTCATCGCAAAGTTATTAGCGCACGAAGTGGTGTAGAGAACGAATACGCTTGCCGCTTTTGCCAGTGCAGCTCTTGCTTCCTTTGAAACGCTTACACCGTCTGGAAGGGCATCTTTGACGATGCGACTAACAACAGAAAGAGGCAAGTTGAGGTCCTCGGGCCGCTCTGCCATCTTGGCTGCTGTCAAAGTCTTACGAACGTGTGGTTTGAAAAACGATCACTTGTCACGGCAATAGGCACGGTACAGTACTTCCAACGTACGTTTTACAGGCACAAGCGAGGTGGCGAAGAGCAAACAAAATCGACGATTCACTGCCAAAAAAAGCGCGCGCACGTAGCGGGTATGCAAATACAGCACCTGGTGGCAAGTAGCACGTGCGTACACTAGCTCCAGCAACCTGGCCCCCAAGTGGCTCTAGCGTGGATACACCTTGGACCTTGGCTTGGACGCACGTTGGATATATATATATATATATATATATATATATATATATATATATATATATATATATATATATATATATATATATAAATCATTTTGATAATAAATTTATGAATAATTCTTTTTAATTGCTTTTGAAAAGTAAAAAACATACGGCTAGCGCCATCCATACAGCGGTGGTGAAAGCGATGAAAGCAGTGAAAGCTCGAGGCGCACGCGCCTCTGTTGATTTGCCGCTCAGTACGGGGCTGAGTATTCCAGTAGCCCTACTCGCGTGTTTGACCTGCTTGTTCTTTGTGCTGGTTGTTACAGCGTTTCCAAATGGGAGACAGTAATTTTGAAATGCCCGATGGCGACGGTCCCAACGACGTTGTTAAAGGCGGTTTTATGCACCGCAACCGAGGTACCGATGGTTTTCCGCCAAGAGGTCCACCAAGGTGATGCCGTGTACTTACATACAACGCTTTACTGTCTGCCTTCCTTTTTTTTTTTTTTTTTTTTTTTAATGGCGGAGCCTCGCCCGAAGTAGTATTCTCTTTTTGTTATTCTTTGCATCACATGCAGTGCTAAGTCACGGATCAAGCAGCCTTGCTTTACTGATGCCTGATTTGTTACTGCATCATTTGCGCGTACTGGTCGTTCTTGGGTTGCTGTTGAGCTTGTGATGGAAGCTGCATCTTGTGCCAGCAGCCTGAAATGTAGATTCGGGTTTTTTTCTTTCGTTTTTTTCTCCTTGTGGCATTTCACGCTTGTTCCGTTGGGAAGGAATATTTTTACGATTGTTTTCTTTATAGAGGACATCTGATTGCTGCCAATTTGCGTTTTTTCTACACGTAAGAAATAGTGTTGGCTGCATATGTCCAGCAATGAAATAACAGAACCTAGCGCAATGAAGCGCTAGAGGTTATTGGTTGGTTTATGGAGTTTAATGTTCCAAACCGACTCAGGTTATGAGTGACGCCGTAGTAGAAGGGTCTGGAAATTTCGACCACCTGTGGTTCTTCAACATGCACTGACCTCGCACAGCACACGAGTGCCTTGTTTTTCGCCTCCATCGAAGAGCGGCCGCCGCTGCAGGGATTCGTTCCCGCGTTCTTGGGTTCAGCAGCGATCGTCCTAACCACTGAGCCACCGCGGCGGAAGCTAGAGATTATTGCTGGCACGTGCACGCGTAGGGCGTGCGGCGGCGTTTCACATGCCCTTTGCAGCACTACAAAACCTGTGGCTATCAGGATCGCGCCCGCTGCATAATTGTGCTCCTGTCGCCGACGGCGGCACAAGAGAGTTAGTAGGAACCCTTGCCCAGTCATGCTATGCGCGGCATCCTGATTAATGGTTGAGTTCGCCCTTATTTGCTTAGTGCTGCAATCTGTGTGAAATGGTATAATGCCATGTGTGGTCCATAGTATTGCGGTGTTTCTGTAGAGTTTCCTTTTAGAAGTGTTTCTGATGGGGGATTTATTATTGGTAAACCGCCTCATTCATGGGATGATTCAAGTCGGGGTATGCATATTATGGCCTGTCCAAGCCATTATTTTTGCTCGAAAACTGGCAGGGTAGAGACCTTTGCATTGGTTGAGGAGGAAGTCGAAACGCCTTCTCTCTGGACCAGTTGTGCTGTTTCCACCGTGCTGATGTCATGGGCACACAACAGCCCAGCAAGCAATATGGCAATGCCCAGGGAGCCCTCGTTGCAAAGCCTATAGGCCTAGTTAATTTGCTTCCTTTTTTTTTATTTATTCGAAATACCTTACAGGCCCATTAGGCATTGTGTAAGGTGAACGAAAACATCTATACAGTTGCTATATATATATATATATATATATATATATATATATATATATATATATATATATAAATAAAATGTAAGGAAACATTCAAAAATACAGCTAAAAGCACTTTTATGACAGCAAAAGAAGTATACGCCAGCTCACATTTGTCTGTTTTATGGCAGGCATGATCATGCCATGAAACGTCTGAAGACACCTTTTCAAAGCTGGAACTTACACTCACTGCAAAAATGTACAGACATTGAGAAGAGTTGTAGCTGGTTGTTACCTTGACCACCAAGCCCTTGTGTATCTGCAATTGAGGTACTGTGGTGAAATTTATATATGATCTTATACATGTACAGCAACAGATGCTTGGTTTGGGCTAGTTGGTAAGTTTTTTGATTACATAGTGTGCAAATAAAGACACGGACGTCATAGGCTGGACAGGCGCTGTCTCGCAACTTTATTTTGGAAAAAGCCACTACGTCAAATGTATAGGAGCTGATCACCACTATCAGTTGGTGAGCATGCGCAAAGAAGACAATCAAAAGAACACCATATGAAAAAAATATGAAAAATGTTAGAGGGGGGGAACAACAAACCAAAAGGAGACACCTACTCAAAAAATGTAATTGCTTCTAAACACGCTTTTTTCTAAAGGTTGACCTAATACATCAAAGCCCAGCCTAGGACAAACTTCAGGAAAACGTGCTTTTAGGAGTGGTCATGGTTGAGTTTTCTCCTTTTTGTTTGTTGTCTCTTGGCACCATGCTTTGTATATTTTCCATGCGGTGTTCTCTTAATTGCAATCTTCTTTGTGCATATTTACTGATAGTGGTGATTGATGAACTGCTATGTATTTGACATGGTGGTTTTTTTGCAAAATGAAGTTGCAAGTTAGTGTCTTTCCCACCTATGTCTGTTCCTTTATTTGTGCTGTTTTCAAAATATATACAGCCATATCAGAACTTTGGAGCCTACGAGTTTTGCTTCTGAGCTGTGTAGTGAAGCTCTTGGAGCATACTTGAGATCCTAAACACTGGTGTGGTGAGGACCAGAGCTTCTTTGCTATCAAGAGACATGGTGGCGTCTCCTTCTGTCAACGTGTGTCTAAGAACCTGAGGTGGTCAAAATTTTTGGAGCCCTTCACTACTTTGTTCCTATAGCCTGGGTTGCTTTGGGATTAACTCCCTATAAACAAAACCAAGAGACGTGAAATGCTGGGAATGCATAACAATACAGCATAGGGAAAGTTGCCACTTAAATTGAAAATGAACTGTTGCTTGCCGGAAAGCATTTCTCGTATGTTCAGAATTGATCCGTTGATTTTACCGAAGCACTGCATTATATGACGCATGAATACTTTTTTAACTCGCGATTAAGAGGTCGAAACATTGGCTATTGCCCCACTGGTGCCTGTGAGATGCAAGTGCACGTTAAAGAACCCCAGGTGGCCCAAATTTCCGGTGCCCTCCACTAAGGTGTTTCTCATAACCTTAGTCGCTTTGGGATGTTAAACCCCACAAAACAAACTTTGTAACATGAAGGCCACCACTACCACATTTTTGCAGTGAGTGTAAGTTCCAGCTTTGAGAAGGTGTCTTCCGACTTTTCATGGCATGGTCATGCCTGCTATAATATAGACAAATGTGAGCTGGCGTATACTTCTTTTGCTGTCTTAAAAGTGCTTTTAGCTTCCCAAACTTACCTCAGTAAATGCTAGCCTACATTCCTTTCATCTCTGACCAATAATCTGGAAGCGGATACAGAGCAATGATAAAGCACTACAACTTTTTGAAAGTTTCTGAACATAATTTTTCGTGTTTGCAGCCTGGTTTTTTATGGGTACACACCGAACACATTTGTTTGGCACCACTGGCACTGAACGCTGCATTTGCACGACCCAGCTGCGTGCCTTACAGCCCATATTCTTGTAAAATTCGAGTCCAAACATGCCGTGAGAGCCCAAATACTTCTCTAGAGCTAGCTGCTCAGCATAGCTTCTCAGCTAGCTATGCTGCTAGCTTTTCAGAGCTTAAGAATTGCATTGCCTCGCAAATAATTGGGTGGATTGTACATCAGGCTTTTCAGTGGATAGGTACCACTGCCATACAAAAATGTTTTTTTGCATGCCATTAATCTGAAAAAACACTAGTTCTACAAGGATGCCATATGAAAACAAAAAATTAGTATTGCACTTAGCGTTGATTAAGAGCTCAATGGCGAAAGCCTCTCCTTCTCTTCTACCTCTATCTTGCATGTTTGTATACTTGTAATTTCATTTTCCCCAACTTCGATTTCTATATAAATTTCCTGAAAACAATCCCAAGTACTTTATAAATATCATGCACTAAAAGGTATTGCGTTATGCAGACTCAAATTATAGAAATAAATATAAAATTGAACATGTTTTTAATCTATAGTAGTGTTTATGGCTTCCCTTAAGGAGTAGGCGTCAGAACTTTTATTTTTTATTTGTTAGATTTAGCTACAGTTTACCTTATGCAATATCTAAAGCCTTCTCAATGCCTATAAAGTTGTTTTATGCTTGTTGGCAGGGTTGAAGATAGCTTAAAATGGAATAAATTTGCTATTTCTGGCAATTTCATTGAAGAACGCAAGTGACGGTTGAACTCTTCTCTATCCTGTACTTTTTTTATTGCGAGGTGGAATGGCATTTAATCTAGTTATGAATTACAATATTTCATTTCTCTGTTATTAAAAATTGACAATACTCTGCTTTCGAAGACTTTTTTTTCTGATGTACACAAAGGTACAATCATAAGTAAAGCACTTTATAGCATGATAGTTTTGGTGGTTTTATATTTTTTTATGACAGCAGCACGAATGAGCAGAGATGACCAGTATTCTTATCAATAGGGCTATCTAGCTCAGATAAAAAGCGAGCCAACACACGATGAACCCGCCCTCTGCATAAACTGCAGGTTATGTACGCTTTGCAGGTTAGGTGGACGGTGGGTTCGCCCTGTGCTTGCTCTCCTTTTTTTTTTTCTGGGCTTGATAGCTCTGTTGGCAAGAATACTTGCCATCTCGACTCATTTGTGCTGCTTCCTTAAATCAATTTTTAATTCTAGCAAAACTATAATGCTGCCAAGCTTTTTGCTTATGATTGTACTCAGTAGCACGTTAGAAAAGTAGTCTTCAAAAACGTAGCATTGTTAATTTTTGTCATAACCGAGAAATGAAATAATATTAAGAACTGGATAGAATAGCACTGTACCCCGTTATAAAAGAGATTACAGGATAGAGAAAAAGTTGGAACGTCACTTTTGAATAAAAAATGTGTTCAATTTTATATTTATTGTTATTTTAGTTTACATAATGCAGTACTCTTTCGTGCCTAATATTTATAAAGTACTTATGATTGTTCTTAGGAGATTTTGATAAAAATTGAAATTGGGGTAGTGTTATTAAATTTGAATCAAAGCTCACCATTTTTTATATTTTTTAATTTTGGTCGATTTTAAAAAAATATGGAGATAGAGCAGACAACCTTAAAGCTTCAAATCCTTCCAGAAATAAAGAAACAAGGCCTGGACAATACGGACAAAAGTTTCAGTGGCAACACTTTGAGTTGTGCTGGAATACAGGGCTGAATATTGGCAATTTTCAAGACAAGTGGTCAATTTTATATTCATTTCTACAACTTTAAACAATATCATACAACACTGTTTAGTCCATAATATCTCTGTGATAATGAGGATTCTTGACAGGGATTTTAATAAAAATCGAAGATATATTTTTTTAAACTGGAATCAAAGTTGCCCCCTTTTTTGCAGTTTGTGGAAATCACACCTTGCAATCTAGAGTTCCAAATTTTGTTTGAAATTAAGAATGTAGCTCGCATAATAAAGAGAAAAAGCTGTACTGCAAACAACTTAAGACATTGTGCCAGTATGTAAGGTTGAAAATTAACATTTTTGCAGCGTGCCGCTCCTGAAGCAAAGTTAGTGATTTTTTACTAAATCAACTGCAGCAACAAAACTTGTTTCCAATAGTTTCTCTAAAAGTAAAAGTTGCATAGATTTATTGAGTAAACAATAATATGACAAGATTTTAGTGCGGAAGAAGCCGGTCTCCAAACTTGCTGGCAAAGACTGTGTTTTCCACCTCTAGTAATATACGATTCTTTTGCAAAAAAAAACTACGCTGCATCTTGCAAAATGAAGATTCATTCATTTGGGCGGAGACATTTGCCCACCAGATATAAATATTTCATTGAAAGCAAAAAATGGTCATGGGACCTCGATTACAATTCTTATTTGAACACACCCATATGAATGTGTTCAGATAAGACATCTCCCATGTGAATGTGTGAGTTGTGGAGCAGGGGCAAGTTTGCCTGGCCTGTGACATCGTGCACCTCCTTTCATAATCCATCCTCGCTGGATCTCCCATGTGAATACCAATTTATTTGCAAGGAGGACCACATAGACAAGGTTGCCAGCGTGCTTGCGAACTCATTCGTCGAGCTGGAGTCGTCAGATTCCCGAGGTGGTGTGGCATCCGTGGCGCGGTCTCTGACTTCTTGTGTTACTGCCTTCTGACACTGCACGACAGCTGGCAGCACGGAACACCAAAAAGCGGTCGAAAGCGACCTGATAACTATCAGTATGTTGCCACGTGGACCTGTAATTGGCGGCCATTTGGCGGAACTCTGCAGGTTTTGCAGGCATCGTGGCTCCACATTACTTTGTTTGGTGGCAGCTGTAAACACAAGTTGGAATGAGTTTGAAGAGGGCTGCCACAGCTTGTAGCAAACTGTAATCACGTTTGCCAATTTGTTGGCCAAATAAAGCGTTATTTCTTGCACCTGTCTGGTCAAGGTAGCAGTGGGAAAACTAGGGGTATTTAGATTTCTTGAATCAAAGCACCCTCTAACATTTGGCGAAAAAAGGGAACTGCTTAGATATCGAGTAAATATGGTATATATATTCTGAATGCAGTACCAGCAAGTTACGTGGTGGCTGTATTGGAATTATGGAATTTGGTTTTTGGAAGCTTGACATCTCTGTTGCCATCGTCATGACCACGGTCAATTTTATCAAAACAGTGTGCAAGAAAAATTCTCTTTAATGTTGTGCTCAATATCTACTGTTGGAGAGAGTAGCCATTAATACTTGATTAGAAAGACTGCGTTTGCATTATGCCACATCTGCGAGCTTGTAAACCTGAATATGATGAACTAAAATAATAAATGTAACAGAAATGCCTAAAATATGGAAATATTGGAAAAGTATCTAACGTCCATATAACAGCTCATCATAACAGGGGCGGCTGTAGACCTTTTCGAAAAAAAGTATATAGGCACTCCCATGTTTGATGCTGGGATGTACTCGTAGAACTAGAAGAGAATCAAGCTTACTGATGCTCTCCCCACAGCTTGTTGTGAGGGTTGTAAAATGGCTTATAATAGAGGCTTTACAAAAATTAGCGCCATCTAGTGAAAGAGACAGCAACTGTGCGCGGCGGCCATGTTTTGTTCAGTCCGCCCGCGCCTCCCATCGAGTAAGCTGTCAACGTGCGCCTTCGTGGAACCCGTGAAACATCACAGCAGTTGCTGCTAGCACCAAGCTGTATTCGGAATGATGCCAGCATGTTGCTGCGTGCCCTTCTGCAGCAAGCGCACCGTCATAGATGCGCACGGAAACAAGCGACCGCTTGTTTGCAATCCTAATCGGTTTTACAAGTGTCACTTGTATCATGTAAAGCATTACTGCACGTCCCTCTGGCTGGGAGCTAGCTCACAGAGCGTGCTATCACCTAAAACAGCAAGGTTGTTTTGCGTGCTATGGAGCCTTGTTAACTTGAAGGATATGCTTATATTTTGATGGAGGACACGGGAGAAGGAGCAATACATGTATACCAAACGCTATAGTTCAAGTACGTTCTTTGAAACCTTTTGTACGTAGGTTGTATTTACCATAGTGTATTTGATTTAAGACAAGGGCATGATTACCGAAACTACTTTTCACAGTCGTACAAAATTGTAGTGTTTGGTGCAGAGAGCAATACGGCTGTCTAGTGCGCCCGAGGTGCATGCTTCATCCTGCAAAAGTGGCTGCCAAACTCGCGGCCTCTAGTAAAGCAGGAGATGACATCCCACTAGTGTTGTAATATGCTCACGTCCAGCCCGTTTCGAAAGATGTTATCACGCGATAATGCATGCGAAGTCCGGTCCGCATCCAGAGCGCGAAGCTCAGGTTTGCATTCTGTGCCTTCATACCTGCTAGTGCGGCCGATAAAATAGCGAAGTTTGCCTTTCACTTTTGTGCGTTTTATCGAGTCGCCCGATGGTTCACTAATTGACAGCCACCTGAAATTCAGTTGATTTTGTAAATATGCCGATTTCTTGTTTATTCCCTCTGTCAGATAGCAGGCGTTTGAAGCCTTAACCTCATATGAAAGTGCTGTCATGGGAAGCTTCGAGGAACTCGGAGGAAGAGGAACTCAGCTGAAATGAAAAGAAATTTCGAACGTCAACTCACATTACTGCGAAGTGTCAGTGCTTCGTGCAACTGGCTGTGTTCATAAAGTCAGATTTATATTATATAATACTGTTATAAAACATTAGGGGGACACTTAAGCTCTGCCGTTAAGGGTATGACGAGATAACGTCTTTCTCTCTCTCTCTCTCACACACACACATTTTCTTTCTTCCCTTTTTGAATTTTTAGCTTTTATTTATTTTATATTTCGATTATTTGTTTCTTTATTTTATTTAATGTTATACACCAATACTCAGGGTCAGCAACAATCACCTTTCCATTGAGCAATTTGACACCTTTGAACACATTCAATTATTTCAATTAATCAATTACATATTCTAAAGTTTCTTCATTAGCATCACCAAGTACTGGTTTTTCCTTTTGAGCATTTTGTCACCATTAAACCCTCAATTTCCAATTTTTTTCTTTTTTTGTTGCTTTATTTCATGGTCAATTAATTACAAATATTTTATTATCTCATCATCGCCTATTGCACACCAATCAATCTTCACTCACTGGAAGCAGAAATTACCATGACACATTTTTCTTTTTTTTTTACGCAGCCCCCGATAATTTCCGAGACCCGTGCCAATAACTGCTTCGATGGCATAGGCAAGAAAATGCTAAGCGCCATTCTGACTTACGTCAAATTACGCACAATTCTTTCATCTCAAAACAAATTGCATCCTCGCTCATTTCACCAACAAGTATCCCACTGGTAGCAGTGGGATGAGCGACAGTGATGCGCAAACCAAGCAAACTCGCGATTGTCTCTCACAGTCGTTAAAGTAAATAGCAAAGGCACGCAGACAAAAAAGATCTGCACATTACAAAACTCTAGATACTGTACCTGGATACGGATGACGCGCGGATCGACGAGGGGCCCATGCACGACACGTAGAGCAGTTTGTAACCGCTACGCCTCGGCTGTCAAAATACGCTTCTTGGCTTCGCTAACAGACACCGCCAGGGACAGAAGAGAGGTCCAAGCACAGCACACTAGGTTACAACATGAAAAGCGCAGAGAGAACGGCGGGCGCTGACGGACGGACACGAAGCGAACCAAAGCGCACGGATGGAGTGAACAAAATATGGCTGCCAGCGCCGGATCAGCGTGCCGCTCATGGTTGCCAGACTTACTTTTGTAAACCCTCTATTAGGGGTTGGACTTTTCATCTTAAATGGATAAAAGTGCGCTGAAATCATTTTTGCAAATTCTGTTTCATTCAAAAAAGGTCAGCATTCTTGGCAAGCATGGAAAGCATCTATAGATGACTTTTTGAGTACAAGTTAGTCAAAGTTGAAAATTAACCACCCAGTGAAGCCCGTAATGTGATAGTGGTATTGTTAAACAAGGAGCTTAATTGTGGGATTTGAGTTGCTTCTCGTCTAGCTGGAGAAGCACTACCTCTTTGCTGCCAGCACTATTTATTTACTGTTATCACCCACTTATAAGCAGATGGCTAAAAAAATCATGCATGGGCGTCGAGAAATTATCATGCTCTGGCTGCCATGACGATCGAGTTCCATCACTGCCATCGTTTAGACCATGCAATGCCCCATCCTCTCTTTCAGCTCAGTGCGACAACCCACTGAAATCATGTCTGCCCAGTTCTGAGCAGCAAATTACCATCTGCATTTTGTCTGCAGTCTCATTTCTTAGCATTACTTTGTTAATGGCAGTAGAAATCCTTTTTGTAAGCAGAGCTTCTAGTGTACTACTATTTGAATATTAATTGCTGTTAAAAAAAAATGGTCAGGCTGTTAAAGCACTAAGACAGCCTCTAAGTGACATTGGACCGCAGAAGGTTGTCTCATTAAATCACTAAATAATGTGGAAGTCATTTGTCAGAAATAATTTTTGAAGAAAAAAAAAAAAAGCTTGCAGCATTGCGAGATAAATACCAGAAAAAACTATGTCAAATAAATACAACCCCTATTTATAATAGTTAAAACCACAGGCTATAGTCTGAAAGACTGGTAAAAAATGGACCTGTTTCTCATGGGTGTCAAGTCAGACAGCTTTGGAAGCCAATGGGTTAATTGGAGTATTTCCTAAAGCGAAATGTAAAATGGTGGAAAGTGTTAAAATTTGTTTAAAGGTAAAGGTAAACGTGACGTAGGGTGATGGGAGTACATCAGCTTCTCTTGTCGCTGCTTTAGACTGTTCGGCTATTGCCGCAGCAATTTGATCCCATCCGTGGTGGCCACATTTTGATGGGGGCAAAACGCGAAGTGCCTATGTACTGTATGATATCTGCACTTTAAAAGAACCCCACGTGGTTTAAATGATCCAAAGTGCTCTACTGACTGTGACATTTCTGTAGCAATCATAGCCACATTGGGACGTTAAGCCCAGTAAACTTTAAAGGTAACGTCTTCAGTACCTTGGTCTCAGGGCTGACATTTATGACTTTCCGTTACAAAATAATTGCGGCCGTGATAAGTAAAGCTAAGATCATGTGATTTGAGGTCATTTTTGCCAATTTAATTTGTTTTGCCCTGAATTTGAATAGCGGCTATTCATCTTGGTGCATGCCATGATGCATGTCATACACGCTCTGCTACACAGTGTTAACAAACGTGATGTGTTGTGTGTAACAATGTGCTGCACCCTCTTAAGGGTACCTAAAAGTTTTTTAGTATTCTGAATATCTTATTGCATCACATTCCTTGGAGTCATCTTTCTAGTCCAAGAAATCATTTTCCAAAATACATGAAACTGCTGAAAAGTCTGCAGACTTTTTCGGCATTTTTTTTTTTGCACAAATTGAACGCTCTCTTTCCAAAACAGGTACGTGGCTGTGGCGCACAGAAACGCAGGACAGTTTTTGTTTTTCTAGTTATCATGTTTCTTAACAGTGAGTGAGTTTTCATTATTTTCTGGCAAGAAAACAACTTCGACGCCGCTGCCTTGCTAAGTGTAACGGTGAAAAGCCCCTGGTCATCGGACGCCGAACGGAGCAGCCCCTGCTGCGCATGCGCAGTAAGGGCAAGGAGGGGAGGACTGCAACGCCTCTCCTTCTGAGTGTTTTTTTTCCTCTTCGGCCAAGCTGAAACCTGGACGCACACGATGATCCACTTCCCAGAACGCGCAGATCAGTCTGTTCAGACGCCGCTGCAAGAACAGACAAATAGCAACCACCAAAACGCAGCTGACGATGAGCTCCGCGCCGCAGCTTCTGCCCAGACGCCGCAGCACGACAATAGTCACGACATGCTTGATGACGAGATGCAAGAAATGCAGCAAAGCACATGGATGTATGACCCTGATAGCGGCAGAACAGTTGACTCACAACTGCAATGGCAGCAATGGGAAAGGAAGGGAAAGAAGGAGAGGCCAACTATAAAGGCAGCAAGCTCCGAGATTGAAATGCCGAAGTAGCCCTACGAGCGCGACAAAGGCACAGCGCAAGAGGTCCATTTATTCATCCCTACCAATAGACGATGCTAAGATTATCTACCGACCGCAAGCAGGGCTTCAACTCTCCACGTGGACTAAACTTACAATCACACACGCCATTGGAAAAGCCAGCGGACTCACCCAGCATGACTTCTTTGACAACATACGAGTCCAAGTCCAGGTCCCCGAAAACATCATCGCCAGTACAGCCAACAAGACCATGGCATATGAAGTGCTCAACAAGGTCGCAGAACTCGAACAGGGCGGGAAAAAATACAAGGTCAAGGCAAATATTAAAACGCCAGAAGGAATCAGCAAAGGCGTTATACACAATATCCCACCAAACACTACCAGCGCTGAAATCCTAGTGGGTCTCCGTGTACCAGCGAGATACAATGTCCTTGCAGTGCGCATGCTGGGACAGTCCTCGACCGTCCTCATCTATTTTGAAGGCCTGCATGTGTCGTTTAATGTTATCTTTCAAAGTAATGACTTCAGGTGCTACCCTTACAGAAAGTCAATTCAATACTGTAGATTGTGCGGCAATTTGGGGCACTGGCAGGACATCTGCCCAGACCCACAGCCAAATTTCTGTCCCCACTGTTGTGAAGCCAATCAACCCCAGTATCATAACTGCCAACCTAAATGCAAGCTATGGCAACTCCAACATGAAACCGCCGGCCGAGACTGCAAGAAACAACTCAAACCCAAACCCCCCCTCTCCACATCAGGCAGCAATGGGAGGCCAAAAGCTACGAACAGGAACGCCGATGGAACGCGGACTACGGCAGTGATTTTCCTGTTCTCTCGACCACAACAACGAGCAACGCTAACCCTATGACGACAAGCAAACCTTCCACCGCAAGATCAAGAAGCACCTCAAGGTCACAGAAAGATAGCCGGTCTGACTCCGGCTCACGCTCCCAAACCCAAACGCAGGTCAGCTACGCAGACACTGCAACTGGTGGGCAGTCCGACCGTGAAGAGAACAAGATCTCCGACGAGATACAAGCCACATTACAGCAACAGCAAGCACTCATCGATAAGCTTCTTAACAAATGCAAAGAACAAGAGGTCATTATAAATGGCTCCAGAGCAAAAGCACAAGCTGCCAACCCACCAGCGCTGACAGAAGAACGCATCAAGGAACTTGTCAACGAATGGATCTAGAAAGCCTTCACACCTCTGGCACAACAAATTACGCAGCAGGTGATTCAGCAGGTCATGCAGCACATGACCCAACTGTGAAGTCATGAAATGCAGAAAATCAACGCAACCCTCTAAGACTTCCGCATGCATGTTCAACAAAACTACATTACCCAGGCTGACCTCGAACAGATTCTCGGTAAACAGGAGAAGGCCCGCAAGAAGGCTTTAACAGACGCAAACGAGGCGGGTGCCACCTTCGATTGTAAGCAAGATGGTTCCCAACAATATTGAAGGAAGAAACCGCCACCAAAATTGAAAATATGTCAGTGGAACTGCAGATCTTTCCGACCAAAAAAACAAAACCTTCTTCAATAAGCTGAGCAAGATAATCCGGACATAATAGCTGGACAGGAAACCCACACCAAGTCACCTGGTATCCGAGGATATGAAATATATACTCCTGTTAGTACAAGTCGTACAGCCATTTTGGTACAGAAATCTCTCAATGCACAACAGCACCACGTGAGCAGCCTCATCGAGCGCACCTTCGTTGAAGTAATCTCTAACAGGAAGAGTGAGCAAAGCCTGTTCGTCCTTAATCTGTACAGTCCTCCCAGAGATCCCCTGGCAGGCTTCGATGCCCTCATGCAGGAAGTGGACCAGTTTACACAAGGGTACAAGCTTATTTTGGTAGGAGATTTCAACGCTCACCACACTGCTTGGGGATACATCAAAACCAACAAAAAGGGTGTCCGGGTGCACGATACGATGCAGCATCACCAACTAACTCTGTGGAATGACCCCCGCACGCCCACCAGAATTGCCAACAGTGTTTGCAGACACAAATCCTGATTTGACGTTCACCGGGGCATCTCGCAAGTTGCGTGGAACAGGCTCGAAGAGACTCTTGGCAGTGATCACCACATAATACAAATTGAAATTACCCATCAGAAGACACCACTTCGCATCGGCAAAGCTCGCCTTACGAACTGGGATGCTTTCAGAAAACACACCGCACCCCCATCCACGGTCGACCTCGAAGCCTGGACCAACTCCTTAGTAGAAAAGGTTGAACGCCACACGAAGCATATCCAACTCACGACACAAACACCGGCTGTGGATTCTCATCTACGACATCCTTGGGAAGCCCTGTGAGGGCTCCTTAGAAGATGGAGAAAGCAGAAAAGAAACAGAACCCCAAAAAAGCGGATTGCCAAACTCCCCAAACGGGTCGAAGAGTATGCCGAAGACCTCGGAAGACAAAACTGGAACCAGTTTTGCGATAGACTACAAGGAACTGTGAGTACGCGTAATACTTGGAATATTCTGAAATCTCTCATTGGCACTACAGAGTCTAAATCTACATCTCGAAAAACTTGGCTAAAATATTACATTCCCACGATGGAACGGAGCAAGAAATCCTGAATGAGATTAAGAAGCAATTCACCAACGGAAGTTTATGTCCACACCACAACATACACCCGATGTACCAAGGGAGCCGGAATGAGGACCTAGACTACTGGCATCCTTGGCGAAGCTCACCTGGAATACCACCCCTGCAAGGACCGAATAACCAACAAAATCTAACGCAACCTTAACCAGGAAGCAATGAAGTACCTCCTTGAGCAAATAAACAACAGCTGGGAGACAAGGGACATACCAGAAGCGTGGAAACACGCCGAGATGATTATGATTCCCAAGCCCAACAAACCACCAGGACTTGGGAACCTACAACCTATATCCCTCACTTCATGCGCAGGGAAGCTCTACGAGCACATTGTCCTGAGCCGCCTCACAAACCATTTGGAAGATCAAGGGCACATCTCCAATACGCTCTATGGATTTAGACAACACCTATCCGCACAAGATATCCTACTCCAACTCAAAGAGGATATTATTGACCATCTTGACAAATACAGTAAGAGCATCATTCTTGCAATGGATATAAAGGGAGCGTTTGACGTTTCACACGCCGCAATTCTTTGCAACCTACAGGACACCAATTGCGGAGAGCGAGCATATAACTATGTTCATACATTCTTGACGAATTGTACGGCCATCATAAGCCTGGGGAACCTCAAGAAGGACAAATTCCTGGTAGCGGACAAAGGCACCCCGCAAGGCTCTGTTATATCACCCCTCTTATTTAATATCGCTATGATGAAACTCCCTAGGGATCTAGATAAAATCAACGGCATACGACATGCTCTATATGCCGATGATATAACAATATGGATTAGAGGCGGCTGCCCAGGACAGCAGCAAGACGGCCTTCAGGAAGCCGTCGACTGCACGAATAACTACCTAAGAAATTGCGGACTCATCTGCACACCAGAGAAATCTGCACTCCTGGTTCTTAAAGCCAGAACTCGAGGAAGACCACCAAAAGATGACATTCCTGATCCAGAAATCTTTCTTGACGGAACCCCTAACTTTCAAGCCGACTCTCTTCGCATTCTTGGCCTAAACATCCCGAAAGATGGATCAGGGTCTGCAACACTCCCGAGACGTCGGGCTACTGTTACTCAAGTGGCGCACCTGATCGCCGCGTGGCCAGCAGAAGACACGGTATGAAAGAACAAGATACCGTCCGCATTATCCAGGCTGTCATCATAAGCCACATAACATACGGAACACCATATTTAGATCTAAAGAAAGCAGAAGTGGAAAAACCCAATGTTCTCATCCGTAAAGCCATCAAAATCGCCATCGGTATATCCGGACGGGCATCTACGCATCACCTCCTCTACCTCGGCCTTCATAACACGTGGGAGGAGCTTGCCGAGGCCCACAAAGTAAATCAATTGGAACGCTTAAAACTAATAGAAACTGGATGTACAACCCTCAAGAAACTGGGATACAAAGAGGGCTTAGAACAAATAAACACCAAGCAGCGCATACCGGATGGAATCTGCTCACGCATCAACGTAGCCCCCATCCCGCAAAATATGCATCCTACATACAACAAAGACCGGCGCCTGGCAAGAGTTCGGGCCCTGAGCAAAGCGCACGGAACAAATCCGGAAACGAGATACACTGATGCCGCAAAATACCCGGGCGGACAAGCCCACTCCATTAGCGTCATGGATTCCACATTTACAGAAAAGCCCTCTGCAACTATTCCAACTAATGACACTGACGCAGCCGAAGAGGCCTCAATTGCATTGGTGGTCTCGACGCGCAAAGAACACGTCGTCATTCTCACTGATTCACAGTCTGCATGCAGAAACTGCCAAAAGGGAAGAATTTCCAGCATTGCACTTCAAATCCTCCGTCGCACCACAACTCATCACCTCCCACTCTGGGACACACTCACTTGGAAGGAAACGAGACTGCCAACGCCTCAGCCCAGGGATATGCTAACCAGGCACCACGTCCAGAGGGGTTTTGGAGCACACATGATGTACCCACGAAATATACTGACATCCTCCTGCATTACAGACTTGACAGAAGAAAATATTCCCCACCCCACAAGAAACTAACCAGAGAAGAAGCAGTCACCCTGCGAAAAATCCAAACCATTAGCCACGTCCACGGCACCTTACTACACAGAATCTCGCCCACCACCGACAGATATGAATGCGCATTTTGCAACGTACCAAACACCCTACAACATATGGTGTGGGGATGCAAGGCACCAACTGGTACTATAACCACCATGGCCGTAACCGAAGAGCAGTGGAAGACTCTGCTGTCAAGCCCCAGCCTGGAGGATCAGCGTAGTCTGGTCAGCCGGACTCGGGAGAGGGCTCGGGCCCACGGCTTCCTGGACTGAGGAGGCTGCCCTCCTAGGGCTGAATATTTCACGCCTGCTTATAATAAATGTTTTTCTCTCTCTCTCTAGCAATGGTAGATGGCGTCTGCATGCCTTCAAATCTTGTACGTATGTTGCGCGAGTTTTTGAAGACGGCTGCTGTGCCGCCTTAACAATATGCACCCAGCCGGGGTGGCGCAGTGGTTAAGGCGCTTGACTACTGTTTTCAAGGATGCGGGATCGAATCCCGGCCCCGTCGGCCGCTTTTCGATGTAGGCGAAAAGCAAGGCACCCATGTGCTGAGCAATGTCAGTGCACGCTAAAGAACCCCAGGTGGTCTAAATTTCTGGAGTCCTCCACTGCAGCGTCTCTCATAGCCTGAGTCGCTTTGGGACGTTAAAACCCCACAAACCAAACCTAAACATATGCAGTAGCAATATTGAGCTTGACATTAACATCTAAGAGGTGCAGATTTTGTTAAAACCGTAATGGAGAGCAGTAATGTAGCTGCAAAGGAACTAGCAGTAAAATGAAGCTTATGATATCACAGATACCAAGTACCTTTTCTGTCAGTAGCAGTGCAAATATAGCAGCGGTGTCAGTTGTGTGATTTCTTTTTAGAAATCAGTTTAAAAGAGAATGAAGCAATATATTAAACAATAAAAGAAGGTATAATTTATTGAGAGGAAAGAGGAATGTGAGCAGTATGACTGGCATAGTCATGAAATGTGTATTCACTTCACATTCCGGGTGCCTACTATGTTAACGGCAACAAAACACTGCATGATGCTGCTATCTGCTTAGACCAGACTTTCATGACCAATTTACGATATAAATTCTTACCTAAAACGCAAGTTCTTTCCTCATTGCTGCCACCATATGGGGAGATCTACCAGAATATGCCGATATTTTTACACTCTCATTAAGCGGTAGGCTCTGTGAACAACAGCAAAAAAAAAATTATGGGGACACTTAAGCTCCGCTGTTAGGGTATGATGTAGTAGAGTTTTACGCACAGGAACAATGTTTTTCAGTTTATCCATTTTTTTTACAATTTACATACCTTACATTTTCTAAATTGGCATCAAGCATTGGCTTTGATTCTGAGCATTTTGACACCTTTGAAACCCCTTTTTCTAATTTTTCATTTTTTTTTTTCAATTATTAGTTGATTACGTTACACACTAAATTTTAATATTTAGTATCGGGCATTGTGTTTTCATTCTGAGCCTTATGATGCCTTTGAACACCTGTTTTGCAAGTTTAATTTTTCAATGATTTCAATTCATCAGTTGATCAGCTAACTAAATTTTCTAAATTAAAATCACTGAGCATTGACTTTGCATTCCGTGACTTTTGACACATTTGAATTCTTTCCAATTTCTAATTTTCTCAATTATTTGAATTATTTAATTAATACACACAAAATGTTCAGAATTAGCATCAAGCACTGACTTTGCATTCTGAGCATTTTGACTCCTTTAAACACCCTTTTCCGATTTTTCATTTTCTCACTTTGATTCTTTAATTGATCAATTAAACTAATCTTCAGGATTGGTATCATCATGCATTGCCTTTACATTCCAAACATTTTGACACCTTTGGACCCCCTTTTACCAGTTGTCCATTTTTCAACATTCCAATTAATTGGTCAGTTACTACAGTTTCTTAGCAACACCAAGCATTGGCTTCTCATTCTGAGCATTTTGACACCTTTGAACCCCCTTTTCTATTTTTTTAAATACATTAAAACAATGATTTCATTAACTTATTATCACCTGTCACACACAAATCAATCACTAGAACTACAAATTACCATGATGCGATTTGTTTATGCCGCCCCCGATTATTTCCGACACCTGGTGCCGACAGCTACTACTACGACGCAGACGGCTTTTCGGTTGAACGAGCTGTGAAGCTATCGTTTAAAGCCAAAACTTGTTACATGGCTGAAGGTGATGTTTTTGGCAAGTAAGGAGTAGGTGTCAAGTAATGTGAAATTACAAGATCTGTTTTGCCTGTGAAAAATGCATGCAGTTGAGGCTTTAGAGACAGAACCTCAGAACCAGTTCATACTGAATCAAAATGCCGCATGGTTGTCAAATTTGATGGAAATGGTCAGGACAGTGAGGAAAATTTACAGTGAATCCTACCTGCCAACCCTTCTAATTTTTTTTTCACAGAATGCACGGATTTTGGTCCGTCCTAGGATTTTTTATTATCCTGCCTAAAATCATGCGCAAAATAAATTTAATTTGCGAAAAAAGTCTATTACTGATATACTTGTGGAGTTGTGGGCCATACTTCCTTCGACGGAGTGCGGCCCTTGCAGGAGATGACCATTTTGACGACCAGCTGTTCCAATTGCAACTCTTTAAATCGGACGGAGACATGTAGCCTTTTCAAGCACCAGCTGAAAAGGTTCATCTTGGAAATCTTTCGTGCATGCTCTGAACGCTTTATTTGTAGAGAAGGGACAGAAAAATCTGAATTCTTGTGCCACAGCAAGCCGTTGGGCTACAAGTGGATATTTATGGCGAAAATTTTGCGAGATGTCACGAAAAAAGAAACTGTTTCGGCGCTGTCACCTGAAATCTAGGAAGGTATGGAAGAACATGCATACCCTTTTGAAGACAACAATGCCTAATAAATTGGTTGTCAACTCATAAGTGAAACAGTGCTACAATAATTTTATTATTCTGAAAACAGTCATCTGCCAAGCTTTTGGTGCCAATAACAAATGCGAATATTTATGTGAGCATAAGCAGATTTTGCAACAGTAAATGGGCTATACAATAATTGTTCATAAAAGCAACTTTCATTGACGTCATTATGGGACATGAATCCATAAGTTCACTATTTCGCAAAGATGAATTGTCTCTTGTTTCATCTGGCCAGACGTTGGCACGATAGCATCAGACAAATGCAGCTTTAGTGGCCAGTCACAGAAGTTCCACGATTGCAGGTCCCGCCGTCGACAACAGGTGTCACCACTCACCGCATGCACCGATAAACCGGTGGCTGAGTCATGCAGCCAAAGCTAAAATATTCTATTGCCAAACAGCCAATGCTGCTGACGCTTGAACGCCGCGGCTTCATTACCCCACAGTGACCGAAATCTGAAATAGACATAGGATCCTTGTAAAGTAGAACAATGCCATCATTATGCAGCCACCACAGGCCACATCTGCCTATCTTTAAGGCCGCACAGTTTTAAGCGACCGCTTCAGCAGGATGAGAAAAATCTGTGAATGAATGAGCGCACTACCTTGTCACAAAGAAATGTGCAAAGATATGCAAAGTCAAGTTTTGACTGCAGATAATTCAGCGTCCACTAGACTCATTAAAAAAATTCTTGTTTGTGAATATCTCTTAAGTGCATCCCAGGCATAACACAATTTTATTGAATACTTTTGCAGGCAGGGGTTTTCCCTGGAATTGAAGTTAAGAGGGATGTCTAAATTTCTGGAGGGGGCGGAGGGGGGGAGAGTGTTGAGAGTAGTGAATAGTGAAGTGATACGTCATTTCGGTTGTCACCAGTGCAAAAAGTTATGAATTAAATGGCTGCCTTCAAAAAAACAAACAAAAGGGAGTAACTCCCTTCCCCAGGTGGTTAGGGAAATTACTGGCTGTAAGCTCCCTAAAGGAAAAAAAGAAATTAAAAATATTGGCATATTCTTGTAGGTCCTCCTAAGGTGGTAGCGATGAGAACAGAATTTGTATTCCCAGGAATCAATACCTTAAAAAGACAAAACACTGGCCAAAATATCTCGTGAAATTATGGTAATAATGAAAAGGTCTCTCCTCATGTAGTACAAGATCGAGCACTACAATATCAAAGAAAAGTGGCTTTACAATTTTTAATTTGCGGTTACTACTGAGGCACTATCTTGCGGAGACATCCTATTACTATCACTGTAGTACCCCACGTGACTACTTCTCAGCAAAATATTGCCGGTTTCCATCCATCCCTCTTTTTGCGTCGCGAGAAGCATGTTTTCAGCTTTTGTTACTAGGTGGCGACTCGGTGTTTTGAATTCCGTGGATGAAGCGGTGATAGTACCCACTCAAACCTTCGTCGACGAGGCGTACGTCATTGTGCCATTGCAGCCTTGAATGTGGAAACTGAAAAGGGCACTACACTGCACTAAAAATGTAATTAGTGTCTGGGGATTGAAATTTATATTTGTTTTCAATGTGTCTTTTTGTCAACCACCTGTCATTGCGGTCGCTGCTCATCGTTTGCAGCGTTGGACTACATAAAAATGGGCGCATGCACTGATAAAATTCTCAGCAAAAATTTTCTGCATTGTTTCTACCAAAGCGGCTATAGAATCAAACACTTTAGACAGCAGTTTTCTCATTGTGGCGCAAAAAATGTGATGCCTAAATTCTAGTGTTGTGTCCCTTTAAATGTAGATCAGACCAGGGCTGACTGTGGCACATTTCCGTGTTCAGCCTATATTGTCTGGAGTTGATATACTGTGTTTTATGAATAGGACTGAGCTCAATACAAAGGGTTGTTTGTTTAAAAAAACCTACAGCATTTTAATTTTTATATCAACTAATCACTGTTCCTTGCACAGTTTGACCATGTTTTTCATCATCTCTTAGAATCTGGGCCATCATGTCTTGCTGTTGCTTGACTATGTAGAGGCATGTATCCGTACTGGTTTATTTTTCGGACTTTTCTTTCGAAACATGAAGTCCATTTCATGCGAGCTTCCTGATCCCTACAGTGAGCAACTCATCAAAGCAACCAAAGCTGGGCTTCCTCCACTTTGCGCTGGGTTTCTCCTCTAGCGGAGAACATGACCTTACGTGGAAGTGAAAGCAGAAAGGAGGAAAGAAATAATACACAGGCCATAGCTGCATGCTTCCTGCCAGCATTAGAGGAGGTAGGCAAATTTTTCTTGCAGAGGTTAGTCAGTAAAGCAGGATAGTGAAAAACCTCTGAGGGGGGACAGTGAAAAAGGAACCCAGCGAAATAGGTTGATTGCAATGGCTGTAACTCTGCTGTTAATGTTCTAAAAGAATGTTTGCGGTTGCATGTTGTTGGGACAATGCCTCACAGAGGTTAGTCAGTAAAGCAGGGTAGTGAAAAACCTCTGAGGGGGGACAGTGAAAAAGGAACCCAGCGAAATAGGTTGATTGCAATGGCTGTAACTCTGCTGTTAATGTTCTAAAAGAATGTTTGCGGTTGCATGTTGTTGGGACAATGCCTCACAGTCATCAAGGGGGGTAGCACTGGCCATTTAAAGTGTTTTACAGTGGCAGACTGTCTCTGTATTGGCATTGCTGACAGCAGTTGTAGATATATGTTGCATATCAGCAGCCCTACTTTAGGTGTGATTTTTTTAAAACCCTAAGTGCTTCAAAGTACGTAAAAAAAATCGCAGAGGTTCTGCTATCCTTTAACCAAACTTCACGAGCGTTAGCTGTCGGCAACAGTCGCTGCTGCCACTTTGATCTTGGCTTGCTTCCGCACTTGGTAAGCTTCTCAACAACAAGTTCTCATTGTTTCATGGTCTCTGCAGCCTGTCTGGTCTGTTTTTAGCGAGATGGTGCATGTGTGGCATATTTACCTGAGGTAAATGAAGGAGCAGGTGCGAATGTTATTGCACAGCGTGCGAATGTTATTGCACGACATTATGTTGCAGTGTTACACGAGGTTTGATCGGCTGCATTTAAAGTATTCTCATAAACAGTATGTGTTTATTTGAAGTACGAGCTCTTCATTGCCAAAAAAAAAAAAAATATGGTGTATTATGAAAGTCAGCAGACTGTCCCTTTAAAAGACAACTGCAGTAGAACCTCAGTGATACAAATGTCACAGGGTCGCGAAAAAATTCGTATCACTCAAACATTCCGAAAGAAAATAAGTGTGCAGATGCACGTGAAAGGCAGATGCGCAGATCAGTTTACGTCCGAGTAGGTTTATTACTGTCGCGCGGTCACAGCTCGCCACTCGCGGCACACACGGCACAACAGGCAATCGCGACATTGGCGACTTGCGGGCTATGTGTCTCTGCAGACTTCTCGCGGCGCATACAGCATGACAAGAGATGGTGACGTGGCTGCTGCGCGGCGCCACAGACTGCTCGCGATGCGTACAGCGCCGTCGTCGTGCAGTTTACGATGTGCAGCCCGTGTGCGCCGCTGCAAACGTTTTGTGATGTGGGAAACGGTCGCGATGCCAGTGATGTGCGGTTCGCCCGCCTCTGCGTATTCGCGGCGCGTACAGCACGACAGGACATGGGTACATGCTGGCTGCGCGGTGCCACAAACTGCTCGTGGATCGCGATCGTGGAGCCATTCATGTGCAGTTGTGTGTGCGCCCACCGCGTATGCCGCCGCCAACTGCTGCAGCGGCAGCATCTACGGTTTGTGGGCCACGTGGCACTGAAAACTTTACACGGCATGAACCCGACAGACAATCGCGATGTCGGCGAGGTGCGCGCCACAGCAAACTGCTCGTGAAGCATACATACATTGCGGCTGCCGATCGCGGGGTCAATGATGTACGGGCAGTGCATAGTGCTCAAAGTTGTGGTCGCAGTTCGCATGTTCGTATCATCCGTAGTGCCGTGGGAGAGCGTTCGGAACATCCAAAATTTTTGCGCATTGTTCACAATGCACTCCGGCTGGGGAATTTCGCGAATTCATATCATCCCGAAATTCATATCAACCAGATTCGTATCACCGAGACTTTACTGCTACAAAGGATTTTTGAAAATAAGAGTTGACTATTGCATTTTACTTATTGGAACTCTATTTTTGTGTCAGTGAATAGTTATTTAAAGTAATTAGGAAAATATTACTAAAACTGAGCTTTGACTAAAGTATGAAGTCTTGTTTATGTTTGCAAAACCCCTTGATTGGCTAAACTCCCCTTCTTAGTTTCAGTGAATAGTTACTGCAGTGTTAGAAGTGCTGCTTTGTCTGCGCCATTCTGCTGCAAACTACGTTTCCTGCTTTATCTGCAGAATATTGCACCCAAACTGCTTCAAACCAGCTGTCTCAATGTTTTGCCATCAAATTGAGCAAAACATAGGTTTTTGCCACACTATGGGTCATTATATTGCCTGCAAAGAAAATGCAATGCGATCCACTTCTAATAAGTGATTGTAAGAAGTGCAGCAGGCAGCATGGTGAGAGTTGAGAATTTGTGTTGCAGGAGTTGCCATAGTTGAAACGATGGCAGCACACAGGTGCCAGAGGTAGAATCACGAGTAGAACGTATCGCACACTGGGCCTAATAATTTTCATGAACTGGAAAAGCATGGCATGTTATAAATATTTGTAAATAAACTCAAAATGAGCCAAAAGCAGGGAATGAGTTGCAGAAAATGCTCTGTTCACGTGACATAGCACCACAAATTGCTGTGAAGCATCTTGTGAATATGCTGAGAAATAATGGCGAATGAGTGGGAATCTTTTTTTTTAGGAAGTTAGGAAGGGGGGGGGGGGGGGGTAGCTGTTTTTGTGGCTTGTTTGTTTCTGGGGGGGTTTCTTCTGTAGTTTTTAGTATTTGTAATGCAACTTTTCTGTGCCACTCTTCGGAACTATCAATTCACTATTTACACCCCAATTATACTTTTCATGCGAATCCTTGTTGGCTTTCAAATTGATATGACAGCAGCTCTTTGGACTAGTTGGTCAGTCCTCATTTGAGGTGCCTTGATTCAAACAAAAGATGCAGACACTAGGCAGGGCAGGATACACATCAGCCAATATTTCATCTTCTTTGTTGGCGTGTCTAGTTTAACACTGCGAATGAAGACTTGTACTCGAAGGTATGTGCAAATTTGATGATCAGCCTTGAGCATGTCACTGAGTATTTTGTCCTTGTTTGCTGTACAGTTTCGGGCCCAGAGGCCCACCGCCACGATTTCGTGGCCCTCCGCCGGGCATGATGGGGCGACGTGGGCCTCCTCCGATGATGCGACCCATGATGGGGCGGCCTCCTCCGCCTGGCTATCGACCACCCTTTGACCCCAGTTTCCCACCTCCGCCCAACATGGGTCCACCACCTCCGATGGGCATGGGACCACCACCAGGCATGGTACGATGTTAACACCAACTTTGGGCTGTGCATTGCTTTGCACTTCTGAAAAAAAATTCCTGGTTTCTTTGTAATGGACTGTACGATTCACTAGGTGTCTGTTAATGCTGAATGGTAACTCTGAAATCGAATATTGAATAGAATCAAAAAATAAAACCTGAATATAGAGAACACATTGATTCAAAGGTGTGTTGAATTGCTCTTAAATTGCTTGTGAATTTCTTGTGCACAAAATTTTGTTAAGCAGACTAAACATATGCAGCACATTACAATGGGATGATAGAAAGCCAGATTGGACTGGGTTCTAGGCCCACTTTGTATCAAGTGACAGTGCATTCGCATGGGCATACAGAGTGGCGACGTCCATTCGTCAGCATGTTCCTTTGTTTAGTTCGCTGTAATTTCCGTGTTCTTGTGGCATGTTTTTGTGCAACCCTTTTGTGTAATACTTCTGCAGCGGTCCTTTGTGAACTGTGTTGCCCAGCGATGTTCCGGCCTCATGGAGTAGGGGATTTTTTGAGCGATTCATGATTTGGTAGCATCACAACAGTGCTACAGTCGAACCTCGTTATAACGAAGTAGTATGGGGCCTGAAAATTTGTTCTAAATGTATGCGCACCAATTCCTGCAAATAAATCTGCTAATGAGACGAAACAAAAGGAGCTCTAATATGGAGAACACAGTTCAGTTCAGTCGTTCAGTCGTGTCCGACTCTTCGTGACCCTATGGACCATGTCACGCCATGCTTTCCGGTCTCTCACTATCTTCCTAACATCACATAACTTCATCTGCAGTGCCTCGAGGATGCCATCTAACCATCGCGTTCGCTGCCTACCCCTTCTCCGGCGACCCTCAACCCTACCCGACATCAAATCTTACTCTAGCGACTCCTCTCTTCTCATCAGATGACCAAAGTAGCTGAGCTTTAACTTTAGAATTTGACCCTCCAATGAGCAGTCAGGGTTTATGGTCGACAATATAGACTGATTTGATCTTCTGGCAGTCCAGGCAACTCTCAAGAGTCTTCGCCAGCACTACAATTCAAACGCGTCAATTCTTCGGCGGTCAGCCTTTTTCACAGTCCAACTCTCGCATCCATACATCACAACTGGAAAGACCATAGCACGAGTTATACGGATCTTGGTTGGCAGACTAATGTCTCTGCTCTTTACTAGGCGGTCAAGGCTAACCATTGCTCTCTTTCCCAGAAGCAGGCGTCTCCTAATTTCATGGCTGCAGTCTCCTTTCGAGGTAATCTTGGAGCCCAAGAAGAGAAAATCTGTCACAGCTTCCACTTCTTGTCCATTGATGCTCCAGGACTTGATAGGACAAGACGCCATGATCTTTGTCTTTTTAATGTTCAGTTTAAGCCCAAACTTCTCACTCTCTTCTTGTACGCGCATCAGAAGTCTCTTGAGTTCCACTTCACTTTCTGCCATTAAAGTGGTATCATCCGCATATCTAAGGTTGTTGATAAGTTTTCCAGCAATCTTCACTCCAGCTGAAGACTCGTCCAGACCGGCCTTCCTCATGATGCACTCTGCATATAGGTTAAATAGGCAGGGTGATAGTATGCAGCCTTGCCTCACTCCTTTCTCAATCGGAAACCAATCAGTAAGACCATGCCCAGTTCTGACTGTGGCCTCTTGTCCTTCATACAGGTTCCTGAGGAGACAGATGAGGTGAATTGGAACTCCCATCTCTTGGAGAGCTTCCACAATCTGCTGTGATCTACGCAGTCAAACGCTTTCGCATAATCAATAAAGCAGAAGTAGATGGGCTTCTGGAACTCTCTTGCTTTTTCCATGATCCAGCGAAGGTTGGCAATTTGGTCTCTAGTTCCTCTGCCCTTGCGAAACCCAGCTTGCACGTCCGGAAGCTCCCAATCCACATACTGCTGCAGCCTTCCTTGGAGGATTTTCAACATCACCTTGCTAGCATGCGAAATAAGCGTGATCGTGCGGTAGTTGGAACAATCTTTGGCACTGCCTTTCTTTGGAATGGGGATGTAAACTGACCTCCTCCAATCCTGTGGCCACTGCAGCGTTGTCCAAATCTGACATAATGTATGCAGAATGTTAACAGCGTCATGGTAGAGGTTTTGAAGCAATTCAGCTGGAATGCAATCAATTCCGCTAGCTTTGTTCTTAGCAAGGCTGGCTAAGGCCCATTCAACTTCGCTCTTCAGGATGCCCGGCTCGAGATCAGTAATCACAACCGTCTTATGTTGGGTTTGCACATTCGGGTCCTTCTTGTACAGTTCTTCTGTGTATTCCTGCCACCTCTTCTTTATCTCCGAGGCTTCAGTGAGGTCCTTGCCTCGTTTGTCCTTTATCACGCCCAGCTTAGCACAGAAGCTTCCTTTCATATCTTTGATTGTCTTATACAGAGCTCTTGTGTTCTTTAATTGGCTGTTGTCCTCAACTGCTTGTCACTGTATGTTCAGGAAGGCATTCTTATCTCTCCTTGCTATTTTCTGAAAATCCGCATTGAGAACCTTGTATCTTTCTCTCTCCTCCATAACTTTTGCCATCCTCCTTTCCTCAGCTATTTACAAAGCCTCTTCAGATAACCAATTTGCTTTCTTGCATTTCTTTTGCTTTGGAACTACCTTAGTAGCAATTTCTTGTATTATATCACGAACATCAGTCCACATCTCTTCGGGCTCTCTGTCTTCTAGATCTAATTCTTGAAATCGATTCCTCACTTCCACAGCATATTCTAATGGAATTTGATCCAGATCATACCTGAAAGGCCTTCTAGTTTTCTGCGTTTTCCTCAATCGAAGCTTAATTTTGGCAACAAGAAGCTGATGATCGATGCCACAGTCGGCCCCAGGCCTTGTTTTTACTGCTTGTATAGCGCTTCTCCATCTCTGCCGGCAAATAATATAATCGATCTGATTCCTGTACAGATCGTCCGGTGAAGTCCATGTGTACAGGCGCCTCTTGTGCGGTTGAAAATGAGTATTCGCTATGGTCAGGTTGTTTTCTTGACAAAACTCTACTAGCCTCTGCCCAGCTTCATTTGGCTCGCCAAGACCGAACTTGCCTATAATTCCGGATATTTCTTCTCTCCCGACCTTAGCATTCCAGTCTCCTATGAGAAAAACGATGTTTGATGATGGGGTGCGGTCTAAAAGGCATTGTAGGTTCGCATAAAATATCTCAACGTCAGCTTCTTCAGCAGTAGTGGTCGGTGCATAGACTTGGATAACTGTTATGTTGAAAGGGTGACCTTGGATCCGAAGTGAAATCATTCGGTCGTTTTTGGGGTTGTACCCTAGCACTGCTTTGCTCATTCTTCTGTTTACTATGAGAGCGACCCCATTCCTTCTCTTGGATTCGTGCCCACAATAAAAGACATAATGGTTGTTGGAGTTAAATTCTCCCATTCCGGTCCACTTGAGCTCGCTGATACCCAAGATATCAATGTTCAATCTGTCCATTTCTCGCTTCACGACATCCAGTTTACTTTGCGTCATAGATCTTACATTCCATGTTGCTATGTGATATATCTCCTTGCAACATCGGACTTTCCAGTCGCTTCCTGACACATCCACAACTGAGCATCCTTTTGGCTTTAGCCCAGCCGCTTCATTCGTCCTGGAGCTACTAGGAATCTCCCTTTGTTCATCCCCAGTAACATTTGGGACGCCTTCCAACCTGGGGGGCTCAATCTTCCGGCGCCATATCTTTAATGGTATTGTGACTGGCCATAGGGTTTTCTTGGCAGGAAATATTGGAGTGGGCTGCCATTATCTTCTCCAGTGAATCACATTTTGTCAGAACTCTCTGCTGTGACCTGTCTATCTTGGGTGGCCCTACTCAGCAGAGCTCACGACTTCGAGTTTCGCAAGCCCCTCCGCCACGACAAGGCAGTGATCCATGAAGGGGAATATGGACAACACAGAAATGTGAAAACGCCCAATTATTTAATTAAAAGCTTGGTATAAACGTGAAATGTTACCTTTTGTTCCTTGTTGGAGGGCAAAAATGTCCTATTGGGAGCACACTGTTCTCTTTCCTGGTCTCCGTCATCACTAGCCATCTGCAGGAATCAGCTGATTGATGATATCTTGATCGGTCAGTTTGGGCACTGCAGCGCCACAACCAAGTTGTCGTCAGCAGTGACTGTCCTAAAACATAACATTGGGAAGTGCCATCTGAGGCAGTGACAAGGCTAACACACTTCCAGTTGTTCTTCACAGCACCTTTGGAGTGGTTGTCATCAATAGGCATTTCAATCTTCTGCTTGCGTTCAAGGTTATTGACATGCTAGAAGCAGTGAAGTTCGGGGCAACATGTACTCTCGACCGTCCAAATGGCCTTCGTTGCAAGTGAAACTGCCTTGCTCTTGGTTGTTATTTTGCTTAATGGAGTGACTCATGGGGTGCAGCGTGCATGCGTGAGTCGGTCGTTGGAGTGGCAGGGGTGCGTGGCATGACAGGGTCAAATGCCTGGTAGCTATTGGTGCTAGTTTTTGTTGCGGCCCACAGAAACAACCTACATGATTAGCGCATATGAAAAAACAAAAGCAAAAATTGTTTCCTCAGCGAAAGAATCCCCAGAAGAATATAATTTATTTACAGCAAAGATGTCTGTCATCTTTGCTTGCACACGTTTTGTGAGCGGCGACCACACTTATCCTTCTTGAGTTTGAACTGTGTCCAGCACGTCTTTCGTCCCTTCGTGTGTTACAGCAAACTGCCGCAGCAAACAAAGGGCATCCACCACATCGTCCACCGTTATCAAGTTGAATTTAGATTATAAATATCATTTTGCACAGCACAGTTTGTTAAAAGCGGGACGAAGGCACTCCGCGATGTTACTGTTGGCTCACATGGCTCGCAATCAATAAACTTTTAGGCTATCTTTACAAAGCAGACCGAAAATTGACATTTAGCCTTCATTTTTAGAAAAAAAGGTTTGTTAAATTGGGAGAGATCATATAATTGGTTTCATTACCAGGTGTTTTCTTAAATCGGGTTTTGCTGAATTGAGTTTTGACAGTAAAGATTGTGCCAACAGACGAACTTCTAAACCCGCGCTAGCAGCACACTTCCTGCAGTGATGTACAGCACACTGGTAGCGCACGGCTTGCAGCAGTTTTCCGCAGCCCCGGGGAGACCCATGAATGTGCGCTCGACTGCATGCCGATGAATGCCACCTTACGCTAAGCGTTAAGGGGGGACACTGGTCTTAAAGCCATTTTCTTTAATTTTTGAACTAAAGTGATGAAACTTGGCACACGTGTGCAGTTCCTGATGCTGATTCCAAAAATATAATTAGTTTTTCTTTGAACCAATTAGGCGTTGAGATAATTAAGAACAATGGTGCACTTGCTGTGAAAACAATAGGAAAAAAACCACTTCACAAAAACTTCTTATTAGCATATAGCTATATACTAGAATGAATAAGGATTACAATGTTGCAAGCAGATTTTTGATTTAATGATTATTTTTCATTTTATTGCACATTGAAGTTTAGTAGTCGTAACATGGAAACACAGTGGTCACAAAAAGTGCCATTTTAAAAACTTTTAAAGCAATAATTAAGAAATCTGCTTGCAACATTGTGTGCTCCACATATTTGGCTTAATGCTGAAACAAAAATCATTGCTGTATCTGCAATGGGTGTTGAGATATCGCATTCACCAACTTGACAGGAGACCAAAATTCACATCTTGAGAAAATGAGAAAAACAAACGGAAGTCATTTTTAATCACTAAAAGTAAAAAATATGTACATGTCAACTACCAGACATTGTTAATATGCCCCAGGGGCATAGTCATTTTGAGCACTACCACCTTTGTGGCGCTTTTTCAGAGCACGCTGCAAATTTTCTGCCGATGCACGCTTGCTTGTAGATGCAACGGACCGAAGCTTGTCCTTTTCTACCATACGCCGCACACTTCTCTGGCCAGGATTCAAACACAGCTCGTTCAAAATTCCTACCGAGGTCCTTTGGTACCCTATATTAAACTTCAAGATGCAACTGTGGCCTCAACACTGAAGAGGGATGTGTGCCTTTCTTTTGGTGCCAGTGCCCATATGAGAGAGTGCAGGCTCTCATTATTATTTTGGGTTTTTCCCCTTGCACATCGCTCAAGGAGCTTCTTGTCAGAGAGGCGCTCATAAATTGGTCGCAATGCCTTGCATACATGACTAGGAAGGCTGTAGCGGTGCCTTGGGGCTGGCTCTCCTTTGGCACTGGCAGCATTTCGCCGGCACCAGGAACTTGAACCTGTTGGGCAAAGGCTGTGATCCGACTCCTGATCATTTGATGTCACATGATAATAGGTAGCCATCACCGCTTTTGCCATTTCTTCTATGTTGCCACTGTGGGACTTGAGTGCCCAGCCATAGTAAGAACTTAGCTTGTTGACTAGATCACCAGTTAGTCTGCCTTTACCACCAAGTGGTTTCGAGCCTGACCCTTTTTGTTTTGACAGCAGATTGCGGAGAGCTGTCCCCATCCGCTTTTGAACATGGTTAATGCAATCTTCTTTGGTGACCTCAACGTAGCCATACACTTGGTAATCTTTCAGGGCGAGGAAGGACCGGCTGTCGCCGTCTGACAGCACCATTGTATATCTGAGGTTGTGCTTCTGGAGCGATCTTCTAAATAGGATTAGGGCTGCTTCTACTTCCATCTCATCAGCCTTTTTATCAGTATTTTTCTGGCAGACGTGGCTTGCTCTCCATTCTTGGTACATGGGGTCGTCCACTTTCGGCCCCCGCTCACAACCTGCGCAAAAATTGCTCAGGACAACGTAGTCTAGGACAAGCCCCGTAAAAAGCTCGATGACAGTGCCGACTCCGATGTGGGAAGAATGCCCACGAGTCATCCAAGTCCCATCGTAGGACACGGCTACGTTGCCAGGATTGTCAACGTTCAGTTCATCGTACAGCTTCCGGACTGACTCCGCGCATTCAACGGTCACTTTCTTGGCTGCACGCGTCGCGGTAGGCGTCAGCTTTTCCTTTACGTAGCTCTGCCACGTTTTTGTGTGCAGTCCACGATGGGAAATATTCATCGCAGCAAAGATGTCGTTGAATGCAGTCCGCCGGTTGCCGGTACTTTGCATCGCGCGCGCAGCCAGAATGTTCACAGCGAAAGGATTTACACTTTGCTTTCCGTCCACACGCGGCGAACTCCACGCCGATGCCTTGTCGCCGCAGTTGACACATGTCAAGAAAAGCTTGACAGCTAGGCCGTATTCGCGATCACCTCGGCCGATTTTAACACTCCCTCCACACGTTTTACACTTTGCACCGTCAAGAAGGCTGTTGATCGACTCTATGCAAATCATGGCGAAGCTCGTCTCATCAAGCGGGCAGATCGCGGCATCGCTGGCGGCAAAGTGTGTCTTACGTTTCGTTGCTGGCGTTGAAGCCAACTCCCGCAGTTTGGCGTCGGCTTTTCTCTTTTCACTTGCCAGATCGGAAGGCGTCAGAAGCGTTGTATCGTGACGAACGCGGCTGACGACGTCTGAAGTGTGCTCGCTTGACGGGCCCGCTAGGCCTAGCTGATCCGTAGGTTCGTCGACACGGTCACTGGACGCAGGAATCTGCTCGTTTTCGGCGTCTCGCAACACCAAAGCACCTTTCTTAGCATTGCCGATTGACGACTTTTTCCTTTTTTTGCCGTATTTATGACGCATCGCAAACTTTCTCGTTGGCGTAGACATCGCTGCGAGATCTCCGAGGCGTTCGAGGCTGACAGCACTAGGCAAGATGGCGCCTAAGGGCACGGCTCCGACTGCCCTGACGCGCGCAGCAGACGACGCGAGACGCGAACGGCCAATCACAGGGTCCCTTTTTGTCACATGCACCGAAGCAACGAATAGGAACGTGTGCTGTGGCTTTTTTTCTTTTCTTTGTTTGTATCGAACCAATGAGCGAAACGACGCGCAGGAGCGTGAAATTTGAAGGCGAAAAGCCACTCTTTCGAAAGAGACCAAGATCGCCGTGAGCGCGGCCGTGGAACGGAAGCTATACTTTTTTGAAAATGCGCTATTTTAGTGAAAACATCAGCTTGAAATGAGCCAGCCGACTTGTTATAAATTGATATTACGCCTCAAATATTGACACGAGAGGTGAGAAACTTGGTGGAATCAGAGAATAATAGTTGTAGATTCTAATACTTCAGTTTTCTAAAAATTGATTTTTGGGCAATTTTTCCGCCTTCAAGACCCGTGTCCCCCCTCAAAAGGGGCGTACTGTGCTTCGTGAACCCTTGCCAAGTAATAGACAGGGGCAGATTGGAGCCTAGCCGCATGCGCGCAGACCAGCTCTGGCTTATGTGCTCATGCCCCAGAGCATGGTGCAAGTGCTGCTGGAGTTGTGGTTTTGGGAAAAGCTACCGCCAATCATAAGAGGTCTAATTCTTTTACTGGTACTTTCTAAATGCAAAAATGCCTCAAATAAAAGTATGGTATAGTAGATTTGTTTGTTGCCTTCAGCTGTGAAGCATGCCATGCGAGAGCTGCCACATGCCTCTGGTAGTCTAGGCTGGCGTCACAGCTCGGCAACCACTTTCAAGTCTACTCGACATCCCTCACGTGACGGAATTTTATTACTTTAGCGCTCCCTGCAGGTGCCCAACGCCATGCAGTCGACACAACACCTTCCAGGGCCAGGTGCACATTTTTATGTATTCAGTGTCCCGTTGAATGGGAGTTTGATTAATGCAAACTACTCTGCTACGCTTTTACATGGCATGTTCAAGGGAATATTCTGAGAGCTCGATGTGTTCAATAATTCGATATATTCGGGATACACTACAGTTAAACCTCTATGTAAAGAACCTCCATATAGCAAATTCCTCAATGTTATGAAGTTTTTCAATTCTCCAAAGCCACACCCATCGAATTGCATGTATGAAAACCGCATGTAAAGAACATGTTGCGGCAGTTGACCTTGATATAACGAACTCACGGCTCCGACTATATGTATTTTGGCTAGTGCTCATTTACTGGAAATTCCGCAGAACCTCGATGGTTTAATGACTATATTACATAAACTGATGTGAGAGGAACGTCTGCAATTGCAACGAGTGATCACAGTTGATACGTCACACCTTGTTTAAGTGCAGATGGCTCATCTGTGTAGAAAGTGTAGCAAACACAGCAATCTCCTCTGCTTTTCCTTTTGGAATGTGGCAATATAGTAGTTCATGTTCAAAATGAGCGACAAATAACAGAACAAAGAAAAAGTAAAAAGGCAAGCAGTGTGTGCCCATCGCCGCCACGCTGTTGCTCGCGAGCTCTCACACTTAGGTAGCGGGAACAGCATTGGCGACGCTAGGCAAGAGTCTGTTTCCTGGGCAATGATGGCGGGCGAATGGGAACATGCACAAAGATGCATGCGTCTTCTCGCTTGGTGCGACCGTGCGTGCTCGCCTCCAGAACCTGTTACTAACACTTTCAACGTGGTTTCTCTTACACTCATTTATTAATCTGGTTTTCGTTCTGCATTGTCTTTTCATGTCTTTAATGCGAAAGCTGCATATAACAAAAACTTGGATGTAATGAAAATTTGCGAACATTTTTCAATTTCGTTATAGCCAGGTTTAACTTTATCTGTGTTGCCTCTGGGGTTATAAGTCATGAACAAATGAGGACTTGAAAATAGCTAAATTTTTAAATAAAAATTATGAACTTTTTTTTTTTTTGTTGTTGTTGTTGTTGTTGAGTACAATTTTTTGAAATTCGGCTTTAATCGCCCTTAAAGTTCTCTCCAGTATGTGCCTAGGGCTCACCAGCTCCAAGGCAACTCAGATTTGAACTTTTGTTTGTTGATAGATGGCAGCACTTAAGCACCACAAAAAGTAAGGAAGTTCTATTCCCCGGCCAGGTGTGTGTGCAGTGACACGAAAGTATTAGTTCCTCCACCTACAAAAAGTAGAGCCGAGAACAGTGGATCTGCCTCCAAACCTAGCTGGGGGACCGGAGGGGGCGTCAGATAATAGACCTTTTCTCAAGTAGCCACCATTGTAGTGTTTTCCAGTTTGGGTCGCCTATGCTCCCTCCCAAAAATTCCTTTACAGTGGTTAGTGGTTACAGTGGCGAAAATCCCTTTACAGTGGTAGGGTGAGATTACTTTGCACGCAGTACTCTGCAGGGCTGGTCTCCACTAGGGAGAAAGATAGGTGTGAGTCATCTTTTGACAAGAGTTCAAAACGCGTGAAGCGAACTGTCCCCTTATTAGCGTTGCTTTACTGGAAAACAATCCATTGTGTTGAGGGTCCTAGTATTCAGCCCCCAGATAAAAGAAAAGAAAGGAACTCCTAGTGCGAGGACTCATGCACAAAATCTTGTCCTCGGCATGTTTTTTTTATCACTGTATATTTTAGGGCCCATTCAAAGCGAGACTTTTGGCAGTGTGATGGAGGAGGCCCTGCTAGCTGAGATGCTTACCGAGGTTGCTGTAATTGTGAGAATAAAGGCAGTGGGCCAACCGTTGACATATGCGAAACCAGTTCAGAAGGGGAACTGAATGATTTTGCCTGCCAGGCTATGCGCCTTGGAGGTCACATTGTTTACACGATGGAGAGGTCTACTCTGGAGTGCGAAGGCTCAGCTACCCGCGAGCTGCATTCCGTAGAGAGGGCACACTCATGCCTTGCCTGCGTACTGTGGACAGCAGCTGCACTGATTACGACGTGAACATTTCGGCAGAGATCTTCCTGATCGGGAGGAAAATTAGAGAGAAAAAGCGACACTCAGTTAGGTTGTTTGGATAACCGACGTTTCAATGCCTATTCAACACCTTCTAGTTCCAAACACTTTGTTTGGAACTAGAAGCGTTCTTTTTAGCCATTGGTCGCAGTTTGTCAACATCTACAGGGCATCCCAGCTAACTTTAGCCACATATTAAAAAAAAAAACGAAAAAAAAAAAAAAACTCGATTCTAGCTGACCAGAATGGTTACACATTGTTGGCAGCCGTGTTGAGGAAATTTGTGCAATAAATTATGCTAAAAATGCGACTGGCAAGTTGGAGGTGGTGAAAAACCTAGTGATAGGATTGCTCTTGGATGCGTGTTGTGGCTGGAAGGTGATGCTGCGCGACGACTTCCAAAGCCCAGTCCACCGGCTGCCGTTGGGCATCCGGGTCAGAACTGGACACCGCAGCCTCCCATTGCTCGAGGTCTGTTAGTTGTCAGTTGGCTGGCGCAAGAAGCTTAGAGCACGAATAAAAAGTGTGTGCAGAGCACCTTCAGAAATCCCCGTCACCTGTATCTTTTTCATCGCATCAAAGAAAGCGTGCGCAATACAGAAAAAAAAACACATGACTAGTGCATTCGTGCGCTACGATTGTGCTGCTCTCAGTGAGTGAACGAAGTTAGGATTTCATTGCAGTGGTAGGCTGAAATATTGGCAGTGGTTTCTTTATCAGCGTCAGCCAGTTGGCGCGTGGGACGGTGCAAGTTGCCACGAGCGCACCATGTTTTGCAGTGGCAATAAAGAATAGCCTGAAAAGATTCAGGCGAGATAAGTTTTATTTTGTTTTGTTAAAGGTCCACTGAAACGGTCACGAAGAAGCCACTGATAAAAGTGTTCAGTGTGTAGAACGAATCCTTTTGAGCATTAACCCAAAGTATAACGCCTTGCAACAAAGCCAACGATTTATTATTAATTTTTAAAAACAACGTATTTTGAAATTCGCGGGCAGAGAGGTTGTCGCTTTGCGGTGTCGCACGGAACTATTTCCTTAAACCGTGATGCCACGGGTGAGTTGACTGGCAAGGCGTGTTAGAGGCTGCCATTCGCTGCGGCCACTGTAGCCATGATGTCACGGACACACTTCCGGTAGCTGCGAAAGCCGTCTGCTCGTGCGCTGCGCGAGCTCCTCAGGCGGTCAAGCACCGCATGATGGCAGCACCTCCTCGACCGCCGTAAACATCGCCGCTGTGACCCCTCCTCCCGCATACCGTACGCAAACGACACGCATTAACTAAAGCCTAATAGCTTTAGTTAATGAAGTGAATTGAATGACTGAATTTTTCCATATGTGCGATTGAAGTAGAGATTATTATGTAAGCTTCACGATGAGCGAGGAGGTGATTGCAGCGTCAGAAGCGAAGTGCGAGTGTAGACATATTTATGAAGTAAACATAGAAGGGAAATAGAATGGTCACCTTGCGCAACAGTACAGCTCTTGTGGGCACATGCGCGTTTGCTTTTCTTATGACCTACTCCGGCATGGTCAAGCAGGTTTCCCTTATTTTATAGGGGAGAAAACCTGGGCCAGGGGGCGCTGCGCCGCTCTTGCGTCAGCACCCTCCATGGAGATCTCGTCAAAACCTACGCGCAGTGCGGCCGCGTCGTCTGCTCCCCGCCGCATAGAAAAGCATGCTGTCGTCTGCTCCGCGCTGCTCTCCAGCACGTGTTTGCGCGCGCGCGCGCGCTGGGTTGTTTCTTTCTTCCTTCGGCCGCATTCTGGCCGCCGTCGCTCTCCAACAAAGGGGGCAAGAAAAAAAAAAACTTAAATGAAAAAGTGACGGCGCGCTTTTTCGCAAAACTCGTGAAAGTGTTTTTCTCTCTTCTCTCTTTCGTGTTGCAACGATGGTTGTCAGTCTTTTTTTTAAATATCTCGTGCCGCTCGTATCTCGCACCTCTGTTTGTAACTGGCAGTGCTGCAGCAGCCATCGCAGAACCAAGTCGGCCTCAAGAAACAGATATATGTCATTAATGGCATCACTCTGCGCTTATAAAGGGAAAACACATACGTTAATCGTCCTATCCTCATATGCGATCCTGCTTCGGGAGCTCAAAACTGCGCATTCGCTAGAGGAGATAACTGAACTAGGGATTGCACAGCGTAGCTGTGGAATTAAGAAGACAAAGGTTTACTTGGAGAGATGTCCCCGCCTGCATGAAAAGTCGTCAGGCATTTCCTCGCTCTTCGTCTCACGGAGAAGAAACCTCCGAAAGAATGGCATGCCTTGGCTTCTCGTCAGTGATCCAGATCGTTAAGAAACCTCTCATCGTTAAAGGTAGATAAGTCATTGATTTCGGATGGCAGCGCCACAGCAGCGAACTCCCCCTGACCGCTGTCAGCAGGAACCAAAGGGTAAGGCGGCATGCTTTGTGCCTTCGTAGGGAACGCGTCCTAAACGTGCCGAAAGCAGGCACCACGGCGCCGGCAGCATCGCCTAAAACGTTTGTCCCCAAAGAGTTGAATAAGCCCCTTTCAAGTGAGCAGTCACAAATGGAAAGGAAGCTCCCCAACCAGCGCCCGGAGCACTCGTCGCTGTGTACACGCGTATCAATTCTGAACGAGAAGGCTGGACCCTTCATTCTCTGAACAACATGGAAGAGACATCAAGAGGTGCCGCCTCAAGTCCTTCAAAATACCTGTCGCTTGCCTCTGCCTTCGAGTACCGAATTCGCGTTCATGTTTTTTTTTTTTTTTGTCTGAGCCTGCCAACAAGCGCTCTTTGAAAACAATGTCCGCGGCGATCAATTAATCATAATTTCTCACTTTCGAAAGCACCGATAAAAAGCGTGCCTCCAGCCAGCCTCTATGTCAGCCGGGGCACAGAAAAAAGCAAAAATAAGAAACACCACTGGCAAAGAGCGCCGGCTTTGCGCGCACAGATGCACGACCATCCCCCCTCGTCCTCACTCTCCTTCTCCTGCTCCGCTTGCACGTGCGGCTGCCTGCAGCACGCGCTCCCGAGCGAGCGGGCTGCGCAGACTCCGCAGACAGCCGCGCGGGCGCGGATGCGCGTAGGTTTTGTAGTTCCTCTCCGCTCCGCTGGAAACCGAGCGCTGGCGTCGCGGAGCAAACTCCAGCTTTGGTTCCCTATAGGTGTTCTCCTTTGCATAACTCCACAAAAAGCAGTCCTGGGGTGTCATGTCAGGTTACCTGGCTGGTCAATGTATGGGCCTTCATATCCACGTGTTGAAGTGCAGTGTTGAGTCAGGTTGAAGCGATCAGAATCCAGTTAGCAAATTTGGATCTGTTTTCAAAGTCCCTAGGGGTTGGAATGATGCAGCTGCACATGGAATGGGTGCAGTAGATTATTCCTTAGTATCCTACACACTGATGACTTCGAAATTGCGGTATCCCGGCTCGCACTGAGGACGCTTCGGTGCCTGAACTACAGAGTATTTCTCGACGTCCTCACCACAAGCAGGTGATCGGTGACCTGTCCGTGTAAAACCACCCTCCTGTCCCAAAGACTTCTGCCAAATTGCTTCAACCGGGGCTCATGTAGTCGCAGCTGCAGTGCAGCAGAGGTTAGACGGGAAAAGGAAGGAGATGGTTCTTTCACCCTTCGCCTTGGGGGATAGTTGTCAGCATGTATAAACCTTTCCAACCTGATTGCCTCTATAGTACTCACTGGACTAGTTTTTCAAAAAGCTGTTGCTACCAACCAATCCATGGGCAGTGCAGCAGAGGCTAGGCAGAAGGAGACAGCATTCTGTCCACTTGCCATGGGAAGTGTATCTTTGCTTTTTGTGCAGACGTGTGAAGGGTGGAGTTGGAGAAAGGGTGCGAGGTGATTAGAGCTCAAGAGCCCACCTCCCATGTCATGGGCACAAAAGCCAACAAAGGCTAGTCTCTTTTGCGTTCCTGTCCCGCCCTTTCTTCACTTGTATCCACCTGAGTCACTGCATACCTGCATTGAGGTGGGAACAATGCTGTTCTCCCATACAGATGGCCCTGTGATTCGCTTGCGCTTTGTTGCGAACAGTGCCATATCATGGGGGTGTGGAGGAGTTTTTTCAAGTTATGAGAAAAACGTGCACGTAGGAACACTGACAAGCAAGAGGTTGGTGGTAGAGCGTAGTATAGCCTCCTGAGACCCGGCTATGGGGATTTGTCCAATATATTGGACACTAAGTAATCAAACAGTACTCCTATGCCAAGGCATTCATCCTCATAAAACCTTGCAGTCCAATATATTGGACACATTCATCCTCATAAAACCTTGCAGTCCAATATATTGGACACCTGCTAGCGCCATCTATGCAACATAGATGAAAACACATTGTTCAATTTCCCATCAAAACTTTTCAAAATGGTGTCTTTCAGCGGTGCGGCGTTTTATGGCACCTGTCGGCGAAGTACTGTTTCCCGTATTTCTACGTACTTTCAGAGCATATCTTTGATTTTATATTAAAGGTAATACAACAGCGAATGCACACAATAAGAAATTTAAAGCTTACTTTTATTCATGCGTCCTTCGATTTCGCGTGTCCACTGTGTTGGACGCTGGGACTCAACCCGGTCATTTTGACCGCGCTTTTGCCATGGCCTTGTTATGAATAGCAGACGAGTATTGTTGGTATTTAGCGGTTTGCGGATGAAATCGCCTCTCTTTGTTGTATAGCTGATGATGAGAGCTGACGCAATTTTATAATTGTATAATTTTATAATTTATAATTATAATTAAAAATTAAAATTTAGAAATTATAACACCGTGAATTATAAATCTAAAATTTTATAATTTCATAATATAAAACAATGTTCTTTTGTACCAAATGCCTGCTCTTCTTCTGCATCACAAAGGACAGAAGATGTTTTGAAATTGCCCACAGAAAGTGAAGAAGCGAGCGAAAGTTTCTTTTTTTTTTTTTTTTTTTTTTTTTTTTTAGCAGAAGGCTCGCTTTTACGTTCTTTTTCACCACTTTACCTTTGAAGTTAATAAAAAAAATTGCACACGAGTTTGAGAGCAATACCTGCGGCATGTAAATACATGCGCGCTTGGTGAAAAAAGAATGGGTAGAATCCCAGTGTCCAATATATTGGACATCGCACTGAGCCGATACTATCAGGGCTATTGAAAAAAGGTTTAATACTTTTCACCTTCATAACCATACTTACTTATTCTGAAAGTTAAAGAAAAATCTGTGCACCCAATGCATTCCCGGTCTCGGGAGGATAGTCAAAACAGTTTGACAGCAGATGGAGCCACAATGCAAAAAACATTCATCATTTCAAGACTGCCATCGAGATATATTTTTTATTGTAACCGCCGTACTCCAAGCTCACCCCTCATGTAATACCCCTTAAATGGGGCCTTTGAGGATTCAATAAATATATAAATAAAAATAAAAGTTAAATTTGGCGTGAATTTTGAATCCCCGCATAAAATACATACACAACTTTCAGAACCTGTAAAATGCTAACCATAGGTTCGATATGCATAAAAATTGCATGTTAACAATCGAGAAGGAAAAAGGAAGGAAATGCTGCGGATTAAATTTTGATATTTAGTGTAGATTTTTAACGAAGTTACTAGGAAGACTGACGTACCTAAAAACACAATTTTTAGGAATATTATGTCCGACTTAAAAAAAGAAATAAAACATTAAAACAAAGTGTGCCCGCAACCATTTCCTGTTTTCTAAAGAAGAAAACACTGCCGCAAACCCCATGAAAATTTAGACACGCAAGAGCTTCTGAAAGTTACCATGTATTTTTTATAGACGTCAGTTCTTGAACTAGGTCTAACCTCATTACAGTCACTGCATTGAAAGGTCATACAGCATATAGTTTTTCACCACCACCACACCACCACTAGTACTAATGCTCTTCACCGAAAATTTATTCTATTGTTGGAAGCATCTTCTACATTCAGCCTCGCTAGCGCCGTTGCGACATTCCATTTGACTTCATTGACATCAGCAAAACGGTTTCCTTTCAAGTTAGCTTAGCTGTTGTCTACCTTTGGGATCATACCCATGTCACCATGATGCATTGCCTGTGACAGTTCTGTTGAAAAACTGAACCTTTAGGTTTCCAGTCTGTTTCAAAGCACACTGGTAGCAAGGAAACATTCTAACTACATTTGTATCTTTTGCAAGATGGGTGGGCAGCTAGTGAAACATTCAAAAATATGTTGCCTAAATCTACACAGATATCCAAGTTCTTTCGCTTGACATGGCTAACCCTCAAATGTTGGCGCTTAGGAATAATGTACGGGTGCGGACAAAAGTAAACGAAGCACATTATTTATTTCTGACATTTTTCATGTGTTGCCTATTTAAACTGAAAACCGTGGTATGTGTAGGTTGGTAATAAATAACAGTGTACTTTAGCTTAGAAAAATGTTTTCTGGTGTGGATTGCAAGCAGAATGAAAAATATGCTCCATTTACATATGTCTGCTCCGGTACATACACTTGAGTGCATGCTTCAACCAACAGCTACATGCATCGTCTTACCTTTCCAATACAGTCCTTTCAGTGCATAAATGCACCTTTGCTCATGACAGGAAGTTGCATAACTGACATCACCTCCTTGAGGTGAAAATGGCCACACCCTATGCTCATAAATGCCCTGAGCGCATCATCATTTACACCAAGCTCCAAGGTGTTTTTTCTAGGCATGTCTATCCTTGAACTGGGTCTGTAGTGGCCTTTCTGGCCTCATTACAGTCATTGCATTGAAAGGTCATCTCAGACCACAGTCTTGCTTTTCGATCCATTTGACATACAAAGCATCCCTTTTGACCGAGGACAGTAGACCTCTCGCACCCTACATCACCAATGATGTGTCAGAGGGCGGGCAAAGGGTGTGGCTCGATTCGGTGGCCAAAACATTTTGCTGCTGACGGCATGGTGCGGAGGGTTCGGTCTCGACTGGTGACAATTGCTGTGTTGTTTTCAATGCCGTTAAGTTGTGTAGTGGAATGCAGTAATATGTCAATGAAGGCTAACTGCTTGTGTTTCTGTGACGCAGAATATGTTTTTGAGCCATGCAAAGAACGAAGCGATGGACATTTGCTGACAGGACACCATATGGGAACCTCCGCTACCGAGGGGGCACGCCTAAAATTTAGGACAAGCAGTGCCACTTGGTTTTAAATGAGTAATCATATAGTAGGACGGAGCAGAGGAGGTGCCAGGGCGTGGCTGTGCAGATCGGCGGATTGTTAGCTTTCTCTTTCGTGCATAATGTTTTATATCAGCTTTAATGCCCTGAATAGCTGCAGTTTCTGGGGATCGGTTTAAGGGGGGAGGCTACCCTTGAACACCAACTTTATTTCTTGAGATATTTGAATGAAATTGTCAGGGTAGGCTCATAGTACAAACATTTGAAGAACTACCAAGTTTCATGGAGCTGGGCTCATTGGTTCTCAAGTTAGAGGAGTATATCAAGATGGCGAGGCCTGGAGAATTTGCAAAACGTGCTGGCACTATGAAATTTGTGATGATCATTCCTGGATAGTTACCCCAGGGCAAGACAATTCCCTTTTTCCAAATTTCCTCGCTGAAAAATTTTAGCCCAGTCCCAAAATCAGTGTTATTCATCAGACCTGCATTAACTAAACTTTAATTGTTTGTTATTAATTCCAGGCACAATATCTTGAAAAAAAGGAAATTGTCTTGCCCTCAGAAATTTATTGAGGTATCATATGGAATAATAGAAACCTCGTGAAAATTTGATAAGCAGTTCCCGAGATACGGCTGTCCTAAGCAGCCCCACTAGGCAAAAAAGTGATTCTGAGAAAACGGCCCTAGAAGGTTGAGAGAATGCTAACTTTTTTGTTTGTCAAGATATCTCAATGAAATTATTAGGGCAGGCTCATAGCATGGACATTTGAATAACTATTAAAACTATTGAATAACAGATGCTAGGGCGTCGATGCAGTCGTCGGCGGCGCACTTCGCCATGAGGACTGCCTTCGGTGCACTGAACGTGTGTCGCATCTCGAGGCATCGTGAGCGACCACACAATGTTTAACACGTTGCTCGAAACCGTTCAGAGGACACGATGAGAAATCGTAAATCCAGTGGTCGCAAAAATGGCGAAAGGCGAACAGAATGCACGAAGTACAAAGACAGCCGACAATGACAGCAAAGAGCTGGAGCAGACGACGCGGGGAGGTAGCCGGCGGAGACCGACGCATCAGCGGGTGCAGCAGTCAATAGCAGTCACCCGACCTCCCCACGTTCTCGCGGAGCGCACGCTTTGCCCAATCGCAGCTTTGAATTCGAGCGCGGGAAACTTGAAAGCTGCTGTGAGGCTCCCAATCGGAAGCAAGCCATGCCTCAACTGCGCCGCCGCTGCTGAGGGTGGCAGAAGAAAGCGCAAGAATTCACAAACAAAACAACACCAAAATGGCGGCGCTCAGTTCAGTGGGAGAGGAATGGCGTGCGCGAAGTTTGGGAATTTTTGACGCTTGCTCGCTGCTCCGCGGTTGCCGCCGCTTGTTTATGTACAGTCGACGACTGATTTTTCGGGCTCTTTAACGGACCATGAAAATGTCAGGAAAATGGGGCAGTCCGAAAAATCAAATTTGCACCAAAAAAAAATTATTTATTTTCAATTTATTGCCTATTATTCACTTGGAGGCCGGAAAAAGTCATGAATGCTTTTCTGCACTACGCTCCGCTTCCGTGCTAACAGGTCCGCCTGAATTTCACTTGCATTAGCTCAGCTTGCGTCGGCTGCTCAGCTGCAGGTGAGTCATCGTCGTCATCGCTCTCAGTCTCCACAAGTACTTGGCGAATAATTTCTACATCTGTGAGCCCAGCGCACAGTTTCGACTCGTGGTCCACGTCTGTGAACTCTGAAAACGAGACGAGGTCGTGAATGAGTTGCTCACTGCCTGACAGCTGCTCGACGACGCTCTCCTCGTCCAAGGCAGCGACTCGTCATTCAGCACAAATCCTGTGTGGCGGAAGCAATTGCGCAGCGTTGTGGGTGCTACAGACTTCCACGCATCGGCGAGCGTGCTAAGTGCTCCAAGCAAATCGACAGAGTAGGTTTTCCCACTGTCGAGGCACACCACAACCACCAACCACGGGATCACAACACCGACTCTGTTGAGTGCCTTCTCGCTGCCTCGTTGCGCGCAAAAAAAAAAAAAAAAAAAAAAAAAAAAGAAAAAAAAAAAAAAAAGAGAAGAAAACCAGAAACTTCGGAAACAGCTTCTTGAAGAACTGAAGCCGATCCAATTAAATGAGAGCCACAGTAGTGACACAACATAGTTCTCGCATCAGCACGACCGCGGCTAGGCCTACTCGCTACGCTCGGCAACGCACTTTAAATGCACGGCAAACACACAGAGGAACAGGCAATCGAAGTGATCACGCTAAAAGAAAAAAAAAAGCACTCCGGAGCCGAGCAGCGACGGCAGCGACGTTGTCCCGGAAACGGAAGCTGCCAGGCAAATAATATAGCCTCGATCCAGCGTCAGTTTAGCTGAGGAGCAGCACGCAAGGCCGGCACCGGTTTCGAGGCTATCAAAGTAAAAAGTAAACAAACAAGATGGCAGCGACACCACTCAAAATGTGTGGTAGTTGGCCCGGCTGACGTTTGGAATGTCCGAAAAATCGAATAGCCCTTCTTAGAGTGTCCGAAATTTTGAGCAGCGTAATACATTGACTTCATAAGGTATGCTCTGGGGCCGGGAAAAAGTCCGAATAATCAAGCATGTCCGAAAAATTGGGTGTCCGAAAAATCGGTCGTCGACTGTAATTAATTTCGAGTATTTCTACGGTGAGTTGGGCATTGATAATTACAGAAAGGGTAGTTTATAAGACATAGTACTGGAATATATAATCTCCCAAAAATCGACTGTTTCGCAATTTTTCGGTTTTCAAAGGTCGCGATCCCCTTTAAGCAGAACCTGACAGCCTGCCAGCTTGGCTACAAGCTGTGCTACTGCTGCATTATGGAAATCATAACGTTATTGCGCAAAGGTTTCAAACTGAAACTTCTGTTGAGTTTTCTTTTTTGCTCGATATGGGACGCTTGCGAAGTACAGTGGCTCTGCACAGCAAATTACATGAACACTTTTAAGCAAATAAGATTTAGCTGCAATTCAGCATCGCTACTGGACGTGAATATCACACCAAAATGAAACGATCTTCCTGCAGTATTGACGTTCAAATGGATTTCCACTTACTGAACGTGCTAAGCGCGATGCCCTTCTGAAGAACTGTAATGACTCGAGTAACTTTGTCGGGTCAACATTTGTTCACTAGAATTGCAGTTTGCGTGTCTCAATGCAGTCACCGACAGATTTTTCGGATGCCCGTTTTTGCAGACCTGCCTGATTATTTGGGCTTTGCCATGGCACCGTCATGCACTCCATAGACTATAACACTGAGCAAAATTTTGGACTCATTCTCATAGCTGGTTTTTCCCTTCTGCGTCTCCTTCATTGCACTGACATCTGACGGAGAGTTAATGGACCCGCTACTTCCTGAAATGGGGCAGTCTGCACCATGGGCCCCTGTCCACGGTTCCGCTGACCAGCGGCTGTAGAGCTCTGCTCTCGGTAGGACGGGCCAGTAAGCTAGAGCATGCTTTTATCATGTGGCTATATGTCATGATTTGCGTGTAGTTGCGAGCGATAAAGCTGGCAGCGCTGGTCGCCTCATGCGGACATGAATCTGCGTGCAGACAGCAATGCGCAAGCACGGAGAGAAAACAAAATGCTCGCCTGCCTAGTGCCCTGAAAAGTGCCCGCTGCCAACTGACAACGGACACTGGTTTAGTTCATTTTGAAATACACTTTGTTTTGTTTGAATGGTTGCTTCAAAATCACTGTCACAAGTTCTGGAGAGTTCCTTTATAGGTGATAAAGTTCAGTATGTTCCTAGATTTCTTCTAGTCAAGAATAATATTAATGGATTACACATTTATTCTATGCTTAACACTGGCTTGCTAGCTATATTGGTATTAATTTGTTTTAGCACGGTGTTTGTGCCGTTGCTGAAACTGGGATGAAAATGTGTTGTTCCAACCCTAGACGTTTGCTGGAGCTGGCGAGACAGCATTGCTTTTTTTTTTTTTTTAACTAATGCGTGCAGCCGACAACTTCCACCGCTCTCGCGGAGACTGCCACCACCGCCACTTTTCTTTTCATGTGAGAGAAAAAAATGCGCTGACGTAGAGTCACGTGGGAACAGCAAAGATCTACCCGAACTGGTCGCCGGAGTTCGGCGTTTTTGTGTTTAAACATCACGCTGCTCCGACCATTGTGTGGCTTTCCAACAGAAACTGTTTCACCAGCTTTTCAAGCCGTTTAGTGAATACAGTGTTGTTTTTAGTGTGAATTAGTTTGTTTGGACTGCCTAGTTCTCCGGATGCTTTTTTGGCCACTTGAGGGTCCAGAAAATCGGTTGGCAATGATATATAATGCATTGTGAAGGCGGAGCAATGGAACACATCTGTAGAGAAATCAAGGCCTGCTGTCACTGTTTGGCACTTGCCAGCTTACATGAGCATGGCTAGGATTCAGGGGGTTTAGTGGCGTTTTGTTTTCCTTTGAAGCAGATAACGCCAACATCCCACTCAAATCTGAAAGGCCCGCTTTTGTGCACATCAAGCAATTAAGAAGCTACAATCGTCCTGTTGATGAATTATGAGCAGAAATTACTGGTGACATACTATGTGACAGCAAGGGGAGAGTTACCGCAACTTGTAATCTCCTTAACCTCCATTCACGCTCTCCATCTGTAATCAGTGGATGGTGTTCCAGTCATTTGGATTAAGGCAAAAGAGAATCAGTGCGAACTTAGAAAAATGCTATGCTTAGAACAATGCTATGCATTGTTCTCCGCCCAGGATGACATCTGTGACGGGCACCGCCTGAAGTGTGTGACTGTACTTTGACATATGCCTTGTCGCCGCATGCAGCTGCTGCGACCAAAAATCGGAGTAGAGAATTTCGAAGCTAAAGACGAGGAAAAGGTGCCTCAATTATCAGCATAGTGGCTTTAAAACAACCATTAATCTGGAAGCAGTCAGCCACAACACAATATTTAAAGGTATACTGATCAAATATCCAAGAATGTTGAGAAAGCACCACAATTGCATTCTTAAGACACGATTACACTTGTACAGACACATAATTCGGGTTAGTTTTGAGCGGATGGCTGTATTTTTGACATTTTCTGAGCGGCCGCCGGGTCAGAGGCAGCGCGCTCCCGACTGTTAGCCGGCGGGTGTGACGTCACAACTTCCTTCAGCAATGTCATGGTCCCACGATCCTGCCGCCGCCCCCGCACCTGAAGTTGGTTGACCGTCTACACGCAGTGTCGGTTCCCCCGCGTCGCGCCATGAACAATGATGCGAAGTGTGGAATGCTTAACACGAGGGAGGTCGAGGGGGACGCATACGGAGGGCGCTTATTGCGGACAGTTGTTTGCGCGCAGGGAGGGAATGATGAATTGTGCGCAGTAACACGAGCAGCAAGAAAAAAAAAAAAAAGAAGCACGCCCGTTCCTGCGCTTCGTGAGTGCCATGGGGGAAAGGAAAAATGAACAGGTGCAACTGGCTGCGATGGGGGTGTTGTGACGTGATATCCAGTTTTGTCAGAGCTTTCATAGAAGCCTGCTAGGTGCGGCGATTTGAGAAATATTCATTAAAATATTTACTTTCCGCTCATTTTTGTTCATAAAGTGGATTGTTTTGGTCACTTCCAATGCGATAGCTGCCATCTGCGCTGGAAATCTCAGTGGCAATTTTTCTATTCAGTATACCATTAAGGCAAGGTGTTCTGGGCTTAATTGAAAAAAAGCTACCTATTTGCTAGAGATTCGTTTAGACATGTGCTGAAACAAATATTGCGCGGATGTTTTCAACAATGTGTAAGCAACCAAACTCTAGCATCTAAGTAGCTTAAAAACAAAGCACTTTTAGTGCCCCTAAAGTGACATACCTTTTATTCAAAGCAAACAGCGAGCTAATCCTAAGCTGGGGAATTGCTTTTAAGCATGGCTCACAAACTGCACTTATCTGAAATTTTTAAGCAGTCATTAGATAAGTTATGATGGTATATTGCAGGAAGAATTGTCAACACGCGCTGGTTTGTGCATTAATTACCTCACTCTTAGCACTTCAGACAGAATAATACTGCATATTCGCACAGGTCGCTGACAGCCTCGATGTGCCGTCAAAACGGTCTCAAGGTCCCTACTAGAATGCCATGTACTGTGACAGCCGATTTTCACTGCAATTTCTTCTCGTTCATCTCGAAATGATGACCCACACCAGCGCAAGAGCCGCGCTCATCGGCCCGATGCTCGAGCGCAAAACTTGAGATCAGGAGCATTTCAGATAGGCACTCTTCACACTGCTTTCTCACCTCAGATTACACACATCATAAAAGTGAATAAAACAAAATGTCATTTGTACGTACAGTATGGCAAGGGACACCATATTGTCACGTAGTGGTGACAAGGCCGTTGGCACCAAAAGAAGACACAGGCTTGATGGTACTGAAATTAACTCTTTATTGAGCTGACTTGCGCCCGCAAAAGAACTAAGCAACTCGGCGGCGGCAATAGCAACAAATTTGCTCTTCGATCGCCGAACAAAGAATGCCCGTCACACTCGCCAACGCTCAATATAAAGGCTGCTCAGAATCTAGATAACGTTGCAAACTGCTACTAGCACAACCTGGAAACATATGCAAGTGATCGGAATCTTCGAGACAGATCTTGGCGCATCTTTCGCGACAAAGAAAATGATAACGCGTCATATCGCGACAACGAGCATGAACAAACACGGGATACAGAATCGATACGCGTGCCAGAATCACAGTGATAAGGCCGCATGCCGGTGGCTGTTAAGCAACAAATACAGTTTTGAAGGCCTCGCGGCAATATTATAAAGGATGATAAAGCAGTGCACAAGTGAGAAACAATCTATTGCACTTATCCAGCCTCATAAATCTAGCTCTGCCGTTTTTTATTGTACACAAACACTTGTAAAAGCAGCAGCATGTCTTCGGTTTCAAGATAATTTAGCCACACTTGCGTGCCTCCAGCTGTGGCAGCTGCAATCGTCCTAGTAAAAGTGTTGCACGGCATTTGTGTGAACGACATTTTGAAACAACATGCAATGTGCAGGTCTGCACTAACCGGATTTCCAACATACGACATAACGTTTGGTAGGAATTTAGTGCCTTTTACGAGCCATGCCTATCCTAGATGATCAAAAAGTTTTTGCTGAACACCTTTTCAGGTGCAAATCACTAATGGCTAACTTACTGGGCAGTGGCATGTGCCTGTGCTCGATCTAAATATGACTAGTGTACAATTGGAGGTAAAAGCTGCTTTTTTTTGGACAGCTCTGCTACTATTTGCAAAGCAGGGAGACAGAAAAGGGCACCGCCAAGCCAGTATTTCTTGGGAGTACCTATCCACATACTTTCCTGATGTCACATTGTTTGCAAACAGGTTTCTTGTGAGGAGTGTCAAGGTGCCATGTGACAGCCATGAAATGTGTCAGTTACACCTCCCTCTTTCCCACGATGGCCTATAGGATGTTTCCACAGTGTCCATGTCTTGTTTCAAAGGAAAGGTCTGGCAAGGGTTTGTAGCTGCTGAATTTTAGACCATCCCAATAATTAGCTCCTTCATTTATGAGGCCTATACTAGGTTCCACATGTGAGGGAGTGCCTATTTCTGCATCATTTTTGTTGGTATCGGTTTATGGCATGCCGGCTTCACTCCTGAAATATGCTGTTAACTTTTTTTCGTGGCATGCACATGTTGACATTCCTAATTAGTTTTACTCTAGTGAAAATGTAGTGGATAGAGCTCCTGAAAGGGAATTGGGATGCATGAATCAGCCAATGGTAGCTGTATGGTGGCGTCAGAAAGTAATGAAACCCTAAATTACAGCTCTTGCTCAGGGGTGTGCAGTCTCACCAACTGCAGAATAAGCACATCTGGCCGTTCATATGAAATTCTGCTGAAGACTTGTGTGGTAAAAATGCTACGTACAGGTGCAGCCATAATATTACGGAGCTGATATCTGGTATTTCAAATTTTCTCATGAGACTTGGTGGTTATTTGGATCCGTACACGAGCGCACCAGCGGCATGCGTCTATGTATGTATAAGATGCCTCATGATACCTGCTACGTTGCTCGTAACAAAGGATTTATTGCTGAGGCATGCTCCGTATTATGGCTGGGACTGTACATGTCCTTGCTGTGGGCTGTACTAGCCTGCACAAACTAGTTACATTCTGCTTTATATTTATAGAATTCTGAAACTTTTGAGTTGCATTGGACAGGTTCTTTTTATTAAATTCGACATACTTTTTTTATTGTGCTCATTGTGCAGTAATAAAAGCACAATGAGCATAATGAATAATATAAGAGCAGGTGATTCACTTCTCATTCTGTTTCACTGCATACAACTGTGACATAAGTGTCAGAAACTGCTGAAAGTGGGCTTTTCTGGCACATTGACTACAGCCGGCGATTTCCTCCAAGCCAGCAGCAACACAAAGCTATGTTGTGCGAACTTGGCAGCGCTTTAGCCGGTCGGTGACGAGAGCGCTGTAATCACGGCAAATTCGGGTGCATGGGTTGCACTGTCATGTGGTATTTCTGAACTTTGCGAGTAATTTTTGTTGAATTAAATTGGTTATGTTAAGGCTGCCTCATCGGAAGCCTCTTGATTTCGGACAAGTGGACTTGTCTTCATCTGGCCCAATGGCCCAGACGAAAACAAGTCCACTTGTCTAAACGTTTGCTCGACTTGCGAACTGAGGCTCCCCACCCTCTACCCTTGTTTAGTGCTCTTTCATACCGTGTAGCTATCTTCTTTCTCTCGTTTTACCCTGTTCACACCAAGGCATTTAGAACAATGTATTTAGAAAGGTAAATAGAAAGGTAAATGGGCAAAGCAGTGCTAGGGTACAACCCCAAAAACGACCGAATAATTTCACTTCGGATCCAAGGTCACCCTTTCAACGTAACAGTTATCCAAGTCTATGCGCCGACCACTACTGCTGAAGAAGCTGACGTTGAGAGATTTTATGCGGACCTACAATGCCTTTTAGACCGCACCCCATCATCAGACGTCGTTTTTCTCATAGGAGACTGGAATGCTAAGGTCGGGAGTGAAGAAATATCCGGAATTATAGGCAAGTTCGGTCTTGGCGAGCCAAATGAAGCTGGACAGAGGCTAGTAGAGTTTTGTCAAGAAAACAACCTGACCATGGCGAATACTCATTTTCAACAGCATAAGAGGCACCTGTACACATGGACTTCACCGGACGGTCTGTACAGGAATCAGATCGATTATATTCTTTGCCGGCAGAGATGGAGAAGCGCTATACAAGCAGTAAAAACAAGGCCTGGGGCCGATTGTGGCACCGATCATCAGCTTCTTGTTGCCAAAATTAAGCTTCGATTGAGGAAAACGCAGAAAACTAGAAGGCCTTTCAGGTATGATCTGGATCAAATTCCATTAGAATACGCTGTGGAAGTGAGGAATCGATTTCAAGAATTAGATCTAGAAGACAGAGAGCCCGAAGAAATGTGGACTGATGTTCGTGATATAATACAAGAAGTTGCTACTAAGGTAGTTCCAGAGCAAAAGAAATGCAAGAAAGCAAACTGGTTATCTGAAGAGGCTTTGCAAATAGCTGAGGAAAGGAGGATGGCAAAAGTTATGGGGGAAAGAGAAAGATACAAGGTTCTCAATGCGGATTTTCAGAAAATAGCAAGGAGAGATAAGAATGCCTTCCTGAACATACAGTGCCAAGCAGTTGAGGACAACAGCCAATTAAGGAACACAAGAGCTCTGTATAAGACAATCAAAGATATCAAAGGAAGTTTCTGTGCTAAGCTGGGCGTGATAAAGGACAAACGAGGCAAGGACCTCACTGAAGCCTCGGAGATAAAGGAGAGGTGGCAGGAATACACAGAAGAACTGTACAAGAAGGACCCGAATGTGCAAACCCAACATAAGACGGTTGTAATTACTGATCTCGAGCCGGGGATCCTGAAGAGTGAAGTTGAATGGGCCTTAGCCAGCCTTGCTAAGAAGAAAGCCAGCGGAAGTGATGGCATACCAGCTGAGTTGCTTCAAAACCTCAACCATGATGCTGTTAACATTCTGCATACATTATGTCAGAAGATTTGGACAACCCTGCAGTGGCCACAGGATTGGAGGAGGTCAGTTTACATCCCCATTCCAAAGAAAGGCAGTGCCAAAGATTGTTCCAACTACCGCACAAACGCGCTTATTTCGCATGCTAGCAAGGTGATGTTGAAAATCCACCAAGGTAGGCTGCAGCAGTATGTGGATCGGGAGCTTCCGGACGTGCAAGCTGGGTTTCGCAAGGGCAGAGGAACTATACTCCGTTTCATACATCAAGTGCAACACTACCAAAGCTACAGCTCTTGTTTGCGCTCTCCGCATCCGTGATAAAAAATAGCACCTGCTCTTGACGAGAGAAAATAATAGTTGTTTTGTCTGCAAGCTTAATACATTTTACATTTGCCCTCAACTTCATAGAAAGCACCTTTTTTAGGGAGAAAAGGTCGGATTCGCCTAATTTGTATGTTTCTTTATGTCGTTTTTGTTCGTGCCGCGTTTTGCTGCTCCGCAACCTTGCCAGCTGTGCCACCAGATGGCGCTGGCTGTGCCCTCCGCGCTGCACATCTCTTTTTGATAAAATGTTTCTTTGGTGCGCATTTTTTCTATAAGATCCGCTCTGTGAAGATGTCTAAGCATGCGAAGCATGTTATTGCAAACGTGTATGCTCTGAATAGAGCCCGTTTCGGTAGGAACCACTCGCCTACAGAACGAGCGCGTAGTGATACGCCTCCTGTTTTTTTTCTTGCGGACTACTTGCGTAGCTTTCGCTGCGTTGCACCTGATGTATGAAACGGAGTATAGAGACCAAATTGCCAACTTCCGCTGGATCATGGAAAAAGCAAGAGAGTTCCAGAAACCCATCTACTTCTGCTTTATTGATTATGCGAAAGCGTTTGACTGCGTAGATCACAGCAGATTGTGGCAAGCTCTCCAAGAGATGGGAGTTCCAATTCACCTCATCTGTCTCCTCAGGAACCTGTATGAAGGACAAGAGGCCACAGTCAGAACTGGGCATGGTCTTACTGATTGGTTTCCGATTGAGAAAGGAGTGAGGCAAGGCTGCATACTGTCGCCCTGCCTATTTAACCTATATGCAGAGTGCATCATGAGGAAGGCCGGTCTGGACGAGTCTTCAGCTGGAGTGAAGATTGCTGGAAAACGTATCAACAACCTCAGATATGCGGATGATACCACTTCAATGGCAGAAAGTGAAGTGGAACTCAAGAGACTTCTGATGCGCGTACAAGAAGAGAGTGAGAAGTTTGGGCTTTTAAACGGAACATTAAAAAGACAAAGATCATGGCGTCTTGCCCTATCAAGTCCTGGAGCATCAATGGACAAGAAGTGGAAGCTGTGACAGATTTTCTCTTCTTGGGCTCCAAGATTACCTCGGAAGGAGACTGCAGCCATGAAATTAGGAGACGCCTGCTTCTGGGAAAGAGAGCAATGGTTAGCCTTGACCGCCTAGTAAAGAGCAGAGACATTAGTCTGCCAACCAAGATCCGTATAACTCGTGCTATGGTCTTTCCAGTTGTGATGTATGGATGCGAGAGTTGGACTGTGAAAAAGGTTGACCGCCGAAGAATTGACACGTTTGAATTGTGGTGCTGGCGAAGACTCTTGAGAGTTGCCTGGACTGCCAAAAGATCAAATCAGTCGATATTGTCGACCATAAACCCTGACTGCTCATTGGAGGGTCAAATTCTAAAGTTAAAGCTCAGCTACTTTGGTCATCTGATGAGAAGTGAGGAGTCGCTAGAGAAAGATTTGATGTTGGGAAAGGTTGACGGTCGCCGGAGAAGGGGTAGGCAGCGAACGTGATGGTTAGATGGCATCCTCGAGGCACTGCAGATGAAGTTATGTGATGTTAGGAAGATAGTGAGAGACCGGAAAGCGTGGCGTGAAATGGTCCATAGGGTCACGAAGAGTCGGACACGACTGAACGACTGAACTGAACTGAAATAGTTAATGCCATCTAATTTTTGATGTAGGCAGAACTGAAAAAATACTGAAGGGCACTTCGGATAAATCGTTGTTCACCTTGTTCACCTGAGTTTAGTTTGGAAGAACATGTAAGTTCTTTTTATATAAATCTTCGTCTATCTGGACTGGCATGCCGTATATATGCTGTACAGTCGGAACATCTATGTAACAACCCTTCATATAGCGAATTCCTCGATATTATGAAGTTTTTCAATTCTCCAATGCAGCCCCCTTTGAAAACTTCATGTAATGAACATGTTGCGGTGGCTCACCTTGGTATAACGAACTCGCTGCGCCGAGTATCTCTTAGCTGGTGCTGAATTGATGAAAATTTTGCTGAACCCCGCATGTTTTACGATACTGCAGGAACTGACGGGAGAATAACATCTACGATCATAAGAAGCGACCAGGGCTACGCAACAGTATCTGCTGCTTTTGCTTTTGTAAAATGGCATTACATTAGTTTGTACTTGGAAGCCGCTGAAGATAACAGGACAAAAAAAAAATACATGGGGTGAGTTGTGTGCGGTGCACTCATCACCACCATATGGTTGTTTGCGAGATTTCGGCGCCAATAGCTTACGCACGTATGTAGTGGGAGCAGCGCAGAGCGCCAATGATGTGAACTGAATATGGTATTTGCACGATTTTAACGTGCCCCTGATTGTAATGTGCAGTAATACTTAAGCCTGGAAACCATGAAAATAGCTTAGCACTGTTTCATTAATTGCTCACAACAGAGGCTGTTGCGACAGTCACGCCACGCCCTCAGCGTATTCGCAAAACATTCTTTGATTTTAGTAGTGGTGATTTTTTTAAGCACTTTCAAGGTAATTTCCCTTACATGCACTTCTTAATCTGGTTTCTGTTCTGCATTGTCATTTTTTTATTCATACAAAAACTGGATATATAACAAAAACCTGGATGTAACGAAAAATTGTGGACAATTTACAATTTCATTATTGCCTGGTTCAGCTGTGTTTTTGCTGAAATCTGCTCTACTAATTTTCTAGGAAAAGCCAGGTTTTGTGTGTGCCTGCTGAGTGGACCTCAGTATGTGGCATTGCTTTGCTTTTATTAGTACCTTGGTACCATGCATTTGCTGAGTTGTTGTTGCTCTCCTTTCTATGGAAACAGGCTGGGCCACCTCCCCCCAACTTTCAGAATGGGGGTGAGGCATTTGGAGGAATGCCACCACCACGGCCGCCTTTGATGCCACCTCCTGGGTTTGGAATGGGCCCTCCTCCGCAGCAACAGCAACAGCAGCAGCAGCAGCAACAACAGCAACAGCACCCCCCTCAGCAGGGGCCACCCCCAATGAGTGGCCCTCCTCCAATGGGAGGCCCGCCACCACCTGCCTTGGGCCCCCCACCGGGTATGCCACCACCACCAGCAGCCAACATGCATGCTCCACCTGCAACGGGTGCCATGGCTGTGCCTCCACAAGGTGTGCCGCCACCACAGCAGCCTTGCCTCGACCTCTCGGGCGAGATATGGGTGGAGACTAAAAACGCCCAAGGAAAGGTGGGCATTTGCATGTGTTCAATAGAATCTTGTAAAATTCTCTAAATTCAGATCGGTGGTTCATTTGAACTCTCACTGGGCTCCATCAACATTGCATCATGAGAAAATGGCTGTAATACGGGCACATGCAATACTGTTTATGACGAGGTGTCCAGCCAGTCAATAGTCTTGACTCAGTAGCATGGTGGCTAGCCTCTTGACAGCAACGAGTAGGCATGTGCCAGTAACCACAGCATTTCGTCGTCATGTCACAGACCTGAGCACAATGGGCTTCTTTGATTATCCACGTCCGGCAGCCCGCAGGTCCTCCGAGCGCGGAGCCAGCCGGTCCTTTTTCCTCGGGGCACTCCAGCTACTTTCGATTGCTGCCAGAATGTGTTCGTTTTTCTTTGGCTGGGTGGTTTTGGGCTGCCTGCTGGCCGCCACACTCTCAAGGACGATTTTGTGTCAGCGCCAGGCTGCGCGCGGGCACCTAGACGATGGAGAGGTGATATGAAAGTGTACTAGAAGGACCGTCACGCTTCGGGCAACGTTTTGTTGAATCTTGAGGTCAGGGCAGGTGCTTGTTTCGGCTGGTTTGCAGTGCGCATCGTCTCCGTCCTTTCCAACTAACGCTGTTTACTTAGTGCATACGGTCACATATCTCTTCTTACCATTTACAAGCACACATGTCAGGGGTGGAAGTGCTGCTTCTTTTCCTTCATTCTGCTCCATCCTGCTCCAAAATGCAGTATTGCTCCAAAACTGCTCCAAAACTGCTCAAAACCGGCTGCCTCGATGTTCTGCCATCACATTTAGCAAAACACGCATTTTTGCTGCAGACTGGACTATTATTGATATTTCCTCCAAAAATGTGATTTAATGCAATTTGATTAAATTTGATAAAGTGACAGAACCACATGGTGCAGTGGCATGCTGTGAGCTTTGTGTACACGCTCTAGTGGCCACATTATTCAAAACAAAGGCAGCACAATGGTGGCAGATGTAATGCACCTCGTGCTGAACTTAATACATGTAAAAGTTTCGTAAACTAGAACAACATAGAGCATAACAATTTTGCAAGTAAATTTAAACAAGTCGCAACAAACAATTGGAAGGAAATAATCAGGGAAAAATGTTTTGTGCACTTCACATAGCATATTCTCCCAGCCTCTTTTGAATTGCCGGTAGTGAGAGAAGTGAACGAAGCAGTCGTGGCGGGTACTTCGAGCCGTTAGGAAAGTTGTCCGACAGTACAGAACGACTCCAGTTGTTGTAAGGGTTCAGCTGTGAAAACAAGCGGGCACTTTACCATTGCGTCTCTTTGTTAGTACCAAGCGTAAGGGGGTGATGCCACAAAGGAACCATTCACGGGATGTATTCTCAAGTGTGTTGGAAAGCCATACAGGGCCTATTTTCAGTGTGTTTAAATTAAGGAAGCGCCAGTGTCGCTCAGGTGAAAACATCAGGAGCCACTCACAGAAGGCTATTAGGCAAAAGAATCTGGAGGAGGAAAAGGCTACCCTTAGTGCAGTCAATTCTTCCTCAATGTACTACTGACCTGTATCCTGGAGTTTTTCAGCATAGGCATAGGTTCAAAAAGGATGTGCACAAGGACACTGGAAACGTGCTGGTCATTGATGTGAACTCCAAGCTAGTGGTTGTACTTGAGCACATCAAAGGGATAGACTCCATGTTTTAATCCATGTCGGAATAGTAGACTTAGTTCAGTTATGATGTGTAGAAGCGAGCATTTGGTTTGCTGCTAGTCTTTTCCAAATTGTTTCATAGTTCAATTGTGTTATTTTAAATATCTGTATATGTCTTGACTGTTTGTCTTGTCAGAGATACAGATGAAGTCAGCAAAGCATTGAACGTTGAATAGAAATTATACAAATTGGGTATTTTTGTATGTCAGAAACAAGAACTTGCAATTATTACAGGCCATTCCACTTACAGTGACATTGAGAAAACTGGCAAATTCGATCATTATAACTGACTATAGTTATGGTTTAGTTGGTGGGGTTTAACGTCCCAGAGCGACTCAGGCTATGAGAGACACTATAGTGGAGGACTCCGGAAATTTCGACCACCCAGGGTTCTTTAAAGGGGTCATGAGAGCTAACAGTTGAGCATAAACTGATTATTGCGTTTCGCTCCACACATGTTCAATTATAAATCCTCGAAATTTGAACTCATTCGGTGTAGTAGATAGTATTTAAATGAATTTTTATTATTCGTATTGAAAGCAGCTTTCTGGTCTGGCAACCATTAGCCGCTGATGTCAAGAGATCTCATCCCCATGTCGTCTATTATTAGCGGTGTCAGCTGCACTCTTGCATGCACGTCGTGGACGGTGCTCATGGAGAGGCTTTTTTTCTTCAGCAAAAATATTTTAGTCACATTTTCTTTTTCCTTTGACAAACCTTCACTATAATATGCGACCTTAGTGATCCTCAGACTTGTTCTGGGCTTCGTCTAGAGATTGTCGAGGAGGCCGAAATCGATGCCTCATGCTGTATTTAGGCATGCAATCAGAAGCATACAGTCAAACCTCGATATAATGAACACGCATATAACGAATTATTGAATATATTGAACTCTTCCGAAATATTTTTGTCAAACGCATGTATTTTTAACTTTCCATAGCGAACGCGGTTCAGCACAAAACGGATATTACGAACTTCGCGACGCCAAGCACTACCTCACTTTAATAGCAGGAGGCAGGCTTCGTTGCACTACATGTATGTTGTGCGGCACGGCAAACGTTCAGGACTACCTCGCAGGCGCTGACAGCGCCACAGATGCCACGACGGCATTGGGAGTTGACAACCAAAGAAATCCATGGCCTCCGAGATCACCTCCGCGCGCGCGGCAGCGGCGCGATGGAATTTTGCTTTTGCCTTTTTGGTTTTTGCTTCTCGCGTTTTTAGTGTTAGCAGCGGCGTTGCGGCGTGGCCGTCGTAGCATTCGGTGGAGGCTGTGTCGTGCCGAGTGTGGTGCGCGGGCGTGCGTAGTGCTTTGATGGCGGTGAACCTGAAAAAAAGAGCAGCACTGACGTTAAAGACCAAGCTCAAGATAAAACTAGGGCCTTCAAGACAGTTTACAAGAGCAGACTGATTGACACTCTTCTTGTGAAGCTTCTTATGAAGCAGGACTTGAAGATCGACTTGCTGGGAGCATTGAAGCAGCATGGGACAGCTTGAAAGGTGAAACGATTGCAAACTGCTTTCGGCTTGCAGGTTTTGTTCCAGCAGAGGCCCGTGCATCAAGTGACGATGGGGACGATCCTGACGAAGCAGAAGCAGAGCTCCGCGAGCTCGATGAGTCTGGAACGATTTTTCACGTTTTGTTGGTTACATGCCCGCAACAATGACTGTAGATGACTTTGTAGGCGGCGACGACCACAGCTGTACTGACGGACGCCGAAATCGCTGTGGAAGTGCCTGAACATCCCGCAGACGATAAGAACATTCAGACTTCACAAGAAGCGCTTGCTGCATTGGATTTACTGTGCCGCCACTGCAGTGCTATTGAGAGCATTGGGTTTGCCCTTGTTGAGTGCTTGCAAACTGTGGAACAGGGCGGGATACAGAATGCGATCAACACAAAAAAGCAGGCCACGATAACGCAGTTCTTTGCACGTAAATAAATGGACGTGACCCAAGTAGGCTTCCTCAGAGTTGCTGTGCCTTCTCTGATTGAATTTCGCTGCTCTTGCATGTATTTTCTACGAAATTTTATATTACGAATTAAGGATAGAGCAAACTATTTTCTGATTTTTTAACCCTTCGTTATTACGAGGTTTCACTGTATTACAGTCGAATCCGGATATATGGAATTTTGGTTATATCGAACTCACGGAATATCCGCTTGAAAATTCCATGTAAAATTATAGGAAAGCCGTGTCATATATCGAACTCAATTTCACCAGTCGTTCAATATATCGAACTCCGCACTACACACCGCGTGACGTTTTCAAGCCACGCGCGGAAGGAATGAGAGGGGACAGTTCGGCGACGGCTGGTCTAGGGCAGCGCTGTGCCCATTCCCCAAAGGCGCTACTGTGGTTATCGTTTCCCGCGCGCCAGCACGTGACATTTGCAAGCCATATGCGTGAATGAACCAGAGAGAACCGGTGGGAATGAGAGGGGAAAAACGCAGTAAAGCGAAGCGTAAGGGTGTGCCCATTCTTTTGCCGAGCTATCTCTCCCCTTCCTCTCTCCCGGCCTTCGTTCGCACTAGCCTGCGCTACGCATGCGCCAAGCCAGCTCAGCCCGTTTTCAGACAGAACGTCGGACGCTTTCTCCTGCGTGGGTTGCGAACCCTCTGCACACGGCGGCTGACGTGGCTATGGCGCCTGCGGAAGTTAAGAAGCGGCAGATTTATCTTTTTTCTTTTTTTTTGCGAGAGTGGTCTATTCTTATCATTGTGCTGTACGCGCGGCGTAGTGTAAGATATGGCGTTACGAAGCGGCATTTTTTTTTTTTTTTTTGCGGGAGTCGTTTATTCTTGCATGTATGAATCAACGAAAGCACGCGGTCAGCTGCGATCATGACACCGGCTTTTAGCATTTTTCGTTTCAAACAGCATTTGCAGCTACTTTATCACGCTTCCACTAATTTTGTGGCAGTGGACTACGCCTGCCCCAAGCGCGACGTGATAAATCGAACCAGGCTTGACCAATCAAGCCATCACGGGCAGTATGCCAAGTACTGCAGGAGCTATCCAAAAAAAAAAACACGCCACGACGTTATCGCTGCGCAGCATCTTGGCACGCTGCCAAGAAATGGGCTGTGGATGTGACGACCGAAACAGAGTGCAACATGCAAGCGAAAACGCTGGCGATTTCCGCTGTGGCGACACAGAGACCTTGTTTTGAGCTGCCGCGGTGGCTCGAACGGCAGAGGGACGCAGTTCCAACAAGTTGGAAATTTTTTGCTCTGTCGCTGCTACTTGTCGCTGAGATTGCTTAATCGCTTGCATGTGAGCGAGCTGGCCTTAACGCTTTTATTTTTTTTCAAAATTCTCGAGTGCAAAAGTGGTTGGTGGGTTTATTATGCGAGTGAGTTGATTACGCGACAAATACGGTACAGTTTTTTCACATCGTAAGTGCCGTCCCAAGCCTATTTCTGTATATCGAATTATCAATATATCGAACTATTTCGCGATCCCCTTCGGGTTCGATATATCCGGGTTTGACTGTATTTTTACGCTATGAAAGTTAGCTTGTTTAGCAACACGCTCCCCACATTAAAAGGCGCATGTCCAACGTCTCCTTCCGGCGCAGCATACGTTGACGCGAGAGCGTACCATGCGACATTAGAGAAGCAGACAAAACTTTTGAATGAAGTGCTACCCCTTCAGTTGGCGTTATATACACATGTTAGTCAAACACGGAAATATTAAACAGCCTCATTTCTCGTACCATGCGATGAAGCAGTTCCTGGTTTTTGTGAGGCACCAAACATTAAAACTGCTGCAAATTGGCTCTAAAAGCCGGTTATACATGTTGGACATACGGCGGACCTTTAGGAATGCGTTTTCGTGGAATAAAACCACCCGAACTCGGAGTCAAGGCTCACTTGTGAATAGCTGGCGCCATTTTCGGGTAATTATGATCTCTCAAAACCGTCGGATAACAAAGCAATAGGATTCGATATTTTACTTGCTGGAAGTCTTTTGATCACAAAAATTTGATGTTGATACTGTATTGCCACGAGTGGCAGGATTTTTTTTTTCTTCAAGCGAGGCCGCCACATACTCTTTCACAACAGCACATGCACATTAGTTCTCAAAAAGGTGCACCAAAATCAGAATGTCACTAGAGTGGGAAAATCAAACTGGTTCTACAAGAGCAGTGCCTAGACTAATTACTGGGTGGGCTATATGTACGAGAAATGATTCCAACTTGTCGTAATCGGCGATTTGAAGCATCGATCACCGGTGATCAATTTGAATAGGTGCGGTAACGAAAAAGTTAAGCGTAATTCTGCCAGAATGCACTGCCGATGGATGGAGTCACTGAGGTGCACTGGGGTTGTGCACCTCAGTGCTGCTTATGTATACAGCTATGTATATGCAGCTAGGTGCAGCGGTGGCATAGCGGTAGAACATCCGCCTCGCATGCAAGAGGACCGGGGCTCAAATCCCGGTGCCACACAATTCTCCACCGAAAAAAAAAAAAAAAAAATGCGTGTCAATGGAATTGCATAAACAGGTTTGAGGTGCGGGCTGATGCTGGTGAACACCTCCGGCAACGCACTCCCTCACCAGAACAGGAGTTGGCCACCCTGGTGCAGTAATTGGCCGCAACCTCTCATGATTAGTTCCATAATACCCCGACCCTCAATCACCAGGAGCTGCGGGACAACTGACCACGGCGGCGGTCAGACCTGTGACTCAGCAGGGGGTGCTAAGAACATCTGGCTCCGCTGGACAGGCCGCCATTGGAAACTGACACTGGCAACGTTGAACGCTAGAACCCTAGCTAGTGAAGCTATTAGCAGTGCTGTTAGAGGAACTAGAGGGTATGGAATGGGATGTCATAGGGCTTAGTGAGGTTAGGAGGCTGAATGAGGCATATACTGTACTGAAGGATGGGCATGTACTGTGTTATCGAGGTTTACCGGAGAGGCGAGAACTAGGAGTAGGTCTCCTTGTCAGTAAGTATATAGCGGGCAATATAGATGAATTCTATAGTGTAAATGAGAAGGTGGCAGGCATCGCAAATAGGCTTAATAAGCGGTCTAAACTGAAGGCTGTACAGGCCTATGCACCTACATATAGTTATGATGACCAGGCAGTTGAAAGCTTCTACGAAGATGTAGAATCGGCATTGCGAAAAGTAAGGACGCAGTATACTGTATTAATGGTCGACTTCAATGCCAAGGTAGCGAAAAAGCAGGCAGGAGACCAGGCAGTAGGTGACTATGGCATTGGTTCTAGGAATAGCAGGGGGGAGTTACTAGTTGAGTTTGCAGAGCGCAATAACTTAAGAATCTTGAATACCTTCTTCAGCAAAACGGAAGAACCAGAAATGGACATGGAAAACTCTTAATGGGTAGACTAAAAATGAAATTGACTTCATAATGTGTTCAACTCCCGCCATTATGCAAGATGTAGAGGTAATCGGGAAAGTTCAATGCAGTGACCACAGGATGGTGAGGTCCTGAATTAGGCTAAATCTGAAGAAGAAACGCAACAGATTAGTAAGAAAGAAACCAATCACCGAATTAGCGGTGAGGGGGAGGGCAGAAGAGCTCAGGATCTCGCTACAGAATAGATGTTCAGCTCTAACCGAGGATGGCGACATTACCCTGGAAGCAATGAACAATAATTTCAGAGATATCATTACTGAGTGCGCGGTAGAAGTAGGCGGTAGGCTAGTTAGAGATGATACCGGTAAGCTGTCTAAGGAGACGAAGGATTTGATTAAGAAACGCCAGAGTATGAAAGCTTCCAATCCAATAGACCAGATAGAATTGGCCGAGATATCAAAGCTAATCAGTAAGCGCAAGGTGGCCGATATAAGGAAGTATAACATGGAGAAAATTGAGCATGCTGTAAAGAACGGGGGAAGCCTTAAAGCGGTAAAGAAGAAATTGGGCATAGGCAAAAACCAGATGTATGCGATAAGGGACAAGGCGGGCAATGTCATCACGAATATGGACAAGATAGTCAAAGTAGCCGAGGAGTTCTATACAGACCTCTACAGCAGCCAAAGTAGTCAGGACCGTAATGAGATTGGCGGTAGGGAAAAAAAGTCAGATGTTCCACCAGTGATGAAGGATGAGGTCAAGAAAGCATTAGAAACTATGAAAAGGGGGAAATCAGCTGGAGAGGATTAGGTAACTACAGATTTGTTAAAGGACGGGGGGGATATCGTACTAGAAAAACTGGCCACCCTGTATACGCAGTGCCTGGTGTCATCGACGGTACCGGAACCATAGAAGAATGCATGCAAACATTGTCCTCATTCATAAGAAAGGGGACTCTAAAGACCTTAAAAATTACAAACCAATCAGCTTACTGTCTGTTATGTATAAGGTATTTACTAAGGTAATCGCTAATAGAATCAGGACAACCTTGGACTGCAATCAAGCAAAGGACCAAGCAGGTTTTCGGAAGCGGTACTCTACTATCGATCATATCCATACCATAAATCAGGTGATAGAAAAATGCTTGGAATATAACCAGCCCTTATACTGTGGGGCCCTGCGCCACATATCCGTAAGGCCCGTGGCGCGCCGGGCATTCGAAGGCCGCGCCACTATCCCAATGCTCCCTGTGCGCTGCCGGTTTCCCTCTCCCCGCTCGTTCGGGGATAACCGGTCCCGCGTGAGGGGGCTATAAAGGAAGGCTCGTGTCGCCGTCGCGGCTCTCTTCGCTCCTCTCTTCTCGCCTGCTTCGCTCCTGGCGCTTCTCCACGGAAGACGACCCGCAGGCTGCAGCCCCCCAGACGATGACCCCGCACCGCCTTCGGCGACCCCTGTGAGATTAAAGATGTTCGTTACACGGCCCGCTGTGTATTTGTCGTGCGCATCCCTCGGGCAGAGGAATCGCCCACAATACATAGCATTCATTGATTACGAAAAAGCATTTGACTCAGTTGAAACCTTGGCGGTGATGCAAATCATGGGGTAGACGAGCCGTACGTGAAAGTGCTGGAAGATATATATAGTGGCTGCACAGCAACCATAGTTCTGCATAAAGAAAGTAACAAAATTCCCATAAATAAAGATGTTAGGCAAGGAGACATGATCTCCCCAGTACTATTCACAGCTTGCTTAGAGGAAGTATTCAGAGACTTGGAATGGGAGCAGTTAGGGATAAGGGTAGATGGAGAATAGCTCAGTAATCTGCGATTTGCTGATGAAATTGCCTTGCTAAGTAACTCGGGGGATGAACTGCAAATAATGATTGATGACCTAGACAGGAAAAGTAGAGAGGTAGGCTTAAAAATCAATATGCAGAAGACTAAGGTAATGTTCAACAGCCTCGGGAAGGAGCAGCAGCTTACGTTAGGTAGTGAAGCACTGGAAGTAGTAGGCGAATGTGTCTACTTAGGACAGGTAGTAACCGCAGATCGGGACCATGAAAAGGAAATAACAAGAAGAATAAGATTGGGATGGAGCGCATTTGGCAAGCACTCGCAGATTATGACTAGCAGCTTACCGATATCGCTCAAGAGGAAAGTATACAACAGTTGCGTCTTAGCTGTACTCACCTATGGGGCTGAAGCGTGGAGGCTAACCAAGAGGGTTCTACTTAAGTTGAGTACAACTCAGAGGGCTATGGATAGGAAGCGTGCAGAATGGGTCAGAGAAATAACTCAAGTTACTGACATTCTAGTGAAAATTAAGAAGAAGAAATGGACATGGTTAGGACATGTAGTGCGAAGAGAGGATAACCGATGGTCGCTTAGGGAAAGCGTAGCAGGGGTCGGCAGAAAGTTAGATGGGCGGATGAGGTTAAGAAGTTCGCAGGGGCCAAGTGGATTGAGCTAGCACAGAACCGGGTTAATTGGAGAAATATGGGAGAGGCCTTCGCCCTGCAGTGGGTATAGTCAGGCTGATTGTGATGATGATATGCAGCTACAGTAAAACCCTGTTGAAACGTACCCGCATTAACAGTAGTTTCGTTTTAAAAGTAGTAAAGTCAAGTCCCTGACTCGGCGCCTATTCAATATAATTCATTTCGCATCCGCATAAACTGTACCAGCTTATCGCGGACGTATCGGTTAGCACGTACCATTTTCACTTTTCGTCGTACAATTCACGGTGGTAGTGCCACCTCACAAAAGACTGACTAGCGTTGTGACAAACTTCCATAAACGCGACCGATGTGATAGCAAGCTACATAGTCAATGACAAATCGGAGCCAAGTTTACCAAACGCAGCTGGGATGATGATGATAATACAACTAGCGCCATTTTGCGGCGAGCGCGCCAATCCAAGCCGTAAACTAACTGCGGCCTCCGAGCGCCAAGCCGCCGGAGCCGATCATGGAGTCATCCACATACTCCGTCTTCCCCCTAGCGGGCCCTATTTTGGACCAGTCCGAGCGACCACCCCTTCGTGCTCAGTGTCCCTTGCACGCCTAGGCCTTGGTTCACTTTCTTTCGCACGTGTGACGAGGTGACTTTGAGCGGTGTGTGTCGCGAGTTCTCCATCCGTCTGCATCATGCCGAAGCTTGGACAAAAACATCGGGTGCTTAGTATAAATGACAAGGTGGAGATTTTCCGTGCCATCGAGAAAGGGGCAAAAAAATCTGTGCTGGCACGTGAGGGAGACTTGCCGCCAACTACTGTGTGTGGCATTTGGAATGCCAGAGGAAAGCTACTCGGCAGTGCTGCTGCGATTTCGAAGAGATGTCGAGTACGAGAATCAACATTTCCGGATCTGGAGGAGGCACTGGTGCGATGGCTGAAAACAGTTCAGTTGAAAAACCTTCCAGTTAGCAGACCTCTCCTTGTTGAGAAAGCCCTGGTTTTCGCCTCGCAGCTCAACCATGACAACTTTGTGTGCAGCAGTTGCTGGCTAGCCAGATTCAAAGCAAGACATAGAATAAGCATGAAGACCGTAGCTGGAGAAGGCGCCGCGGCTGACACTGAAGGCTCAGAAGATTGGAGGAATGGCCAGCTTGGACAAATTTTGGAAGACTATGCGCCTTACGACATATTTAAACCTCGGTGAGTCCACGCTTTTTTTCAAGCTGCTGCCGAATAGAACGCTTGCGTTCAAGGGAGAATCGTGAACCGGTGGCAAGCATGCCAAGGACCGCATTTCAGTTGCATTCGCATGCAATATGTCTGGAAGCGAAAAGTTGCCACTTCTCGTCATTGGCAAGTCAGCCAAGCTGAGGTGCTTTAAAGGCGCCCCACTGCCACCAGGAGTCCTTTATAGGAATAACACCAAGCCATGGATGACTGGCAAGCTTTTTGAAGAGCACGTGCGCGTCATTAACCACCATTTTTAGGCGAAGAAATGCTGTTGTTATCCTTGACAACGCATCGGCACACATTGTGGTGGATGGCCTCAAGGCGCTGAAGCTGGTGTTTTTGCCACCAAACACCACAGCGATTTCCCAGCCCTTGGACCAGGGCATCATTAGAGCTGTCAAGCAGCTCTACAGGAAGAACCCACTGCGCAGGATGCTACTTGCACTGGAATGCGGCAAGGTGTACGCCATCAGCCTGCTGGGTGCGATTCACCGGCTGGAAAACTCATGGCGGCAGGTCAAGTCTGCTACTGTGCAGAACTGTTTTAAGCACACAGGTTTTCGCGAAGTGTGCACGGGTTACGAAGACTACGCAAGCGATATCACCGGCGTCCCAGACCAAACATGTGAGAACCTGCTGACAGAAGTACTTGAGAGGGAAGGTTCTTCAGAAGGCATGACCTTCTCGTAATTCAGGGACGTCGACAACGAAGTGAAAACTTTGCCAGACATGTCGGATGAAGCCATCGTTGCCTTTGTGATGGCGGAAGTGGCTCCAATTGACATTGACGACGACGACGATACGAAGTGTGGAAGACCCGGGCCCAACGGTGGCAGAAGCTGCGTGTGCTGTGAGTGTCATGCGGCTGTTCGCCGAAAAAAGGGGACTGTCCGAAAAGCTGGCTTGCGGCCTGAATCAGTTTGAAGCTGCTGTCGTCGTTGCTTGCGCACCGCGGCGTCAGACTAAGATTACCGACTTTCGCAGTGCAAAATAAAGGCTGCATTTTTTTTTTCACCCTACTGCCCATTTCCGCTTGTTTTTTGGCAGGTAAGTGGGTAATTTTACGCTACTCCTGTTAAGTAGTAGCGTTTAGTACGTACATTTTCAGAGTTCCGGCCAACTACGGCTTAACGAGGTTTTACTGTAGTAACTTTGCTGGGATTGTCTGGTCTGAAATGCAAGTTACATGCTTCTTAGGTTGAACAATCATATGTTATGCACCATTTGTACATTTAGTAGTGCACGCAGTGCGATAACTCTGCAAGAAGCGCATCGATGAATGCTGAAGCCAGCTGGGTAACGCTTCATAGCCGGCTGTTGACTCAGCTTATGTAGTACAGTCTGACCTCGTTACAACGAAGAAGTGCAGGGCATGAAAATTTGTTCGTTATGTCCGATATTCGTTATAAAAGTGTGCACCCAAATTTCTGTTAATAAGTCTGCTAACAAGACGAAACAAAATGCACACTAATATTGACACATGCCATTCATAGACGACGAAGATTTGAACCGGCGATTCGGAGAAGACGACGAAGCAAAACGGTGCTCCGCTTTCGTGCTGCCCTGACTGGCTGTTGGTGTCCTTCGGTGTCAGAGTGCCAGAGCGCCTTCTGTGTAACGTTACGTTACAAATCTGGTGGAGGAATTGCCAGGTATCGATCCAGTTCTGCAGAATCAACCTGCCAATACGGAGCTTACCCCCGTACATCAACGCCTCGGCCGCCGCCTACGTGGAGAGCCCCCTGAATTCGGACCCCTTCCGGCTGCTACCAGGACGACGCATCCTCAGACGGCCGTCGAACCTGCTGCAATGACATCTGAGAGCAGGCTTCCCACCCACATCCTGTGCCATCAGCCGCGAACACCCCCCTCCTTTCATGGCGACGTGTTCGAGGACGCCGAGGACTGGCTTGAGAACTACGAGCGAGTTGCTCGTTACAACGGGTGGACTGATGAGCGCAAGCTCCACAACGTGTACTTCGCCCTTGAAGAGTCTGCACGGACATGGTTTGAAAACCATGAGGCTGCCTTCCCATCCTGGGCAGCCTTCTGTCGTGATTTCAAAGCCACCTTTCCTAGCGCCGACTGCCGGGAGCGAGCAGAAGCTGCGCTACACTCGCGCAATCAGCGCCCGAACGAGAGCGTGCGTATGTTCTTTGAGGACATGACACGCCTTTTCAAGCGTGCAGACCCACAAATGCCTGAAGATAAGAAACTGCGTCACCTGATGCAGGGCGTTAAACAAGAACTTTTCGCCGGACTGGTGCGCAGTCCACCGCGCACTGTGGCGGAGTTTCTCAGCGAGGCAGCGACCATGGAGACAACGCTGCAACACCGAGCCCGTCAGTACAACCGTGACGTGAACATCATTGGGTCCGACGCACCTCCTGTGCATATCGGCAGCGACATGGACACACTACGAAATCTCATCCGTTCTGTCGTGCGGGAGGAACTGCAAGCGCTCCGGATGCCTTGCAACACAACAGCTTTTCCTTCACTGGCTGAAGTCGTCCGGGACGAGGTGCATATGGCAGCTCAGCAAGTTGCTGACGTTCCCCAGCAGCGCGTTCCCCAGCAGCGCGTTCCCCACCAGACTATCGACGCGAGGCCCACCTATGCGTCCGTCTTACGTAGGGCTCCCCCGCCGGATCATAGTATCAACGCCGCAGCTCCAGCAATGGAGCCGCAGGGTCCTCGCATGGAGGGACTCGCATGGAGCCGCATGGGGCCTCACTACTCCCCTCCGCCAATCTACCAGCGACCCCGTCAAGTATGGCGGCCCCGGGACCGTCGCCCCCTGTGCTATCATTGCGGGGAAGCCAGTCACCTTTACCGGGCGTGTCCGTACCGCCGCGTCAACATGCGGGGTTTCGCCTCGGAGGAACTCCACCCTCGGAATGACGAACGGCCTACTGAGATTGCAAGCGACCTTGCAGCGCGACAGTATCCCGTAACGTCCGGTTACCAAGAGCGTCGGTCTACGTCCCCGACGAGCTACCGCTCGACAAGTCCCCACTCTTCCCGATGCCGCTCCTCTCCCAGCCCTAGCCGGGAAAACTAATACCAGCGGCCTTCAGAGGCAGGGTCGCTGATGTCGGGAAATGTGAAGATCCTCCGTCATCGTCAGGCCGACCCGACGAGATTTCGCTTGTGTCAGGTAGCGACAGCATCCGGCATACTACCTCCGATTTATGTGTAACGATTGATGGAGTGGATGTCACCGCGTTACTCGACACTGGTGCCGATTATTCAGTAATGAGCCGTGGTCTCGCCCGAGAATTGAAGAAAGTTTTGACACATTGGTCCGGCCCGAAAATTCGCACGGCGGGAAGCCACTTGATCGAACCTGCAGGGAAGTGCACAGCGCGGATCGGCATCCGTGGTTTTGTGTATGTCGGAGAATTTATCGTGCTTCCTGAGTGTTCGAAAGACTTGATCCTGGGTCTAGACTTCCTGCAGACCAACGGCGCTGTCATTGACCTGAAAGAAGCGCGTGTTTCCTTTTCGACGAAACGAGCCGTGGCGCGCACTGAAAACGAAGATCCGGGTCTGAACGTTTTGCGTATAGTCGACGATGACGTGAGGGTTCCGGCACGTTCTAGTGTGTTGGTTCTTGTAAAGCATGACTTATTCCACGATTACGAGGGCATCGCGGATGGGCACCTTCCGCTACTACTCGAGAAGGAGTTAGCCGTTGCTCGAGGACTCGTACAACTCCAGAACAGTTGTGCTACTGTCCTCCTGACAAATTTTGCTAAGGAGATGCGGCATCTCGCCAAGGACACGGCTGTTGCCGTCCTTCACGATGTTACTGCCTTGCCTCATTTATGCACCACCGGAGCGAACCCTAAAGAGGAGGCCGCACCTTGTCATGCTCTGCAGACCGTTAAAATTAACCCCGACTTGAGGCCCGATCAGAGGAATCTTCTTTCGGCTCTTCTGAGCGATTTCGCAGACTGCTTCGCCACAGGCTCTAAGGTTGGTCGTACTCCTGTCGCCAAGCACCGAATCATCACCGATGAGACCACGTTACCGGTATGCCAGCGCCCGTACCGGGTTTCTCCTAAAGAACGTGACGCCATTAAAATGCAAGTGGATGAAATGCTTGCGGACGACGTGATCCAGCCTTCGACGAGCCCATGGGCATCGCCAGTGGTCCTTGTCAAAAAGAAAGATGGCACCTTGAGATTCTGTGTCGATTACCGAAAGTTAAATAACGTGACTAAAAAGGACGTCTATCCGCTGCCCAGGATTGATGATGCCCTCGACCGACTACGCGACGCCAGGTACTTCTCCTCATTAGACCTCAAAAGCGGATACTGGCAAATTGAGGTGGATCAGAGAGACCGAGAGAAGACTGCATTTGTGACGCCCGATGGCCTATACGAGTTTAAGGTGCTTCCGTTTGGTCTTTGCTCTGCACCGGCCACGTTCCAACGTATGATGGACACGGTTTTATCAGGTCTAAAGTGGCAGTCGTGCTTGGTGTACTTAGATGATGTCGTTATTTTCTCGCCTACTTTCGAGCAACACTTGGACCGGTTGCGCATCGTGCTTCAAGCACTCAAAGGCGCGCAACTAACGATCAAGCCTGAGAAATGCCACTTTGCTTTCAAGGAACTACGCTTTCTCGGCCATGTTGTCAGTGCACAGGGCGTTCTCCCTGATCCCGAAAAGACTACCGCAGTGTCAAATTTTCCACGCCCCACCGACAAAAAGGCACTTCGACGATTTCTAGGTCTTTGTTCTTACTACCGACGCTTCGTCCAAGATTTTTCTAAGATAGCTGAACCACTGACAGCACTAACCAGAGAAGACATACCCTTCCTGTGGGGAGACGATCAAGAACAAGCCTTCCAGGAGCTTAGAAGCCGCCTACACAGACCCCCAATACTCGCCCATTTCGATGAAGACGCCGCAACCGACGTACATACTGATGCCAGCAACGTTGGCCTCGGCGCGATACTCATTCAGTGGCAAGGCGGAATAGAACGGGTTATCGCCTACGCGAGCCGAACACTCTCACGATCAGAGGCGAACTATTCGACAACAGAGAAGGAGTGCCTTGCGGTAATCTGGGCCATCAGCAAGTTTCGACCATATTTGTATGGACGACCCTTCCGTATTGTCAGCGACCATCATTCCTTGTGCTGGCTGGCAAGCCTTAAAGACCCGTCTGGACGCTTAGCTCGTTGGAGCCTCCGTCTTCAAGAGTATGACGTCACTGTTGTGTATAAGTCGGGACATAAACACCAAGATGCGGATTGTTTGTCACGCTCGCCATTGGACTCCACTGCAGTGGAAAACGCCGACGATTTTCCCTTTATTGGGGCCATTACCCAATCACATATGGCTGACCTTCAACGCAAGGACCCGGAGCTGGCGCCGCTCATCGATTATCTGGAAGGACACGGTGGTAGAGTACCGCTTGTTTTTCGTCGGGGCTTGAAGTCATACGCTTTACGAAGTGGAGTTCTCTACAAGTGCAATTTTGAAAGATCCAAAGAGGCATTTCTACTCGTAGTGCCTACGCACCTACGGCCTGACATCTTAAGCGCTTGTCACGACGAACCGTCCTCCGGCCACTTGGGAGTTAGTCGTACGCTTGCAAGAATTCGGGAGAAATACTATTGGCCGAAATTATTACCTTCAGTACGATCTTACGTAAAAACCTGCCGTGATTGTCAACGCCGAAAGACTGCACCCGTGAAACCAGCTGGATTTCTTCAGCCGATCGCTCCACCGAAAACTCCTTTCCAACAAGTGGGGATGGATCTTCTTGGTCCTTTCCCGAAGTCAAGTAATGGAAAGCGTTGGATTGTTGTCGCGACAGACTACTTGACCCGATATGCTGAGACCGCGTCGCTCACAAATGGAACTGCCACCGAAGTCGCAGAGTTTTTTGTCCACGACATCGTGTTGCGTCATGGCGCTCCGGCTGTTATCATTACCGATCGCGGGGCAGCTTTTACGGCCCGCCTGACTAAGGCTGTACTGAACCTTACACACACTAGCCATAGACGGGCCACGGCATACCACCCACAAACTAATGGCTTGGTGGAAAGGCTAAACAGAACTCTGGCTGACATGCTGTCTATGTACGTGGATATAGAGCATAAGACCTGGGATCAAATCCTCCCATATGCCACGTTCGCATATAAACGGCACTTCAGGAGACGACGCGGCTCACACCCTTCGAGCTTGTCTTCGGCCGTCGAGTGACCACTCCACTGGATACAATGCTGCCCGTATACACCGACGACGAAGATGAGCTTGACCTGGACATCGCTAGTTTTACCCAGCGTGCGGAAGAAGCACGGCAGCTGGCAAGGCAGCGCATATACCTACAACAGCAACTAGACGCTGACCGTTACAACAAGGGACGGCGCTTCGCTGCCTACGAGCCTGGAGACTATGTCTGGATTTGGACGCCCGTTCGTCATCGTGGGCTGTCTGAAAAATTGCTGCGCCGGTACTTCGGCCCATATCGTGTCCTCCGCCGCCTCAGCGACGTTACTTACGAAGTTGAATCCGCGACCCAAGATCCCTCAAGCCGCAGACGACGCAAGTTCACTGATGTACACGTCGTCCGGATGAAACCCTACCACGATCGCCCCGCTGACTATTCTTGAGACTGATGGTGCCCCGTTTTGTGTTGTGGTATCCCACACCAACCTAGCATAACATCTGTCAGCTCATCGCATCAAGCAGCATTAGCAGCATCGAGGCGATGCTGCCAAGAAGGGGGGCAATGACACATGCCATTCATAGACGACGAAGATTTGAACCGGCGATTCGGAGAAGACGACGAAGCGAAACGGTGCTCCGCTTTCGTGCTGCCCTGACTTGTCCTTCGGTGTCCTTCGGTGTCAGAGTGCCAGAGCGCCTTCTGTGTAACGTTACGTTACAATATTTACAGCACAAAGGTGCGAAGACGCTCAATTTTTTAAACTAAAAGCTTGGTATAAACATGAAATCGCAGTTTTCGTTTCGTGTTGGAGGGGAAAAATGAATTACTAAGAAGGGATGTTGCCTCTGGGCACTGTTTGCGCGACGGAGCGTACTGACTTGGGAAGTGTAGCTCGCATGCATGCATCGGTCGCAGAGGCACAGCAGGGGCTCACGCCATTACGAGGCAATGGTTATGACGTGCCAGTCACATGCCTGTTAGCCGTCGCATGGCCGGACTCGAGCAGCGGCGGTGGCGACTCTTAATTAAGGCCTTGGCCATTCATCACCTGCGAGATCACCGCGCACAGAGAAGGGATCTTAGAGTCAATGGGCCGTGTGTATTAGTTATTGTCGGGATCATGCTTTCGAGAAATGCGCAATAACAAACACATTTGGAAATACGGAAGAAGAGTTTCCACAGAAAGATGTCTCTAGCAAGGGACTCTCGGCAGACACTACACGGGACGACAATGATTGCGAGAAAACCGAACCCGAAACTCTTCCAGGGTGCACACGCTGTGCATCTGTGCACGGGGCTAGACGCAAACAGGCATGAGCACGGCACGCGTTAATCGGCAGCTCCTGCGCTGCCGTCCCCGCTTCCAAGCTGGAAATGGCTTACTAGATTTAGAACAACTGGCGGACCACGCTGCTTCCGCAATTGTTAGGGCGAATGTGAGCTGCTTTTCTCCAAGGAGGTTCTATACAGTCAAACCCATTTATAACAATTTTGCAATGAAGTGCCATGGAAATGTCATTGTTATAACTGAAAATTCTTGTAACCGGGTTAGGCCGGAAAAACAAAGAAAACATTATAAACTACACATTTATTGAGGACGAGGTAGCTTGCACTTTATTTCATAGTGGGAAGAAACCCGTAATCCGTAAGCGTTGTCTGTTTCACGACAGTTTGGCTGACATCTTTCTACAAGGCGTCCAACTGTTGAACATATTGCAGTGGAAGGTTCTTAGCAAAAACAAAGTCCCGCAGGGATCATTCTCAAAGCCTCCTGGTGCGACGCAACCTGCATAGGTTCCGTTTCATCATCGTCGTCACTGCTGCTGTCACCGTCTTCTGCGCCAGTGCACGGCCGCTCGATGAAAGCACACTACGTGCGGCCTGCTGCGTCGTCCGAAACCGGTGGGAGGCGCCTACTTCCTGTTGCCACCGCCGCGACGCCACTGTTCAGTCTCACAGCACACGGATGCCTCTTCGTTTCGCCTCCATCGAAACGCAGCCGCCGTGGTCGGGATCGAACCCAGATTTGATCCCGACCGAGGCAGCTGCGCTTCGATGGAGGCGAAACGAAGAGGCGTCCATGTGCTTTGCGATGTCAGCGCACGTTAAACATCCCCAGGTGATTGAAATTACCCTGTAGCCCTGAAAAAGTAGTGGTTTTTGGGTGGCGTCTTTAAATTTTATTTTAGCAAAACTTGCTTGGTACAGGAGTGTATGGTATCAAATGGTAGGGGAGAAAATTCATTTCACAATGGTATTAGTCACAATTAACATCTTTACAGAGTAAGTGATGAAACAAAAAACTCAGAAAAAAATTGTAGTTAAAATAAAAAATGCACGAAAACATCAGTTTTTTCACACAGATAAAACATTAAAAAAATTTCAACATATACAATTTTTAAAACAAGGTCCAATGCAACATTGCAGCATATTCTAGTTTTCTGTGTACAGTATTTGCTGAGTTAGGAAAGAAAACAGTAGTCGAGGTCGACCCCTGGCTGTCTTCTATAGATAACATGACTCTGTGCACTGGCAGCAGCAAGTAATCCCACTCGAAAGACGTTGACACCCTACAGGTAATAGTTGTGACCTTCAGAACACTGTTCTCTTCCGATCGGCGCGCAGCAAAAGGGGAACTTTTCAGGTGCGGAAGCGAAACTTATCGGTGCATGGCTGTTGTTCCGTGTCGGTTTGACGCAGTTTTACTGTCGGTGCTGAAGTCTGAAGAGGCGAAGTCATCTTCAGAATCATCACTGCTGCTGTTCGCGTTCAAAAATGAGCTCTCAGATGCGTCAATTTCTGTGGAGACACGCCGTTTCCGAGCAGCAGCAGCAGCAACGCGCGACATCGACACCATGATGTAAACAAGGCGCCCCGATCACCTGACTCCGAAGACCAGCTGCATGGGCATGGCCCGGCGGAAAAAATAAAACCAAAAGGGAAATTTAAAGAAGGGTTCTTATATTTCTCACTGGATGTCGCCACTTGTCAAGGATTGCTTCGATAGCGGGTTATCGACAGGAAAGTGTTTATCATGCCATGCAGTTTGCTGCGAGTTTTGCTTAGTATTGGGTATTTTAAAAAATAATTTGTTGTAATTAAGGGAAGGGTAACATAGCGCAGTCATTAAATCAGAGCCCTGAGTTGGCCTTAATTATAAATATGGTTTTATTTTTGCAGTCGTACTACTACAATGCTCGCACCCGTGAGTCAGCGTGGAATAAGCCTGAGGGACCTGGTATAAAAGTTCTTAGTCAAGAACAGATAGAGAGTATGGCTGCTGCTGCAGGGGTTGCCCCTGGTGGAACTGCTGCCGCAGCTGCTGCAACTGCAGGTAAGTCTTTCGTCACAAATGTCCAGGCACATATGCAAGCTCCACTGCAGGAAGCACAAGCTGTCACCACCACCACCACCACCACACAGACATATTCGCCTACTACTTCCAGTATTTCGCTACCTAATGTAAACTGCTGTTCCTTCCCGAGGCTGTTGAACATTACCTTAGTCTTCTGCATATTGATTTTCAAGCCTACCTTTCTACTTTTCCTGTCTAGGTCATCAATCATTATTTGCAGTTCATCCCCCGAGTTGCTTAGTAAGGCAATGTCATCAGCAAATCGCAGATTACTGAGGTCTACTTAGGACAGGTAGTAACCACAGATCCGGACCATGAAAAGGAAATAACAAGAAGAATGAGATTGGGATGGAGCGCATTTGGCAAGCACTCGCAGATTATGACTAGCAGCTTACCGGTATCGCTAAAGAGGAAAGTATACAACAGTTGCATTTTGCTTGTACTCACCTATGGGGCTGAAACGTGGAGACTAACCAAGAGAGTTCTACTTAAGTTGAGGACAACCCAGAGGGCTATGGAACGAAAAATGGTAGGGGTAACATTAAGAGATAGGAAGCGGCGCGCAGAGTGGGTCAGAGAAATAACTCAAGTTACCGACATTCTAGTGGAAATTAAGAAGAAGAAATGGACATGGGCAGGATATGTAGTGCGAAGAGAGGATAACCGATGGTCGCTGAGGGTAACAAACTGGATTCCAAGGGAAGGAAAGCGTAGCATGGGGCGGCAGAAATTTCGTTGTCTCCATGCCTGGCCCCAATTCATCATTGCCTCCTAGATACAGTAGGCTTTAAGGGACCAGAGATTCTTGTTTGATTTATCGCAACGATAAACATTTCTTGGTTTGTGGATATCTACTGTATATTGCCGCATACAAGTCGACCTTTTTTTGTTTAAATGTCCTTCCAAAAGTTGGGGGGTCGACTTATAATTGGGGTCGACATATATGCGGAGTCTTAAAGTCGGCTTATGTGCGGGGTCAAAAGTAATTTCGACCGAGTCGCGGATAGTATCACGCCCCGTGTGCTCGTAATTTTATAAAAGTTGTCAGACACAATGCGAAAGTGGATCTGCTTTAAAAAAAAAAACTTGAATTTAATTGGGATATGCACCAAAGGTTTGCTTTATTACGATAGCAACTTGTTATTGACAAACCGGGGGCATTCCACGAAAAAACGGCCAAAGCCGGGCGGGCTGGCAATGTTTGATATAAATGGGACAGCTACAAATCCAATGCAATCCAAAATGACCACACGTGACCAGTCACATGAGCCGAGAAGCATTTTCGCGTTGTGCAACGGTGTGTGCCTTTCGCCATTTCTTCTCGTCATACCTCCTGGACTCTAGCCGACCTAACAGCTAGAAGCATTTTTGCGTGTTGTGCAACGTTGTGTGCCTTTCGGCATTTCTTCTCGTCGTACCGCCTGGACTCTAGCCGACGGGACAGCTAACAGCGGTGTGTGTGGTTTGTGTCACTCGACGGACGCCTTGCAAGATGCCACCGCAACTTCGGGAACAGTACTGCACTGCTTTCAAGCGGCAAGTCATCCTGTACGCCGAGTCTGAAAACAACGTCGAAGCAGTGCGGAAGTTCGACGTCTCATAAGAGTGCAGGATAGGCTGGAGAAAACAAAGAAGTAAGCGTTTTGTGTGTGCTGCTACACACAGTTCCTTTCGCGGGCCGAAGTCCGGACAATACCCTGCCGTTTAGGAGGCGGTTCGAGATTGGGTTCACGACCAGAGACGCAAGTGCCTGAGTGTTTGCTACAATGACATTGAAACAAAGGCACGTGCTGTCGCGGAGGAGATGTGCATCCCACGTACAGAGTTTAAAGTGTGTAAGAAGTGGGTGACGAATTTCATGAAGAGGAACGGCCTAAGCCTGAGGCGACGAACGACCGTATGCCAGCGGTTGCCCGAAGCCTACAAAGAAAAACGGAGCACGTTTCTGCGCTACGTGAATGACCTGTGGGCAACACATTCATTCCTGCTTGGTCAAATAGGCAACAGTGACCAGATTCCAGTCTGGTTTGATATGTCTAGCAATAGGACCGTGTCCGCAAAAGGGGAGCGCCAGGTCTGCCTGCTGGGCAACACGCACAATGGGCAACACGCACAACAGGCAACACGCACAACAGGCAGCTTGCACAACCGTTTCACGGTCATGTAATGCTGTACGGCAGATGGGCACAAGTTACCGCTATTCTTTCTGTTCAAGAGAAAAACGATCCCGACGAAGGAAAAGCTCCCGCCAATAGTCATCGTGCGGGTCAATGAGAACATTTTTTGTGTGCGCGGTATACCTTGAAGACACTTGGTGGTGTTCTTTTTTTTTTTTAATTGGCTCGTGATTCTAGGTAGCGCGTGTGTGGTAATGTCATTTTGTGGGAAGCCATCGCTGTGGCCAGACGCACATTACTGTAACCATTTTTTATCAAATATGTATTTACTATGAAGAGGGGAAAAATGTACAGTCGTCTATGGAAGATGAACAGGGACTTCAGTTTCTTTTTACTATATCCGAGTTTACTGCAGGGGGGTTCAACTGTAATATCAAAGAAATGAGGCTTCAAAATTTGAATTTGCCATTGAAAATCGCATAAGAACAGTTGAATTAAACCCTTGCAGAGAAACTGTAGTACTCCATGCGACCACATCTCAGAAAAGTAATGATTTTCAGAAGTGCATACCTTTTTCTCTTCCAAGAGTGCTTGTCATGTTTTATTATATTTTGCACTCTCTTCAGCGCAACCTTCAATAAAAACCGCCCCTCTTTTCGCATCGCCAATCACAAGGTTTCAGCTTTTGTCACTGGATAGTGTGGGACGTAACAGCCTTCAGTGTGGGAACAGAAAGGCACGCTACCCTACACTAAAAAAGGTCTAATTACTGTCTGGTTAATGAAATTTATATTTGTTTTCGATTCGTCTCTTTTGTCGGCCACCAGTCATGGCCACTGCTAATTGGTTTCCAGCATTGGGCTATATAAAACCTGGTGCATGCACTAGTGGATCAAAAAATTCTTAGTAAAAATTTTTTACTCTGTTTTTATGAAAACTGCTATGGAATCGAACACTTTAGATAGGAGTCTTTCCATTGCGCTAAGAAAACTTTCATGCTTAAAATTCCAGTGTTCTGTCCTTTCCATTCAACGATTCAACCTTTAGGTAATTTGGACGCTTTTTCCAGTCCCATGAGGTTCTGATCAACACTGTTTTACGTTATTGATAACTTTTTCATCTGCACAACCAGTTGGAAACTGCTGGCCGAGGAAACATATGAGGGTCTTTGTCATATTTCATGCTGTGCTAATACTTTTTGCAGTGCTTCCAAGAGAAATATTTCCAGAGTACTGTTTGTATGCATTTATATTCAAGAAGCAACTGTCATGTTTTCTTGGCTCATATTAAGGTGTGTATCTCATAATTCAGACAGACATTTCTCGTTCCTTGAAGCTTGTTTTAATGAGAATTTAATGCATAAGGTTTCACTGTAGAAGCTTTATTTTCAGGTGTATTACCGTATTTACTTGCGTAATGAACCCACTCCCCACTTTTGTAGTCGAGAATTGAATTTTTTTTTACATCGCCTAAATAAAGTGGGTCCGCCCTGGGGTCCGTTACATTTGCATGTTTGAGCTATCTCGGGACAAATGACCAGTGCTACCGACGATCATACAATTATCAGATCGCACTGTGATAAAATAGCATCTTTTGAATCAAATGATGCTAAGCACCGGCGAGGCGAACAACGCGGTCATCGACTGTTTGCGTTCATTGATCATTCATTGACCTTGCGTGCATCGTTGGCGGATGCGCAAAGGGATGTACTGGAGCGTCATCATTGAAATGGGGTGAAGGCAGTTTCCATTATGCTCGGCTTTTTTTTTCTTTATATTTCAAGAAACAGTTTGTCAAATTTGTCTAATTTATCGTTTTGTTATGACGATGATGACTACGATGCAAGTTGCCGAATGCCGTCTATGAAATGCAAAACAAAACCTGTGCTTATATCGCCATGCGTGCATAACGACGGCAGAGCGAAGTAAAGACAACGCATTTGCTTCGAGCTTCGGCGGCATCAGTCTCCATTTTGCTAGCACTTTACTTTGTTGCTCTTTGGGAGAAGTGTGCGCGCTACTGTTTTGGAATTATTTCATGTGTGTTGTGCATTTGCTGTGCATTGTGCGATGGGGCATTACGCCAGCTACATGGCAGCTTTCAAACTCAAGGTCATGGAGCATGCATTAGAAAATGGAAACCGCGCAGCTGGATGGCATTTCAGTGTATACTCCGTTTCACAAACTGTTTGCAGCACTACAAAGGATAAGAGCGATCTGGGTCAATAAGGATAGCACGCTTTGCTTGTCTGTGTTCCTACGTGCCTATTGCTGGCGACGGAACAAAAGATTACGAGCACAGCCATGCAGTGCGCACCACCCTCATTGGCCCAGATCGCTCTTAGCTTTCGTAGTGCTGCAAATAGCTTGTGAAACAGAGTACAGTCGAACCCGGATATATCGAACCCGGATATATCGAATTTTGGTTATATCGAACTCACGGATTGCCCAAAGACGATCGCATCACCCTCGGCTGTTTGCCGCGTGACGTTTTCAAGCCACACACGGAAGGAATAAGAGGGGACAGTTCGGCGACGGCTGGTCTAGGGCAGCGCTGCGCCCATTCCCCAAAGGCGCTACTGCGGTTATCGATTCACGCGCGCCAGCACATGACGTTTGCAAGCCATGTGCGTAAATGAACCAGGGAGAACCGGTGGGAACGAGAGGAGAAAAACACAGAGCGAAGCGCAAGGGTGTGCCCATTCTTTTGCCGAGCTATCTCTCCCCTTCCTCTCTCCCGGCCTTCATTCGCAGTAGCACGCGCTACGCATGCGCCAAGCCAGCTCAGCCCGTTTTCAGATGTCGTCGGACATTTTCTCCAGCGTGTGTTGCGAACCCTCTGCGCGCGGCAGCTGACGGGGCTATGGCGCCTACTGACGTTAAGAAGTGGCAGATTTCTCTCTTTTTTTTTCTTTTTGAGAGAGTCGTCCATTCTTATCTTGTGCTATTGCGCGGCGTAGCGCAAGATATGGTGGCTGCGGACATTAAGAAGCGACAGATTTTTTTGTTCATTTTTGCGGGAGTCCTTTATTCTTGCATGTAGGAATCAACGGAAGCATGCGGTCAACTGCGATCATGACACTGGCTTTTAGCATTTTTCGCTTCAAACAGCATTTAGCTATCACGCTTTCCAATGATTTTGTGGGAGTGGACTGCGGGCGGGCACTCTGCCAAGTTCGCTTCCCGAAACCGCAGGAGCTAATAAAAAATAAACACACATGCCATGACGTTATCGCTGCGCAGCATCTTGGTACGCTGCCAAGAAATGAGCTGTGGATGAGACGACTGAAACAGAGTGGCGCGTGCCTTTCACATGCAAGCGAAAATGCTCGTGATTTCTGCTGCGGCGACACAGAAACCTTGTTTTGAGATTCCGTGGTGGCTTGAGGGGCGAGTGGGACGCAGTTCCAACAAATTGGAAATTTTTCGCTCTGTCGCTGCCGCTCGTCGCTGAGGTCGCTCAATCGCTTGCATGTGAGCGAGCTGGCCTTAACGTTTTTTTTTTTTTTTTTTCAAATTCTCGGGTGCAAAAGTGGAGGGTGGGTTCATTATGGGAGTGGGTTGATTACGCGACAAATACGGTATCAATTTTTCGCATCGTAAGTGCCGTCACAAGCCGATTTCTATATATCGAATTATCGATATATCAAACAATTTCGCAATCCCCTTCGAGTTCGATATATCCGGATTCGACTGTATAGACCCCGTGCGTTTGCTCTACTGGAGGAATCAACAGGACAAACTCAGAGCGACGAAGAAGCCGTGCCTTTCGAGGGCCGAAGCAGGGCAAGTTTCCTCACGTGGGAGATTTTTTGTGTTATGTTAAGGAGGCTTCGCAGTGTAGAATGAGCCGTTTCCCACAAGCTGATACAGAACCACACGCGGGCCACTGCAAGAGGTCACGGCATTCCCGCAAGTGAATAGCAAGTTTTGGTTGAACAACGCGTTTCATGCGTTGGAACGGGCTGTGCGCCAGAAGGCATACAACGTTGTGCCAATGGCTGCTGGCGGATTGCGAGGACAAAGTGCGTGATTTTCATCGTTTTGTTATTCGTGACCATGAAAAGAAAAAATTCCTGCTCTCGCAAATCGGGAATGTGGACCAGACGCCTATAAGCTTCGACATGCCAAGAAACAGCACTGTCGATACAAAAGTGCAAAAAGTGTGAAGGTGAAGACGATGGGCGCTGACAAATAGCGGTGTACCGTGATGACAGCGGACGGCAGGAAGCTGCCTCCGTTAGTAATCTTCAAATGAAAGACTAAGCCAAAGGCAGCTCTTCCTGCTGGTAGCCACGTCCATGCACATGAGAAGGGTAGATGTCGGCTGAATTTATGTCCGACTGGCTAAAAACAGTCTGGGGACGGCGGCTTGAAGCTCTTCTGCCATCGTGGCTTGTTCTTGACAGCTTCCGCGGTCATCTGAAAAAAAAAAATGTCCGCCGCCGAATGATGGAGTTGCGCACGGACCTCTCTGTCATCCCAGGTGGCCTTACAGTTGCATTTACGAGTTGCGCACATACCTCTCTGTCATCCTAGGTGGCCTTGCATCAGTGCTGCAGCCTCTTGACATCTCGGTTAATAAACCTTTCAAGGAAAATGTGCTTCTGCTCTATGCAGAGTGGATGGCCACGGAAAACCATCACTAGACTCTTGCAGGCAAGATTAGGAGGCCCACCATCGACATACTGTGTTGATGGGTCCTAGAAGCATGGAGCATGATATCCAGCGAGGTGATCATCCACAGCTTCAAAAAGACTGGCATCTCCAACAGCCTTGACGGCACTGAAGACGATGCGCTGTGGGCCGACGCCGATGCTGACGAAGTGGCAAGCGACATGAGTGGAAGTGACTCGGGTTGCGAGACCGAGTGAGACCACAAGTAGCCAGCGGCGTGTGAATACAAATTTATCTTTATTTTCATTTGTCACGTATGTGTTTGTACTATTAAGGTAAGGTTTTGTCCGTGATTTTCCTCAGTGTGACATGAAATTTCTAAAAAAAATTTCCCGCGTAATGAATCCACCCCCAAAATTTATGTCAATTTATCTGGAAAAAAGGTGGGTTTATTAAGTGAGTAAATACGGTATTGTGCATGCTTGTCTTCCCAGGCGTACACTGCAATTCTTTGCCAAAAATACCTTGCAGGGGCAATATCCTCAGCAAATGGGAAGTTATTTAACTGTAGTTGGTTGACATTCACACCTAGTTCTTTCCGCTACTACCCTCTGATACCATACAGTGAATAATAGCGAAGAGGTAGTGTCACCTTGCCCTTACATTGCTTCTAATCGGCTAATTCTTTTAATTGCACTACTTTTCCTTGATTACTGATGTTTTCCTCTTAATCTGTTAGCTGCTGTGGAACTTAGTGATACTAATTTTGGGATGGTACAAATGGACAAAGATATTTCGCCTGGATGACTGTGTGCAGTGTACAGAATTTCGAATCTTCCAAGGACATTCCTGCACACCACTACAGATGATACGAATGCAGGCGCCCTCTAAGGGCTGGCTGCATATCACCTACTTAATGATTGCTAGTCACACATTATGTGCCACAACACAAAATAAATCCCGTCTACTGTAAAGAGACCTGTGCAAATAATGTCGCTTGCTTTTTGCATGCGGATTTTGTTTGTTTTGTATCATGCGAGATGTTTTCTGGTCCTATGATATTCATATCATAAAGGTATGTGTTACATTCTGAGCACTTCTGGTCACAGGCCACATCCTTTGGTTGATTGAAACATCATGCTGCTCTAGAACGTTGCATGCATTTTAGTGGCATTACCAGGTTGGAACCAACCAACCCTCTATTTGATTAGCCTCATCTGAATGGCTGCTTGCAATAAAGGTATCTTGGTCCTGTGTAGCATCCACGCCAGCAACAGCAACACCACCGGTTAAATCAACCACAAGCCCTGTTACAGCAGCCCCCAGTACAGTTACGTCACAGCCAAGTGCCACTGGCAGCATGGAAACTGCTGATAAACCACAAGCAGGTGAGTTGCTGTGTATTAGGTGCAGGGCCTGGTCTGCTCATAGCCAAAGGTCTGTAGATGTCTGGCCCATGCCATGACATGCATTGCACTAGCTGTTATGCCACATGCACAATCTGAGGGGCTCTGAAGGGAATTGCTGACCGTTTTTTTGGACCTTCAACGGGCCGAAAAAATATCTGGAAAACCAGGCAGTCCAAAAAAAAGTGAGTTAGCACTAAAAACATCGCTTTATTTACTGAGCGGCTTGAAAAACTGGCCAGCCTGCTTCTGGGAGTCTTGCCACGGTTGTGTTTAGTTGGGACGCCCGGTGTATTGCAAAATGAAGTAAAACCAGCGTCTGTTGTCAGTTGGCAGCGGGCGCTTTTCAGAAAAGTGCACTAGACAGATGTGAAATTTTTTTTCCCCATCTGCTCACTCATCGCCCTCTGCAAGCGTACTCTTGCCATGGCAGCCCATGCCGCTGGTTCTCTCACTCGCAACTACACGCAAGCCGGGACTTGTGGTCACGTGATAGAAGCCCTCCCCATGGGGTGGTGGTCGGAGGAGAGAAAAACCGGCTGCAAGAGTGAGCCCTGCCGGGTGTGTGACTGCGTGCAGCAAGTTGCAACTAAAGTTCTTTCTTTAACTAATCTAGGGATTTTAGTTGCAACTTGCAGGAGTGTTAGTGGTGCCTGCTATTGAGAGTATAGCAGGGATGAGGAATGCATGCAATGCGGGTTCGAGGTTGCAGAAAAACTACTGCAGAGCATTATTGAAATTTTTCATAGCTTTTGACCTACAATCAAATGGAAAGTCTGGAAAATCGAACAAGAAAAGATTCAAACATACGTAATTTTGGTTGGGGTTATACATTGATCGTGTGGAGCACGTGACAACGCCACAGTACAGTCTGAAATAATCAGGCAGGTCCGGAAAATCGGGCATCCAAAATTTTGTTGGCGCCTGTATCAAGCTGAGCAAGACATATAGATGATTTCGCTGCAAACAGTACCTGTGTTGTTTTTTTCTGTATTGCTGACAAAACTAGTATTCAAAACTTCCTTGATATTTTAAGTGCCCATGAAAATTAACTTTGCTGGTGATGTTGGATCTGAGGCAAAGGAAGAACCAGCTCCCACAGGCCTTAGCAGGGGGGGCGAGCGATCTTGCCAAAGTGCCAGCTTTGTTTTCAGTACGTTTGCTTTATCATGCTATGGGTTATTGGGGCAGACACCGTTTACGCCATTTGAAGCGAATGATGCTAAAAGCCGGTGTCATGATCGCGACTAATCGTGTGCTCTCGTTGACAACCAATGGGTAGAAGAATGAACGACTCTTGCAAAAAAAAAATAATAAAAATCCCGCGTAATCTGTAGCGCCCGTCTGAAGGCCATAGCCTTTCATGTGTGTTGGCTGGGACCGCGCCGACAGTGCTTATCCATATTCCGAATTAACAGGGCTTGATTAACGAGTATTTAGTTGCAAGTTTCGGAGGTTGTGCAGAAGAGAGAGCAGGTAGCCGCGGCCGCCAATCCCTACCCTCTGGCGCTGTCGCGCATGTCATGGTGCCATTTAGGCTTTATTTACTCTTCCATGGTTTTGCCTGGTTTCATCTTCTGTCCCCGCTTTGGATGTGCACAGCCTCTAACTATGCCGCTCTTTTGCTGAAGTTTTTTTTTTTTTTTTTTGCCACGTGTTGAGTGCCAAACCGGCCAGACGCGGTGACGCATAGTTCGAATTATCCGTTGAGGAAGACTCTCTTTCGAATTAACAGGCTTCCTTGTACACAGATCTCTATGGAGCTTTGCCGGACCAAGTAATGTAGTTCGAATTATCGGGGTTGCAAGCTTCACCTCCAGCTCTGGATAGCATACCAGCTGTGTTTCCTGGAAGCCTCTTTGCTTGGCATCACTGTTCGAAAATTTTGTCTCGCTGCCAATGCCACTCCTGTTTAGAAGCTTGGAACTTGCGGCCCACAGAGTAGTTTTCTTCGGCATAAATGACAGCCACCTCCTTGAACGCTGCACTAAACAAGCGCCGAATGCTTCTTAGAGAGCTCATGGTGAAGCATGTGGCCGGTTGTAAAGTCAAAAGTACGAACATGCGAACTCAACGAAAAATCGGTGTTGGCTTTTCCATCAACCATTGACACTCCCTGGAAGTGCCACTGTATCACGTGACCCGACGAAAGCGAGCGTTGCCGCGATTCGAATAGTGGCTCTTCCGTATACTATCGACACTCCCGCAGGTTCAGTTCGTGCTGCGCAGTAAAAGTTTAAAAAGAAAAATTCTTCCCAAGAAGCACGCACAGTAACTGAATATTGGACTTAAAGCCGTAGAGCAAGCAAATTCGCCGTAGCCTTCTTGATATGGTTTTTATTTTGTTCTTATTAAGAGTGCCATGTTCTGGTTTCAATTGTAAGTCGACCTCCCCCACTTTGGATTTTCGAATTTTCAAAAAGGGGTTGATTACAATCGTGTAAATACGGTAGTCCGCAACACGGTCGGTGAGTTAGGTGAGCTTGTCCATTGGGACATCACCCGCAGCTGTGAGCACAGATCATGTCCTCGGGAAGGTGCTGGAGAAACAACTCATGAGTGTCCTGCTGGGCGGTGGAGTCTCCAAGCAGCTGTTGCATGTGATGGAGGAGCTATGAAGGACGATGTCACCAAGCTCTGTAGCGGCGAGGAGCTCCTGGAGTCTGCTGTCTCGGACGGGAACTTGCATTTGACGAGAGCCGCCTTCAACATTTCGAATGGTTGGGTTATGTCTGGCCATGTGGTGATGTCTACTGATTCCTCGGCGACGTCAGAGGCAGGGAGGACACGAGATGGAAGAATTTGGCTGATTTTATCCCACAGCTGGAAATGTGCCTCGACTTGAAGCCAAAAGGCGGGCAAGTTGATTGGTTGGAGCGTTGCCAAAGAAACAGTGCTAGACCGAGCATCCTGGGGCAGGTCTTTGCTTGTAGGAAGGGCGGAAGAACCATCGGAATCCATGCATGAGGTTAGGGTTGCGTGTTCAATGCCGGGCCACCAAATCTCTCGGCGTAAAGGCAAAGAACCAGCTCCAACAGCGTTGGGGTTTGAAGTTTTCTTTTTTTGATTGATTTGTTTATTGCGCTCCTTGCGTTGCAGCACCAGGTGCCAACTTCTTCCTTGTCCAGAGCGGTGCAGTAGCTTGCAACCAGGGTGCAGTGCAAGGGGCACTACAATGTCTTTAAAATAGAGTTGTCCAACCAAACGGGGACCTTTTCCAAAGACCGAAAGCACAGGCAGAAACAAGCTAGTCCATTGGCACTTGCTTCCCTGCCCTTCAAATTCGACATAACTTGGCTGTATTTCAACTTAGCTAGCATGTTTGTGCATGTTTTCGGGGGACACTTTTGTTGAGACAAACTTCTAAGGGGAACAAATTCTCTGGTTGTATTTGATGGATGTATGCAGTGGAGCAGCCTGCTGCAGTCCCGCTAACTGCCACAGCGGCTCCATCAGGATCTGCTCCACCCACAGCCACGACCAGTGGTGAGCCACCTGATCGGCCGCCTGCACAGCAGCAGCAGGAGCCTCCAAAGGGGGTGCCGCCCCCTAGCCCTGGCTCTCTGACAGCACTGGTGCAGCCACCCCTGGCTGTACCTGCACCCACATTCAGCCTACCGCCACCATTTGGGCTGCCCCCTCCACCATTTGGGATGCCCCCAGGTATTATTCTGTTGTAAATTGACCAGTCTACAGCAAACTATACGTAACTTTGTTAGCGAGCTGTATTTTATTATTAGGGGTGCGCAAATATTCAAAGTTCGGAATACGAATAGAGTAAACTTGTTTGATTCATATTCGAAAAAGAGATATTTAGATTTTTCCGTATATTTGGAAATTGCCAAATTTTGAACTGGATTTCTTGGTAGGGTAAACACTACAATTCTAGATTTATTTTATTTGTAAATGTCATGTTAATTCTAATATAAACAAAGATGATGCACTGGGAAAAATCGGTGATATGTCAGGGAAACCATCAAAAATTTCGCCAAGTTAGGGAAAATGGCACAAGATATTCTGCAGTGCACTTTCATTTTAAGCTGGCACACAGCAAGTATGTTATTCATGCAGATTTCTTTTTGTGCTGATACGAGGTGTGATATATTACTTTGATGCCAGCACGTGGCCTAGCTGCCACAATAGAACCAATATGCACGTGAGTTGGGTACTCAATAAAATATGCGGAAACACTGCATGAGCATGGTACGTGACAAACAGCCGGAATAACCTTGCCGGCAGCGGCCAGCTCGACAGCTATCGGCGAGCTGTGCTCCCAAGCGTGCGCGTGCAGCCATATTGGGTTGGATTGGCTTGGCTTTTTTCGGCGTGGGCGGCTCGTGTGCTCTGAAAGGGGGCATGAAACGGCTAGAAAGGTCACTGACAAACATTTTCAATGTGTAGAACAAATGCTTCCGAGCATTCGTTCAAAGTAAAACTCATCGGAAAAAATCCAGTGATTTATTATTAATTTTTAAAAACGGTGTTTTTTGAAATTCGCGGGCTGCGCCATTTCTGCATGGCGGCGAGATTTGGGACTATTCTGCCGTGATTACCTACGTCACCAGTCACAGAGTGACAGGCCACGACAGGCTGGCATTGGCTGCAGCCGTGACGCCCTCTACGTCACTGACACACTTCCGGTAGCTGCAAAAGTCGTCTGCTCGAGTGCTGCAATGCATGCGTGAACCCGAGCTTGGCGCTTCGGTTCGCGATGTTAACCGAAAAGGTGGTGGCGTCCGACTGAAAGTGCGCGTCGGTGCAGGAGTGCAAAAAGAGCACTAGCTGGTCCGATTTAACACCGTACCGATTAAATAGGCAGCATCAACCTTTATGTACCGACCGACGGCGCAACAGCGTACTGTAGTCCCGTCTCGTCTTTGCCGCATCGACCATTTGTGCGGCATGTTAATAATTAAATGGAACGTGCGTCAAAAAAAGGTGTACCCTCAGCTTCATTGCGAAAGTACACAAATTCGCACCGCTTAAGTGCAGCACCCGATGCCGCCAGGCGCGGGCGCTGCGGCCGACGGCACTCCGGTCGTGCGCTGCTCCCTGCTTGTCGCTAGGCCTTGTTTCTTTTGCATCGCAGCCACGGCGGACGGCATTTTAGAATCGTCCACTTCGCTGCGTCTCTAGTGTAGTTGCTCGCGTGCTCCTGTGCACGATTCTTGCGTGTAGCTTCGGAAAACAGTGACAACCTGCGCTGCCGAACTGCATGTGGCGAGCTGCTTTGCTCATGTTTTGCGCCGTTGTTTCTGGATCGGCCGATGCGTACACATGAGATAAAACACGCGTGCACGTTACGCATTGGCACTTCCTAAACTATGTGCGTCCGACTGAAAGTGTGCGTCGGTGCAGCAGTGCGAAAAGAGCACGCAGGTCCGATTCAACACCGTACCGATTAAAAAGGCAGCATCAACCTTCGTGTAAATGAAACGTGCATCAAAAAAGGTCTGTCCTCAGCTTCATCGCGAAAGTACACAAATTCGCACCGCTTATGTGCAGCACTGGATGTCGCCAGGTTACCGCAGAGATGCCGTCCGCGGGCGCTGCGACCGACGGCACTCCGATCCTGCGCTGCTCCCTGGTCGTCGCTAGGCCTTATTTGCGTCGAAGCCACGGCGGACGGCGTTTTGGAATCGCCCGCTTCGCTGCGTCTCTAGCTTAGCTGCTCGCATACTCATGTGCGCGATTCTTGCCTGTCGGTGCGAAAATCAGTGACAACCTGCGCTGCCGAACTGAATGTGCCGAGCTGCTTTGCTGATGTTTTGCGCCGTCGATTCTGGCTCGGACGATGCGTACACACGAGATAAACACGCGTGCACGTTGCGCATTGGCACTTTCTAAACGATATGCGAAAGGACGTCAAAAAAACAAAAAACACTACACTATCCTTTTTGTTAATCTCAATTTTAAGATGCGGACGAATAATTCGTGCTCACCTGTCATCCGATATCCAAACTCTGTAGCGATCATCAGTCCGTGCTTTCGTCGGTGATACGTACGCGTATACATTCCATTCCTTATGCACAAGAGATGCCTCTCGCCGACCATAATGAAAGCAGCTCCGGACTAAAAGCGACGACGACATATGTTTGCACGCGGGCAACTCGCACGCTCGATCGTCTGCCAGCATCCATGCAGAGTCGATGCTATCGCGTCAACTCCGCGAGGGGTCACCGGCCGCCGTTGGTCAAACCGCGGAAGACGGTACCAAAGAGACTGATCCAGGCAGTGTGAGAGAAAAAAGCGGTCTTGTAGAAAGCCGTGCTCGGCAGGAGTGCGCGCTAATTTGCGCTGAATGGGACAGGGATATGAAGGAAAGTGCTCCCTCCGCGGCGGCCGCCGGTATGTGTGGACTCCCACCTGCAGGTATGCGCTCGCGAACGACCTGAGTCGTTCGGGCTGCTGTCGCTCACAATTCCGAGAGGTCATGAAACTGAAGACACCGGCGGCTGAGGAAGACAGCAGACAAGGTTGAAAGCTATGCGAACGCAGACGGGACAGGAAAAGCAGACCGTGAATGCATGGGCGACGCTCGGGGGAAAACAGGTGCGACGACCGGAAGTCTGAGAACCGAGCGTCACCCGATGACGCTTCGTGGGCGGGGCTAGTGGGGCGGAGTTCCCGAGCTGTTTTCTTCGTTCCAACATCCGTAACACTTACGGATGTTAGAACGTCGAAGTACTATAAAGTCTGCTCTATGCACGAAATATATTACCTAATATCCCGAGTCATTGCCTACCTCCCCTTAATCAAAATATTGTGTTTAAAACCACAGAGTCATCGCCAGCCCATAGAAAGCATGAACCATGGGCTAAAGACGCGCTCGCTTGTCAGTTTTCTTTGCTTGCAAGTCACAGCTTGCTTTCTTGTCTGCTTTTGGAATTTGCCCTTTCACCTTTTGGTTGCTGTTTTTCTTTTCTTTTGAAAGTTTTTTTTTCTGTGTGCTTTTGAATCCATATTTTCTTTTCGTTTTGTTTTTGTACTGGACTCGCTTTTGGGCACAGGCTGATCAGTCACGGCTTCAAATTGAGATCTTCTGGAGCTGCCCTTGCACGATACAAGCTGTGGATTTCGCAGACAGTAAAACTTTGTTTTATAAGCGTTACGAGGAAGATAAAATCCTGTGATTAAGATTGTCAAACTGCTCTAGATGCCAAAAAAGAAAAGCAGATGCCTTTTCCACTTTTTTTTTTCATCGGTGATAGGTGGCCGTTGCTAGATTTCTTTTGGATCACATTCATACGGTCACATATTCACATCTTTTCATTTTTTATGCCGAAAGTAAGCTTTCTTTCATGTTTAACGTCTCCAAAATTTGAATTCGTGCTGCAAAGTGCTGTATCTTTTTTCCCTCTGAGCTGCTCCAAATATGGATTTTACTGGTCCAAAACTTAAGATTTTACTGGTCTAAAAATTGCTACAAATCCTTGCACCCCTGTTACTGTTTTGTTTTTCACTGATAAGATACGAAAAAGCATTTGAGTCAGTTGAAACATTGGCGGTGATGCAGGCATTGCGAAATCAGGGGGTAGACAAGCGGTACGTGAAAGTGCTGGAAGATATATATAGTGGCTGCACAGCAACCATAGTTCTGAATAAAGAACGTAACAAAATTCCCATAAGGAAAGGTGTTAGGCAAGGAGACACAATCTCCCCAGTACTATTCACAGCTTGCTTAGAGGAAGTATTCAGAGACTTGGAATGGGAGCAGTTAGGGATAAGGGTAGATGGAGAATACCTCAGTACTCCGCGATTTGCTAATGACATTGCCTTGCTAAGCAACTCAGGGGATGAACTGCAAATAATGATTGATGACCTAGACAGGAAAAGTAGAAAGGTAGGCTTGAAAATCAATATGCAGAAGACTAAGGTAATGTTCAACAGCCTCGGGAAGGAATAGCAGTTTACATTAGGTAGCGAAGTACTGGAAGTAGTAGGCGAATATGTCTACTTAGGACAGGTAGTAACCGCAGATCCGGATCATGAAAAGGAAATAACAAGAAAAATAAGATTGGGATGGAGCGCATTTGGCAAGCACTCGCAAATTATGACTAGCAGCTTACCGGTATCGCTCAAGAGGAAAGTATACAACAGTTGTATCTTACCTGTACTCACCTATGGGGCTGAAACGTGGAGGCCATCCAAGAGAGTTCTACTCAAGTTGAGGACAACCCAGAGGGCTATGGAACGAAAAATGGTAGGGGTAACATTAAGAGATAGGAAGCGGCGCGCAGAGTGGGTCAGAGAAATAACTCAAGTTACCGACATTCTAGTAGAAATTAAGAAGAAGAAATGGGCATGGGCAGGACATGTAGGGCGAAGAGAGGATAACTGATGGTCGCTTAGGGTAACACACTGGATTCCAAGGGAAGGAAAGCGTAGCAGGGGGCGGCAGAAAGTTAGGAGGGCGGATGAGGTTAAGAAGTTCGCAGGGGTCAAGTGGATGCAGCTAGCACAGAATAGCACAGAACCGGGTTAAGTGGAGAAATATGGGAGAGGCCTTCGCCCTGCAGTGGGTATAGTCAGGATGATGATGATGATGATGATGAGGTATTTGATATTTGAAGACATTTTTTTTTCTCATATTCATATTAAAAAATTTCAGTGCTCGCATGCCTCTAGTTTATGCATCAGTGATTATGCTTCCTGTGAGAAGTAGGCATTCAACCTACTTTTTGCACGTAGTATTTCAGTCCATGCATGATAAGTTTCATTTTGTTGCATGTTTGATGCAGAAATGAAAAACAAAAAAGGCATTCCAACGTTGCCAATTATGGCATGTATATCTTAGCAAATTGGAAATAATTTTGACCATGATGTAGTGTTGCATTAAAGTTTTTTCATCCAAGATATCTTTTGTGCCGTTGCAGTTGCAGGAGTGGTGCCACCTGGATTTCCTAACCTTGGCCTGCCGCCACCTCCATTTGGGCCACCCCTGGGTCTGCCACCCTTTGTGACACCTGTGCCATCCCCTGCACCATTGCCTGCCCTGCAGGTAGCCACTCCAGCTGTGGCTACCCCAGCACCTGTCACCACGGTAGACCCAGATCTTCGCGAGCGAGCCGCAGTGTGGACAGAACATAAGACTTCTGATGGGAAGAGCTATTACCACAACACGCGTACCCAGCAGTCGACCTGGGATCGTCCTGAAGCTCTTATTGAGCTGGACAGTAAGTAGCACAGTTTGGTTGCTGAGTGCTCGGTTGCTTAAGGGGGGACGAGGGTCTTAAAACTAACTTTTTTAATTATGGCTAGAATCTCACGAAAATTTGCACACAGATGTGGTTTTCTCTCCCGATTTCAAAAATGTAATTATAATTGAGCTGGTGGTATTAGATCAAAAGTTATCTAACAAAGTCCAGAGCATAATTAGTGAATTTCTTACGCAGCTTTAATGAACTTTCTCATTGCATTTCGTTGCTTTTAATTACATAGATTGATAGCCAAAGTCTTCCCATACCCGATGACATCCTTCGTTTTCCTCAAAAAGGCATGTCATTCTCACATATTATGGTGAGAGTAAAAGGCTGCATTATTTGAAACGAACTCATTAAGCTAATCTCAAATTGACATTTATCCATTGCCTAAACTGAAAAACTAGAAATGTCATCGGGTACTTCATTTCTCTCTGAAGAAAATGGTACCAAAGTTATTTGTGTGAACTAAAAAGAAGTTATCAAAACCCTGCGTAAGACTGTAGAGATCGACCAAAAATATGAAACTGAGAAAACGGCATTTGAAGTTTGACCACATATTATAACTTGAACAATCAGTAGCTTCACTGTGATATTTCTCACCAAAAATGTCATGCTCTTCCCATTTCCAAAACTGTCTTTGGATTTTGAATAAGTCAACTAAAACTGAAACTATCACCATTACCCATGGCCAAGGTAGTGTGTGCCATTAGGAAATCAGCAAAATTTTTTGACATGCAATATTATTTTAATGGCAATTTGAAAAAATCTCGATAAAGTGATGTAAGTGTTGGATCACCCCCTGATCTTTTCAATATGACTGCAGTGGTGCTAAATTTGTCATTGTCACTCGGCGACAATGTAGAGAAAAAGCACAGTAAGGCTGAGTGCAGTGTCCAGAAACAGTACTGAGAAAAACTTATTTGCATTTTGAGACAACCTTTAACTTTTGCTACACTGCAGCTATGGTAATATAAATGGAATCGTTGTGAGGCTTTGTTCTTTATGAGGAAGGCTATATACTAAACATATAACAGTACCCTCCCCAAATACTGGTAAAAGCTTGCCACAAAGTCTAAATATACCGTCACTAGAACCAGTGGGAGAAGCTTTATTTACAACTTCATATGCCTGTGGCAGTGCCCTTCAAGGCAAACAGATACTCAAAATTACGAAAAAACGGTCTTGCAATATTAATGAACTTGCACAAAGTTTAAGGCTAAAGCACAGCGGCATACTGGAATGACCTAATAAATTGGCTAATGTTGCAGAATGAAACTTTGCTACTTTGCTGTACAGCGCATGCAGGGCCACACGCGGAGTCCCTTGCTGGAGTTAAAGCTCGAACTTTCACACCCCATGAGCGCAGCGACGCGATTACTTAGACAATCTGCAAAAAAAAAAAAAAAAAAAAAAAAAAAAAAAAAAAAAAAAAAAAAAAAAAAAAACGAAACCGTCCGCGGAAAATGAACGCGGGCAACGGCGCGATGTCAGGCTCGCCTGTCGTCTGAAGCGACGCGATAAAAAAGCAACGAAGTGGTAGCGTCGGTGAGGACCATGAGTATCAGCTGAACAGTTAAATCTATCGATGCTATCTTTGATGCCTCTGAACCGCTCGCAAACGATTATATGCCACCGGACGTGCTGCAGCTAGGTCGAGAACACGCCGCGCGACCCCCCTGGCAGCGCGCCGCCGCACTCGTTCTTCGACGCGCACTCGCTAGGCGCTTCCGTTTTCAATACACTCCTGATACGGCAACGTCTACCGAGCTACGTCTAAAGACCAGCACCGGTTGCGGGAACGACTGATAACGATCGCGAAAGCGCATCATAAACGAGCGAAGCACAGTTGCGACGAAGAACGTTAAAAACAAACAAACAAAAAAAATGGCGTCAGTCGCGCTGGCCAATGGGAAGCGCGAGACGAGGGGCTCGCTTCGCGAGCGCGCGCTCCAGCCAATCAGCGGACCGGAAACGGCTTTCGGAAAACCCGCGACGGTGGTCGTTCTGTTTGAGCGACGTCATTTGGAGATATGGCAAAATGCGCACAAAGAAACAAGCTTCAAAACAAGTCCAAGATGGCGGCGGCCAGCCGGCTGCTTCACCCGCGGCGCGCGCGGGAAGTTCGAACAATTTTCACCCCTTTTTTGGCCATTTCGAGGCTGCCGTGGCGTTTTAAAAGTCGATTTTACCGCATTTCCCGATCGAATTCAGTGTTGATATTTTGAAGGCTAGTGCTCAAAGGTACAGACATTCCGAAAATGCATTTTTCTCAAAATCAATTTTTCGCCCATTTTTGACCAGTTTAAGACCCGCGTCCCCCCTTTAGGGGGGACCCGGGTCTTTGCAGCCGAAAATCGGTCAGAAAATCGGATTTTCAATCTTCTCGTTTTCGCGATTCTGAGATCGTTTCGCAGCTATCTCCGAAGTTTCGCTGAAAAGTATAGCCTAATTTACGTGTTACAGCGTACCAAAGACGAGAATCTGCGCGTGTGGCCCTTTAAACTGAGGTCAAATCGCACCAAATTTCGATCTCCCGCAGTTCGAGAAACACGCGATCCGCGGGCATAATCTTGGTGTCGTTAGAAAGATCGCGATTCAGGCCATTCCTATATCTCGGTTGGTGACCATGAGCGAGCCCACCGAAGCGGAAAACAAAGGAACAAAATTGCGTGAAACACGCCCTGCTATTGGACTCCCACCGCACGTGAGCAAAAGGTGAGCTTTGGTTGGCTGGCGGCGTCGACTGCTCGCGGTCCGGCGCCATTTTGAAAGGGCCTCTCCTTTAGGCCTAGTTGGCCTAGCGCCGTTCCCTCACTGTAACCACAACGTGAAATGCGCAATATTGAAATTCACGCTTCGTTATTAGCCTAAAAAAAGTAGTGAGAGGAGATAAACGCGCCGGGGACGCTGCATCGCCACATCTGGTTATCTGCAATCAATGACGAAGCGCCGAAGCTCCGTGTCGAGTCCGCGATGGCCTGATAATGGCGTAGCATAGCCGGTCGTGCTCAATGTGATAGCGAGGAGCGGCACGATCTGCCGCGTGGGGAACTGTGAGGGTGCAGATGAGCAAGTGCAGCTTTCAACGCCGGGATAGATCGCCCTGTGAAGTAGTGCCGCGACCAGCCGCAGCGGCAGTCGCAAAGCAGCGTCCCGCGACACGCGGGACATAGAGAAGATTGCGCGGAATCCCAAATCTTGTCGAAATGAACTTTCTTCTGAATGCTACGCGGTGCAAGACGAGCAGCGGTCGCTTATCACTAGTTGCAGGCCGACTGCGTTTACTGCATGAACGTGAGAATAGCGATAGCGTGCCAGAACTTGGCACCAAATTTTGCGGAGGTCACAATGCAAACGCACTCGTCTTGGTGGCGGCCTCCGGACCATGCATTCCGTTCGCCGGAAATTTCATTCTTTGAGGGCGAATTATATCGATGGGAAATGATGCATTGGCATCAGGAGCTAGTCAGAACCAACTTTAAAGAACCCCAGGTGGTCGAAATTTCCGGAGTTGTCCACTATGGCGTTTCTCATAGCCTGAGTTGCTTTGGGACGTTAAACACCACAAACAAACAAACACACAAACAAACAAAGATTTGACAGATCCAAGCCACTCTAAGTGCTCCAGCTTTGCATTCAGGCGTGAAGTTATGAACGCACAGTTAAGGACATACCAGTACGTCGGTGACACTGGGGGGGCGAAGCGCGAAAACGTACCGGTACGTTTGTGACAGCGAAAGTGTTAAGGGGGGAGATGGCTTGTGGAGGAAAGGTTTTTGCTTCAGTACCAAATTTAACCAAATGACTAGTTTTTGTGCTGATTCGAAAAATTTGATTACCGTATTTACTCGAATCTAACGCGCCCTCGATTGTAACGCGCACCCGTTTTTCGTGACCCCCACCCCCGAAAAAAAAAAAAAAAGCTCCAATTGTAACGCGCACCCGTTCTCCGCGAAAAAGAGTACCGCGCACCTAACGCTTTCATACAGCAATACAACTTTGTCTCATTTGGAAAAGCAAAGATTTAATCTCTGTGCACTAAAAAACACACACACAAAAGGAAACGGCTTATCTTGCCAAGATTGTCACTATGCCGGCACAAGGTTCACTCGTCGTCGCTGTCAGACAACTCCTTGTCACTGTTGACGGACCAAAGCATCTCATCCTCGGTGCCGTCCATGGCATTCGATATGCCACATTTTTTAAAGGCCTTGATGACCATGGCAGACGGTATCGTGCACCACGCATCTTTCGCTCATCCAGTGAACTCTTGCAGCGAGGCACGCTTCATTCTGTTGCTGGGAGTGAATTCATGGCAGCCACTCACAAGCCATTCGGTGTAGAGCGCCCGAATCCTATCTTTCACTGGCTTGTTCAAGCAAACATCGAGCGGCTGGAGCTGCGATGTCATGCCACCTGGTATCACGACAAGATCGGTGTTGCATGCAGCGAGCTTGTCCTTGATGCGTTGGTCGAGATGGCACTTGAAAGCATCGAGCACAAGCATCGCACGCAGGCCCAAACTGCCGCCGGGTCTCTTGCGCCAGACGTTATCGATCCAGTCGGCGACCAAGTCCGTTGTCATCCAACCTTTTTCATTGGCGCGCACAATCACGCCACTCGGAAACACGATTCCTTTCGGGAGCGTCTTGCGCCTGAATATGAGATACGGGGGCAGCTTGTGTCCATCCGCGGTGCAACAAAGCATTGCGGTGACGCGTGTTTTTTCATGGCTGGAAGACAACACGCGCACTTGCTTCGTCCCCTTCTTTTCAACGGTTGTGGTGGCAGGCATGTTAAAGTACAGCGGTGTCTGATCGGCATTTCCAATCTGGCCGAGGTGGTAGCCGTACTTGCGGCGCAAACTTAGAACGAACCGCTGAAAACTGTGCAGCTTTTCTTCGTACTCTTCAGGCAACTTCTGGCATATCCCTGTCCGCCTTCGAAGAGAAAAGCCTTTTCTCTTCATAAAATTTGACAGCCAGCACCTGCTCGCTTTAAAGTCGCTCCGCGTTAGCCCTGTTTGTAGGGCTAGCTGCATCGCCCGGACTTTGAGCAGGTCCGTCGTCACTGGCCGCTGCGCCGCTCGCTGCTCTAGAACATATTCTGCGAGCCGCTCTTCTATTTCGGTGAACCGGCCCTGCTTCGGTCCACTGAAACCTTTTCGTGTAGCCTTGCTGCCGAAAATCTTTTCCTTCTGCTTGCGCCAGTCCCGCACGCATGTTTCCGGAACTCCGAATGCGCGTGATGCGGCCCGATTTCCGTCCGTCTCTGCACACACGATGACTTTCCTTTTAAATGCGGCATCATGATGAACTCGACGAATCTTTGGCAAGTCCATACTGGTCGGTCAATCGCAGAAAACGGGTAGGCTAACCAAAGCACATGTACCAAAGCACACGAAGGACGCTACTGCAGCTAGGCATAGACAGCTAGACCAGCTAGTAGGCATACCAGGCGGCCATTTTTGAAATGCCGATGGCGATATGATATCGGAGATTTAGGGTCGTACTCGATTCTAACGCGCACCCAATTTTTGGACACAATATATCGGAAAAAAGGTGCGCGTTAGATTCGAGTAAATATGGTATTTTTATGGTAGTTTGATCTTTGGTCAAGGTGCATTTGATTAGCTCCCGGTAGTTATTGGGAACAATGAAAAAAGAAGTGCATCATAAAGAGTCACAAATAGCACAATATTAGATTCTGGAAACTAAAAGGAATGCAATGATAGAAACAGTCTTTTAATTTTATCATCATAAATTATTTTAAGAGACATTTAAACTCAAGGTACAAATACAGTAAAATATTGGTGATAAGATCACGCTTAATATATTTTTTAGCATAGTATAATTTGTTTTTCATTCCTGGCTGATGCCCTGTACAGGTAGTGCATTTTTGTATGGCTATATGATTGTGTTTTCACATAGGTTCATATAATGCAATCCTGTAAATATATTACATTTTTTTGAATTTTTCTCCAAGAGCACAATAAAGTGCTAGCATGGGCGATATAGTATCCACCATAATAATAATAGCTGTCGTGCCCAATGTTTCAGTGCTGTTTGCTAGCTAGTGTAATGAACCTTCTCCCCCACTTTTGTCGTTGAGAATTTATTTTCGTAACAGTTCCTTCAGTTTCATGCCTTCGCAGTCCACGGCGCTGACCTTACTAGCTTGCCAAGATGCTGCATGCATCTCCAGATATTTATCTTCTGCGGAGGTGATGCCCACGGTGAAGTTGGCGTAGTGTTAGGTTTTGGATGCTCTTTGCGGCTTTGTCCCGGCTGTGGAACTAACCGATAAAACCCCAACTAATTTTTACGAGTGTCAGAAACTCCATTCAGAAACAAGTCCAGCACAAAATGACATTCAAAGCGTGGTAAGAAAAATTCTTTGCCAAGTATGCTTTATATTCGCAACCTTGCCAAGCTGCATAGTGCGTGCTGCTGCGAACGAAGACCGGGAATGAGAGAGGAAGGGGGGAGATAAAGCTCAGCAGAAGAGTGGGCACACCCTTGCTCTTAGCTCTATCGCGTTTTCCCCTCTCCCGAACACCACAGCTGCATTGGTTCCCTCTCGTTCCTTCATGCACATGGCTTGCAAACGTCACATGTTGATTCACAACATACTACTACGACGCAGCTGTAGGTCATGCTCATGCTGCGAATGATCGCCCGTGCCACGCGTAGCAGTAAGATTGTTTCCATGGTTAATGATCGTTGTGCCGCTGGACACCCACCGGTAAAAATGGGTACAAGCGTCCCCCGGCCTGGCGCCTGGCTCTCACAGGGATGTGCGCTTGGAAGAGGCTCCGCAAACCCCGCTGCGCTCCTTCTGGGGCAAAATAGTTTCGAACACTTGAGCCTGCAAAGGTGGTTCGAGTTACCCTGTTTCATGGTGTTCAAAAAAAGGGCCACATAATGGGCTTTTGCCGCGCGAGACGGACTTATTGTTGTCCGATTGCGGAATGGATCACTGCCACATCGGCGCAACTATTTGGGCCATGATCCCTTTTCCCAAGCATTTCACCCCAGAAGAGCCGAGCACCAGGCCAGGGGAAAGCTTGTACCCATTGAAAAAGCGGTGGGTAACCGGCGGCTCCAGGGATCGAACCCAGTACCTTCAGAATGCGAGGCGGATGCTCTACCCCAAGGCCACCGCTTCGGTGGCTGTGAAAATGTACACCTTCCTATGGGGCACGCGACGGTTCCTGAATGAAGTGCGAAATATCGCACGAGTACGAATTATTCAAGTCCGAAAAATCGGTCAGCTACTGTACTTACCGACCCGTAATTAGGCTTTTTGGCGCAAGATTGAATTCTCCCGAAACCTCTCGAACTGATTGCCTACACCTGCAACCGGGAAAAAACTTACGCTTGCGGTCCCCCGCAGATGAACTTTTTCTTGGCTTGCTTCTGCAATGCTTTTGATGTGCAGACTGCGTTGCAATATATTTGACCGATAATATATGATTCAGCACAGCACGCTGAATCTTCACTTTGAATGTATTCATTTCCTTTTCATTGATTGATTACATGTGGCAGAAAGCTATGTTGCCATAGTTTGTGCTTGATGTCATCAATTTGGCAGTAGGACTCTACTCACTACTGCATTAGCCAATGTTCATATACCACCACTGACTTAGCTAGCAACGCATTCACCATCTATAAAGAGTGAGGTCACATTTGTCGGCATCGAGTGGTCCAGCTATGGCATCTTCGGTTCGACCAGAAACACTGCCTTGAGCTTCATTGCTGCACTTAAGTGTGTCTGTTTACATTTGTTTTGTTTTTCTTTGTAGTACAGTAAAAGCTTGTTAATTCGACTCCCGTTAATTTGGAAAATCGGATAATTCGACCTTCGCGTCTGGTCCCCAGAATTATGTATAGGAGTCTATGGGACGAAACTCGTTAATTCGGACGGATTTTACCGCACAACGGATAATTTGGACAACTTCGGGCAGGTACCGAGGCTCGAAAACGAAGCTAAGACGAACGCGGCGCAATAGCGATACCCAAAAGCAGCATCGCCATGGACATCAATTAATCAACTTGGCTCGGCTTGTGACTGGATGGACGCTTTTTTTTTTTTTTTCACGAGTCGACGTTACTGGCAGTGCCATTTTGTCGCTTTGCTGCTGTCGGTGCGCTACGCTGTTGTAATGAAGACTGCTCGCTTTAGTGCGGCTCATTGCTTCTCTACATCGGCCCTCCAACCGATGGACCAAGGTATAATTCAGTATGTGAAGACTAAATACCGCAGGCGTGTGCTGGAACGCATGCTACTGTGCAATGAAGTCGGTAAGCAGTATGACGTGGATCTTCTGAGCGCGGTCAACATTCTTGCCTACGTTTGGAAGAACATGCCTGCGCACGTCATCGCTAACTGTTTTTGACACAGTGGCTTCGTTTTGCCTGAGCCCTGCAATGACACAGTGGCAGAAGTGTCGCCAGACGACAATGCAGATGACTGCCCGGATTTTGGAGGTCTGCTGCCGGATGCGGTGACACTCGCCGATTACATCAGCATTGATGATGGCGTTGCTACAGCCGGCTCTCTAACTGAGGAAGAAATTGTCCGGGACGTACTGCACGGCGAAGATTCGGAGGAGGAAGAGGGGCTACGAGAGGAGCAGCTTCGGCCCTCTCGCACTGTGAAGGAAGCAGCAGAGGCCCTCGTTGTGTTAGAGGAATTTTGTTGGGGCACTGCAGATGGCATGCGCGCTGCTGAGCACCTGGAAGGACTGAGGAAAATAGTATCCGCGCGGGTTTCTGCGGGAAAGCAAACAAGCATCCGTGATTACTTTAAGTAATAAAGGTATGTTGAGATAAAATCGTGCGTGTTTTTTTTTTGTTCTCTCGATAATTCGGACATTCGGTTAATTCGGACATATCTTACGGTCCCTAGAAGTCCGAATTAACGAGCTTTTACTGTATGTCCATCTGGGGTTGCCGTGACAAATTCAGTTCAGTTCAGTCGTTCTGTCGTGTCCGACTCTTCGTGACCCTATGGACCATATCACGCCACGCTTTCCGGTCTCTCACTATCTTCCTAACATCACATAACTTCATCTGCAGTGCCTCGAGGATGCCATCTAACCATCGCGTTCGCTACCTACCCCTTCTCCGGCGACCCTCAACCTTTTCCAACATCAAATCTTTCTCCAGCGACTCCTCTCTTCTCATCAGATGACCAAAGTAGCTGAGCTTTAACTTTAAAATTTGACCCTTCAATGAGCAGTCAGGGTTTATGGTCGACAATATCGACTGATTTGATCTTCTGGCAGTCCAAGGAACTCTCAAGAGTCTTCGCCAGCACCACAATTCAAACGCGTCAATTCTTCGGCGGTCAGCCTTTTTCACAGTCCAACTCTCGCATCCACACACCACAACTGGAAAGAACAAAGAGAACAAATGGAGTACAAGACAGCCAACAACGAGAGTAACGAGCCAAAGCAGACAACACATGGGGGCAGCCAGCGGATACCATCCCGTCAGTGGGTACAGCAGCCAGTAGCAATCGCCCGATCCTCCGTGTTCTCGTGGAGCATGCTTTTTGCCCAATCGCAGCCTTGAATTCGAGCGCGGGAAACTCGAAAGTCACCGCGAGGCTCGAAATCTGAAGCAAGCTACGCCTCGAATGCGCTGACGTGGCAAACGCCGAGGGTGGCAGACGAATACGCAAGAATTCACAAACAAAACAATAAAAGCGACGGCGGCCAGTTCGGTGGCAGAGCAGTGGCGCGTGCGTGAAGTTTGGGGATTTTCGGCACTTGCTCACAGCTCCGGGGCTGCCCCTGCTTGTTACTCGCAGTATTTCTACGGTGATTTGGACATTAATAATTACAGAAAGGGTGGTGTATAAGACATACTACCGGAATATATAATCTTCCAAAAATCGACTGTTTCAAGATTTTTAGGTTTTCAAGGGTCGCGTCCCCCCACTTTTGTGTCCGTGCCTACTCACCCGATAGCCCGCTATCGATAGTTTCCCGATTTGAATTTTCCCGCTTTCGAAGCGCTCCTTGACAAGTGGCGTCGTCCAATTGGAAGAGGAACCCTTCTTTCAGTTTTGCTTTTGATTTACTTGTTTCACTGTGCCATGCTCGTTCAAATGGTCTCCGGAGTCAGGTTATCGGCGCTCCTTGTTTACATCATGGTGTCAACATCGCGCGCTCTTGCTGTGTACGAAAACGGGCGTTTTTGCGGAATTTGACGCAGCGGAGAGCTCGTTTTTGGATGCTAAAAGCAGCAATGATGACTCAGAAGACCAATTCAGCTCTTCAAACTTTAGCACTGACGGCAGAACTACGTCGAACCGACTCGGAACGTCGACAGCCATGCCCCGATAAGTGTTGTCCGCTATCAATGTTGAATTTTTCCGCTTTCGAAGCGCTTTTTGACAAGTGGCATCATTCAGTGGGAAATAGAAAAACCCTTCTTTCAGTTTTGCTTTGGTTTTATTTTTTTCCGCCATGCCGCGCCTGTCCAGATGGTCTCCGGAGTCAGATGACCGGTGCTCCTTGTTTACATCATTGCGTCGACATTGTGCTGAAACGGTGCGGTTCCGCAAAAGTTGACACATCGGAGAGCTCCTTCTTAGATACGAACAGCAGCAACGATGACTCGGAAGATGAATTCAGCTCTTCAGACTTTAGCACTGACAGTGAACCTACGTCAAACCGACCCGCAAGGTCGACCGCCGTGCCTCGATAAGTTCCACGTTCGCTCTCAAAACATTTCTGCTGATCGGTAGAAATCACTCTTCTGAAGGTCACAACTGTTACCTGCAGGGTGACAACGTCTTTTGGGTAATATTACTTGCCGCTGGCAGCGCAGGGAGTCGTCTTTTTCGCTAGAGGACAGCCAGGGGTAGACCTCAGCATAGTCGACCTCGACTACTCTTTTCTTTCCCAACTCAGCGAATACTGTACACAGAAAGCTAGAATTTGCTGCAATGTTGCATTGGTCCCTGTTGTGAAAAAAAAAAAAACATATATATTTTGAGAAAATTTGTTTTATTCATGTGAAGAAACTTTGATACTTTTGTGTGTGTTTTTTAACTACAATTTTTTGCCGATAGTTTTTTTTATGACTTACTCAATAAATATGGTTATTTTCACTAATACCATTGTGAAGAGGAATTCCTCCTTTACAATTTGACACTAGACACTCTTGTACCAAGCAAGTTTTGTGAAAAGAAAAGAAAATATTAATGATGCCACCAAAAAATCACCCCTTTTCCCGGGGACAGAAAAGTGTTAATGTGAAAATGTGTTATTGCAGTAATTCACTGATTTTCTGTACTTGGCGGGACCTAGAAAGTACATGAACATAGAAATATTCAGTGTTCTGAGTGGAAACAAAAACTTGTTTTATGTTCTGTGATGTTCCAGCTGCAAGTGATCATATAATAGCTTGCATTTGAGTCAGTTGTGCTTTTGTTGTGTGCACTACATCGCAAATTTAGTTAATCACTTGCTGGTTTTTCGAACTTGGCAGGGCCCAGAAATGGTCCAAATAGTTTAACAGTCCAAAATAACTATGAACTTGAAGAAGTCACTTTTCGGCGGAAAATAGGCTTTCAACATTTGGACCACTACTCGTGCTTTGTTTATAAGTCGGTAATATGGAGTTATGGCATGGTGAGATCCGCTATTCTGATCTGCTTCTTGCACACCGCCGGGAACCATGAGACTCTTACAAGGGAATCTGCACATACGCAGTGGCCTCCCCTTGGAAGCGCATTGCGCTAAGCTGTTACCGGACTGATGCTTTCATCCACCGCTCCACTTATGACTCTGTAATGCAGCTGCAGGTCATGCTCATGCACAAATGAATCCATGCACTGCTCGAAGCAGTAACATTCAGTTTCCATGGGTAACAATGGTCACAAAGACCTCAAGATGGAATTGGGGGAAAAAAGTGAGCTGAACAAGACCCTTGTGCACCATGCTCTTATCATGTTTGATCAGAGTGCTGAACATGCATATAGTGGTGGAGCAAGCCAAGTTAATAAGGCGAGCCATCATCACTGCAGCTTTGGAAAAACCGACAAGCCGCACTGTTAGTGGCATGCAGCATCTTAGCGCATTGTCAAGGTTGGTCAGTGCTGAAGCTGGCAGCGCAGTTATAGCTTAAGGTCCACTGTGTGGTCTGTAGTGCAGCACGTATAGCTAGGGGTTCCATCTCACTGGCCACATGGACCTCATGATGGGATTTTCCTCTTGCTGCTTCTGTAAACGATTGGTGAGGAGCATACAGTTTTAGTGTAGTTGAACCTCACAGACATGAATGCGGGAAATGCCTTTGGCTCTAGAACAGCGATGTGCTCTTTACAACTAAGATTAGGGATGTACTAATCAGTGTTAAAAGCGGTGTGCAGCTGGGCTTGGTTGAGTGATGTGCAGCTGGTAGCTGCTATTGCTATGGGCTAGTACCGAAGCTTTGAAAGCAAAACTAGGAAGCAATGGAAACTCTGGAATTGTCACATTTGTCGTGCGCACTTGAAAGCTTGCTAATGTCACACAATTCAGCCTTGTGTAGGTGTTCTTTAAGGGGAGACGCGGGTCTCTTCTTTAAGGGGTGACGCGGGTCTCTGAACGGTCGAAAATGGTAAAAAAATCAATTTTGAGAAAAACATATTTTCGGAACGTTTATCCTTTCGAGCACCTGCACTCAAATTATTAACGCTGAATTCGGTCAGGAAATGCGATAAAAGTGGCTTTCAAAACATCAATCACGGCAGCCATGAAATGCCTGCCGAAAAGAGAAAACTTGATAGTGCTTCCATGAAACGTTGTTGTTGCGAAAGTCGCAACAACAAGCGGTTTTAAATTGCTCCTGCCAGGTTCGTTCTGCAGCAACAATTTCTATACGGCCTACCACGTGATCAAGTATGTGTGAACTGCTCGGGACTTATCGCGGCTCGGGGGGAGAAGGCAGCATTTCCTCCATGCTTTCTTTGTTTGCAACTTTGCGTGCCGCTCTAGTGTGCTCCTGTGCTGCTCATACAACTTCGGCTGTAACTACGTTGTCAACGTTTCTGCAAGGTGACTATGAAGCAGCGTCAAACTCTCCTGCTTTTCGACAAGCTTGTGATAATTCTATGTATCGAGTATGGCAAAAAAAAAGTTGATGTTGCAGCACAGTTCGAAATTCCAAGGAGAACGTTGAGCACAGTCTTGAAATACAGGTCAGCCATCAGAAACGATGCACAGGACCGCCCAAAAGCTGATGGCTGTCGCCTCCGCAAGCCGGTTTACGATGAGGTAGAAAAAGCCCTATACCAGTGGTTTTTGACGTCTGCGTGCGAAATTTGCCATCCTTCGGCCCCATGCTGCAACAGGAGGCAAAAGTTTTCATTTACATCCTGGACGTCGAGGGATTTATGGCTGAAAGTGGTTGGCTCCAAAGATTTAACGACCGCTACTTTATCACCTTTATACTTTATACTTTATCAGGAGACGAAAGGTTTGATTAAGAAACGCCAGAGTATGAAAGCTTCCAATCCAACAGACCAGATCGAATTGGCCGAGATATCAAAGCTAATCAATAAGCGCAAGGTGGCCGATATAAGGAAGTATAACATGGAGAAAATTAGCATGCTGTAAAGAACGGGGGAAGCCTTAAAGCGGTAAAGAAGAAATTGGGCATAGGCAAAAACCAGATGTATGCGATAAGGGTCAAGGCGGGCAACGTCATCAATAATATGGAAAAGATAGTCCTAAGTAGCCGAGGAGTTCTATACAGATCTCTACAGTAGCCAAAGTAGTCAGGACCGTAATGAGATTGGCGGTAGGGAAAAACAGTCAGACGTTCCACCAGTGACGAAGGACGAGGTCAAGAAAGCACTAGGAACTATGAAAAGGGGGAAATCAGCTGGAGAGGATCAGATAACTACAGATTTGCTGAAGGACGGGGGGGATATCGTGCTAGAAAAACTGGCCACCCTGTATACGCAGTGCCTGGTGTCATCGACGGTACCGGAACCATGGAAGAATGCAAACGTTATCCTCATTCACAAGAAAGGTTACTCTAAGGACCTTAAAAATTACAGACCAATCAGTTTACTGTCTGTTACATATAAGGTATTTACTAAGGCAATCGCTAATAGAATCGGGACAACCTTAGACTGCAATCAAGCAAAGGATCAAGCAGGGTTTCGGAAACGGTACTCTACTATCGATCATATCCATACCATCAATCAGGTGATAGAAAAATGCTCGGAATATAACCAGCCCCCTTATACATAGCATTCATTGATTACAAAAAAGCATTTGACTCAGTTGAAACCTCGGCTGTGATGCAGGCATTGCGAAATCAGGGGGTAGACGAGCCGTACGTGAAAGTGCTGGAAGATATATAGTGGCTGCACAGCAACCATAGTTCTGAATAAAGAACGTAACAAAATTCTCACAAGGAAAGGTGTTAGGCAAGGAGACACAATCTCCCCAGTACTATTCACAGCTTGCTTAGAGGAAGTATTCAGAGACTTGGAATGGGAGCAGTTAGGGATAAGGGTAGATGGAGAATACCTCAGTAATCTGCGATTTGCTGATGACATTGCCTTGCTAAGCAACTCGGGGGATGAACTGCAAATAATGATTGATGACCTAGACAGGAAAAGTAGAAAGGTAGGCTTGAAAATCAATATGCAGAACACTAAGGTAATGTTCAACAGCCTCGGGAAGGAACAGCAGTTCACATTAGGTAGTGAAATACTGGAAGTAGTAGGCGAATATGTCTACTTAGGACAGGTAGTAACCGCAGATCCGGACCACGAAAAGGAAATAACAAGAAGAATACGATTGGGATGGAGCGCATTTGGCAAGCACTCGCAGATTATGACTAGCAGCTTACTGGTATCGCTCAAGAGGAAAGTATACAACAGTTGCATCTTGCCTGTACTCACCTATGGGGCTGAAACGTGGAGGCTAACCAAGAGAGTTCTACTTAAGTTGAGGACAACCCAGAGGGCTATGGAACGAAAAATGGTAGGGGTAACATTAAGAGAGAAAGTATGCAGAGTGGGTCAGAGAAATAACTCAAGTTACCGACATTCTAGTAGAAATTAAGAAGAAGAAATGGACATGGGCAGGACATGTAGTGCGAAGAGAGGATAACCGATAGTCGCTGCGGGTAACAAACTGGATTCCAAGGGAAGGAAAGCGTAGCAGGGGGCGGCAGAAAGTTAGGTGGGCGGATGAGATTAAGAAGTTCGCAGGGGTCAAGTGGATGCAGCTAGCACAGAACCGGGTTAAGTCGAGAAATATGGGAGAGGCCTTCGCCCTGCAGTGGGTATAATCATGCTGATGATGATGATGACTTTATCGCCGGAAAAGTGGCAGCAGGTAAGAGCCATGCCGTGGATGCAGAAGGCGCCGAGAAGTGGGTGCAGGACATATGGTATTGTGTGAAGGAGAGTTACGAGCCATGTATCAATTTAATACGAATGAGACTGCTTTGTTTTCGCAGCTACTGCCAAGTAGGACATTGGCGCTCAAAAATGAATAAGTCCCGAGCAAAGTTGTGACCACTTGTCATTGGCAAGTTCAAGTCTCTGATGGGCCTGCGAGGATGCACTTCGCTCCCTGTGACATATAAGTAGAATTGAAAGGCCTGGATGACGAGGACATTATTTGAGGCTTGGCTGCGGGATTGGGATGAGGAACATTCAACAAGCATACACGATTTTCCTCCGCGACAGCTGCTCTGCGCACCATTGCAACTTCTCGCTCAAAAACATTAAGGCGGGGGTCCCACGGTGGCCATCTTGGAATTAGTTCAAATTCTGCCACCAGGCTACGCCACTGATTCAGGACTGAGAAAGTGCCTATCGGCCTTGCCCCCAGTTGGCCGAGGGGCCCAACCATTGCTTTGTAGAGAAGCTTTCTTTTGTTGGAGGGTGGGTTTTCAAAGCCCCATTCTTCTCCCAGCCGTGCGCAGGGGGAAGCGTTCACCTGTTCTTAGCTTGACTACTGCGGATAGCAGGACTGCGGGGTGCTAGCTTGCCTTACCACGGCTGAACTTGAGCGGCGACGTGGACCGCCGCCGCTCGATTCGGCCATGACCGAATGTGCGTAACGTAAATGAAAAGTACCACCTCGTTTTGTTGTTCACTGTTCTGGATAGAGTGGAAGCTTGAGCGAGTTGATGATACATAGTCGATATATGTTCAGGATAGCTCAAGTGTATACCAAAAATGGAAAGGTGCGATATGATGGAAGATATTTATGTGGCCTTTGTATACTATACTTTGACTCACAAAAGATTTGCACCACTGCTAAAGGCAGGGGCTCCCTGGCCCATTCAAATGCGCACTGTAATAGGTAATTGTGCTCCGACGCACCCCTCGAATCGGCAAGGGCGACAGTGGGAGCACAATTGCCTATTATAGGTGGTGTGGATAGTGGTTATTCAAACAAAAGGAAGGAAAAGAGTGCTGCCGGCCCCTTCAACTGCTATCTAAAATCTGAAGCGCCCAAGCTGCAGCCGGCGGGAAAGCAAAATGATGGGGAGAGGAAAGCGAGGGGAAGTGCAGAGGGGAGCTGTAACAAGAAATTACAGGGGGAGATTTGTACATTAGTTACAAAGTACAAAAACAAAAAGGGAAACGCGTTTGCCTCGCTCGCGCGCAAGTGTCCAAGTGCTCTTGGTCCATGGCGCCCAGGCCTTTCACAGTACTAAAAACATTTTGTGAGACGAAGTATACATCTTTGGTGGTTTCGTCATGAACTCTGGCTGAAATCGACACCTGTATTGTCTTTCCTTTGATACCCATCTTTTGAGCTGTTATCGCTTTTGAAGTTATGGCATTTATAGTAGGATATTCTTGCGAGCTCTCTGGTGCAGAGCTACTTTTATCAAACGTTATTGCACATAATAAAATTGCAATAAAGTCGGTTTCAATCAACAGTAATCATTTTCTTTTTTCTTTTTTTTTTTTTAGTTCGGGCTTTTCTAACCATAGAAACTGACGTTGGTAACCTAATGAGCTGAGAAAAGGGCGATGGCCAATTTCATTTTACCTTAGAGAGGACAGTCGGCATTGCGAAATAGGTGTGAAATACCTACCAAAAGGGTAAGCACCACGCAGCTGCCGCAATGCATTCAGGCTAAATTTTGGGGGAAATGAATTGGAGAGGGGAGGGTAGCAGACAGTTATGAGGCAACGTCGCCAGTAGAAGCGGGTTAGTTTCGCAAGCGCGTTAGACCGCTCCTTCTCGACCCTTCCCCTTTGAATCTCCTCTGTACTCTTCATTGGTTAGATGTACGTCTTTGCTGCATTGCGAACCCAGTGTACTTTCTATATATTTATTTACTTATTTATTTATTCACTACCAGCATCACCTGCTTTCATAACAAGAATAGAACGGCAATCACTCGTGCTAACCACGGTAAAATGCATAACTGGCTGCCACTGAGGCATTCTTTGGAGTGAAAGGATTCGTTTCTGTGGTTGTATGTGCAACAAAAGAATAATGCAAGACGCCCTTCGGTTATTTACTGCCCCTAGAATTTGTCCGGACATGTACTTCCTCGCGCTGCCCTGATGTGGCCATTTGGCGTGCTGAACAGCTTTCTTTTTTTTTTTTTTTTTAGAGCCCAGCTCTTTGGCGCCCGTTCCTGCGTTTCGCGTCGCCGTCTGCGTTGTCCCTCGTAACCAGCTCCGCAGCCAGGGCAGCGCACGCTCCTGCCACCATTCGCCGCTGCGTGTCCCCCCCCCCCCCTACCTTTTTCCTTTGTGGCGGCGACGGTGTTTTCCGGTGTAAGTGGATCGCGGTGCATACATCCTAAGCCGAAACGCAGAGCCACGTTGACTTGACTCGCTAGCGGCGTCAGCGGCATCAGTCAGTCGCTGCTATCTCTTCGCTGCGCAACGCTCCTACAGGTCCATACGCTGCCTTACGCGAACTCCTGATCCACAAAGCTTCCTTCATGACAGTCAAGAACTGTTAGTGGAGTGTTTCTTGAAGAAATACGTGTGAAAAATAAAATAAAAAAGTTGTCTTTGCCTCAATCTATCGAAAAGCTGGAACAGCCAATGAGATATGCTCAAATTTCGCATTAGGAAGTAACGTAATCGTCGGTAATTTTTCTGTTGTAATAAAAGTAGAAAAAAAAAAAACGCGCGCGCTGATATATGTGGGTGTGCGTACTTTCCTTTTCATAACGCGCTGACTGCTTTCTTTTTTCCCTGGTGGGGGTGGGGGGGGGGGGGGGTGGAGGCATTTCCATTGAAACACACGAGGCTATATAGTGTTGACGGTAAGCTAACCGCCCCTCCCCCTCCCCCATTTTTGTTTTTATTTAGAATAGCAGCTTGGGCGTGTTGCTTATGCATCTTGAGGTGACAGCGCGGAACGTGGACGGGAGCACAAGGTCAGAAGACGACACAACGAATAGATTGATGTTTTAGATTGAGCTCCTTGTGCTATATACAGCAACATGAGCAGGTGGGCTGAAGGCGAATGCACCAGCGCTGGTAGTAAGCGTACATTGGTAATGGTACTCCAGCTACAATAACTACCGCGAGCTCTAGTTTCAAGTCAGTCTGCGCTCTTGTTGCGACATTTTTAGCTATAAGGTGCGTTGAGAAAGCGGACTGCCATACTAGCAGCACTCGAGAGCGTAAGTGCAACATATTTCTGAAATATATTCAAAATATATGTAATGCCTCCCTGAGGGGTAATGTAAATAAAATAAATAAACATATTCTGAGCAATAAGACGACCAGAAAAGTGCGACATCACGAGCAGTTATCTAAATATGCGCCGCTTTGCAACTAGCACATGTGTTTCTTGACAATGATTTCATAATTTGAAATTTGCCAGCCCCGGAATTCTTTTGACATGTCTGGGGATCGTACAATAAGATGCCCTTTTTGGTTCGTCTGCGGTTCCAATGAAGAAGGGGGGGGGGGGGGGGGGGGGGGATCGCCCCATTTAGACAAGTACTGGCGAACCTACACCGTTTGCAAACATTGTCCCCACGAATGTGTGAAGGGTTTGTTTCATCATTGATGGAAAAAAGAAAAACAGCCCGAGGAAACAGTACGGAAAATCGAAGAACTGACAAACATGGCTGTCAATCCTCACATTCCTTCTGTAGGTAAACCCTCGTAACTGCCATAAATAAAGCGGGTACTCCAAAGCACTTTCCATGCGCCGCGACGTCAACGCCGCCGTCACGGCAGGCGTCGCAAAAGGGGAATGCACCTGCATGTTCGTGGTGCTGGCTCGCTCACCCTCTCGCGCGGACTGAGAAAATATGAAAACCGTGAAGAAAACTATTCTGTGAAGAAAAGAAGCAGGGGGAGCTAAGTGGACTTCAGGACGAGAAGAACGGAGTAGGGGACAGCCGCGCGGTCCCAACCCCTCGCTAGTTTTCGACGCCTGTAGCACGCGCCAGATATCTGGCAGGGACAGATCACAGCATCAGATTTCGCGATGCACGCATGCGCAGACCGGCTTTGGCTGACGCGTGCGACGACGTTAGCGCGGCAGTGCATGACGCTTGTGTGTTTGGAGTCGGGGCTTATGTATTCCAGTAGTTCCCTTCACCCCACGCCACTTCTACCCCCAACATGACGCAAATTTGGATGTACTTTGGGGAAGTGGTATGCCTTTATACTTTCTTCAATAGCCACACTGAGAGAAAAAACGACGAATGCTAAGCAGCACAGGCATCGGAATGTATTCATTTTCATGTTATACAAAACATTTTCCCAGTGCATGCCCAGATTATTTTGGTCAATTTTGGTCAATCTAGTCTGAATTTACTAGCTTTTGTAGGCTTACAAAAAGCGGCTATGAGCTTTAGGCACACTGTCTCTCTGCAATGCTGTTTCTTGGGCTAGTTGGTGGAGTTTGCTCATTTTGACAAAGCGCAAAAAAGAGGCAGGGATGGTCGAGAGACATGGGACAAAGCGCTTTGACTGTCCCTCGTGCCTGTATATTTTTAGCCCTTGCCCAAAATGACCAGTCCCTGTCCTTCTCTCTTCCTCTATCATGAGATAAATCATGGTGGCAATTCGTTGACCTCACCCCAATGTTTTGTTGTTTCACTATGCCATGCAGCGTTTCAGCAGGATTAGAGTTGAACAATGGCAGAGCTGGTTCAGGGCCCCTTGTTGCACCTAACCCTTATCCTCCTTTTTTTGTCCACACAAGAACTCCTTAGAATGACTTTCCAATCAGTCGGCTGAAGTATGCTCGCGAACGCTCAAGATGCAAGTTGATAGACCCTTGAAGCAATTTCTCTAAACCAAGAAAATGGCAGATGCTGCGAATATTTATGCAGTTTCTTCTGCGGCGATGCTGTTTCAAGTCATTTTGTTTTTTGGACATCATGTTTCCATTCCCTCCCATTTATTTCCGATTTTATCATTGCAAAGGAGTGGAAATTTGTTTTCCTATCACTAAAAAAAAAAAAAAAAAAAGTTGTCTGCGAGGCGTGGTCGCCATTTGTTATCTGTGCACAGCAAAAATGGGTGATGTTCGCTACACGTGGGAACGAAGCTATAGCGATAACTCGGCGCGGTCAACTGTGGGTTTCACCGCAAGGTCTCGACATACAGCTGTCTACATCGATTTGACGTGGTATTGTTATCAAAAATCATTTCGAAACGGATTGAACAGGTTCAGCCCAGTTCGTGAATGCACCTTCGTGCAAGACTCAGGCTCCTATCTCCTGAGGGAAGCAACAACTGCTGCCTTGGTAGATATTGCCGCGTGTCTTCTGCGTGTTTGCTTGGAATTGCTTTCGCACTGCTAGCTGTGCTACTATGCTTATATTTCTGAATCTTTTTGAGTAAGACCACGTGGCTCCTTGATGCTAAGCAGTAAGGATTACAACTAGCGTTAGTCTTTCGTTTTATTTTCTTTTACTGCTTTGCATGTTTGTTATCGGAAATGCTTTCAGTAAAAAAAGAAAAATGCCGCTGGTGACCTCGACGTCAAAACTGCGCGCCGAATCAGACTGTCATGTGATTTCCGCTCCACACATCGTCGCATATTTCATTTCGGTGGTGTCAATCGATATTCAGCCATTCGGAGGCAAAAATTCTGAGCCTCCTCTATTTACTTTACTAAAACTAACTGACGTGTTCGAAGGTGTGAAGAAAACGATGTCCTATGTCAAAACCAAACGCGACGTTTATTTCCTTTTTTTTTTCCGGTACAAAACCGGAATGAGGTGCAAGAAACACCCAAAAAGCTTGGAATTTCACTGCGATGACTAATCGGGGATGACCATGTGCGCTTGTAAAGGGAGGCTGTCATTGTGCTAATAAATACGTTCGATTTTTTTCATTGCGGCAGTCTAAAAACAGTGGCGATGTGCGTGTGCCGCGATGGATATCAGTACTCTGTTCTGCACGACCGCCCGATACAGACACGCGCTTCATTCCGTCAACCCACCACATGCACTAAATGTCCGCGAAAGCGTTTACGGTGCATTGCATGATAATAACAATAATAATAATAATAATAGTAATAATAATAATAATAACAATAATAATATTAAAACAGACCCCTGGCCTTGAAACATGAATCCACGGCTTCGAGGCTTACTATTTTGAGCATAGCGTAGACGCACAGAGAAGTAGAGAGTGCCGGCTGTGCACGCGCATTAGCCTTACTTGGCCCCACTAATGCCACTGCGTGTGCGCCGAAGGAATCCGGTAATTCGGTTTACATGTAGGCAAGCACTTTTCTCTTGTCACAGTGAAATGCGCCCAGCTGCCCTCTCGGCGTCACTTTGTTTATGTTACGCTGTCTGCAGTCGAAACTTCTCTCTTTCCACACAGCGTAGTGTGGTGAACTGTCCCACCTTTGCGAAGATGTCCATACATTCTTCGTAAGTGACCAAATACAATTAGACAGACGTACAACGGCTGTTACGTTTCATTACGGTGATTATCGGTGATGACGTCTGGTTTTTGATTATCTATGAGCACATATTTGTAATGTTTATAAGCATGAAAAGCACTGAACCAAAACAGTGTACATTCTCATTTCAGCTAACGCTCGACATTCGGTTCAGCAGCGTCGAATTCCTTCGTTTTTTTTTTTTTTTCATCTGTACTCCGTATGCGACGTCGTCCTTTTGCAGTTGTATTTCTTGTAGCGGCTGCGAAGCTACATTCAAAACGGTGCTTTCCGAGAGGACAGCTGCACCTAAGCACACGTGTGCCACTGAAAGCTCTAGGGAACAGAGCACGCACCAACGGAGATGTGAAGGAGACAACCAGTCGATACCGCCGGCCGAAACTATTTATTTTGGTCTACTGTCCTATTCCTTTTTTGACCAATATTTGAGAGTCGCATGACGCACATAGCATCTAAACGGTGGATCATACGCGTGGTATGCCAGCTGGCGTATCGTGATGTCATGTGCGAGCATTTTGCCAGCACACCATGCCGCATAACGTGGCGATATCCGTAGCACTCGCTGTCAAACACATAATGTCTACATTTTGCGAGAAATACCACTGGACCAACTGCGCGCACGGATGAAGAACCTCGTCCAAGCAACCTGCAATCTGTCAAGGCATGTCTTAATTTTGATAAATTTGCACTTTTGTCGCCAGCCGAAAAGCAAGCCCGATACATGGAAATTTACCGGAAGATTCTGCGCATTCTGTTTGGATTTTGCTAGCCGTGTCACTTGCTATCCGAGCCTGAAGCGCCTGGCGAAATACGAATGCGTGAGGGAAAAGTACAGGGCCAGAAGCATATTCAGAAAAGCACAAAATAGCGCAAAGCCCCTCAGCGATTGGGCGTGAAGGTTAGCGGCTTAGCACTACAGGCGAGCGTCCACTGTTCGCACGCAATGCAGGGGTGCAAAGGGTGATGCGGTGACCATGTGCAGGCTCTTCGTGCGAGCGAATAGCCCCCGCATAAACCACAGTGTATGCGCGCAAAACATGTGCACGCACGTAGTGTGCGTGTCATGTCTTGTCACCTAAAAAAAGCTTTCACTCCGTGGTCCTTCCCTAATGAACTGTTTGTGTTTCCACTTTGAGTAGATGCGTCTCCTTGTGCTAGGAACCAGCGGTGTCTCGCACCAAGTTCTCAATCGAGTGGTGCCTCCAGGTATCCATTCATTCCTTTCACTCCACTGACACTCCCTGCTTTCCTCTATATCATGAATTGTAGCCTCTGCATCAGGTGAGAGAGTTGTCGAAATTCTTCCTCTATGGGATGTTTGAAACCGGATCTGCTGCAGAAAGAAGTTGTTTCGACAGGCAATGAATTTTTGAAAAGTGTGACACTCGCCTCACAAACAGCAATGCAAATAGCAACAAGCAAGACACTTCACAGCACAAAAGTAGTATAGGTGGGTTGCTGAAACCTAGAAGTCAGCAGAGCAAAACCCCTTCACCATGGCAGCCAAACCTGTTTTGAGGGCAGAAGTTGGGTGCAGCGCAGAATACTTCTATGTCCAGCCTGATGTCATGCGCGAACGTGTTGAGCAGAATTCCTTCACTATTGAGAGCCTGGAGGAGGTAGGGGCAGGGGAGGTGTTATGAATGGCACTCACAAATGGAGGGGTTCTTAATCCCATAATTGCGACAAGAAGAAGAGGGGTGCAGGAAATGTACGTGGCCATTATTACCACAATAGACGTCTCCTGCACTGCACCTGTTTTGTGCCCCCAAAACAGGTTTGGCCGCCATGGTGAAGGGGTTTTTGCACTGCAGAGAAGCTGACTTCTAGGTTTCTTGACTAGCTTCAGTACTTTGAAGGAGTGTAGTCACGCGCGCCTCTCTTGGCAATTGAATGAACTCGCACTTTTGCTGCTTTTACCTAGATGGCGCTAGCAGTGAAAAACCTTTAATGACCGAATACAGGTGCAAATACTAATTATCACCATGGTTTGTGCTTCTTATTTTAACTTTATTTTACAGTAATACAATATTAAAAAAAAGCCAACTCAAGCAAGGCTCACGTTGTTGAGTATGACGGCCTTCTCCATTGAATGTCGTGTATGAAAAATTGATTATATTTGAAGGCTCAGTATAATCGTGCTAATTGTATAAAGCGCAATTTGCGATCAGGGTTCACAAATAACGACTATTCTAGTTTCGCCATGCATGATTCCTAGGCTGTAGAATGAGCGGTTTTTCTGGTCAAGCTATGCGATGTGAGGCAGTATTACGGAAATCTTCAAATTGGAAAGGTAATTAAAAACGAACTAGCGAATAAATTTCGATGAAACTTCGTACACTCAACTATTATAATGTGCGCCCGAAGTGGTAAAAATTTTACTGCTGTGCACGTTGATAAAGCGCAGATATTCGTGCCCAAAATAGCCAAACTTTACCATGTTTAAAAGGCTGCCGATCAAAGACTGATTAAATTAAAACTAATTACGCTTCAGGTTTCATAATATAAGTACCCATTCTATGTGTAGGCCAAAGGAAACTGTTCTAAGTGCAGCAGTTTCTTCAGCGAACTAATCCGAAGTAGGGTATATCAACGACGCTAGCGAATTTGTCATCTGCAAAACCACCTCTCATGCAGTTGATAACGTTCACACACTAAAGCAGCGCACATCATTTGACAGAGAGTATATTAAGCTTTCGAATGATGCCTACATTGTGATGTTCGAAAAAGAACAACGCGCAGAATGCTCACGCAAACATTGCCTAAAATGGCACATTCGCGCTGCCGGAGTGGGACCCCCGCCTTAAGCTCTGCTTCTTGCCACCGAACGCCACAGCTGTTTTACATCCGGAATCGTATGGGCATTCAAGCAAGGCTACCGTAAGCACGTCGTAGAGTGCCTATTGGTGAAATTGCGGGTAAATGACAAGCTGAAGATTAATTTGCTAGGCGCAATCGAAATGGTCAACCATGTCTCGCAAGATGTCAGGAAAGTGCGGAAGTTGCGAGTGCAGTGCAAGGCGACAGCTGTATTGCCATGCTTTGGGTAGAGCTCGCCGATACACCAGACGCTCTGCCAGAAAAATTTGCCTTCGAGGACTTTTTGACAGTCGACGACGTTGCTGTGACAACAAACCCACTGGACCCTGAAATTGTTGCAGACGCGTTGGCATCTGGTGCTGGTGCCACCGACGAGCAGCCACCGGAAGATGATCGTCCTCACTTGATGCTGCAAGAAGCCCGTTTTGCTACCGATGTGCTGTGGTGATACTGCGCCAAAATACAAGAAAGTGGGTTGGAGTTAATCGAGAGGATGTCTCATGTCGAGAACCTGGATCTCTTTAATGGTGTCAAATGCAGTGTTCGGGCAAAAGTCGCTGCCTACTGCAACTAGATGTAGGTTTCTCTGCAATAAATGTCTCTTGTAGTAGATTATTCATGGTGAGTGGCATTGTTTTTCATTGGTTAACCCTTTCGCTGTCACGAACGTACCGGTACGTTTTCGTGTCTCCCCCGTCCCCAGTGTCACCCACGTACCAGTACGTTCTCTATTGTGTGTTCAAAATTTTGTGCCTGGATGTCAAGTTGTTGTGCTTGGACAGGATGCACCATCTGTCAAATCTTTCTACAAGTTCGTATTTTCGCCCAGCGTTGTGTTGGTGCATATATACTGTGAAGGTATGGAGCGGCCGCGCCCACTCTCCGCCACCTTCTTTGCTGGGGGGGCGCGGTCACTCTGCGGACACGCGCTAAGTGATCATGCGGCGTGCGTGCGGTTACGGGTTCAAGGGTTGTTCTGTTATCCTGCGCAGGTTTGCAGACTTTTATTTTTATTTTGTTGGCGTGTCTGCTACGACGCATTGTGTTCAGGGGCTCGTGTCTCTCCAATAGGTCGACATATGACCTGATCGCTGCTTTCGCTCTCTCTTGTTGCGCCCTTGCTTGTGGCTAGCAGCAGCAAAGGAGGTTGTTTTAGTCTCTTTCCATCTTCCTCTGTAATCTTGATTTCACAACGTGCCATTTCTCTCCATTTTGCGGGCCACAGAAAGTGCACCCTCTGTGCGCACGGTTACTTTCTGATGACTGACCGCACGGGACCTTTGACTGCGGACTGGAGCGATGGCTCTTTTGATTATAAATACGAGCTGAGCTTGGATTCAGACTCAAGAAGTATCGAGCAGTTTTTTCTTATATTATCCTCATTTATCTAATTTATAGTCAGGCTGATGATGATAATACCTGCAGAACACTGAAATGTGCATATTCTGTTGACTATGTTATTTGTATAGCAATCATAATCAAAAATAAATCACTATGCTTGTTCCCTGATATGCTCGTTCCCTGAAACCATGCAGACACTCGGGGTGCATCACGGCCAGCAATGTCCGACAGCGAAATGGTTAATGCAATTTCGATTAACAGTTTTATAACGAATTTGATGCCGTTCATTATAAATGGGTTCAGTTAGAGTTAACTACTTCATAAATCAAACAAATTGTGTTAAATCACGCTGTTTGTTATAACCGGGCTTGACTGTATGTGTTTGTAGAGCTAAAGCCAAATTTTAATGGCTAGTTGGTCTTGGGCTGCCTCTATTAGTTCAGTGACTTTCATTCTTAAGGCTTGGCCACCTGTGCTTGTAGAGCCTTTGTGGCGCAGTGACATTTATTCTGTAGCTTGACAAGTTTGGTGTTGGGAGAACAGTGGATTGCGTGTCTGGAGTGATCAGTAGCTGTGCATGCCTATAATGTGCTATTCTGCTTTGCAGAGGCTCTTGCAGCTGCTGGTGCAACCAGGGCACCTGATAACAGTGGCTCTGGGAGTGCTGAAACAACCAAGGCTGGGGCCAACAGTGCTAGTGGGGAATCATCCCGAAGCACAGCTGATACTGCTACTGCAGACTCAGCACAAGCAGACAAACCTGCAGTCGTAAAGGTCAGTTGATGCTATTCTTATTAATGCGTGAGCATTAAGTGTTTTAAGATTTGGTGCCCCAAAATTTGTGTACACAATTTCGTCGTAACTGAACAACTTAACAAAAAATGATTGTACTAGATAGAGGATGAAAAAATCTTGTCTGGGAAATCTTGGGGTTAAAGTAGAGTAATGAGGTGCTTAATTATAGTAAAGGAAGTCAAAATATCAATGTCAAAATAGCCAGGCAGGGTAATGACGACATGACACCCTAATGTGATGCTACACTTTGGGTCACATGACATGTGGCAAGGGTCATGTGACCCAAAGTTGGTCGTTTGAGACAAAAAAAAATAAAGTGAGTAAAAGTGATCAGGAAATGTGTAAAGGGCCGTTTAGTCGAAAGGAAAAAAAAAGTAAAAGAACATGCACGGTTTGCTGCACAATGCCGTCAACGATGCAGCTGCTATCATAATTTCTGCCGTGTGAAATCTCTAATGGGGCGCACAATACTCTATTTACTCGCATAATGCTCGCACTCTAAATGAGGCGTCAAAAATTTTATTTTTTGACGCCCCATTTATTACCACCGCAAGAGTCGTCTGCTAGTAGTAACAAGCGCCACCTTTGGAGCGCTACTGAACCTAGCTGGCCTCGTTGTGTACACACACTACCAGTCGGCGATAGCGTACTTGAGTAGATCAGCATCATCATAGGTTATGCTCGATTTTTTTTTTTTTACCTCCACGATGCTCGTAGTCGTCGCCATTTTGCGAAGTGTCTCCGCACCTCGTTGTTATTGTTCCTTCGTTCCATTTGTGTTACCTGCTTTGCTCCTCTGTGTACCGTGTTCTTTGTGCCACATCGTGATGGGGCGTACTCAAGTTATACAGCTGCTTTTAAGCTGAAAGCTTTCAAGTCCGCGCTACAGCATAGCAACCGCACTGCCAGCAGGCGTGTCTGCGTAGTACGCTACTAGAAACAGCGATTGCAGTGTCAGCACGGACTCGTGTCAAGTGTCTGATCAAGAGTAGAACTGTATGTCTGCTGTGAGCATTATACTATGAAACGCGGGGAGTCATAATCAGGCTGCATGCGGCAAATAAAGTGCTTTAGCAATTCGTGCTTTTGGCGACCCTGTACTTCTATAACAAGGATAAGTTCTGCTTGAAAGTAATGCTTTGGTTGTATTTACAATAGCTGACCTAAGAATCCCGATTTACACCTTTTAAATTTGCTTTTAGCGCTCCAAAACATTTGCAAAAACTTTCCCCGCATAATTATTGCACCCCCGCAACTTAGCTTCAATTTACCGCGAAAAAAAGTGCGAGCATTATGTGAGTAAATACGGTATACCGTGTGCAGCAGCAACGTTCAGGCTTACGCATATCTTCAGTGCAGATTCTGCAGTGCTCTCTTGATTTTTTTTCATATTTCTTCCTTATGCTCAATCTTTGTCGCTTTTCACTTGTGTCACAAGTAAGGTGAAGGTCACCAAAATTGTACGTTCAAACCCTGTTACTTTATTTGAACTTCAAGAGACTGAAAAAAAAAAGTCCGCAGCAGCTTCTGTTTCTGCACCGATTGTCGACTGCCCTAAATACCTTGATTTTATTCTTGAGCAAGAGCACTTTGCTCTTCTGCTTTGCCATTTCGTGCAGCAGGGATGACGGAGTCAGGGAGTGTGCTCGGATTGCGTGCAGATCAGTGGAAGTAGTCATCGCAGAGTAAGGAAGTAAGGCTTGCGCTTCAATGGCTTGATCATGTGTCTGTCACATTCTAATCAATTGGTGCTTGTTTTTCGCTGCCACTGTATGGCGTGGTGTGTGATTCAAACTTTTTTCTGCTATGGGCGGCTCAGACGATCCAAATATTGCATTTCTTGAAGGTTATTTTCTGCTCGTTTATGCACTTTGAGCCATTTAAGTGCAAGAAGCCATTCCGTTGTAATTGGTCCAGGGTCAGATGTCGAGTTTTTTTGTTTGTTTAAAGGTGTAGAACTCTCATCGAAATGAACTGTGAAGCAACCAAACTTTGCATTTACAGTACAGTAAAACCTGTTTAATTCGGATCGCGTGGGAGTAAAAAAATTGTCAGAATTATCCGAATGCCGAATTACCCAAATGTCAAATTATGGAATGAACAAGTAAAACAGCACATGAAGAAAGCATTTATTTCATACTTTTACTTCGCAAAGAAGTCTGTAATGGTGGTTTGTTTTTTTGCTGGAAACTGAGCGGCAAGAACAACTTTTTTCACATGTGCCAACCCCTCCAACCCAAGCATGTTATGCGGGGCATCGAGGCCAAATTCCTCCAAAACATCTAGGGCGTCACCAGCTTCTTTAGTGGTACGCCGTGCCAGGAGTTCTTCGCGGAGGTTGTCTTGGTCGCCATCGTCGGACACCTCGCCAGTAGCACTGAGAGCATCGACGAGTTCTTCATCAGTCAACTGACCAGCTACAGTAACGCCGTTATCGATGCTGATTGGCCAAGTAATTGCCGATGCCGAGCAGTTGGCCACTGCTGCTGCCGGCGTGTCTGACCACACGTGCACCAAAATGTATATCGCGCTCGGGAGCGTTACAGTTTACGGTTGTTTTCGCTCCATGCAGAGCAGCATACGCTCCAAAACATGCTTCTGGTATTTTTTGTTGACATACTGCATGATTCCTTGATACATCGGCTGTAGCGCTGTGGTCATGTTGGACGGCAGAAATACCAGCCTGATCGCTTGAAGATCAGAAACGTTGCAGTGTGCGGAGCAGTTGTTTACCACTAGCAGCACCTTGCGTTTCTTAGCGCTGGACCGACGGTCGAGCTCTTGTATCCAGGAACGAAATATTTCGGAAGCCATCCATGCCTTCCTATTTGCGCGGTAATCAACTGGAAGACGCTTGATGTTATAATTGCACCTTGGTTTAAGCGCCTTCCCGATGACGAGAAGAGGCAGGCACTCTGTGCCCATCATGTTGGCCGCTAAAAGCACGCTCACAAGCTCTTTACTCCTCTTGCCACTAGCACAAGAGTCTTGCTTGAAACTCTTATCCAGCAGCACTTTAAAAAATAGTGCTGTCTTGTCTGTGTTAAACACATTGTTTGGGCTGTAGGCTGTGATGTGTTCTTGGCGTTGGACGTTCTGCCAGCTTTTGACGACTTTGGTGACCGCACCTCTATCCCCGCACACGGTGTTGAAAACCAGGACATGCCTTTCTTTAAACCATGCAAGCCAGCCTTCCGATGCTTTGAAAGAATCAGTGTTCATGCGGAGGGCATAGGTTTCTTCCTGTGGGCAGATGAATGGCCTACTTAATGGGAGCCGCACATTCCGTGCAGTTCCAATCCACCGCAACAATGCATCTTCCAACTGAGGGTGTGCTGCTGTCCGCATACGCTTGCGAGCAGAATGAAACTTCGTTCTGGAAAGCTTCCAAGATTTGTGCCTCATTCCTCACATAAGTTCCCAGGGTGCTTCGCTGTACGTCGAACCGATGCATCACCTCTTCACGGGAGATGCCTTCAGCATTTCTATCTTTTGCCCCAAGTCTTTGGCCACATACTTAACCCTCTTGGCAGGAGTCCCCACCATGGCGGAGCGAAACACCACAAACATGTGGGCAGACACGCCTGCCACTGTGACCCAACACCGAGCACACCTAGCAGGCCTAATACTCTCGTAGAGAATCTCAAAATGGCTGCCTTGAGGACCGTGCACCGCGCATGCACACACACATAGGGAAGAATGCAGAAGCATGCAGTGCATGCGGCGTTGGGACGTTCTCATTCTCGAGAGAAGTGATGACAGTAGTGATGCGTGCTCTGAAAATGCTACCCCTCGTACGTTATCGGTTTCGGAATGGCATTGTGTTTGGCCCGGCACCCATTTTCGGATGATGGTCATAATAATGCCTGCTCCTAAAAGTCACTTCTGCACCGGTCATGGTCCGTCTCCAGTCCGAATTAACCGATGCGCGCTGAATTGTGCTCCGAATTATTGAGAGTTTGCTGGCATAAACGTGTACATTTTGAAGGGAGGGAGTGAGCAGGCCAAATTAGCGGGGGCCGAATTAACAAGGTTTGACTGTACAATCTTGGTTGTACGAATTTCATGGGGTTGTAAAAAAAATTTGTATCATCTAAAAATTCACATCATCAAAATGACCAAAATTTGTATGTACAAGCATAAGAAATGAATTCACGTAGATTTTTTAACAGCTGACGGCATTTATTTACGGTCATACAGCCACAGCTCGCTTACCGCAATAAGTACAGCATGACTGGAGACCGCGATGTTGGCTATGTGCAGTGTGTGCATTGCTGCTAACTGCTCCCTGTGGGCATGTGACTAGTAACCTTATTGTCAATGAGGTACGGGCCGCATGCTGCTGTCTGTGCATAGAGTGCAACTAGCAATTGCTAAACCAACAACGTATGAGTAGCACATGGAGCACAGTGTTGCAGTCACCGCCTGTGGTGATCACAATGAGACTGTTAATCGCAGTTGTAGTGATGTGTGACTCGTGTAGCTATTAACGGCTTCATGTGTGTAAATCGTACCAGCAATCACAAAGTCAAAAATGCACGAGCAGCTCTTGGGGCAAGAGGTAGTGGTTACGGGTTTGTGCATTGATACAGTAAAAGCTCGTTAACTCGAACTTCACGGGACCGGGGAAAACGTTCGAATTATCCGTTGTTCGAATTATCGAATGGCCTCGAAAAAACTGACAAGAACCATTTGTATTATTGTAAATGTACCGTATTTAGTCACGTAACGAACCCGCTCGCGTAACAAACACACCCAGCCCTGATTGGTGCCAATGAATCTGAAAAAAAATAAAGGCGTCAGTCGTTGGCGCGTCTTCCGTTTCGCACCGTCACGGTCCACAACACATTTCTTGGCAGTGGGCCAATATTCTGCGCAGTGATAATGGCGTGTTTATCTTTTGACTTTAGCTCCATGGGGGGAAGCGAACTTGGCAAAGTGCCAGCGCTTGTCTGGTTGTGCAAGCCTCCTTTTCAGTACGTTCACTTTATCATGCTATGAGTGACTGGGGCGGGCGCGTCTACAGCTACTCCAATAATCGGAACGCGCGATAGCAGCAAGCGGCTTTTGAAGCGAACGGTGCTAAAAGCGGCGTCATCATCGCGGCTGACTCGCGTGCTTCCGTTGACAAGTGATGGTTGGAAGGACGGATGGCTATCGCAAAAAAAAGAAAGTTTAACCCGTAGTGTGCCCGTCTGAGATCATAGCCTTTCATGGGCGTTGGCTGGGACCGCGCTGACAGTACTTATCCCTATTTTCAAATGAACAGGGTTGGAATTAACGAGTATTTAGTTCCGAGCTACGTTGCGCAGAAGAGAGAGCAGGCAGCCGCCGCCGTCGCGGCCATGCAGTGACCTTGCCGCGGCCGCCGTCCCCTCCCTCCAACGCCGCCGCCCGCCGCGCCGGTCACGGCGCCATTTAAGTTTTACTCACTTTTCCATGGTTTTACCTGGTTCCATCTCCTGTCCCCGTTTTGGACATGCGCAGCCAATAACTATGCCTTCCGATCGCGGAAGTGTTTATTTTTTTTTTTTTTGTTCCCGCGTGATGTGCGCCAAGCCGCCCAGACGCAGCGGTGCGTGGTTCGAATTATCCGTTTGCGGAACTAACTCGCGTTCGAATTAATGGGCTTTTTTATACACAGATCTCTATAGAGTTTGGCCGGACCAAGTAGTCTAGTTCAAATTATCCAAAAATTCGAATTATCGAGGTTCGAATTGACGAGCTTTCACTGTATTTGTAGTGGCGAGGGAGTGTGTTCTGGACATTCCAAATTCCGCGCATTGTAAACAGTGTACCATGCCTCAATTCATATCATCTGGATTCTTATCACTGAGATTCTACTGAGTGAAAATTTGGCTTTACAAATTACGAACTTTGCGCTCTCGATGTTTAGTTTATATTATAAATTATGAACTTTGCGCTCTCGGTGTTAGGCAGAATACCTAAAATATTAGCTCGCTTCACAACCTACCCATTGGCTACAACCTCACAGCTCAAACATCAGATCACTTGGGTTCCGGGGCACTCTGGATTGGAAGGTAATGAGGTCGCGGATAGGCTAGCTCGAGGTCACACAAACCGAGCGGCCACCAATCCCGATCTCACAACCAGCATTCCTGTCCCAGCGACTTACGGCGCGCGACTTAAGTACCTACGGGAACAACGTAGGATTTATGCCCCTCCACACAAGGGTCTAAATGCACAAGAAATGCGGGAATGGAGACAGCTCCAAACCAACACTTACCCCAACCTACATCAATACAACATAATGTTCCCAGAACACTACACAGACATATGCCCTTGGTGCAATGACCAGCCCACCGCCTACCACGTCACATGGGGGTGCACAGGCCCCAAACCTCCACACATAAACATGCACCATTCGGAGGCGCAGTGGGAGGCCACTCTGCAATGCTATGATCTAGAGACCCAGCGTAGGCTGGTAACTCAGGCAAGAGCGGCAGCCCAGACCACTGGGGTCTTGAAATGAAGACTCCACTCACTGCCCCCCCCCCCCCCCCCCCCCTTTTTTTTCTTTTTTCCTTTCTCTTTTCTTTTTCTTTTTGAAATAGTTTTCTCTCTCTCTCTCTCTCTCTCTCTCTCGGTGTTTAGTTTATATGTCGATAATAGGGAGTTATAGTCATAGCATAACGTGATCTGCTACTGTAATCTACATCTGCACGCCGTCCATGTGCACTCGCTAGCATGGTCCGATAGGGTGGATGTGGCTACCCGTGTGTGCGCTCTGATTGGTGCCGACACGGCAGTCGTACGTGCCGCCGGGAAGCATGTAACTCGACGATCACCGCATGTGCTGTGGTGCCCCGCAGAAATTGATCATGCTAAGCTGTAACCACTATAACTGTCCAGTTAGAATATTTCGGCCAGTCATGCTTTCGTCCTGTCTATGCCACTTCACTACATACCGTATTTGCACGATTCTAATGCACACCTTTTTTTCCCGAAAATAAGCGTTCAAAAATACATGCGCGTTACAATCGGACTGCAAACGCAAAAAAAACTCCAAACCGGAACCTACATCTCAAAAACCGAAATGAAGCAGCTCAATGAACGATAGCAAGCTGCATTGCCATCGGTATCAGCAAGCCGTTTTGAGCTGGATCTATCCTTGAGTGGATCCAGCGTTTCGATAGCCATTTTTTGCAAACGCTCCGTTTCGTTGGTGTACACAGAAGCTGCGTTGGATTCGTGCATTCACCCATAGCACAGTGACAAGATGGAAAGGCAACAGCGCTTTCATTACGAGGCGTCGTTTAAGCGGAAAGTAATCCTGTTAGCAGAAAAAGAGGGGAGCCGGGCAGCGTCCCGTACATTAGATGTCTCGCAGACATGTGTTCGCGATGACCATTTGTGGTCGGTGGACAGTGAAAAAGAGCTGTCTTCAGACTCTGACGGCGAGTAGACTATGATGTTTCCATCTTGTGGTTGTGTTCGTGTGTTCCGATTTGTGTTCTTGAGTTAGATTAAATGTTTTAGGCAACTTTCAGACGCTTGCTGACTGCGTCTATTCAGTGTGCGCGGTAGAATCGGCGCAAAGTTATTTTTGTGGTTTCCGGGCCTTAAATATTACTGCGCGTTACAATCGGGGGCGCGTTAGAATCGTGCAAATACGGTACTCTGGTGCAACTGCAGGTCATGCTCATATCGTGAATGAATGCACGTGCCGCACAAAGCAATAACATTCACTTAGCATGTTTAACGAGTACAGTTGAACCTCAATATAATGAAGTCCTACTTGCAGCCGAAAATTTCTTTAAATCATGAATTTCGTTTCATCGAGGTTCCCATGTGTTATAGCTACCCAAATAAAGTAACAGGTTAGTGCAACACTGCTAGTAGATGGGAACTTGTAAATTATGAATTCAAGAAATAAGCAAGGAATTCTAGCAATGATTAGTGCTAATAAGGGTACTGGATGTTATTTTGTATATCAGAAAGATAATTGGTGATAGCAAATGGACGCGAAAACATAATTTTTCTTAACGTCAGGAGAGCGAGCACATTGCCCGCACCAGCGCGGCTACCTTTGCACGACAATCTTTTGTTCAGGCCTCACATGCGCGTACCGTATTTACACGCGCAATGAGCTTGCTTCCCACTTTTGCCACTGATAAGTTAAAACAAAAAAAAAGCCCATCGTTAGCGCCTCCCTTCGTTGCGGGATGCCATCTTAGTGCTCGCTGTCTCTGTGCTCAGGGCTTGCTCGGCTGGTCGGGTTGCTCAGTACCTCCTCTTTCTCAGACAACGATTTCGGTGGACACCATCTGCTGCCACAAAATGATTGAAGCATGTGTAGCAGCAAACACCTTTTGAAGCGAACAATGCTAAAAGCCGGCGTCATGATCGCGGCTGACCGCATGCGTTCTTTGATGACTGTTGGGTAGAAGGATGGACGACTGTCATAAAAAAAAAGTGTCTACTTTTTCCCGCGTATGGAACCCTGCCCTCAAACTGATGCCAACGTTGGGCAAATGCAAAATGCAGTGTGTCTCGGCAAAAGTTTTAGTTCTCATCCTATTGTGAAGGTGGCTGCTGATACATGCATGCGATGTGCGAGGACTTCGTTAAAATATCCTTTATATAAAAAATAATTCAAGAACACCAAAAGTGTATATTCTGGATGCTGTTAGTCAAAGTTCTGAATTTTTGCAAAAAGATGTGGAAGAGATAGCGATAATTCAGATAGATATCCCCATTCTGCACACTTTGAAGCAGCTGTGTACAAAATTTCATCCTAATCCGACAATTATAAGTACTTGAAAGTTTGTGCACAATATGCTAAAAATACTGAAAACTGCAAATGGAGAAAAACACATCTGAAGGTTTGAAACGCTTGTATTCTTAAAAAAACATGACACAAGCACATGAAAGTTTTTCGCAAAATATAAATATGTGTCTCAAACACAGCCATGTTGTTAGAATTTTCCTGCCCCATACATTGGCCCCTCCCGTTCTTTGCGGATGGAGTCCGTCAAACATGCTTTCTTCACCGTGCTGCGGCAGCGCGCTTGGGCTTCGGCTGTTTGGCGGTCACGTTTTCAGCCGCAGCTCTCATGGCCACAGCATGAACTTTTTTCCCCAGTCGCTGCAAAGGTTTTATGATGCAACGGCGTTGACAAGAAATCAATTATTTTCTTGTGCCTTGTGCAGCAAACACGTCCACGCACTACATTACACCACTACAGCACATACATCTTCCACTTTGCGCAGCACCTCATTGGGTTTGGGATTGCACTGAGCGATGAATGTCCATGTGCAAAAAAACATGAGAGTTCGAGTTCGAAGTTTGAAAATCTTGTCTTGGTCTTTCATAATGGTCACGGCGGTTGACGGGGCAATGCTAGCTGTCTGGATAGGCCGATTCACTTTTTCCTTGTGGCGATTTTTTGCAGTGAAAGCTGCGTTCCTCTCTTCTTGGCACTTCGCTGGCTGCAATTATCGCCAGATCTCGCACAAACTTTGCAATAAGATAATCTGTAACAAAAAAAAAAAGTACTGTGCTGTATGTGTGAATAGCACGAACGACTGATCGGCAATTGACACACAACACAAGAAGAAAAAAGGCAGGCAGCTAGACCTGCTGGCTACTGCGTAATATATCGCAGCTTTGTGATGTTGCTAGGAGCTGGCACTAGATATGCTGATGATGATAGCTACTGCTCACGGACTATACACACAGAAACGACTGTTTCTCTTTCACGCGAGTGTTGCGAGCTGGTTTGCTGTTAATTTTAGCCGAATTCGTAATACTGATGTTCCTAGACTGTAGAAGAAAAAACGCATACATTATTCTGAAATATACGAAATTGTGAAATAGTTTTACATTGAAAACATAGGAAATCTGCTGGGAATTCATTAATTTTAAAATTTTGGTAATGTGGTGTTCATAGTAATGAGATTTCATTGTACAGTGATAATACAGTGTTACGCCTCAAGAGGAGACACCAGTCGTTGTCGTGCAACTTTCAGTGCCAAATTAAAAGGATAAAACTTCGTTTCTTCAATCTTGTAGCACCTGATCTATACCATGGGAGGCAAGATCTTTTCATTTCCACCATAATCTCATTACATATTTTGGTTGGGGTTCTGTTCTTTTTGTAAAGTTGGCGACGTCTTGTTTTGCGTCTGCCTTCAGGCATTTTCGTCTGCAGCCCTGCTTTCACTACAAACAGCTTTGTTGCTGATACTATGATGCCGCTTGAACCATTCAAGCCACCCTGGCCTCATACTTAATAACTGAATGTTAGCTGCCTAGTGAGACGTTTTCGCTTGCCTCTGTGGGGGCTTCTCTGGTGCTCTTTTCCCGCTGGGTCCAAGTTCCGTCGATAATCTTTCTTGATAATCCAAACTTTCTGGCAATACCTGCCTGCTTTGGGATGAAATTGATGCCCGCAATGATTGCTAACTTCTTCATGACTTTGAGTCTACTACAGCACAGAAGTGGCTGGCTTCTATAATCTGGCCACCTTGACACAAGCACTGAGAATTCTACTGCATTCCACCTTACTGATCAGTCAGATGGTAATGTGATGAAAACCTAGGTAGCGACAGTGGCAGCGATGATAAGCTTCATTCGTGGCGATTGCAGAGTGTTGTTGCGGTGTGACTTGCCACTGAGCTATTAATTCGCAGCTGTGGAAAAGGTTACGTGTTTTGCAACACTGCACAACATAAAGGTGGTTGTCCAAGTCTGATTTGAAGTAGTGTTTTTACTTAGTGCTGTGCTTCAGTTTTTAAGCTGTGGTGTTGAATTCTTGGTGCTCTGTGAAAGGTGAGTGGATTATAGCAGCCGGCCATTTCTGCCTGATTAGACTGGATAACCACAATTCTGAAATTGTTGCCCTGTGCAGCTTTGTGCATAGAGACGTCCAGGTTGCGGCATGAACTCCACCGGATGGCTCTCAAAATACACTGCTTCTTCAAAGGCCACCATGTTATGAGGCTAGTGCATATGCATTACCAGCTTTTCTGAAAGGTGTGAAACTTTGTGTGCAGCGTTTATTTAGTGCTACAAGCAAATCGCTTCGAAATTGTCCCTGAACTGTCACACAGTGAAACGCTGCTGAGTGATGAAATGCTGCATTTCTTGTACAGCCAACTATGGTTGCCTCATTTGATTGCCATGAAATGATGGCATCAGAAATGACGAACTGGTTGGGCATTTCTGAAACGCACTTTGATACCTAGAATTTCACCAAAGCCACGCTATGATGTATTCTGTGGGGGTCAAGTCATGTGATCATTGAAACATGCAGCATTCTGAGTGGTGGAACTGCTGTGCCAATTGCGCCAAACTGTGTCAAATCAAAAATCCTGCTACATGCTGCTACAAAATCGATGTTTTGCCTACTTCTGCGCCACGCCTTCTTCTGCGCCAAGTCGCTGAGTAACTCTGCCGACAGCGAAACCGAACTGTCGCGAAACCAAAACTGACATCTGGTGGCAACACTGTGCATGGTGGAAGAATATTTTTGCAGGTCCTGTGCGGACAATCACGTGACACAAAATTGACGTTTGTCTATGTCACTTCTGTGTCTCCTGCGTATTCTTTTTTTTTTTTTTTTTTCGATCTACTGGGAGGGAGTGAGAGGGTGCTGCAAGATATGTCTCAGGTCCAACGAGCGGGAAAGGTGAAAGGAGGGGCTGGCAGTCTGGTGGTCTGGCTGTCGAAGGGTTCAAGCATGTTCGAACGCGTGACGGCTTCGAGCTGCCTTGGGCGCTCGCTTAATTTGTGTGCGTGCGTGCGCGCGGGTGTATGTGTGTGTGTGTGCAAAGTATGTGCGACCAGGCTGGCCAACGCAGACGGCGCGGTTTCAAATGATTGACGGTTTGGAACTGCCCTCGGCAAAGCGCAGCTGGAGCAGTATATACTCTTGCTTCCTTTTCTTTTTTCGTATGGCCTGAGTAGCAGTTTAGGGAGCGCTAAGGATTTGACTGCTATTGTGCGCGCGCACTGGACTCTGTTGGCTGCTTTTGTACCTTAAGGGGAGATGCTCCTCGAAGATACTTTTTTCTTAATATTCAACCTATGATTATGAAACTTATATCATTGATAAGGATTTTAATGAAGATTCCAAATATGGTCTTAGTTTTTATGTAGCATGCATAGTTTTTGTGTAATAGAGTCTTCAAAAGTAAAATATAGGGCTTTTTGTGCACACTTTTTTGAGGATTAAATTTATGTTTAGAGTAGCTTGCAATAGCTCATTTTGCATCTCAGGTTTAGTAGTATGAGCAAAACTACTTGAAATTTGATTACAATATCCTGTATTTGCAAAAAAATTCACTAACATCAAAAGTGTACATTCTGGGTGCTGCTAGTCAACATTTTGAATTTTTGCCAAAAAATGTAGAAGAGATATTGACAATCCAGATAGATATGCCCATTCTGCATACTTTGAAGAAGCTGTGTGCAAAATTTTATCCAAATCTGAGAATTCTACGCACTTGAAAGTTTGTGCACAAAATGTAAAAAATGCTGAAAATTAGAATTGGAGAAAAACGCATCTGAAAGTTTGAAACACCTGCATTCTTGAAAAACATGACACAAGCACATGAAATTTATTCACAAAATACAAAAATAAAAAATACAAAAATATGAAACTGCAGGAGATGCTGTCGGAGAGAAGAAGGCTTACTCTTCCTCTCCAAGCAGACGGCAATGGCGGGCGCTCCCGCGTTATCGAGAGGCAGACGCGCGAAAGTTGACAATGTGCGCGAAAAATTGCAGTTTCTCGAGTCACCTTGGCTCAATAAAATGGATTTTTTATTAACTTCGCGTTCGAATTTTGCCTTGATTTTTGGGGGGATTGTAGCTGAATGCCCAAAGATAATTTTGCAGTAAAAAACCGAAAATTGAAAAATGTCGCGAAAAACTCGCTTTTTCGACGTGCATCTCCCCTTAAGTTCAACCCCTTATGTGGAACATCTTGTATAATTTCACAGCTTAATTCCAAACATCAACGTTTACGCTCCCTTTAGAAGATTATCTCAGTCTTGTCAGTTATTTCTTTTCCACCACTACAAAACCGCATGTGTGTGGGCGTACATGTGTGCAAATAACTCATGCGCAGGTACTTAATATATTTGCAGCCCCGCATACGGTCAGTAAGTACCCTTGGACGTTTTCATTACAATGAGGAAAGCATACGCACAATCCCTGCAGTGCGCTGCGAAGAAGCAGACTTACAACTCCGAGTCCTTGCGTCAATTTTATTAACTAGCCACCCCGCCAAACCACCGGAAGAAAAAGAACGAAAGCAAAGAATGCGAACGCACGGAATCGGCGCTCACTCGACATCTCCGTGCATCGCGCCTTTTGACTGAGCAGCAGATTATTTTCCCCTCTCTCGAGGGGAAAATAATCTCCACCCAGGACCTACAAAAATATTCATCCCCCTTTCCCTCCAACGAGCACGGGTTTTGAAGGAAAAAGGCACCTCGACTTTACCCTGATGTACAGAATAAGGACACCAAGAAAAGAGATCAGAATCAGGAACATACAGGAAGAAATCAGGCTGACCAGGAATATGAGCACCAATGCTGAGCTGCTTTTTTTAAAAGGGTCAAGTCTAAAAAATTTGCAGACGTTGAGAGTGGACAAGCCCTTCTGAAAAATAGACAGGAAAGGCTCGCAGCGGCACTGTCCAAGCTGGAGTCATCTAGGCAAAGAGAAGAAATAGTGCCTTAATGTTGCAGTTTTTAGAAGCAGCAGTTTAGAATTTCTAGAGAGAGATTTTATTTTCAGAAAGCTAGATACTCTATTTTCAAGGTTACAGTGTTTATAGCGTGGTTGCATATCTCGTTATGCCTTCCCTCTGAATGAAAACGGCTTTGTTGTTAGCAAAACTTCCTGTTTGCTTAATGTGAGGCTTTTTAAAGAAAGAACAGCATATTAGACTGCATTTGAGGTTGAAGCTTGTTTTTGCATGGCTACGGTCGTTATAAACATCTGAGCAATTGGGTTCCAGAAATAAAATAAGCCTCAAGATTTGAAATTTTGCTACAAAACATTGTTTTTTATGCTACAAAAGCTCGAATATTTGCCACAAAACGCCATTCTTCCTGCTACAAAACTTGAAATTTCTGCTACAAACTGCGATTTCTTCTGCTAAAAAAGCTGCTACAAGAAGCCAGTTCCACCTCTGCATTCTGTTCAGCAAGCAATCTTGATAGTTTTTTTAGAAAAGCCAGTGTGAAGCATGGTACAGCAAAATCAGATAATGACCTTATTGAGCAGAACTTGGCCACAGGTCGTCGTGTGCACTTATGACAGCAAGCCTACAAAATGAAACCACGGGATCGCCATGTGGTCATGTGGCTGTGAATTAGTGACTACATGTCAAGTTGATGATTGCCGAGAAGAAAAAGTCATCCCAGTGAAATGGATTGAACTGACAACCACAGTGTTACGCTCACTTTTTTCATAAGCTGTTTTTTTTCTTTTAACTTTAGTGTTGCAGGGAGTCACCCCAATTAGACTCATCTGCATTTTGTCACAGTAAGTGGTAGTCAAAATTAGCACTCCTCAAGCCTGAACTGCTTGCTGAGGACTTCGCAACTCTGACGTGCTCCCACCTTCAGGTGGGATGAAAAACGGATGTCTTGAATGGCCTTATCTTCGTGGATAGTACTAAGTAGTTTCAGCTTGGCTTTTATAAACTTTGCACTGTTTGTGCCAGCCCTCTATGATGGCAGCAATCACCTGCGCATCAACCTGCCAACAGAGCATAGCTGCGCCTTTTTTCGGATGCTCATTGCTTCTGTCCTGCTGCAGGTCTTGTAGTGTGCACCAATCAAGTGCATTGTGCAGTGAAGCCTCCTCACACATAATGCAGGCTGCTTGGGATGATGCACCGTGAAGGATGTCGGGAAGTCCATTTTCAAGCAGTTCTGCTTTTGCTGTCCTGACTCTAATAACAGTCAAAATGACTGTTATTTATAGGTTTCTGACAAACTTTTTTGCTGCAAATGATATGAGAGGTAAAAACAAGCAAGATACGAACCAATGATGGACATAAAATGCATATTCGAAAAACATTTCTTTTAAAACAAATACTCAGGGGGGATATTTAAAAAAAGAAGTCCAGGAAGCACAAAATTGGTTGGATGAAAATAAACACTTTGAATTTACGAGATAATAACTGTTGCAAAAATTTTTTAAAAGAAATTCTAGAACATTTTCACAAAATGTTTCAAATCTTTCTTCAACTAAGATTGCTTTAGAGAACGCCGGAAAAAATTACAGAAGCAAAAAGTACAGGCATGCTATCATTCGTGACAAACTCTTTATATGAAAATTAGAAACAAAACACTATGAAAGCAAATAAAAGATGCAGACATTTTAGTTTACCAAAACTTTATTCACAAAGCATTCAATAGCTGCACTGCCGTTAATGCGTCATGGGCGAGCTTTGATGTATAGACGGGCTTCGTTGAACTGTGTCAGTATGTTAAATTCGCACCAACTAGCCCAAATGGTTGCTGAACCACCGTGTTTTGTGGATACTTCACTGCATGGTCCTCAGAATCACTGTGGTGAAGCATCCTCAAATAGCGGAAGCACAGTTGTCCGAAAAATCGAGGAAGGAGTCGCATTAATGCACCTGACATTTCTGGTGCTTCAATGACTTAGCTCTATGGAGCACATCAGGGTGCCACAAAAGGTCTCACTGCACGGCTGAAAAATCTTTGAATCGAAATTCTGTGAATGTAATGCATACTTGTTGATGTTCACGAATATGGCGTTTAGAGCTACTACGGTGAAAAACAGTTTGAAAAAGTTCACTGCTTTGTAGCATCCAGAAGGCCTGCTATGTCAGTCTAAGGCTGATGCGCAGAGTAATACACCTTCCTTGCAATGGCAGAAGAATGTCCCCATTTGCTGCCGAGGCACTAAAATGGGAAAAATATAAATCGTGACATATTTTCATGGAGTGAATGAGCTGCAAGGAAAAACAAACAAATGATAGGCAGAAACATATGCGCACGCAGCCGCCACCGTTTAAGGCTGTTGTTGTGGAGTTTCAATATTGTAATCAAAATCTGATGATGCGGCATAGTCTTCTGAGCTGGCGCTGCTGATAGCATCCAACAACTCTGCTCCGGAGGCAACAAATTTTCCTGAAACGGTCTTCTTGTGAGCGAACGCTGTTCCCGAGGTTTATGCCATGTTGGGAGTGTACCGTGCCGCAGCCTGAACTTCAGAGGCATTTGAAAAGTAGCCGTCATGCGTAACAAATTATAAAGCACGCCGACAATAAAAGTATAGTGTCTGAAGTACAAACTAAATATCTGAGTAAGTCCTTTATGGCGCTGGTGGCTTGATATTTTATTTTCGAGTTTTTCGGTCACCGGTGATCGGATCACAGTGGAGTGATGACGAAAGAGTTAAGCGTTGATTGAAATGCAAAAAATAGTCATTCTAGCTCTTTTCTAATCTAAAAAGCAGGAGACGATTTGCCAGTCTTTTGTCAAATGAATGTATCGTAATACAAGTGGGTGTTATTTTTCGAGACTATTCAATATAATGAATTTCTGATAATTTGTGTGGGCTTCAGTTCAAACCTTTTACAGTACTCAGTAGATAACTCTGTAGCTACGTTTTTAATATTCTTGTGTCCCTTTGGCTAAATGTATGAAGTGACATAGCATGAAGAAAGTACTGATGCCATTTGAAACACTTTGCTAGCTGCAGGAATGCAGAATAAATATGGCTTTGAGAAGTATGGGTTTACTGTACCATTTTCAAGGCAACTCACACTTGGTTTCTGTTCTGCATTGTCCTTTGGAGTCTTCACATGAAAGTGCACAAAATCGAAAATTGGCACCTTAATTTTTGTGATATCCAGGTTTAATTGTAATGACAGTATATGGGAGCACTGCTAAGAAAAGTTGTTGGGGAAGGTAGTGTAGGACAAAGCTGATATGTAGTAATGGCAGATATTCTCTCAGTGTCTGTGAGGGTTTGAAATGCATAATTTATCTTCATGCTCGCACTTCCTATTTTTGCACTAGGGCATCGAGGGGGGACAACAGAGTGCTGCTCCTGTGAAGCGACCACCTGCAAAGCCGCAAGACAAGACAAAGCCCGTGTCAAGCACGCCTGTTCCGGGCACACCGTGGTGCGTTGTATGGACTGGAGATGGCCGTGTGTTCTTTTTCAACCCAAGTACGCGTACTTCCGTGTGGGAGCGACCAGCAGAGTTGAAGAAGCGGACCGATGTTGACAAAATGGTCCAGACGCCACCTGTTCAACCTGATGGGAAGGGACAAGGTAAACATCTCTCTTAGACTTTGTCGTAGTGCTCCTTGGCCCATGCATGAGGCTTTTGATGCTGACATGAATCGTGTGAAATAGCCACTGTAGACAAATTGAAACCATGGTGACATTTGCATTCACCAGAAACAGAGCATTTGTATATAGGGTGTGTAGCAGCCTGGAAGTGTCTTCGAAATTTCGACCACTTGGAGGAATTAGGGAATGCCTTCAAAAAGTCAAGGAAAATGGCCAACTGAAGCTAACGTGGATTGCAATGCTACAATGAGAGGCCAGCAACTGGTCCGTGCATGTCAGCATGAAGTCTTTTTGATTTGCACATGTATAAAACTTGGTATCCTTGTCCACGTTCGTTTTGTTTAAAAATAATACATGGCATGAAGGAAAAATTTTCTCTCAGCGAATTTGCTGAAGAAAATCACATAAAGTGCTGAAGAAGACCTGAATTATGTGCTACATTGCTTCTTTTCTTAGTTACGAAAATTTGGCGTGCCTATTTGTGACTTTTTTTATTTTTTACCTAGCTTCCATGGCAGTTGTTGTGAGTCCATTGAACCATTCCGTGTCTGCCAGCCCTCTCGATTTGCTCGGAGACTGTTGCTTTTGCACTAAATTCTGCAATTTACGACCTCTGCCCCCGATAAGTGGCCTCTGCCCATGCAAGAATGATTTTTGTCAAAGGGGGACGCAGGTCTTTGGAACCGAAACATTACGAAAAAATAGATTTTTCAATTTTGTCCTAGTTGGATGCATTAGAGCACTGCACAGGCTGTAATTGTCGGCCCGGGCCCAGCTGTCTTTTGTGTTGCCCGCCCGGGCCCAGCCCGGCCCGAAAAAAGAATTCATGAGCTAAGCGAGGTTCAGATGCAGATGTTATTGTTATTTCTAATTTTCATGAAAAGAGTCTCTCCTTTTTATAACCGTGACGTGAAACTCTTCATTCCTAGTTCTGGTGGGGATGGTTATTGTTTCTGTGTCTGAAGAAAGCACAATGGCTTGGATTCCACGGATACAAATTTTCCAAAATTAATGTTATCAAATAACGTGGTTTTAGTTCTGATACTTTGGGTGCAAATTTTTAAAGAATATGTAAAACAACTTCTGAGTTCAAAATCTGTTCACTGCTAGAGGTCACGCAATCAAAGAAGCCAACGAAGCCTCTAGTGATGAATAGGTGTCGCCTTCCGAAGGTTCAGAAGGGTGACTTGGCATTCGTAGGAATACAGTCTAACCCGGATATATCGAATTTACGAGATGTCCCCTTGAAAATCCCATGTGAAAGTATAGGAAAGCCGCGTGATAGTCGAGCCCACTTATTACGGCCCCACTTAAGACGAACTTTCGCTTATAACGAACGAGACCGGAGCGACCGCCAAAATATACATTACTTCAATGGCACAAGATCGCACGTATAACGAACGTCCATGAGCGCTGCCGATCGGTTACAGCGAACGGACGGCGTAAACCCGGCGCCCCGAGCTGAGATAACGATGGGCTCCCATCCCTTTTGGTCTGTTTTCGCAATCCTCCTCGCAAGCGAGCTACCCTTTGCTCGCCGACGCGCGCTGCCTACGAGTGTCGGCGCGTGGTGTGGCCTCCAAGGCCACGCTGCCGCCCCTCCTCGCAACTCCGCTCCCCTCTCCTCTCGCTATTCCCTCGTCTTCGCCTGTCTCCACGGCGCCGGCCGCCGGCATAGTCTTCGAAGTTTCATCGTTTCGTTTCCTGGCTGTTCCATTGAGCGGCCGTGCCAGGGGCGCGGGGCGCCAGGAGGCAGGCCTCTCCATACGATAGCGGTTGTACTGTTTGCACGGGCGGACTGAATGCGCAGCGGCGCGCGCGCGCCGCTGCATTCAGTACGGCGGTGACGGTTCGTGGCCTCTCGGAGGCCATGGGCGGTTGAAAGCAACTACGGTAGGAGCCAACAGGTGGCAGCACTGACACTCAGGGATGCCTCTCATTGGTCTCCCCGCTGCATACCATGCCCCGCTGTGTGTCCGTTCTGTTCTGTTCCGTTCCATTCCTTAGGCACTTCCTCGCTTGCCTCGCGTGATTGTCGCACGTGCGCACGTGCTCCGTCAGTTGCGGCGCTTTGTTGTCATTTTCGTGTGTGTGGTGTGAGCGCTTCGTCTGTCGGGCCTGATTCGTATAATTCAGGATGGCGGACGGGAATTGCCTGCCTCCAGCGGTCACGAAACGAAAAGCACTGGACATGGCAACGAAGCGAGCAATTGTGACGGAACTGTCTCAAGGTGCTAAAAATTGCGAGCTGGTGAAGAAGTACAACGTGTCGAAATCAACCACTTCGACAATTCTGAAGAATAAGGAAAAGATCGCCACCTCCGACGCCAACACAGCGGGCAGAAAGCGCCTGCGGAAGGCCACCTATGCGGACGTTGAGGATGCGCTGCTGAAGTGGTTCGTCGACGCACGGGCTCGCAACATTCCGATAAGTGGACCAATGATGCTGGGCAAAGCCAAAGACTTCGCATTCCTACTAGATTTTCCCGAATTCTGCCCAGGCAATGGCTGGCTACATCGGTTCAAAGTGCGGCATGGGATTGTTTTTAAATCGATTGTCGGTGAGGCGCGTTCGGTAAGTGACCAGGACGTTGCCAATTGGCTTGCAATGAACCGAGCCATTATTGCAAGCTACGCGGAGCAGGATGTGTATAACGCAGATGAAACTGCAATATTTTATCAGTTGCTTCCAGACAAGACGCACACCATGAAAGGGGAGTCATGCGCTGGCGGTAAACACAGTAAAGTGCGCGTTACAGTTCTGTGCACTAATATGAATGGCAGCGACCGGCGCATGCCGTTTGTAATTGGAAAATCCAAGAAGCCACATTGCTTTCGGAACCATGTACCCGTGTGCTACAGGCACAATACTAAGTCCTGGATGACACGGGATTGATTCGCAGAGTGGCTGGGCGAGTTTGACCGCGACATGCAGAGGCAAAGCAGGCGCGTGCTGCTGTTGCTCGACAATTGCTCAGCGCACCACGTGCAAACGTCTCTGACGGCAGTGACTGTACTTTTCCTGCCGCCCAATACCACTTCTAAAGTGCAGCCTCTTGATTTGGGCATAATACGCTCCTTTAAGGCATCATATAGGCGCCGCATTGTGCAGCGCTTGCTCATCGCCGTTGACCGTCCGGCCGCTAACTTGCCGCTCCGAGTTTCATTGTATTCAGCCCTTGAGATGGTGAAGGCGGCCTGGGCGGAGGTGACGACCGCTTGCGTGCGAAACTGTTTCCGCAAGGCCGGCTTCGTCGACGCAGTACCGGACGTCGGGCCTGATGCCTCCGATGATGATGATTCCGGCGGCGATTTGTGGCAGCGCGTCGTCGACTCCGACATGGGAGGCCCTGGCATTGGTTGGCAGGATTTTATTTCTGCGGATGAAGACGCGGATATTGCGGAACCGTGCACGGACGAAGGCATCGTTTCTGAAGTGCGGGCCGAGAGCGACGCGGAAGAATTAGATGAAGATGAAACGTCTGAGCCAGCACCCGTAAGCACATCTGTAGCAATGGGCTATATAGAGGGCCTCAGACAACTTGTCTATGCCAAGGGACTCGGTGAAGAGCACGCTAGTGCTTTAAATAAACTGGAGACCACCCTCATCGCATCTGCACTGCAGAAACAGACGAGCATCACAGACGTTTTTGCTAAGAAATAAATTTCGTGTTTTGACCGCCAACTTTTTTTTTCTTCTCTTTTTTAGTTTGTGGTCCAGTTACTACGAACTTCGGGATATAACGAACGGACGCCGCGTGACGCTCAGGTTTGTTATAAGCGGGCTCGACTGTATATCGAACTCAATTTTACCGGTCATTTGACATATCGAACTTCGCACCACGCACTGGAAAGTTCAGAAGGGTGATTTGGCATTCGAAGGAATACAGTCGAACCCGGATATAACGAATTTTGGTTATATCGAATTTACAAAATGTCCCCTTGAAAATCCCATGTGAAAGTATAGGAAAGCTGCGTCATATATCGAACTCAATTTTACCGGTCATTTGACATATCGAACTTTGCACCATGCACTGGAAAGTGTGCCTTCCCCAAAGACGATCGCATCACCCTCGGCCGTTTGCCGTGTGACGTTTTCAAGCCACGCACGGAAGGAACAGTTCGGCGACGGTTCGTGTAGGGCAGCGCCACACCCATTTCCCAAAGGCGCGCGTATCTGCGATTATCGTTTCCCGCGCACCAGCACGTGACATTTGCAAGCCATGTGCGTGAATGAACCAGAGAGAACCGGTGGGAATGAGAGTGAAAAACGCAACGTGTGCCATTATTTTGCTGAGCTATCTTTCTCCTTCCTCTCTCCCGGCTTTCGTTCACCGTAGTACGCGCTACGCATGCACCAAGCCAGCTCAGCTCGTTTTCAGACAGAATATCGGACGCTTTCTCCAGCGTGTGTTGCGAACCCTCTGCGCACGGCGGCTGACGTGGCTATGGCGCTTGTGGACATTAAGAAGCGGCAGGTCTCTCTCTCTTTTTTCTTTGCGAAAGTCGTTCATTCTTATCGTTGGGCTGTACGTGCGGCATAGTGCAAGATATGGCGGCTGCAGACGTTGAGAAGCAAGGTTTTTTTGTTTTTTGCGGGAGGAGTTTATCCTTGCTTGTATGAATCAACGAAAGCACACGGTAAGCTGCGATCATGACACCGGCTTTTAGCATTTTTCCCTTCAATCAGCATTTGCAGCTATCACACTTTCCAATGATTTTGTGCCAGTGTACTATGCCCGCCCCAAGCGTGGCATGATAAATCTAACCAGGCTTGTGCAACCAAGCCATCACGGGCACTCTGCCAAGTTCGCTCACCGCCACCGCAGGAGCTATCAAAAGATAAACACGCGGTGACGTTATCGCTGCCCAGCATCTTGGCACACTGCCAAGAAATGAGCTGTGGATGAGACGACAAAACGGAGTGGCACGCGCCATCGACATGCAAGCGAAAACTCTCGCGATTTCTGCTGCGGCGACAGAGATACCTTGTTTTGAGCTATTGCGGTGGCTCGAGCGGTGAGAGGGACACAGTTCCGACAAGTTGGAAATTTTTCGCTCTATCGCTGCCGCTCGTCGCTGAGATTGCTCAATCACTTGCATGTGAGCGAGCTGGCCTTAACGCTTTTTTTTTTTTTTTTCAAAATTTTCGGGGGCAAAAGTAGAGGGTGGGTTCATTATGCGAGTGGGTTTATTTCGCAACAAATACGGTATCGTTTTCGCATCATAAGTGCCGTCACAAGCCGATTTTGTATATCGAATTATCGATATGTCGAAATATTTCGCGATCATCTTCGAGTTCGATATATCCGGGTTCGACTGTATGACAAGTCAGGCAGTCTTGATGTTGAACGAAGAGTGAAGATATATTTACAGATTATATACACAAACAACTGAATTTACAACTAGGTGGCCTCACAAAGAGCTGTCATCGCCCTAGCAAAAGGGTACATCACAAGCACAAAACACATCTCACACAGAGATCCACTTAACTCGCACAGAGGAAAGCTTACATGCCAAGCACGGAGTCGCCAGCTGTGCTCGACTGGACAGAACTCCTCAACCGGGTCTGATGGCCGCTTTTTCATGGCAACGACAAACAAAGACATGACGGCGATCGCTTCACATGATCCGCCTCAAATTTGCGCAGCAAATCAAACCCGTTGATTAATAAGACCCAATCCCGGTGGGTTGGCCATAATCTCAGACCCAGGTCCTTAATTCTTTAAAATAAAAATGCAGCATGCATGCTGTACGCAAATTTACGCAGCAAATCAAACTCGTTGATTAATAAAACCCAACCCCAGTGGGTTGGCCATAATCTCAGACCCAGGTCCTTAATTCATTAAAATAAAAATGCAGCATGCATGCTTCACGCTGTTGCGGTTGCAGCTTCTTGAGTGTACATTTGTGGTCAGCTAGGCTGCCTGTGTGTGGTGCACAGTGTAAAGTTAAATTCTTGAGGGCTTGAAGTCATGCTGTCCAAGAAGATATATCTCCAGAAGTTTTTTTCAGTCTTATGCTTTTGAATTTTCGTGCTTAATGACATAGAGAAAATGCGAAAATTTTGCATTTTGCAGTTGCGGATGCAACATCACCAAAGATGATTTGCAACTGGAACTGAATTCCGCTCAATAATATGGAATGCAATCTTCCAACATCTGTTGCTAGTGAAGGGCCGTCAGTCTGGACCATCCACAGTGCTATTTCAATGCTACCACACAGATTGATGCCGCTAATATGACATGTAAATACTGCAAAGCATCTGTATAGCTGTAGATCGGTTGAAATTTCATTAAGAAACTGATATGAGCATGCCTGTGCGTCCCACAACAGTCACACAATGAGCATATGGTGATGACCATGCTCTTCAGCTGGCTATTTCAAACACATTAATTACGCGGCCGTTCCATCAATTAAGACACTCCCATAGGTGCGTTGTGCGCAGTAAAAATAAAAAGTTCTTCTTGAGAAGCACGCACAATAACTGAATCCTGCTTAGAGCCATAGAGCGAACAAACTTGCCATAGCGTCCCTGATACAGCGTTTGTTGGGCTCTTATTGGCTTCTAATAAAGAATAATGTGCTATTGTAAGTAACTCCCCCCCCCCCCCACACACACACACACACTCTGGATTTAAAAAAAAAAAAAAAATGGGTCGACTTGCAGTCGTGTAAATACAGTACTGCATGCTCTCAAGTTGCACCTAAGTGCTGATATTTCTGCTACAAAATGATTACATTTCTGCTAAATAGGTGCTGCAGAATTCAAATTTTCAAGACAGCAATAGCTGCTCATATTTTCCTGCTCCAAAATCTGTTTTGGCTGTCCCATCCTTGTGACGTGCTTTTGTCAATTTTCATTCCCTATAAGAGGCTTCTTATTATCTTGTAAACCTAACCATGCTTACACGTTGCTGATGTTGAATAGTTGCTGATGTTGAATAGTTTGCCAATATGGTATGTCCAAGGGCATTGTACTAACCGGAACTTGGGAAATATGTTGTGAAATGAAAGGAATGTCATACTAATTCTCACTTTCTATGCAGATGCCTCTGGCAAGGATGGAGAACCACCATCGAAGAGGACGAAGTGAGTAATGCTTCTATGTCGAGGCCCTAAGTTTGATATTCTTCGCTTCGAAGCTCAAGGCAGTTTTTATTGCACATATTTACCATTTGCAAGTTTAAGGCTTGTTTGCAACTGCTATTGGATTGGTAGTGCACAAGCACATTAAAGAAGCCAATAAATAATATGAAAGTAATTGAATGTCTTCGTGTTCAAGGTGTAGGCATTTTGAGCAATCTGCAGAAACGGTAAATAAACTTTGTTAAAGTTGTCTTTTTCAATAGTTAGGTTTGTTATGCAATATACGAACCATACCGTTTATAATAATGTATAGGTTTTATTGCCTTATTGCCACTGTAAACTAGGAAAAGTGGTTACTTCAAAGCACGATGGATTCTCGTTTGCCTAAAGAAGCAGTATGGCATGAAAGCATCGCAGTAGGATGTGACACTGGTCTGGCCCATTTCACAGTATCCGCAGGGAACATTATGTGCCATTGTATGATAATAACGCCACAGTGCTTTTCACATACTTATGGTCATGAAACCTTTGTCATGCATTTGGCTTCCTGCGTCACTTGATCGTTCTTCCTAGCTGTAGCCACATTCAGTGCCGCAACTTGCTTGTTGCATCATGCTGTGTCAGACAGCACTGGCTGATGTGTAGCCAGCTTCACCTGCAAAAAGATTGCTGGCTCAACCCTCCTGATTTTGCACTGAACTTTCCAATTATACGATCACTGCTTTATGTCTCCCGATAAGTTGCCTCTGCCCTGCTCAAGAATAGATCAATCTTCAGCGGCATCATAATCGCTGTCATCCACCATCAACAGCCTCACTAGCACGATCAGCATCATCGGCTAAGCAGCCAACCAAAGCCAAAGTTGCAGTTGCTTGCATGTATTTTTAGGGTTAGCTAGGCTATCTCTATGCAGTGCACAATGTAAGCTGGAATTCTCATGTGCCTAAAGTCATGGCACTTTCAGAGCCCAAGAAGAGATATTTACAGACTTTTTTGCGGTTTTATACTTCTGAATTTCTGTGCTTGAGACATCGAGATAAGGTGAAGATTTTGTGTTACGCACAATGGTGTCTCAGGGAAGCAGAGGTGATTTGAAACGAGAACTAAATTCTGCTCATCGGTGTGCAACACAGCCCTCCAGCATCTGCTGCTGGTGAAGGGCCACCAATCTGGATCATGCGTTGAGCATTACTACTCTGATGCAAGGTCCAGTCTGAAGGACTCATTGAGTTCTGCCTGAAAGTATGGTCCAACTCCCATTTCCACCTGGGCATTGAAACGTTGAATGCCTCCCTCTCAGATGTTAGCAAGATTAAAAAATCTCCCGATTTTTGGTCTCGCCAAGTTGGCAACTGTAAGAGTTGCAGAAACTTTCCTTCCTTGAAGTCAAATCTTGCGGGATGTATTAGATGCAGGGCATCCATGAAAGAAGCTTAACATGAGTATCAAGTGCTACCACATTATCTAGTACTAGATGTTGCTCAAATTGAAGTGGGGTAACTACGTAGGTTGTCTAAATTTGACTTCTTTGTGTCTCGTATTGATAGTTGGACATGGAGCAATAATTTTGTAGTGGCCGGGATGAAAAAAGCATGGTTAAGGAAATTAAAAATTAGGTGAAGAGATGGCAGTTCAGGTTAAACTTACCGTGTAAAAAATGCCATAGTTTGTGGGTTTCCGTTAAATATTTTTAGTCCAGAAGTTGCGAGGTTTAAATAAATTTAGTACAATACATCATAGTGAATCTAATTAAACACTTTTTTAATAGTCACTGTGTTAAAAGTTTTTCAAGTTTTATTATGGTATTTAGTTTGCAAATCAAGGTTTGTAGCTATAAATGTACGAATATTGAAAATTTGGAATTAAATTATGTTTGTTTCCATGTTTTTAAAGTGTTCGCTTTTCATAGTATGCCCCTCAGCCTTTGCCATTATGCGTCATACAGTATAGCGTGTATCTCTTTTGACATGAGCTTTGGGGTGGGGGGGGGTTGACATTGTCAGTGAACTTGGCTGCAGGCCCTTGACAGGAGCGCCGGCTTTCATGCTATCAAGCATTCAGCATACTTGCTTTACCTCATTGCCACTGGTCTGCGCCATCCACTGCCACAATATTGCCAGATTGCACTGTGATAACAGCAGATATCTTTTGAAATGAACTGTTAAAAATCAACATTTATTGCATCTGACCACAAGTTTTTGTTCGTGAATGGATGTTCAGTGGGCGGATGTAATGAAATTTCGCCTGTCATAAAACAGTGGACAGTTATTCTGTTTATAATACAATGAAACCCCATTCATACATTTTTCATGAGACTGGGAAAAAAAAATTCAACAGTCGGGAAAACGCAACAGTGAGGAAAGTTCCGTTCCGAAAATGAGTGAAAACAGTGCAGTTTTGACTTGAAACTATTTATTCAGCTTTAAAAAAAAAAAAAAAAAAAGAAAAGAAAAGAAGGGAGGATGATGGATTGCAGTTCGCTGGAAAGCACCCCGCGTTTCTCAACAGCCTGGAAGGCCGCATTGGTGTCACTGTTGCTTCGTGGTGCAACATACCTGCAGAGTAGGTCCAGAGCCACGACGGCTTCTCCAAAGCTCTGAAATCGTACTCGCGACCGAATTCGCAACGATTTCGGCAATGCTCTGGCACTCTGACGTCACGGTGGCAGCATCCACGGCGACGTAGTCGTCATATGTGACTCCAGTGGCACTCATCTCATTCAAAGCCTCCGCTATCTCTTGATCACAAAATACTTCTGACTCCTCAGCCTCCGTGCCAGTTTCCACTTCCCTGTCTATGCGGAAGCCACACAATGCGAAGCAGTGCTGTGCAGTTGACGCGCTCACTGCAGATCATGCTGAAGCGACGTAGTGCATAGCGTCAAGTACTGAAATAGCCGTAGGTTGCTGTCTGCGATCAATATGCGCGAGACAGCACTTACAATGCATTTCCTGTAGGCATGCTTTAGGTTCTTTATGATGCCGGCATCGAACGGCTGCAAATGGCGTGTAGTGTCAGGTGGGAAGAACACAAGCTTCACATTCCAAAGAAATGGCGGGCAGCACACTTGTCCAGAAAAGTAATATTTCTGCACTGGTGACCCATCTTGTTCTCAAAGTACCGAAGAAATTCTTCGAACAAAGAACGTGTCATTCGTGCACGACTGCTGCTTTTGTAGTGACATGGCAGCAAGCAAGTGTTCTTCAAGCACTGTAGGTTTAGATATTTTATAATTACCCATGGCTTTAGCTTGTCCAAGCCATCCATGTTGCAACAAAGGAGCATCGTCCTTTGCTGCATTTGCCTCTATGGCAGGCTTCGCCTTTCAGACTTTATGACTTTGATAGCTGCACCCGGAAGAAAAGGCTCGTTTTTTCAGCGTTATAAATGTGACGAGGTTCGTACCCCTCAATTGGAGCCGATAGTGTGGCCTTCCAATCGTTGACGGTTTCTTAGTTGACACTTGCTGCTTCTCCGCTTACCGTCTTATAAGCGATGCCGTGCCTCATTTGAAAACAGTCGATCGAGCCGTTCGATGCCGCGAAGTCTGTGATGCTCAATTTGTCAGCTATGTCCATCGCCTTCTCACGCAGAATGCTCCCGTCGAAGTTGGCACTGGCAGCTCGAGTTTGCTTGAACCAGATGAGAATAACCTCGTTGAGGTTTGCATACTTGGCTCCACTAGCCTGCTTAGCCTTCGGGCCGAAAAGCACGGCATTCCCTTCTATTTCGGCACGCTTCGAGATGCTGTTAAAGGGGCATTCACACGGAGGAGAAAGCCACCCCTCTGGACCGTGATGTTGTGAAAACGAGCCGCCTTTGGGCACCTGAACCGGTTTTCCGGGGACCCCTCGGGGGTGGGGGGCTTTTTGTCGGCTGGCACAAAACCTCCCCCGACAGGAGGGGTGTCCACGGCCTTTTCTTCGCTGTCCTGGCAACTTTGCGGGTTGTGCCATGCGGAAAGCGTGTTGTTGTAGCTGGTTGTGGTGGGGTGTAGTGCTTCTTTGCGGTAACAGAGCTGATTGTGACCTACGAAGAAAAATTTTCTTCCATTTTCACTGGCTGAAGAGTACCCACTATGTCGGTCGCGATGCGGAGGGCAATAAAGCAAAATGGTCATAGGCCACCCTCTCTGCTTGTGGGACGTATAATTAGTATAGAGTTCTTATAGTAAATTAAAAAAAGACTGCGGGCATCCAATGTCGCCTCAAGCAGTCTTCCATCAATAAAAGTTCTAATCTACAGTGTTTTCCGTTAACCATTTATCACATGCAACCTTCGCGTCTGCAATGCGATAACCAAACATAATAGTCAGAATATTTGTCGCACAAAAACTCATAACGCAAATTATTGCTAACATGCCATTGCATGTGCACACTGATGCATGCTTCATAACTTATCATCGTCAGGTCAGCGCCTTTATACACTGATACTTTTACGCATTTGTAAAACTGCTATTTTGGTAACATTTACTGTATGCTTAAAATGCTCCATTTAATTTGTTGCACGCCTGTTTATTAAGACCACAACCTTTAGTCTTGCTACTCTGCGACACCACTAATTATACGCAATCATTGTGCTGCAACTTTCCGAAGCAACTGAACGCTCTTGCGAAACATGGCATGACCATAGAAAAGCATTCAAAATAATTAACTGTAATGCCTCACTTTCGATGTAACATTTTTTTTACGATTTTTGCGTCATTTGTTTTGCACGCAGCTTTCTTTTTTTGCTGCAAGTTTCATGTAACTTTTTTTTTCCTGCCAAGTTCAGTGCCAATGATTCGTAAACTGCCACTGACATATGCGGTATGTAATTATTTTGTTCTAATACATTGCTTTTTGTGTACACACTAGAAATCACATACTACCGTATTTACTCGCATAATGATCGCACTTTAAAAAAAAAAAACTGACACAAATTTCGGGGTGCGATCATTACGCGGGATAAATTTTACAGAAAAAAACTTTTGGGCACCGAAAACGCAAACAAGTGGCAGGTCAGACGTCTTAGAACAGCTATCTCGATTACAACCAAAAATAAAAGTTGAGTAAGGCTTACCGTTGCAATAAACACGCACATTAAGTATCACATGAACTGCACAATGCCCATTTATTTTTTCTCGTCAGTACTCTAATCCGAGTCTGAATCCTCGCCATCCTCGCTTTCATTGCTGCACGACTCATCATCGGAAACGGCAGTGTCGTCGCTGGAGCATCTTCACAATCCCACAGAAAGTCATCTTCCGTTCCATCCAAAGCGTTTGATATGCCTGTCTTCTTGAAGCTCTTGGCCACTACCTCGTTGGGGATACTGCTTCACGCTGCTGCGATCCACGAGCAAAGCATCTCCACGGATGGCGTTCTGATCTTTCCGCTCGGCGTCAAATCATGCTGGCCCATCGCCATCCACTCTGCATAAAGTCTTCGAACTTTGTCCTTGAACGGTTCAGCGACACGTCGAGAGGCTGCAGCAGCAAAGTCAGACCCCCAGGAATCACTGCAATGTCTGTGCACAGCTCTTTAAGCTTAGCACGCACGCTGTCCACAAGGTGACCCCTGAAACTGTCCAAAACCAGAAGCGAGGGAAGCAGAAGTGCTCCTGGTCTTCATCCCCAAACAGTCTTAATCCAGTCGACCATCAGGTCTGCAGTCATCCATCCTTTCATTTGTGCACGTATATGGATGCCACGGGGAAAGTTTCCGTTCGGAATAGTCTTCCGTTTGAAGATGACGTATGGTGGCAGCTTCCGCCCGTCGGCCGTCACAGCAAACTTGACTGTGCATCGCTGTTTTTCTGTGCCAGACGTCTTCACGAGGACGCTCCGAGCACCCTTCTCGTTCACAGTTGTATTCTGGGGCATGCCGAACGTCAGTGGAGTTTGATCGGCGTTTCCAATTTGCGACATGAGGTAACCGCTTTTCTCGCAAAGCCTAGTGACGAAGTGATGGAAGTCTATCACTTTGCTTTCATATGCAAGTGGGAGCCGCTGGCACAGTGACGTCCGCCGCCTCAGGGAAAGTCCATTCCGTCGCATAAAGCGAGTCGTCCAACTGGAGCTAGTGCGGAAATTCTTTGCGGCAATTCCCAGCTTCCTGGCAGTGGTGCGCGCCTGTTTCTGTATCATTTCTAATGACACTGCACAACCATCCTTGCGCAGGTCCCTCACATATTCTAGGACCGCCTCCTCAACACGAGGGAACTTGCCCGTTTTGGGTCTGCGGAAAGCCCGCCGTGTCTTGTTCGCAGCCATCAGCTTGTCGCGCTGCTTCTTCCAATAGCGTATCCTGATTTCGTCGACGTCGAAATGCCTGCCAGCAGCGCGGTTGCCATGCTCCAGTGCATAGTCAACAGCCTTGAGCTTGAACGCGGCGGTGTAACTAGCATACCGTCCCATGGTGAAATGGCGTAAACTCACACAAAACCACAAAGCACGCTGCGACGCTGCCGAATTGCAAAATGGCGAACGCCGCAAAGCGCGTTTTAATCAAGGAATCATGGGAACTCGTCAGAATGCATTCGCGGGACAACTACAGATCAACCAACAGGTAGCTGCCGCTATAACAGTGCGGGACATGAAAACAAAAATGGTGGCGGAAGCAAGTTCGGGGTGCGATAATTACGCGGGGAACTTAAAAAATGGAATTTTGACCTCGAAATTTAGGGGTGCAATCATTATGCGAGTAAATACTGTACCTTTGTGAATGCTCAAGCCCGGTTGCCGTGTGAAGAATTGGTACAGGAAGTTTTTCAAGCTGTGGCTGACAGCCTTTTAATCTTTGTCATGCATTGTAGTATTGAGCAAAGTAAATAAAATACTTTGATTTCATTTCACTTTTGAAGTAACTGCACTGCATTACTACTAGGAACCTAGTAGTAATGAAAAAAAAGAGTGAGGGTATGCATTCTAGTCTGTCCCTGTCGTGGCTGTGATGCCTACCTTGTCTCTATGCTGTTATTTTCACATAAAACTGATGTGATATTTTATATACAATATCCTCGATACTTTATCGTAAACCTGTCTCCAGTTTCCTCGTGCCTTTTCTCCCCCATCCACACTACCAGAGTTCAAAATTCCAGCAATGCACATTGAACCGGCTGGGGAAAAGGAGCGAGGCAGGCAGTGCAGGCTCTCCTTGGCGCGCACCGAGCCTCTGGCGTCTGGCAACAGTGACACCCCTCTCATACTTCGTCGCCCGTGTGAATGCGGGAGCAAGGGAGGGGGTTTCGCTGGCCAGCGTTGCCCCGAACCCCCTCCCTGAAAGGCTCCCCCGTGTGAATACCGCTTAACCGTTTCGCTGTCACCAGCGTGCCGGTACGTTGTCGCGCTTCCCCCCCATAGTGTCACCGACATACCGGTACATACTTTATCGGGCGTTCAAAATTCCGCGCCGGAGCGCGAAGCTGCCGCACTTAGGCTGCGCCATCTGTCAAATCTTTCTACAAGTTCGTATTTTTGTTGGTACATATATTCGCCACGAGATCGATCTAGAGGTGGTGTCACCGTCACTCCGGTAGTGTGGATCGGCAGCCGGCGGCGCTCGCAGAAACACACGCTGCGTAGGTCTGCTTCCGAGTTTACGGCGGGCTTGTTAGCGATAAAAACGTGTATTCTGCAGTATTTTTGCAATATTGCAGAAAAAATCCAAGGATTTCGCCAATGCTGCAGAAAAAGAGCGGATTTTAAGAAAACAAAGCACGCAACCACCAGTCTTCTAGATTTACTTTGCACGTTTCTTGCGCTGTACCGCACTCACGCGCCTAATGACAGCTTTGTTTTTCTTATCAACTTTTAAACAGTTTGCGCGTGTCTCATGCGAGTGAGACCGGCGAATTTAGTGTCAAGCCCACACAGATACAAGGTTCATGCTCTGACCTGCAGTACTTTAGACTGAATTGAGAAAGCCTGGTTCATTAATCGTACTTGACTCTAGGATTAAGCAGGGTAAATGTAGCATTGGCAGCGCACTGCATGGCGAGTTGCTTTAGACTGAGTGCGCATCAACTCTGGCCCAGACAACCACGTACAAGTATTCCCCAAAAATGAGATCACGCCGACACTATACAGGAAACCTCGCCGCACAGGAAAACTGATTGTTCGCATGTACAGCGCTGAGTGGATTGAATTTGCCGAGATGCTTTTTGCGGCCACTGTCATAGAATGTGATAGTGTATTACTGCATGCGCCACTAACTTTAAATGATTTCCTGAAACTGAGGAACGTATAAGGGATTTCTGATGTGTGTGATGTTTATATATAACGGTAAATTAGTAGTGAATTATTTTGTTTTGCAATGCGAATAAATTTCACCGTGTGAGAGAACTTTTACACACTTGACAGAATTTACAATAATCAGCGATTAATTTTCAGTAACGTTAAAGTGCAAGCTACGAATTACTCGCTGCGAAGACATCTTTATAAACTGCGCATGGGCACTGTCATGTTCTGGGAAGCAATTTTACAGGCTGAAATTTCTTTATCACTAGATATTTAGCAGTGACTAAATCTTATGCGAAGTAAAATATTAGGGTTGCTTCCAAAACAGATGCCGGATATAAAACTATTCTGAAAGAAATGGAGGTCATCTTATCCTGCGACTATAAAGATGTATTTATTCCCGAACTAAACATTGATATTTAAGCCCGCATGAAGCTGTTTTACTCCCCTTGTCAGAAATGACGAGTTTGCTCGGAAGACAGCACTTGGACGAAAAGGGATTGTAATGGTTATAATAGGCTACCAGTAAAGTACATTGATCTAGGTGTATTATGTAATATTTAGGGTAACAATTAGGTGCAGGGAATATGTTTCCCAAACATTCGAGCATTTCTCTAAAGCAAAATGTGCTCACTAAAACTTTTACAGATGCACAGAAGCCTTCAACAACAACAAAAAAGAAAAGAAATGCATATTGGCCCGGATTTAACGCATAAAAGCAGCATCGGCTATGACGGATGATTGCAGAGGCTGGTATTGGTGTCGTTTTTCTTTTTTCATTATTAACACCTCATTTACCACGTGGGATTTTTTTATTGTGCAGTCAAATCCCACAGCAGAGGAACACCTTTCGAAGCGGTTGTAATTGAATCCCCCGTTCTCGAAATCAGCATTCGAGCGCCCTTACCATTGAGACACCGCTACAGAGGTTTAAAAGAAGAAAAAAAGAAAGTACTCTGTCGTGCATACAGACAGCATAGTAGGCATAGAGTGGTAAGTTCAAACTGCATTCTGCTATATGAAGCAGTCTGCGGTGGCATATGTTTTAGTAGCTGCGGTATTCCAAACAGAAACGGGAACATGCGATTTCTGAGCGTTTGCATTAACTTTTATTGACGGCAACGACCTGTTTTGCTTTGGCACGGCGGTAACGACAGTACCACTTCGTTTGAGACATTGCATGTCAAAGGATCTCAAGCGCCGAAGACCGTGATGGATGATGTCCTTATCCAAGCATGACATGCTCGATACGGACAAGCATATTTTTTTTTTGATGAAGCGTGGGATTATAGACTGTTCATATTTATTTTGCAAGAGGCATTTGGGCAAGCAAAAGCTCACAGGAACCGCGAAACAAACAAAAACACTCCTGTACACGCCGCATGCGCGCGCGTAAATCACTGCGGGCTGGCATGCGACGCGAAAACGCATCCACACTGAGTAGGTTTCGCCGCTTAGCCGCAAGGTGGCGACTCTGCTCGATCTCGAGGCCAATACAGGCTGATAATTTTTGTCGTCACCTTCGTCGTCAACCCCCGTCACCTTCTTTGTTGGGGGGGGCGAGGTCGCTCCGCGCGCGATACTCTATCGCGTTAAGTGATCATGTTTCACAATGCGTGCGTGCGGTTACGGGTTCAAGGGTTAGTCTGCCATCCTGCGCATGTTTGCAGGTTTTTATTTTATTGCGAAAGCAATAGTACGCTATGTTTCGAGCCTTCAGCATGGCATGGTCCTCTAGTTACGCTTTACACCACGTGACTACTGACGTCATACCAGCACGAGAGCTGGGCTACCAAGTCGGCTCTTCAGCGTAGCGTGGTCCGGTAGTTATGCCGGGCGTTTTTCGTTTCTCCCACTAGGTGCGCTGTAGTCTAACAGGTGGTGTGACGTCATAAGCGAGGCGAAGATGGGCTACCTAGTCGGCTCTTCAGCGTAGCGTGGCTCGTAGCCATGCCGGGCGTTTCGCGCTTCTCCCACTGGGTGCTCTGTGGTCTAACAAATGGTAGGGTGCCTCTATGCGTGCGCCCCTTTCCACCGCTCCGGAGGGTGGGGACATTCTTTGAAAGGGTCAGTGCCGCCTCTACGCCTCCATATTTGAGCCCCCGCAAGTGTGTCCCGCTTTTGCGGTGACTGTTGCGTGGCGTTCCTTGGCACGCGTTCAAGTTTGGGATTACAGATGGCAGGAACGCTAGACAAGATGAGACTTCTGGAGGAAAGGCGCAGTATCTCACACTTTCTCCGAGAAGTGTGTGTTTGGATGGTACGTCATCACTCCTGTCGCGTGGCGTTCCTTGGCGCGCATTCAAGATTGGGATTGCAGATAACAGGAACTGCTCCTGAAGCGCTATGTGAAGGGTGGGCCAAAATATGGCAGAGTTGTCTCTAGCCTTCGAGGGCGCGAGGGCGCGCATCGAAGCACTCTAACAGGTGGTGTCGTCTTCTATTGGAGACTCTTGCTTTCACAATCTCCTAGGCTTAACTACAGCTAAGCCACTGAGTTTTTATTTTTTTATTCTGTTAGCATGTCTACTATGACACGTCACGTTCAGGGGCTCGCGCCGTTGCCTCTCTGTGAGGTTCTTTTCTTTAACTGTTCTGGCCACCTTATTCTGTGGCTTATTCAGAGACAGCAATCTAAATAGACGACCAGACTGACCAAGCTAACAACGAATAATTTATGTACACATGGACGGGACTAGAGTAGAACGATCAAGTGGGTCAAAGACTTAACACTAAGTTATCTACAGTCACCAGTTAGTTCATTGGGTGGAGAAGCCGGTGCAGATGCTCCGGGTAGTCAGAGTTCTGTAGGGTCGGTGCAGTAGGGCCTCAGTAAGCCCAGCGGAAGGCTAGGCCACCTGTCGGGGCCCAGTAGAGGCAAGAGGCCTCGAGTGGCTTTTCCACGGCAGATGAGTTAGGCCTCCCCGACGTGCCTGGGCTCAGCACGGCGCCGAACGCTCGTGCCAGTGAAGAGCTGGCGCTGTGGCACTCCCGGGCCCGACCACCGTTCAGAGTTTCGTGGACGACAGGAGAACAGGACAGGATACGGCCGGCAGGCCCCAGGTCTGGATCCCCGGGTCAGGCCTGGTAGAAGACGCACCGCTCCGAGCTCCTTGAACAGCCGATCGGCTCCGCTGCTCGCCTGTTCTCCCCTGCTCGTGCCTCGCGCTCTTCGAGCCAACCTCCACGTTTTTCTCTACTTCTTTCTTCGTTTCTTTCTTCGTCTTTGATCAATTCTCACATATTCTTCACAAATATGCCCCCCCTTTGAGAAGTTTTTTTTTTCGGGGAAAAAAAAAAACTTGGGGCCATGACACTAATGCACTCTTTCGGAGGACGACGGCACACCACAACACTGCTGCACCCATCACTGCACACCCCACAGAGTGGCCACACCATTGCTATTGTCTGCTGAGAGTCTGAGTCACTCGCGCACACAAAATAAAAATAAAAAAACATTCGTACTAATACAAGTAACGTTAACACTCAACACTTGTCAGAAGAAATACACTCTTAGAAACATACTATGAACAGCACGACAACACCTCCAGAAGACAGCACAGAGATTAACATTGTCTCCCGTATCATTCTCGATTCAACAGTTGACTATCATGTATCGAGTCTCGGTTCCCCAGTCCACTCTGGGACCAAGGTTCTTCACTGAACATTGACAACGGAGTTTTCGACTCGACGTTATCAAGAACTACGAAGGATGAAGTTTGTAGGGCATTCACTGGCTGGCGCTCTTCGTAGCTTTTTGTGTTAATGGACCTGCGTCCTAATGGAGCGTTCCAATGTCAGCTTGCACCCCTGGCCAGTAAAAGTTATCAAGCACTCTTGCGGTAGTTTTTCTGACACCCTGGTGGCCGACAAGTGCACTCCCATGTGCCTGCACGAGGACCTGACGGCGCAAAACCTTTGGAACGACCGCTTATTCAATTGTTTTTCCTGGACAAAGTTGATAGGTCGGGTACAAAATGCCGTCACTTCGATGGAAGGTGTAGGCCGTCTGCCCTTTTCCGTAATAGGTTTTCTTAAGCTTGCGACGACAGACGTCTAAGCTGGCGTCCTCTTCTTGCTTCTTGCGAAAAACAGACCGGGATAAGTGGAGCACGGTTTGAGTGGCATCCAAACCAGTCCCTGAAACTTTCGCCGCCAGAACCTGGAAAGAAGCACTGGACCCATCATCACTGGCAGGTATGCTTCTCTGGCCCGTCAGGACTGCTGGAGCGTCGGCGAATGGGGCGCTTGCACCCAAAACGTTGCCGATAATTACGTCATATAATGGCGTCGGCAGGCACCTAGCAATAGCTTTGCCTGTGAAGTATGGCGACTTGATAATAACCTCCGCCTCGGGCGCTTCGATGCAAGAACCATCCGCTAAATGTAGAGATGCTCGTTCCCCGGTATATGCAGCCTCGGGCACCAAAGCCTGATGCACCACGATGCTATTAGAACCGGTGTCGCGCAGCACCGACACTGCTTGTCCGAACACTTCTCCATGCTCCACTCGCATTTTGTTAATAATCTGAGATGGACTAAGAGCCGAACCGTCCCTTCGAACCTCTAGGCATGTTCTTCCCAGCTGACGACCGAGGCGGGAATCTCGAGGGGACGTGCAGCAAGCAGACGTCTCCCGGTCATTTGACTTTCCGTAACGACACCACTGGGTTTTATGCCCAGATTTGCAACATAATGTGCAATATGGGGCTGCGTCCTGCGGTTTTGCAGAATTCTGCTCAGCTCTATCTTTAAAAACCCCGAGGTTATTCTGTTGCTGAGCCTCAAGAAAGTGATCGGTGGCCTCAGCAATCTCGTCCACCGTTTTACAATCACGTTCTCACAAGAAGAGAACTAAACGATCATGACAGCTGTTTAAAAACTGCTCAGCCACTATCATGTCCCGAACCACTTCAAACATGCGACCTTGTCCTCGCATCTCAACCCAGCGGTCAAAAAAACTTTACAGCCTTGTGGTGTACTGGGAAGCTGTCTCACCATCTTGCGGCTTGCTTCCACGAAACTTCTCTGTGTAGCCCTCAGCCGTGAACCGAACCCTCCGAAGTAAGGCAAGTTTCGCTACATCGTAATTGACTGAGTCCTCAGGAGAGAGTCGTCCAAAGACTCTGAGAGCTTCTCCGCCGAGGCACAGACTCAAAGCCGTGGCCCACTTCTCTTTCGGCCAGCCTTGGCCAATGGCGACATGTTCAAAACGCTTCAAATACACGTCCAAATCATCCCTTTCCTCATTAAACAGTGGAATCAATCCATGAGGACTAATGGGGAAAGACTGAGCTGGTACGGTACCGTGCTCAGCGCTTCCAGCACTAGGGGCGCTTTCTCCCAATTCCGCAAGTCGTACTCGTAGCTTCAAATTCTGATTTTCGTGCTCCAAGTGCTGCTTCGCTCTTTCATGTTCTGCAGCTTTCGCTTCGCGTTCTGCAGCTCTCTCTTCGCGTTCCGCAGCTTTGTCTTCCCTTGCCCTTTGTAATTCTTTCTCAACCCACTCGCGCAACTCGATTCCCTGCAAACCTATACGTTCCCCTACTGCGAGCAACTCTGGTGCACTCATTTTTCTCCAATCTCTAGCCGCGGGAAAATGCTGCTTGGCCGGTCTGGTCCTGCCGTGGACGCCAAAATTGTGAGGTTCTTTTCTTTAACTCTTCTGGCCACCTTATTCTGTGGCTTATTCAGAGACAGCAATCTAAATAGACGACCAGACTGACCAAGCTAACAACGAATAATTTATGTACACATATACGGGACGAGAGTAGAACGATCAAGTGGGTCAAAGACTTAACACTAAGTTATCTACAGTCACCAGTTAGTTCGTTGGGTGGAGAAGCCGGTGCAGACGTTCCGGGTAGTCAGAGTTCTGCAGGGTCGGTGCAGTAGGGCCTCAGTAAGCCCAGCAGAAGGCTAGGCCACCGGTCGGGGCCCAGTAGAGGCAAGAAGCCTCGAGTGGCCTTTCCACGGCAGATGAGTTAGGCCTCCCCGACGTGCCTTGGCTCAGCACGGCGCCGAACGCTCGTGCCAGTGAAGAGCTGGCACTGTGGCACTCCCGGGCCCGACCACCGTTCTGAGTTTCGTGGACGCCAGGAGAACAGGACAGGATACGGCCGGCAGGCCCCAGGTCTGGATCCCCGGGTCAGGCCTGGCAGAAGATGCACCGCTCCGAGCTCCTTGAACAGCCGATCGGCTCCGCAGCTCGCCTGTTCTCCCCTGCTCGTGCCTCGCGCTCTTCGAGCCAACCTCCACGTTTTTCTCTTCTTCTTTCTCCTTTCTTCGTTTCTTTCTTCGTCTTTGATCAATTCTCATATGTTCTTCACACTCTCGAATAGGTCGACACATGACTCTATCGCTGCTTTCACTCTCTCTTGCCGCGCCCTTGATTGCGGCTAGCAGCAGCAAAAGAGGTTGTTTTAGCCTCTTTCCATCACCCTCTGTCATCTTGATTTAACAATGTGCCATTTCTTTCCGTTGTGCGGGCAACCGAAAGTGCGCTCTCCGTGCCTGCAGTTACTTTCGAATGGCTGACCGCGCGGAACCTTCGACTGCGGACTGAAACCACGATGCTTTTGATTATAAATACGAGCTGGGCTCGAATTCGGACTCTCAAGAAGTATCGAGCAGTTTTATTTTTATATTATCTTCATTTATCTAATTTATAATCAGGCTGATAATGATGATTATGTTAATTAACAACACCTGCAGAACACTGAAATATGCTTATTTCGTTCACTTTTTCATTTGTATAGCAATCATAATCAAAAATAAATTGCTATGCTCCTTCCCTGATATTTTCGTTCCCTGAAACCAAGCCGACACTGGGGGTGCGTCATGGGCAGAAGCACCCGACAGCGAAAGGATTAAGCATAGAGGGTTGCAGACCAAGATCTTTTGCAATATCCACTCTCTTCCGTGCTGGCTGCCTGTTGACTGCGTTCAGTATGGCTAGCTTTTTCTCAAGGGTAAGCGCCTTCCGCTTGCGAGACCTCATCGAAGCACGACAAAGAGGTTACGACGTTACTTTGATGATGTTGTGTTCAACTCGGCCGTGGAAGAAAAAAAAAAAAACATGGGTTCGAGGCTATGGTGGCAGAACGAGTTGATGATATGGCCATCTAGTGCCAGCCTCTCCAACTCTCGTGCGGCTTCTTGACGCGAAGTTCCTAGCCTAGCCCGGCCAAGGCTTGTCAAAAGTCAAAATGGCGACTGGTGCACGGTGCTCGGGTGGATTCGGAGAGCCAGGTTGTGACGTATCTTGCGGGAACGTTTTCACTGCTACTACGTAACAGCGGGGTTCCTAATACATTCCATCCTTTGGGAACGATGCCGGGACCGGATGAAAGCGACGTAACAGCCAGGAAAACGCGGCAGTAAGGAAAGTAACAGCGGGGGTTCTACTCTATATGATTAAACATTGATACAGTAAAATCTTGTTAAGTTGATCTCTGTTAATTCGGAGCATTCAAAATAAGAGCGTAGTCCCAGTAACGCCCACTTAGGTCGCTAGCTTGGATGCTCATTAATTTGAACATGGGCGGGCCTCATTCTGTTTATTGGGACATGTGATTGCATCGAGATACGACGTGTGCAGTCAGCGGCCTCCCAAATAAGCCCCCTGAACTTGAGAAGCATTTAACACCGGTGCGCACTATGGCAGGCGCGACTACGATTGGAAGTTTTGAAATACAGCTTAGTCGCATAGTTTCTGTTTTATTTTTCTGAACTTAAAATAGGGGGGGGGGGTTGCCTTTGAGTAGAGGCAGTGCACTGCATTTGGCGCCTGGTTTGGCCAAGATTGTGCCGCGAGATCTGCATTAGCTGTGTTGTGCAGATGCTCATGCTGCCTAGCACTGAGTTCACAAGCTAAGTTCACAAGCCTTGCCTATGGTGCGGCAGGTGATGCACTCTGCCACCACAACACCTGCCATGTACTCTTTATCTGTCTTCCACTTTCATGTATGCACTTTGATGCGTGGTTGCTCAAACCTTCGAGCTCGTGATAGTTTTTTCTCGGGTTTGTGTGGCAAAATTGTTTGTTACACTGAAGCTAGAGTATGTGATGTCCTGTGGACACAAAATTGTGAAAGTCAAAATAGCAAAGCAGCTGCAAGAGATGCATGCAGCCGCAGGAGATGCCAGAAATCAACAGCTAGCTCAAATGCGAAAGCTACCCAGTATGGTTATAGGGAACTGGTTGTACCACTGCATGGGGTGATGGTGGCTTTCACTACAGCAGTTCCGATAGGTGAAAGAAGTCTCGAAAATTAAGTACTTGTAGGCAAAATAGAGGGAGGTGACAGACAATTTTTTAGCACCTTGTTCACCGTAGCAGGCGCAAATTATTTCTAGTAATGGCCATCATACATTCAAATAGGCAGCTCCTCGAAAATTAAGTACTTGTAGGCAAAATAGAGGGAGGTGACAAAGACAATTTTTTAGGCACCTTGTTCACCGTAGCAGGTGCAAATTATTTCTAGCAATGGCCATTATACATCCAAGTGGGCAGCTCAAACCAGCTGGAAGAAAGTCTAGAAAATTAAGTACTTGTAGGCAAAATAGAGGGAGGTGACAAAGACAATTTTTGAGGCACCTTGTTCACCGTAGCAGGCGCAAATTATTTCTAGCAATGGCCATCATACATCCAAGTAGGCGGCGTAAACCAGAAAACCTAGACAACCGGAAAACTGGTATGCCATCACCAGTGGGAAAAGGCGGATGTCCTGACAGGACCAAGCAAGTGAAAATCCGCACCCCTCGGAGGCACAGGTGAGAAAGTCCCAAGGTCGCGGAGGGAAAAAGTGCCACTGAAAGTTTCAGAGACTTTCTGATGTTTTGAGGGCAGACATGGCACGTCAGCGTCCATCCAGCATTGATGCAGCGTGTGACTGCAGTGCCATGAGAATGCGAACTGATGATGGTTCCGAGCTACACAAGAGAGTTTTCAAATTGACCTTATCTAATAACTTGGGGCTTACAGCAACTGAAGTGGCATTGTTGCCTCTCCCGTTGATATTTGCCAGGAGCGCGCTGCCTGAGCTGCAGGACAGGGTGAGGCTCGTTCGCACTGCGCGATGACGGTGAGCCGCCCACCACGGCACTAGGAAGACATTTGTTGACGCGTGCACTGCTCCAGCAGCAATGCAGCATGTAAGCACCAAGGGGTGAACTACGAAACTGGAACCTTCTATTTTCTTTTAGTTTGCCCTTGTGTTCTCCTCTGGTTCAGCACTGCGCCATATCGACAATCGATGCTAAAAGCATTTCATGCTTGAAAGGCTATACTGTGTGCGGAGACTTGAGCACACATCAGTGCAGCACTACTATTGACTCTCCCATCCAGGGCACACAGTGCCACCTTGGTGCTTTGCCAAGTTTGCCAAGCACGCCACTCCCGCTGGCACACTGCCACTATCTGGGCTGCGAGAGCATGAAACTGAGGAATGAGCTACGAAAAACTAGCCTTTTAAGATAAGGTGATCATGTGTGTTGATTACAAAAGTATGTGAAAAGGCATAGATTTTTGCTTGGAAGGCAAACAGGCATCAGCTAGAAAGCAATTTAGGTGGTGATGCAGTTAGCTTTGTAATAACATCACAGATGATCAGTTGTTTTTAGTAAGAAGAATTTTAAGTTGCGTGGGTTTTACGGGGCTTGGGCTCTGCTCTTAGAGCCAAACGCCACGCCGCTAGCTCGGGCCACGGCCGTGGCAGGGAAGAACAAAGACCGAGGCACAGCCAGTGGGCCAAGCCATTTATTGAATGCTGTTCCGGCGTCGGCTCTCTTCACCCAATGCTGTGGCTGTCTATCGAGATGAGCATGCCGTAGCTCCAAGAGTAGGAGGCCAGGAAGGAAAGGGTGAGAGCTCCCCTCAAGAAAGAGGAGGAGGGTGTTCACCGCATCGTGTGGGCAAGGCGAATGTCGAATTCCCACACCCTTCCTTCCTCAACGTAACCTTTACCTGGGCGCCATTTTCAACTTCGGAGCAGCTCGGCTATTCCCTCAGCAGGCCCATGCTGTAGGATAGGAGTCTGGACCGAGGGCTGGTAGGCTCTGCCTCTGGCGCTGCGGCCAAAGTGAGGACTCCCTATACAACGTCGGGGCCCGGCGCCGCGTGCAGGCCACCCATCCTCTTGCTGCTGAAATCCCTGCCACAGCTGTGACAGGTATGATGAGTGGGCGAAGTCCACTGGCCCGCCCCAGTCACTGGCCGCCGGTGCTCCCGCTGTGCATTGCTCTCCGGCCGTGCCGACACCTTGTAGTTTGTAAATCAGGGCAACAGGTTCCGTCCCTCCATGCACAACTCTGTATACAGGAACCACGCTGGCCTGCATATCTGCATGGGCCGGGTCCTTTAGCACGAGACCTTTCACACCATCCGGTTTGGCGGTCGGCATGTATGCACACCATTTATAAAAATCCTTCAGCAGTTTCGCTGGCTATGGGTGCTACAGAGCCGCAGTTTGCCTGATCTTACGTGCGTGGCATTTTCTCGTTGTTGCAGCGAGTTCATTGGCTTTGGATGTTACAGCGATGCCCGTAGAGACCTCTGTGGGGTTCGCTAGCCTCCATGCAGTTTTCGTTTCCACAGCCACTTTCTCTGGAAAATTCTTTTGGCATGGGTCCACCGATTCGGCCCTGCCTTGGGTCGTTCAGCTTGCAGCCACAAAAGCATCTCCGCATCCTCGAACGGTCCCACCCATCTTGGTGCAAGACCTGTCGTGATCTCGCAGTCATATGCTGAGTACATGCGCTTGGGGACCGTGTCTTCCCCCTCAGGGTCAGCGACTCTCTGCGCGCAGTCATAGCTAGCCATCTGACTTGTAGTGTTCTTACTGCGGCTGTAGTTCACCCTCTGATTGACATTTGCCATACTCTCGCGCAATAACTCTGCCTAGTAGTCGACTTCTGCCGGGTCCTCCAGTTCATACGCAGAGAGAAGGAACTGGTGTGCCAGTGCACATTCCAGTAGTTATGTGATCTTGCATATGCGCCCAGAAGTGGCTTTATATTCCAATCTTGGCGCTCACTTCTTTTGTGGAATAACTACTCTGCAGCACTCATCTGAGATGTTGTTGCTTAGCACGTATTGTAGCAAAGCTTAATCATAGACCAGCAGGAAGTCTCCAACTCATTGGTCGCAGTACCAGCTACACTAGAGTTAACTAATGCCAGCCACAGTACAAGTGGCTTCACAGTGCAGTTTGGCCTGATTTGTCGGGAGGTTCTGTCTCTTCAATAAGACTTGCGACCCTCTTATAACAAAATGAGCCTTCCTATTGACCCCTGCCAAGCTCTTTACTGCTGAGTGCTACCTCGAGGGGGCACCCCGCTCTTACGAGATGCACGTGCTCTGGAGTCTTCTGCAACAGGGTGCTTCCGGCTGCGAGCTTCTTTCTCAAATTTGGTGTACAACCACTCCAATTGACATCGCACCTGCGACCACATATTCACACTCCCTTTTCTAATGGCATCTGCCTCCCTAATTGCAATTCACTTTATCTGACACGAATGTATGAACAAACCTTCAGTGGGCGTGCTGTTAGAGTTTTGCCGATTTTAAAGCAATAACCTTGCACTGTTCAAAGTGCCGTTGTTCACTGAGAGGGGTGAATCCCAGCACGCTGTGAATCCATGCCTTGGTGGCTCCACCTCGTTGCTTTCGACATACGTGTCAGCCGTGGGTCCTTCTGAGCACACTACCCCATATTCTAGTACACTGTAACGCTTTCTTATTAACCCAGCCTGCAAATTCTCTACTGACTGCCCTGCCAAATCATTTGGACATCAGAGTCTGTGATGTTCCGGTGCACGCATGTGTCCCTATAGTGTGCCAGCCACGTCTCACATGTATGATTGACAGCGAAGCGCCTGTTTTATATGGGCTTGTGCACCATTCTTGTCACTACTGTCGACTTTAATACTTGAGTTCTGTTCGCCATTTTGCAAGCCTCTTCTCAAGACCTGATTCCTGGTTTAGATTTTCTGTCAGACGTTTCAGCCACCCACCATAGGCTGCTCACAGGGTATCCTCCATTTCGGGCTCCTGTTCTTCGACCACAAAGTTACGGATTTTTTTGCCTCAATGGTTCCCTGAAGAATATATATGAACTTGGTTGCCTTGCTCCCATTCGTGCATGTTACCGATGGTGACTACCTCATTGCACCCATTCTTGATATCCTGCTGATGTGCAATATTACACTGTCCTATGCCATCACTGGCTAATCCCCTGTCACTGCCTTCAAGTGCTTCCATCCAGAATTTGTGTGCTCGTGCTTTCTCCCATCGCTGCATTAGTCACCTCTGCAATCCCAGTGCTCAACAAATACTTTGATGGCCATATTGATGACTGATTTTGGCCCTACCCAGGCTACCAGCATCATGCACTTTATGCATCTCTTTTGGGCATTTTTTACTTGTTAACAGCACCCTGAGTCAAACTTTGGGTGTAACATGTTGCATAGACACTGGGGATGCCCCTTTTGTCTTCCAATACACCGTGTGTCATACTCTTATGTGCCACATTATACTATCCGAGGCTACAAAAGTTTTTGCTAAGTAACATTGTTGAGTCTTTGTTGAATATTCCGGGTGCTGCCTTCACGGTGTTTACGGCATGAGATTTGGCCCATCCCACTGACAACGGGGGATGGACGTACATGGACTGGAACAGCCCATTCTTCACCGCGGGGTACGGCTGTGTGCGCGTGTGTTGTGTGTTGTGGTCGGTGGGTGGCGCAAGAGAGGGACGCTTGTGCGCGTGCTCCCTTTAAGAAGAGACTCTCAGCGACAACAGAAGTGCAGTGTATAGTTTCATGGAGACGCCACTCTCCGAACAGTGTCCATAGTGAGTGCAGTTTGGATAATTAAAATTTCATGTTGTTGTTGTTTCAAAAGTTTCTCCCCAACGTCATGGAATAACGAACATATTTTTTGGTGCCGAAACCCGGGAGTAAGCGAAAAACAACGGCAACTTGAAATCAGCGTTCCAACTGTAACGGACGACAGCGATGGAGCGTCTCCAAACGAAGAGAGAAGTTACGCGAGCCGAACTGAACCGACTCAACGAGGAGCTTGAGCGACTAACGACGGCGGATGACTTCGGCCCCCAGCAACGAGACCTCCTCGCGGAAATATCAGATGAGTTGGACATTGTTTCGAGAGATTTGAAACAGTTAGATGCCCTGATTGAGCCGCATGTGCGTGACGAAGGCCTCGCGGAAGAATATAAAGGCGTTCGTCAGTGCCAAGCTCTCATGACACGAATGCGGACAAAGCTTCGGCGTTGCAGTGAAACGAATTCTAACGGTGCAACAAGCACACTGAATGCAGAAGAAACCGCGTCCAGATTACCTGCTGCCCGTTCGGGACAACTGAGGTTGCCTAAGCTGGAGCTTCAGAAATTCAGCGGCAGCAAGCTCGACTGGCAACCGTTGTGGCAACAATTCCGGCAAGCAGTTCACGAGAATAACGGCTTGACCAGCATAGAAAAGTTCTTGTACCTGCGGACAGCGTTGACAGGAAAGGCGGCGGCAGCTTTGACCGGCGTCCAAGCGACGGAGAAGAATTACGACTACGCTGTAAAGACACTTCAAGAGCGTTTCGGGCGTCAGGACGTGCTCGTGCAAGAACACCTTACGCAGCTGTTAAACCTTCCCCAGGTTAGAGCTCTCAGTGACGTGAACGCGCTGCGACGCCTCCACGATCATGTTCAGCGAAACATCGCAGGACTTGAAACTTTAGGTGTCAAATCGGACAGCTATGGTGCGATGCTGTGCGCGGCTTTGTTTCGGGTATTGCCGGCCGAATGGACTGTTGAGTACCATAAGGCCCACAGTGCAGACAAGGACGTGCTCGACAGTTCGAGTCTCCAAGCCATTCTGCAATCAGTTCGCCTGGAAGTGGAGAGCAGGGAAAAGGCGCACGGAGAAAGCACGAACGCTCCTCAGCGAACGCGACCTGAACGCGCCAGTGAACGGCGTCCCAACAGCGTCTACGGCAAAGGCTCAGCGGCCAGCCTCCAGGTGGGTGCCAAATTGAGCAAAGAAAGATGCCCTTTTTGCGCTTCAGAGAAGCATGAGGTGGCAGATTGCAATGCTCCGATATCAATTGATGAGAAGAAAAGAAAACTGCGAAAGGAAGGAAGGTGCTACCGATGCGCGAAGAAGGGGCACATGACGAAAGGATGTAAGAATTGGACACTACGTTGCGTGAAGTGTGGCCGACGACACATCACCTCGCTTTGTGATCCACCGGCACCGAACGCCGAGGGCGACACCGCTACTGGCTTGCACTCAGCAGCGTCTCTTAGCAACAGCAATAAAAACGCTGTGCTGCTGCAGACGGCGCAGGTGTGGGTCAACGGAACGAAAAGAAAACGCCTCGCTCGCTGTCTGTTTGACGGAGGCAGTCAACGATCGTTTATAACAGAGAAGCTCTCGCGAATACTGGATCTTGAGGTGATCGGTGAAGAGGAAGTGACCATTTACCCTTTCGGCGGCTCGACCAACGTTATGAAGAAAAAACGACGCCGAGTGAAACTCAGGCTACGAAGCCAGTACGACCGCAAGGAGCACTGCGTCGAAGCCCTCGAAATTGAAGAAATCTGCTCCGACCAGCTGCTGCTTCCAGAAAACGCTGTTGAGATGAGTCAGGTGGCTGATTTGAAATTAGCGGATGTTACCATCTCACCAACTCGCCTCTTCACACAAGGCATCGAAGTTCTAATAGGCTCTGATTATTATTGGACTATTGTACACGCAGAAGTAAGGAGAGTGCAAGGGCCCTTGGTTGCGCTTAAGACTGACTTCGGCTGGACTTTGCAAGGACCGATACCAATGTCAGCTTCAGGTGTGTCGTGTTCCACCGTTGCCGTTCTGCGCACCAGCGTCTGTGACAAGAACGCCAACCTGTCAGACGAACTTCGAGCGTTCTGGGAGCTGGAGAGCCTCGGTATCTCCTCAAGCAGCTGCCTACTTGAAAGCGAGGAGCAGCAGGTGAGAGAAGACTTCACTCGTTCTCTGACTTTGACCGATGGGCGATACGGGGCAAGCCTCCCGCGGAAGGCACTTGACCAAGGGCTAGCCGACAACGAAGTTGTAGCAAGAGAACGCCTGGCCTGGTTGATGCGGCGTCTGAGAACCAACAAGTGCGGGCTAGTGGTCTATGATGCAGCCATCCGTGATTACCTAGATAAAGGCTTTGCTAAAAGGGTTCCAGCCGATGAAATCGACCGCACCTCTTCTCGAGTGTATTATATGCCTCATCGTGCTGTTTTCCATTCAGAGAGCTCTACCACCAACGTTCGCATAGTGTTCGATGCATCTTCGAGAGCACAAGGCTGCTTGTCACTCAACGATGCCCTCAGCACCGGCCCGAACCTAAACCCCGACCTGCTGCGGCTTATTCTGAATTTTAGATGCCACAAAATTGCATTGACCGCCGACATTGAGAAGGCCTTTCTTCAGATTGGCATCAAAAGTGAGGACCGCGACGCACTACGATTCCTCTGGTATTCATCTGCGTCATCTGAGGGCTCATCAGAGGGTGATATAGAGGTCTGGCGCATGACAAGAGTGCCTTTTGGTGCCACAAGTAGTCCCTTTATGTTGGCTGCCACCATACGACATCATCTGGCTAACGTCTCTGAGGACCTCTCTCACTCCGCACAAATCTTAGGTAGCTGCCTGTACGTCGACGATTTGATAACTGGAGTCAGCAACGCGGAAGAGGCGACGAAACTTTATGAGGAGGCACAGCAAATAATGAGCTCAGCAGGAATGAAACTGCGAAAGTGGAGTTCCAACAACGAACTCCTAAAACAACGGTTCGATGCTAACGGCGTTCGAAATGCCTGCGCTGACACTGCGACGACGACTTCAGCCATAGCAATAGTATTGGGGCTCGAGTGGGACAGAGGAAACGACGAGCTGAAGTATTCCCTGAAAACGGCGCTGGAGCTTCTTACTGTCAACAGCAACACTAAACGCTTCGTGCTCCAGGCCACAGCGAGAATCTTTGATCACCTCTGTCTGCTGAGCCCAGTAACAATCACAGCACAAGCACCTCTTCCGGTGATAGAAATTAAGCGCTTCAGCAATCTGAATCGCCTACAGCGAGTCACAGCTTGGATGCGACGCTTTGTTCGCAACTGTGATAGGAAAAAGGATCGACATGAGGGCCTGCTCTGCGCATTCGAAATCCAACAGGCGCAGAAATGGTCGCATCACGGAGGCGTTTCCTGGGCGAGAGGGAAGAACGCGTTCCTGCATGATCCGTTTGCCGGGTGGCACTACAGTAAGACGCCCAATTCAACTTTGTACCCGTTGGAAACCAGAAATTAATGAGCTAGCGCTCATTCGGCGGGGAGGATGTTGAATATTCCGGGTGCTGCCTTCACGGTGTTTACGGCATGAGATTTGGCCCATCCCACTGACAACGGGGGATGGACGTACATGGACTGGAACAGCCCATTCTTCACCGCGGGGTACGGCTGTGTGCGCGTGTGTTGTGTGTTGTGGTCGGTGGGTGGCGCAAGAGAGGGACGCTTGTGCGCGTGCTCCCTTTAAGAAGAGACTCTCAGCGACAACAGAAGTGCAGTGTATAGTTTCATGGAGACGCCGCTCTCCGAACAGTGTCCATAGTGAGTGCAGTTTGGATAATTAAAATTTCATGTTGTTGTTGTTTCAAAAGTTTCTCCCCAACGTCATGGAATAACGAACAGTCTTCACATCCTCCTTGGAAATTTCCAGTCATATTCCTAAAGAAAAAAAAAAAATGGCTCTTTCTGCTTTGATTACTGATACTCCTGTAAGATAGTAATCCAAAAATATTTCTACCCAGTGCAAGGAATCAGTGATGCCTTTGATTGTCACTGTGGTGACAAATCATTCTCCTCCCTAAACCTTCTCTCTTGTTATCAGTAAATTGCAGTGGATGAACAGTACTGTGGGAAGGGGGCATCTGTTAAATCTAATGGGCTGTATTAATTTAAAATTATGTCTTTCGTCTATACTATGCGCCAGCCAACATTATCTCGTGGCGGTTGCCCCTTTTGCAGGGATTTAAGTGGTCCACATGCCTGTGTTATCTTGATGACGTCATTGTCTTTATTTCACCTCAATGACATCTCCTAGATTCTTTTTCTCATCTGTCATGTTCATCAATGCATTGTTTCATGCATCACACCACGTCACCATCTCAGGCCTGTCGCCATTGTCTGAGGTGTTCATCCTAATCTGGATAAAGTCTGGGCTATAAACATAGTTTGCATGCCATGCTCCTGCTATGAGTCTGGAGCTTTCCGAGGCTATGCTCATACTTTCACCACTTCATTGAGGGAATCTTGCCCACCCCCTCTCTGGCCTGCTCAAACAAGACATCTCTTTCTCTGGCCCCAACCAAGAAAGGGCCTTTGACATATTAGTACCGACATGCCCGTCTTGGCCAACTTCGATGCCCACCACTGACACCAGTGGTCTCGGAATAGCCTCTGTCCTGTTTCAGTTTAGACATGGTCACTGCATATTCCAGCTGCCTCCTCTCTGCATCGGAGCAAAGTTATCTGTGAACGTTATTGCTTGGTGTGGGCCATTGGGAAATTTTGCACCTGTTTGTACATCCAGCCTTCTGCAGTTGTCACCTACCTTTGCCTGCTGTGTTTGCTGTATTCTCTGAAAGACACTAGGTGCTGCGAACGTCATTGGGCGTTGCACCGCCAGCAGTATGTTTACATGATAGTATATAAGCCTGGTTGGTTACACAAGAGGCAAACTCCCTCTCTTGTTACCTCATTGGCCTGTTGGAGAATCCTGGCATTGATGCTGGCTTGTTCTCCCTGTCTGCTTTCGCTGTTAGTGGCAGAGAACTGCTAAGAGATAATGAACTCTGCTTCATTATTGACAGCCTCCACCCTGTCGTAACCTTTGATGCACTGGTGGGTGCTCCATGATGCCACTTTATATCGCGGAAATCTTAATCCGGCTGGACCTGACCTTCTGCTTGCTTGCCCAAGTGCCTTTGTATTGCTGTCCTCTAAGAGCTTCGTGATTTTCCCACCACTGGTCATCTGGGTGCCTTGTGTCTTTTGGCTCCACCTCTGTCACTCCATATGCCGCCATGTTAGTGCCAGTGCCAGAAAGCCACTCTCACGTCTGGCCTGCTCTAATCTATTGACATGCCATGCGAACCATTCTACTGTATTGGCCTGCTGAATTCATTTCCAGAGGCCTTCTCCTGAAACAGGTGGATCACGTGCAGTTGCTACATACTATGTTGCCTGCTATGTCCTCTCATGGGAACTCCCACCTGTACCACTACTGATGTCGCTGACGGTCTTAAACGATCTCATCATGCGTCATAATGCTCCTTGCCGATTTCTTCCTTGTTTATGGCAGTCACTGCTTTCTGTCAAAAGCTTCCGACAACATTCTTTGTTCCTGCTGCATTAAACATAAGCGGACTGCTGCTCATCGCCGCCAAACTGTCTCACTGAACCATTGTGAATGGGATATCGCTTTCCTGTGTGTTACATCCTTTTACAACTCCTTTTGCCATGACACCGCTAGTTGCTCTCCATTTTACTTTTTGTACTACTGGAAGCTCCTGCTGCTTTGTCTTGTGAATATGCCTACGACGGGGTTTTGTGCCCACCATATCCACCAACTAGCATGCTTTCAGCTACTACAGTAGAACCCCACTATAGTAGACTCGGGTGTTATAGTAAAAGCTCGGATATAATAAAGTGAAACTGAAGTCCCAGTTCAACTTCCATAGATGACTGTACATTTTCCCCCCTTTGTAGTAAAGACATTTTTGCTAAAAATTTGTTTAGTAAAGTGCATCTGGCCGCAGCGATGACTTCCCACGAAATTATGTTGATGTACGCGCATTATCTAGAAACACAAGGAATTTTTTTTTCTGACAAAAAAAAAAAAAAAAAAAGAGAGAGACAGCGAGCATTTTATTTATTAATGCCTTTACCACCAGGCATAGCAGCACTCATGAGAAGCCAACTTTACGTAAACTTTGGAGCCATGAGAAATAGCATGCAGCGTAAGAAAAAAAAGTTGTCTACAAATATGAAAAGAAGGCGGCACGGTTTATTCAGAAAGTAAAAGAGAGTAAAAGTGCAGTGAGAAATAGGGAAGGGAAGAAACAGCCGAACATATGTAGCACGGTGCAGCGTGAAGCAGTGGTAGCAACAAGAACTGGAGGCGCAGCATGTGCCATTTTGCAGCGCTTGCCTGCCAAGTGCATTTCTCATTTATTTCCTCTTAAATGACAGAAACAGCCAAAGATGACGCCGTGCTCATGCAAGGCTTTGGTTTTCACGTGAAATCAAACTTGGTGGTATTCGTAGCCACGTTGCCTTCATGGTTAAGAGGTACTTCCACAAGATGTAAACAAAAAACCTTAAAACTGAAAAAAGAAAACGACACGAAGAGAGGTGAGAAATAGTTGGAAGGTGTTTTAGAGTGTTCTTTTCATTAAGCAACAAGACGTGTTTAGTAAGTAGCCATTTAATTACCAGACAGCATCATGTCATAACCAACAACTGATATAGTAAAGTCCCTGATACAGTAAAGATTTTCGCCATTCCCAGTGACTTTACTATAAAGGGGTTCTACTTACCATCTCGCCATGTCGCCCTTTTTGAAGAACTTATGCTGGCCCATTCAGTCACTGACATCACCTATGAGATCACACACCTGCCTCTTCAGAGACCACCTCTTGTCCAGCCCAACATGATATAGTTCATATCTTGCACCTCAAGCCCTACAATTTGCAGTGCCCTGACGTAGTGTGTGTTACACGTGTCACACAGCGTCTAGTAGCTCATTGCCCAAGGGTTCTGGGAGGTTTGATTCTCTTCTCATCTCAAAGAAGAAGCCCAAGTTGACAGCCCCTACCATGTCATGTAGCTTGACCAGTCATTATCCGGTCATGTCCATGATTTTTCGCTCAGCATCCACAACACCACATTTTCTGTTAAGCAGGGTTTTATTTTATATATATATAGTGTCACATTAGGCGGTGCAACGCATAAGGAAAGAAGAACGCATACGCATAAGGAAAGAAGAAGAAGACTCTCGTGAGTTTTGGAGAGAAGACTACGTTCAACAGCGTCGGCTGGTGCCTACAGAGAACGTCCGTTGGAAAGCCTTGTCTTCGGTGTCCGCCCTCTGCTACAAGCTGAACTACCCCGTAGCACCTTGGTGGAGGTGCTGGGTAGTTCAGCTTGTAGCAGAGGGCGGACACCGATATATATATATTATGCGGATATATATATATCCGCATATCATATCATATATATATATCCGCATATATATATCAGCAATATATATATATTATGCGGATAATTAGAAAGGGAAATGAGGATATCGTTATTACAGAGTTTAAAGGAGCTGAGTCTAAGGCAAACGTTGGGGATTTTTTTGTTTGTTTGTTTGTTTGGTTGTTGGTATTTCACAAGAATTAGTCAATGTGATTATTGGGATAAAGAATATTAAATGGAAAGCGGAAGGAAAAACAATAATGGTGGGAGTCGAACCCACGACCTCCGAATATTGCGTCCAGTGTTCTTCCAACTGAGCTACGTCGACGGCTGTCCAACCTTCCGCTTGCTTGGGTATTTATGTTGACTAACCGAAACCTGTGGGCGTTCACCAGCACCACCTTTATATGCATGTGCGTGTGTGTGTGTGTGTGTGTTTTTTGTTTTGTTTTATGTTAAAAATTCTGGGCTGACATTGCAGCACCCTGCCAGTTGCAATTCAGACAAACGTCATATGAAGGTAAGCGAACATATACGAGTGTTTCCAAGAAACAAAATTGTAGCAGTAATAGATCATCAGTCTTGGAATAGCATACCACTAAATCTTCAGGCGTGCTCTGGTTTTACGTGTCAGGCCTATTCATATTTGCCGGCTGCATGCTACAAAATGACTGCCGATAGGTATGCTTGTGGGGAGATATGAAGTCCACTTATGCTTTCAGCAACTGAAAATGGTGCATAAAACGCATCTTAGCATCTCCAGTTATATTTTTTTTAATAGATTCTTTGGCGCTGAGCTTCATGAAACTTACTATATCCATGGCTTGATAGACCTATCTCAAACTTTACACATTAATTGGCTGCGCATGTATGCTCCTGGTCGTTATTTGGCAATGAAAGCTACTGTGCTATAACACCAGTATTCCTCTTGTTTAAGTGGTAATACTCATTTCTTAAAGGGGTTGAGAAATGTTTCTCTGTGCAGTTTGCTTTGGAGCTGTGCGTATGACACACATCAATTTCCACATGTTGTTTGTCAGAACTGAATAAATGATGTGTAACTGAATTTGATTTTAGGTTGCGAAATGAATGTTCTCACATCACAAAGCAGTATGAGATCGCATTATGCCTACAAAATGATGTTTTATTTGACATAAGCTTTTACACTAAGCTGCTTCAGAATGACAGCGACTGGAAAAAGCGCTATCATATTTTATTTTTGTCTCGCCTGGTTTTATGCTCACTTGTGGTGACAGAACCATTCTTAGGCAACCTGAAATTGAAAACGAAGCTGTGCGGTAGAATAAATGCAGTTATAAATTATTTGCTGAGCATAGGCAAATTTCTCACTGTGATTTATGTTTACTAATGTATTACATGCATTTCCAAAGCAGAAGTACACCAAGAAAAGTTTGATGTGTCTACCCCTTTAAAGCATACCTTTTAGTTTTAGGCAACTGAGGTGAGAACAATTTCCTTAACTACAGCAATTTTTCTTGACACATCTTGTTATAAGAAGATTCTGTAGATAGTGCCAGCTACATCAGCAATGGAGTGAATCAGTTATGCTGAGATGTTGTCCTAGAATTAAGCTATCTGATAGAGTAACATAGTTGCGGGCACTTTGCCTTTGTTGAGCTCCCCTATTACCTAGAAGAATTGTTTCAGAGTATATGCAGACTCTCATCATTTATATCAGCAAAAGTTTAACATAGCTTCAATACCATATGTCGACATGATCTCAGTGAGTGTAAGTTGTTCCATAGTGCAGAATGAACCCAGCAAACAACATGGAAGCGGCGAACAATAAAAAAAAGACGCAAGGCATCCATCCTACTTTGAATGCCACATGTCCTCAGCCTTTGGAGTGTGCAAGAATGGCACTTTGCCCCTTGTTAGTATGCTTTGCTTTGCTTTTATTTTTTATTTTTTGCAACACCCTATTGAGATGGTGCACCTTTCTTTTGCCGCTCTTGCATTCTGTTTCTTTCTAAGCCTGTCCCTGCTCCTTATTCTTGACCGTTCATTTTTATAATTTACACGTTTTACTCTGTTGCCTGTGCATTTTGGCTGCAGGCTTGTGATACGCTGGGTTTGGTTCTTTGGCGTGTCCATGCATTATGTCTCCAAAGGATGCTGCCTCTCTCTCATGTGCCATTTTTACCAGTGCACCACCCACCTCTTGTCTGCCTTTCTCTCATGGCCTGAGTCGCTTTGGGATGCCTTGATTGCAAGTGGCACTTTTACTGTGCACATTTTCAAATCTGGCTATACGCAAGGGCAAAGCACGTGTGTGCAGAAGCTCCGGCACCAGTGTGCCTCCGTAGCCAGTGGCCTCCTCGGTGCTCTCTCCCATAAGTCTGTCTATGGCGGACACATGTTATGCCCCTATATAGTGGCTGAATGGTTACGGTATATAAAGCTAAGAAACTGGGACCTGGAGGCAATATTGACTCACAGGATGGATGCCTTTTTCATTTAGTGTCATCAATTGAAGCAGAGTTTTAAGAGACTCTGTGGAGAAATAGGATTTGGCTTGTATATCAATAAGGGTCCGCAGTCTAATCGCAAAAAGGCCACTTTTAATAAGCTAGAAAATAACAAGATAAAATTCTTGTACTGACGCAAAGAGAGGCATTTAAATTAATGCAGGAAATGTTTGTGCTCACACTATTTTCTCGTATCCCAGGGGCTAGCTACGTCAAAATGGTAATCCTTTTCTGTAAAATTGTCCGCAGTTTGGAAGAAAAAGTTTTCTTTCTCACACGTGTCTTTTGCCACCAGGAAAGTGTCACCATGGCCACCAATTGTATAAATTTGCCCTCAGTGTCCCTGTAAAGTGGGAGGCCACAAAAATGTTTAGTTTTTTTTACGTTTTAAATATCTGCAAACATTGAGGTACACGTTGCAAAAAAAAGTAATGGTCGCAAAAAAAAGTAATGGTCCTATCATATTAGTTTGGGAGGTACAGCCAGTTTTTGAATCCTTATCCTGGTATTCTGAAATAAACTTAATTGCACTGGTTTCTGAAGCTACTAATATTTCTTATATATGATTATTATTCACTATATCTTTTAGTTTTTGATATCCGCAACATTAACTGGTATTCTTAAGTTTAGTTGTGAATTTATTATTTTTTGCAATCTCTTAAAGCGGCCACAAGGGGGATGACTGCTTGAAGAATGTTTGTTGTTTACTTTTGTCTTTGTGGACACTGTTTAAGTGGCAAAGCAGTGCTTTGCAACTTTAACAGGCATTCAAAGCAATCGGACAGTATTTTGTCTTGTATGGCCAAGTTCCGAGCTCAGAAAAGGTGGAAACGCAGGTTACTGGGAATCAACACACTATGCAGCGTACAAAGAAGCTTGAGAACATCACAAAAACATATGAAGCCCTGCGACCTGATTCTACACTCCAAGGGAACAGGTTCATTGCTGGCATACCCTGAATGCATAAATACAGCACTGACACTGGGAGAAAGTGCTCACCAAGGGGTGTGCTCAACCTGTGCAGTGGTGTGTGTGGAGTGTGGCTTCGAGCATTCATTTTACACATCGAAATTGGTGGTGTGTGCGAATGCGAACAATGTTCGACTGGTGTATGCAATTTGCCAGTTAGGGGAAAGCCATGCGGGTGAGTCAACATTCTGCAAGGAGATGGAACATGCATCCCCTTTTGCAACATTCCACCTACGACAGGATATCATCTCGGCTTTCAGCAGTGGCTGAAACAGTAGCGTTGGAGTCTATGGTTTATGCTGCTACAGAAGTTCGTCATGTAGTGGGGAGCGATGATTGCGGTGTTTCAGGCAATGGAACATGGTAGAAGTGTGGGCATTCTTCTTTGAACGGAGATGTGTCAGTGATTTCTTTTGACACAGGTATAATTATTGATATCGAGGCTCTTTTGAGCGCGTTCAAGACTTGCAAAACAAAAAGTAAGTTAAGCCCAAAAAGTGCTTCATTCCAGGAGTGGAAGGCAAGCTGCACTTCCTGCCATGGAGACCATAAGGCTAGTGCAGGCTGTATGGAGACGGTTGGTTTGTACAGGATATTTGAGAGGTCACAAGAAACAAGAGGCTTGAAGTACCTGGACTACTATCATGATGGCGATGCCAAGAGCTATGCCACTGTAAAGGATATGTGCGGAGATAACAGTGTCAAGAAGCTTGAATGCATTGGGCACGTCCTGAAGCGTGTTAGCTGCCGTCTGAGAAGACTCTAGAAAGCAGTGTGTGGACTTGGTGGTAAGGGAAAGTTAACCGATGCCCTTATTGACTGCCTGCAACACTACTCTGGGATTGCCATAAGAGCTAATGTGGTAAACTTTTCTGCAATGAAACAAGCCACTCTGGCCAGCCTCATTCACTCGAGCAGCCAAGGCACGGCCTGTGCCCGGCTTGACCGAACGGCTGGTGCGGGTACAAACGAGTTGAAGCACTTGGCCAAGGGAAATATGTGTACAAAGGAAGTCTCCCAAATGATGTGCTGAACAAAGTGAAGGCTATATGCTCCATATGCTCGCAATGACATCAAGGCAAAGCTTGAGATCCTGGATAAAAATGCAGTCCTTTTTTTGTGCAGGAAAATCCTGTAAAAGTGACCAATTTGCTTGTGATTTTATTTTCTATGTAGCAATTGCACTACTTGCTTAGTCTTGTCATTAGCAATCCTTCAAACTTCTGGAAAACCAAAACACTGTTTTCTATTCGTGCAACCTGTTACTTAAAAAAACAAATGTGTATGAATCCGGCTTGCTTTTTTCTTTCCTCTTGCCTTTTAATTGTGTGAACAGCACTTAAGACGAATGCACTGCCTATGATTTCAAGATTACCCATTATAAGTATGTTATGCACAACAAGATCCACTCGCATTTTAAACTCATTGATAACTGGTTGTATGCATGGTCAGTCTTGCTAGTGGTATTGCCCATGCATCTTGTTCCCTAGAATGGAATTTCTTGAGGTAATATCGGCCAACAGAATATGTTGCGAGGGGCAAAGCAAGGAAATGTTTCTTTGCCCAAGAAATGTAACTAAAGCAAAGCAGGCGAGGCTTTTGTCAGTTTAGGAAGCAAGAGCCCTACCTGCAGCCTTGGTGATTATGATTGGTTCTCAGACTGAAGCAGATCACTGTTTTTGTAAACAGCGACAGTGTGAACATTTCGTCTTAGGCAGAATGCCTAGGCAGCCACTGCAAACCATGTACTGGATGCAGACAGTCTAGTTAAAAGTTATTTTCACTCAAAACTAAGGCGTGTGTGACGAGTGTTGCTAATTTTCACTGATGCACTGAATGCTGGACTAGTTTAACTCCAATAGACTGCTGCTCGCTCCTTGCATCAAACTGAGTAGATAGGAGCAGCCAGTGCAAGCACAGGGACATTATGACTTCGGGGTGGCTTCTTTTGTCTGCTTAGAAGAGCGAGTTAGCATGCTAGTTAATGATGCATGGTAATGGATTTATTATAATCTTCCCCAACTGTGTGGGAGCCTAATTCCGTGCCCCTTAATATCATTGCTACCTTTGTTTAACTGTTTTATGCATTCATGGTTCTAATATGTCCAATACCTCATTTCTGCCAGTTGACGTAGCTAAGTGGAGTGCCCTTCCAGTCTGTGTTGTGAATGAAGCTAATTCCCTGAAATTTTTTCACCTAACAATTCCTGTGGAAGGCCCTTTTTCTTTACCTACTTATTCGATTGTTTATTTCTATTCTTTTGTTTTCAGCTGTGTCTACTTGTATCTGCAATTTATGCTCACAAGCTTATTTCTGGTGACTTGGGATTACTGTCTGTCTTCCTCCCACCTTATATAAGTAATGCCCTCTCAGGGTTAAGAATAAATGAATGATAATGATGATTGGTACAACACCCTTAAATAAAGGAATGTCAAAAATGAATCATTTTTGCAGATGGTTGGCCAATATAGAGTCACTGGTAGAACCTGCAATATAAGCAAATAGGTGACGCTCATGAAACAAGCCAGTTTCATGAGTGTCTTGTTTGCTTTTGCACTTGCTTCTCGGCTACGGGCTAGTCTGGCACAGCTGCGGTCTCTGCCTGTAGCAAGATGGCATATCTAAATCAAGGAGTAGTGCATTAAGCACAACGCTAGAGTGTATTGCAGTTTTACACGAGGGGTGATCGGCTGCGGCAATGGGATAGAGCTCTCGTACCTGGGCATGACATCAAGGACGAAGATGTTTGCTGCACAGCGCGAGATGAAGCAATATATGGCGCAGGGGTGTGTTGCGTCTATGGAATGCCTCAGGTACCATAAGTGACGAAAAACTCACAAATGAAGAATGCAGTCGAGCTAACAAAACAATTTCGTGCTGCTGCTCGATGCGGCTAACCTGATGTCTGCTAGCTTTGCTGCTGAAGGCATCACAGAAATTGAGCATAGCTCTATTCCATTATGAGATGTGGACGAGAGTAGTACCTTTATTACAATTGCCCTCCAGTGCGGTATCAATGCTAAACCAGCTAGGAGCAATGACCAGGGCCAGCCAGCATACCCTCAAGCATAACAGGCAATCTTATAGCATTAAAGACCCTCTTCTACAGAAAATCTGGTGTCAGTGTTACTAGCAAAAAAAATTGCGGGCATGGTTTTGGCAGGTGTTAGTTGACAGGTGACAAGGCCAGGTGCTCATTGGTAGTCGGGTTGTGGGACATCACGAGACACATGGCATGGCCGAGTTGGCAGCAACTGGTAGTTCAAAGCATTTCAAAGCAACTGGTAGTTGCTTTGAAATGGGAATTGAGCCTTCCAGGTCAAACATACAGTAGAATCCCGCTATAGTAAACTCTGACATAGTAAAATGAAACTGAAGTGCCAGTGCTTCCATGGACGACTGTACATGTTTCCAAAGACATTTTTGGTAAAAATCGGTTATAGTAAAGTGCATCCAGATGGCTGCAGCGACGACTTCCCAGTTAGGGGAAGTCTCGATAGAACGCCAAGGAGGACCCAATGATAGGACGGGTTTAATAGTCAACCAGGATGAGTCTTGCATTCAAACTTCCTTCTCTTCAAGGCTCGCGCTTGTGGGGGGGCCAGTCATCATATTTGGTGTCGTCGTCTATGCGGTATTTGTCCCCCTCCTCAGGAAGCATCGTCCCGATGAGCATAAAAGGAAGTAGGAGGTCAAGGTCAGTCCGAGTTGTACGGCTTCATACGTACAACGTGGATGACGTCGGCGTGTTGCTGGTGTCGCTTTGAGATCGACACCCCGTCTGGCACCACCTCATAAGTGACATCGGTTAAACGTCGCTGAACAACATAGGGCCCCAAGTATCGCCGCAATAGTTTTTCGGAGAGTCCACGGCGGCGAATAGGCGTCCAGACCCACACTTTGTCGCCAGGTTCGTAAATGACATGTCGGTGTCTATGATTGTAGCGTCGTGCATCATGCTCTTGCTGATTTTTGATCCGCACACACACTAGTTAGCGAGCTTCCTCTGCACGCTGAGCGAATTCCTCGGCGTCTTGATCGAGATCATAAGTGTTGGTATTCGGGAGCAACATTGCATCCAGCATAGCTGTTACTGGTCGCCCGTGAAGGAGGCTGAATGGTGTCATACGAGTGGTGTATTGGCGTACCGTATTGTAGGCGAACATGACTTTGGGAAGAATTTCGTCCCAATTCTTGTGGTTCACGTCGACGTACATGCAAAGCATGTCTGCGATGGTTTTATTGAGGTGTTCCGTCAACCCAATGGTTTGGGGGTGATAGGCTGTAGTTTTATGGTGACTTGTACCACTGAGGCAGAGAACGGTGTCCAAAAGTTTGGCCGTAAATGCAGTTCCTCAGTCAGTTATAATGAGTGCCAGAGCGCCATGCCTCAGGACAATGTTCTCAACGAAGAAACGGGCTGCTTCGGCGGCGGTGCCCCTTGCCAGAACCGTGGTCTTCGCGTAGCGGTTTAGATAATCGATGGCGACAATTATCCATTTATTCCCGGCTGTGGACGTCTGAAATGGTCCCAGGAGGTCCATGCCAATTTGCTTAAAAGGTGTCGTTTGCACTTGAAGAGTGTGGAGTAGGCCAGCTGGTTTTACAGAGGGTGATTTACGGCACTGGCAGTCTATACACGTACGAACATAGTGTTTCACTGTCGCTGGCAGTTTTGGCTAGTAGTATCCGTGCTGGACTCTAGCCAACGTGCGGGTGTAGCCTAGGTGACCGGTGGTTGGCTCGTCGTGACACGCTTGCAAAACTTCACTGCGGAGAGCAGATGGGACGACGAGTAGATGACTGTTTCCTCCAGGGCGGAAGTTCTTCTTGTAAAGTACGTTGTTGCGAATAAAAAATTAAGAGATTACTCGGGGTGAAAATCTTAGGCACAACTGTAGTTCGCTTTTCCAAGAAGTAAATAAGAGGGAGCAATTCCTGGTCTTCTCGCTGCTGTTGGGAAAGCGTTGCGTCATCTTTGACACCTAAAAACCCAGTGTCTTCATCGGTCATAGTGGAATGTTCGACCGGCGCTCGCGAAAGGCAGTCAGCATCCGTGTGCTTCTTTCCAGATTTGTAAATAACTGCCATGTTGAATTCTTGTAATCGAAGGCACGATTACACGCACGAGTCTCTCTGAAGGGTTCTTTAGATTCATCAGCCAACAGAGAGTGTGATGGTCGCTAACGACTTGAAAGGGGCGAGCGTACAAATAAGGGCGGAACTTCATAACCGCCCATACCACTGCAAGGCATTCTTTTTAGGTTGCCCAGTTGTTCGCTTCTGCTTTAGATAGGGTCCTGCTGGCGTAAGCAATTACTTTTTCCACACCATCCTGGCGCTGCACCAGCACAGCACCTAAGCCCACGTTGCTGGCATTCGTGTGAGGCAGTGTAGGGGCGTCGTCATCAAAGTGCGCCAGGACAGGTGGCGTCTGTAAACACCTCCGCAGCTCATTAAAAGCTTGTTGCTGTTCTTCACCCCAGCGAAAGACAGCGTTGTCACGCGTCAGTGAAGTTAATGGCTAGGCAATTCGTGAGAAGCCAGCAATAAACCGGCGGTAATAGGCGCAAAGACCCAGGAAGCGTCACAATTTCTTTTTGTTCGTAGGTGTTGGGAATTTGGCGACTGCGGAGAGCTTTTCAGGATCAGGCCGGACACCTTCTTGGTTAACGACGTGACCTAAGAGCTGCAGCACTCCGCCGGGGTGGCGCAGTGGTTACGGCGCTCAACTACTGTTTCCAAGGACGCGGGATCGAATCCCGGCCTCGACGGCCTCTTTTCGATGGAGGCAGAAAGCAAGCCGCCCGTGTGCTGTGCGATGTCAGTGCACGTTTAAGAACCCCAGGTGGTTGAAATTTCCGGAGTCCTCCGCTGCGGCGTCTCTCATAGCCTGAGTTGCTTTGAGACGTTGTGGGGATTCTCACGGGGCTCCGGCTCCGCTCTGAGAACCGAGGCCACACCGCTAGCTCTGACCACAGCGGTGGCCGTGAAGAACATCACACCGAGGCAAACATAGCCAGCGGGCCAAGCTGTTTACTGGGAACGCCCATGTTCTTCCTCGGTGTCATTGCAGCATCCGCGCGCTACGGCGTCGCGGCGTCGTCTCTCTGGGTGCTGTCAGCTGAGATGAGAGGGGAAGGAGGAGCCGTTCTCTCACCCCCGCCCTCCCCGCCACAGCAACGGAGGAAGGAGGCCAGAGGGGGAAAGATGAGGGCTCCCCGAGAGAAAGGGTGTTTGCCGCGTCGTGCGGGCAAGGGAAATGTTGAATTCCCACACCCTTCCTCCCTTAATCATGACCTCCACCTGGGCGCCGTTTTCCCCTTTGAAGCTGCACGGCTGATCCCTCAGCAGGTCCATGCCGCAGGATAGGCGGCCAAAGCAGGGATGGCCGCCCTCGCGTCGGGCTGGCTCCGCGTGCAGGCCGCACAAATCCCCGCCGCTGCCGTCACGGGGGCGAAGTCCGCTGGCCCGCCATCCGGTCGCGGTCTGCCGGCACGCCCGCAGTGCGCTGATCGCCTACGACCGTGCCGACTCCCCGCAGGTCGTCACTCAGGGCAGCAGGATCCGTCCCTCCGCGTACAGGAACCACTCCGGCCTGCATATCTACACGAGCCGGGTTTTTCTCCAATTCGAGCTCGAATGCGAGCTTTTTCGGGGACCGCTGTATGCCTGCGCAGCCATTGGGCTGGTAGACTAGACATCACCTTCGCCGCTCTCGCCGCCTGAATGCAGACAGCGTGGCCCATGCGCCCGGAGTGCCGGTGTCATAAAATAAGGCCAGTTGGCGGGCTTAGGTCCCTCTGAATGTGCTCAGCGCAGGCTTCGCGTACAGGAACACTGCCGGCTTGTGTATCGACACGTGCCGGATAACTTCACACGAGACCGCTCGTGCCCTTGCGGTTGACATTAAGCGATTGCGCCTACCTTCCGCACTGTATCATCGCGGAAAGGACTGCCTTTCCTTATATCCGCTCGCGCGAACTCGCGCTTCTGGCGTCTGTCCGTCGTCAGCTCAAGCTGCACAGGCAGCCGACGCCGCCGGCGCTGCTCTGCATGCGTGACCTCCACGCTCGGAGCACTCCCCCTTCTTTCAGCGATCGCGCTGACGGAGGGTGTTGTAGCGATACCCACGGAGTAGCTGTGCGTGTGATCTCACATGCGCAGCATTTGACAATCCTTCAGCGATTTCGCTGGCTGTGGGTGCTACAGAGCCGCTGCTTAAGTGATTGCACTTGCGCGGCATTTTTCTCGTTGTCGCAGCGACTGCGCTGGATTCGGGTTTTGCAGCGGTGCCCGTAGAGACCGCTCTCGGGATCGCTTGCCTATGCGCTGTTATGCGCATGCAGGGTCCGCTTCTACAGTTACTTTCAAAGGAAGTACTGTTGGCATGGGTCCGCCGATTCCGCCCGACCGCGGGCCTTTCTGCTTTGCAGCTGCTAAACAATCTCAGCAACCTCTAACGGTCCCACCCATCTGGGCGCTCGACTCGTCGCGATCGCGCGTTCACGTCGCTGAGTGCGTAAGCATAGCTAGCCATCGGACTTGCAATGTTCTTACCGCAGCTACGGTTTGCCTTTCCATTCAAACGTGGGGCCCTGTTGGCGTTCCAGCGGGGAAAGCTAGCTCTGTATGAACAACATGACCAGCCCGCGCTATGGGCTGTCTGACCTAATGATGTTGGCCGACGTCTGCTGCCAAGCTCGGGAGATCTCGAGCATTAGCCATTTGGCTACATCAAATCCAACCGCCGATGCGATGTTGGGAGGTCAATTGGACGTGTTGCATGATGCCGCAGGCGCGGCTACCGTCCAAAACGTTGCGCCGGGCATTCCCGGTAAGCACATCGAGCCGGAACAGTCCGATGGCTGTGGCTATAGATGTTCCGTTCTTTTGAACGTGTCCCCTGGCGTCCCCGCACAGGTCCGGTTTACCCTTTGGTCCTCGGTGTTCGTGTTGTTCTTGGGGGCCACCACTGTGGTCTGAGCTAGCGGAGCGCTGTTTGCTCTGAGAGCGGAGCCGCAGCCCCGTAGAGAATCCCACAACGTTAAACCCTACAAACCACAAACCATAAGAACTACAGCTCCTCGTAACTGAAGTGGCACTTCGGGTTGTAGTGTGAGGCCCGCAGATCGTATGGCCTGAAACACAGCTAGCAAACGGCGTAGATGCTCTTCAAATGTGGCCGAAAACACAATCACGTCGTCAAGATACACCAAGCATGTTTGCCACTTAAGTCCTGAGAGCACACTATCCATCAACCTCTGAAATGTTGCTGGTGCTGAGCATAAACCGAAAGGAAGGACCTTAAACTCGTACAATCCATCGGAAGTGACGAATGCTGTCTTCTCCCGATCTCTCTCGTCTACTTCTATCTGCCAATATCCACTTTTCAAGTCCATTGATGAGAAGTAACGTGCATTTCGTAGGCGATCAAGGGAATCATCGATGCGAGGAAGAGGGTACACGTCTATTTAAGTTACTTGGTTGAGCTTGTGGTAGTCTATGCAAAATCGTAAGTTGCCGTCCTTCTTTTTAACAAGTACCACGGGGAAAGCCCAGGGGCTCTGCGACGGCTGGATAACGTCATCTCTAAGCATTTAGGCCACCTGGCGCTGAATGGTTTCACATTCTTTCGAAGCTACACGGTAAGGCTTTTGTCAAATCGGGCGAATTGAGTCATCCATGATGATTCGATATTTTGTCAAAGGCATTTGACCGATCCGCGATTCGGAAGCAAAGCAGTCTCGAAATTGATCTATGAGATCCAAAAGACGGTCCCATTCTGAAGAAGACAAATTTGGACTCTCATCGACGATGGTTACGGGCGTCTTGCACATTGATCTTTCCTGTTGCAGTAAGAAGCAGTGCTGCGCATTTAGGAGGCTGTTGAAAAAGGCCACAGTTGTGCCTTTCGGAATTTGCTGACGTTCGTCGCTGAAGTTTGTCAGCAGCACTCCGATCTGCCCATTGGTCAACTTGACTAGCCCTCGAGCTATAAAAACACCTCGGCTTAGTACCAGGGTGACTGCCCTTTCGGCGATACTATCGCCGATACGCGCCATGTCGCACTTCACTTCAACAAGAGAGCATGATCACGGAGGTAATGTCACCGTCTCATTGGCAACGCGTAAGGGTATCAGTGGTACTTCCGCATAACCAAGGCCTTCATGATTCTTGGTGAAGGCAACAACGCTGTCACAAATGCTGATTTCAGCCCAATGAAGACACAAAGTCCATGTCCAAGATGAGGTCTTTGCAACAGTCAGGGAGAATAACGAAGCTGCCAACAAACACCGCGTTACCTATTCCTATCTATGCAGTGCACTTCCCTGTCTGTGGTGCTAGTAGCTGGCTCCCAGCACTTCTTATTACTGGCCCAGTCCATTCGGTTTTTACTTTGTGCAGCGTGTCAGCCAGTTCCTGGCTAATAATTGAAAAATCCGCCCCAGTATCCACCAGAGCATGTACCTAGAGCCCATCAGTGGAAACGGCGAGGTCAGCGCTAACAACATTATCTGGGTTGCTCGTCTCTTTCGGCATTTGCGGCGGAAGTGCGGCAAGGTCGGCGGTGTCAGCTTTGTCGTCGGGGCTGCTCATTTGGTGCGGCATTTTTGGTGGTAATGTAGGTGACATTTTCGGCGGTAGTGCAGCAGTGTCAATGCTAACGGCAGTGTCAGAAGCACGGGTTGTCGGCATTTGCGGCGGTGGTGAGGATTTTGACACTTTTTGACTGTTTGCAGCCTCCCCTCGCGAGGTTGCAGCTGTTAGTTTCCCCGGCGAGGGCTAGGGGACTGCCGTCCGCTAACGTCAGCAATGCCACGACGCATCGGCGAAGGATAATGTTGTGGCGATGAGGAGGAGCGGCGGCAGAAGCCTGGGGATTCGGTTTCCCTGCTGACCGGAAGGCCGTCCTCGGTTTGGGCAGTGACAGCGTCGAAGCGGCTGCGAGCACAAGCAGGCGGAAAGGCCTGCCCCTCTTCGGGGTAGTGGCAGTATCGATATACGTGGCCAGGTTGTCCGCAGTAGAAACAGAGTGGTTGGCTGTCATAACTGCGCCACCTGTCCGTTCAGCGCGGTTGAGAGCGCCTGGAAGGCGCCCACTGAGGCCCCTGGAAGAATCGCGTCCCCTGACGGCTTGGTGAGCTCGGTGGGGCGTGGTCTGGAGGCGGGCGACGTAGGACCGCGGCATAGCTCTTGCGGCTCGTGATAAGATGCAGGAATGTTGGCCATGTAGTTGACCGGTTGTGGAACGCGGTATGGTTCGGAAATGGCTGCCGCGTTGTCGACTGGATGAAACTCATTGCACGGTGCAGACGGTGATAGGGAGCACCGAATTTCATTCCTCACAGCTTCCACGAGGGCTTCTGACTGAGCTTTCGTAGCAGCTCCTCAAAGACAATTTCTCTAATCATGTCTCGAAGAGTGGTCTGATCTGTTGCAGTCAGCGCCGCCGCAGTCGTCGGGGCACAGCTGACGGGTCGATTGTACTGGCGGCACCGATCTTGGAGGGCTTGCTCTATTGCTGTAGCATCCTTAATGAACTCACTCACGGTTTTAGGTGGGTTGCGTACTAAGCCGGCAAACACCTGCTCTTTGACATCGTGCATGAGATGCCGTAACTTCCTTGGCTCACTCATATCAGGGTCGGCACGTCAAAAAAGGCGAGTCATGTCTTCCGCAAACATAGCTACGCTCTCATTCGGCTTCTGGACGTGCACTTCAAGCAGATGCAGCGCATTGTCTTGTCGATCAGTTCTCGCAAAGGTGTCGACGAGCTGGCGGTGGAAGTCATTCCATGTGGATAAGCTGGCCTCGTAGTTTTCAAACCACTTTCTAGCATTATCCTGAAGGGCAAAATAAACATTGCAAAGCTTGTGATCTGCGCTGCACTGATTAATCTTGGCCACTTGCTCAAACTGGTCAAGCCAGTCCTCCACATCTTCAAACGCTTCCCTGCGAAAGCACTTTGGCACCTTGGTGTTCTAAAGAGTCACCGGCGTAGGGTTGGGATGTGCCATGGCTTGGGAGACCTGATGAACTTGGGCGTTTGAAGAGTTGCTCGGCAGATAGTTGTACTCCTGGGCTAGGCCTAGAAGGCAGCGGCTAGCGCGATGGACAGGCGTGTCGATGTCTGGGATCCGCTGTGGACTGCCGGAAGGAGTCTTATGCATACCCCAGCACGGTCCACCAGTGTCACGTCTCGATAGAACGCCAAGGAGGACCCAAAGATAGGACAGGTCTAATAGTCAACCAGGACGAGTCTTGCGCCCAAACTTCCTTCTCTTCCAGGCTCGCGCTTGTGGGGGGGGCCAGTCATCATCTTTGGCGTCGTCTTCTATGCGGCAGTATATATATCGCCAAGTGTTTTTTTAATGGCTTTACCACGAGGCTTAACAGCACTCAGAAGAAACCAACATAATGTAGGCCTTGGAGCCATGAGGGAAAGCATGCAGCGTGTAGGAAAAAAAAAGGTAAAGCTGTCTACAAACATGCAAAGAAGGAGGTGCTGTCTGTTGCGCTTCCCCCCCCACAGTGTCACTGCCGTACTGGTACGTTCTCTATCGTGCGTTCAAAATTCCACGCCTAAGCACGAAGCTGGCACACTTGGACAGGCTGCGCCATCTGTCAGATCTTTCTGCAGATTCGTATTTTCGCCCCGCGCTGTTTTGGTACGTGTATACTGAAGAGTATGGAGTGACTGCACCCACCACCCTCGCCACCTCTTTTCGGGGGGGGGGGGGGGGGGGGGGGGGGGCGAGGTCGCTCCGCACATGTTACTCTATCGCGCTAAGCGATCATGCGGTGCGTGCGTGCGGTTACGGGTTCAAGAGTTGTTCTGCCATCCTGTGCAGGTTTGCAGGTTTTTATTTTTATTCTGTTGGCGTGTCTGCTACGCCGTGTCACGTTCAGGGGCTCGCGCAGTTGCCTCTCCAATAGGTCGACACATGACTCGGTCGCTGCTTTCACTCTCTTGCTGTGCCCTTGCTTGCGGCTAGCAGTAGCAAATAAGGTTGTTTCAGCCTCTTTCCATCTCTCTCTGTCATTTTGATTTCACAACGTGCCATTTCTCTCTGTTGTGCGGGCCACGGAAAGTGTGCCCTCCGTGCGCGTGGTTACTTTCTGATGGCTGACCGCACGGGATCTTTGACTGTGGACTGGAGCGATGGCTTTAAAAATACGAGCCGAGTTCGTAATCGGACTCTCAAGAAGTATCGAGCAGTTTTTTTGACATATTATCCTCATTTATCTAATTTATAATCAAGCTGTTAATGATAATGATTTTAATTAACAACACCTGCATAACGCTGAAATGTGCATATTCCGTTGACTATTTTATTTGTATGGCAATCATAATCAAAAATAAATCGCTGTGCTCGTTCCTTGAAACCAAGCTGACACTGGGGGTGTGTCACTGCTGCCAAAAATGCCCAACAGTAAAAGGGTTAAGAGGTACTGTCACGTGATGTAAACGTAAAGAAGTGGAACGAATGGACGATAAGAGGGAGATGAATGATATTTAAAAGCGTTTTTTTTTTTTAATTTATAAGCAACAGGACGTGTTCAGTAAGTAGCCATTTAATTATCAGACAGCATCTTCAGGACCATGTCACATCACCAACAACTGATATAGTAAAAATTTTTGCCAGTTTCAGTGACTTACTACAAAGGAGTTCTACTACCTCTGTGCTATGCATGCATGTTCAGGGGTGAAATCTTTGCACCATCCTGCTCTATGGATGGCAAATTGTACCTTGAATAATTTCTGGTACCGTTCTGCACTATGCAGAAAATTTTGTGGACAAAAAAGGCTGACAGTCTGGTTTTTATTTGCTTATGAACGTTTTGCTTGGCTACGGTTTGGCTGAAAGCAGCCCGCAAGCTTGCATCAGTGGCTAGTGTATTATATATGTGCAGGGAGATGCTGAAATTTGAAAAAATGGCAAAAATTCAACGCCCGTTTTGCTTTGTTCTGTGCTGTTAAACTGGCAGGAGCGAGTCGAACAGTGGTGACATCATTATTACACAAATTATGACTAAACAACCTGCGTTCGCTGTAGCGTTTTCTTGCAAACCGTTTTTGTCATTCTTCATTTTTGTTAGTCTACAAACTATTTTGTGCACATAGACTAAGAAAGAAAGAACAGAAATGTCATTCTAGCCCAGACTATGGCACCATGTGTAGTGCAGCTCGCACACTGGGGCACCAAACAGCTTGGTTTCGTTTTTGCAGTTCGCTATTGCATTTAAGAGGTTTGTGACTATTACGGTGATTGCAGTTCGGCGGAACTGATACACGAGGGCTAAAGGCTGTACCAGTTAGGCCGCATCGAAGCGCGGCTGTCATGATAAGTGATCGTCAAAATAACACTCCTCTTACCTGAATCGCATGCTGCGGAGTTTGTTACAAACCTCTGACATGCATACATGACTTTCATGCCATTCATGTTGTCCCACTGTGACAACGGCTATCGCCTGCACTTCAGCTGCTGTCAGCCAGCCAGAGTCCTTCTACTGCTTCGGAAGTGTGTGCTCGTTGAGGGCTGTTCAGTTCATCGTGCGGTGAAGCCTCCTCGTACCTGACACAGGATCCCTTCGAGGGGTACTGCCAATGCGTCGCACCGTGAAGTGAAAAAAGCGGTAAACAGTAATCCTGCTTGGCTCAGAGTAGAAAAATGGATCTTAAAAAAAAAAAATTCTTCTGAAATTGTTTTTTTTTTTTTTTTTTTCCAGTGTACTCACACAGCCAGCAGGTTTCAAAGCTTGCGCATCTTTTTCATCTGAATGTATATGGGATTCCAACACAGTGCACCTGTGTAGTATGTCATGTGACACCCGAGTCTGTAAACAAAGCATTGAAAAGTCCTCAAGATGTTGGTATAACTTAGGTTATTGTATTCTGGAAATTACGGTAGTACATGGTTCTCGTTGCCCCATTTGCATGCGCGTCAACAAGGATTCCGTAAAACTTGCGATTGTTACTGATTTTGTGTGCATTTCAACGAGGTACGTATAGCCACTTGCTTTAGCATGCTCTGGTCACCTGCCCCACAGACATGGTTGGCAGCTTTAGGGGAGTCCTCTGACTGCTCTTTCTCACTCATTCAAGAGTCTCATCATCAGTTCTTAGAAAACGCCTTATTGTGGCAGTATGAAAGGGCTTGCATTATCTCATGCATTTGCAGAACTGAAGAAGTGGAGGAGAGTGCGGCCGAGGGTGCAGAAGCCCAGAATGGTGCCGTTGACGCTGCCAAGGCAGAGGAAACAGCGGTGCCACGAGTGCAGGGCAAGGAGTCTGCCATGGAGGCGGAGCTGCGGGCAGCCAAGGAGCGAGCGTCCATACCATTGGATGTGCGCATGCAGCGCTTTCGAGACATGTTGGTGGAGAAAGAGGTGGGTGGCTCATATGTACGATTCTTTACAGTAGTGGGAGTTTGAATGACAATTTCAGAGAGCTTCTATCAGCCTATTAAAGTACCATATTTACTCGAATGTAACGCAAGTTTTTTCAAGATTTTTGGCTCTCAAAGTCTACGCTCGCGTTATAATTGAATACTGCAATTCGGTTGGACTAAAGCAGCGCCGGGTGTCACATTGTAGGCTATTAACGATGCGCCACTGTTGGTGTGCACACTCCCAGACACCCTTAGAGTGAGGGAAGGCAACTGTTCCGGTCTCAAAGAAGATGCCCTCCCTCGACTTGCGTGGCAAGCTCAGCCGGAAATCAACTACCGGTAGTGACAGAAGGGGGTGGCCGTTTAGTGCCCACTTTTCACCGGTTCAAGCCAGAGTTAAGGGTCAGAGTCGGAAATAACAAGCAAAACAAACTTTATACACTGCAAGAGACGATACAGAGAAATTCGCACTAACACCACTTAAAATACACAGACAAGAGGTTCACCGAAAGGCAGTGCAAAGCAGGCAACTGAAGAGGCTTTTTTTAATAAACAAAGAGGCTTACAACACTGAACAATACATGAGAGAGTCAAACACCAAATTGTTCACTGGGCACTGTTGCAGACCAATGTCTGGAGAGTCGCGATGTGGATGCCTTGTAGATGATCGCCACTCCCTCGCAGATCAATGGACTTGTCGAGCAGCGGGTTGGCCCCGGGAGCCGAGCAGTAGCACGTGCTAACTCGCAGCAACACTGGCTCTAACACTGGCTGGCTGGCACAAGCGACACGACCTCAATAAATAGGGTACACTACGTCTGTTTTTTACAACGCGCCAAGGCTGGCACGCACATATACGTAGCTGTCGCTTTTTAAAGCGTCCTCTCTTCCTCCCGCTGAGCCACGCGTCGTCATTGGTTAGGCGCGACAGAACTTTCTAGATAGGACCCGCTTATTCTCAGCCAGGTGAGTCACCATCGCTGCTGAGTGAAGAAGTGGGGGTGACGCCCGGGGCGCGCTAGGCTACAGGCTCTCCTTATGCGAAGGAGGAGACCCTTCTCGAATGTGCTGGAACACTCGATGCAGACGCTGCACAGGCTTCCTTCACGCCACGCCGACCCAACAAAAATGTGCGCTGATTTCGTGATGCCAGGGTATATTGAATCCGTCACCACTCGGTTTTGGTTTCTGTGGTTTTACGATGTTATGTTGGCAACATGGGCAGCAGGAGAGCCAAATCCCAGTCCATTCAAAGTCAAAACGTTGCACTTTGTGCTCTTAGGTTTAGGACCACATTGTTTGCCACCTTTGTCACATTTATCCCGCTCTTGTCTGGCTTGTCGCATCAGATTAGTGAGGTACTTCAGTTATCGCATTTCGCAAGATGGCAACGCGCCGTGCACAGTACGACGCTCTATTTAAGAGAAAAGTGATTCTGATAGCCAAAGAAATCGGGGAATTCTGCGGCAGCTCGATGGCTAGACGTTAACGAATCTACAATACGTGGGTGGCGGATGCAGCGGGAGGTGATCTTTAAATGCGTGCCTGACCGCAAAGGCTTTCGTGGGCCCTACCACGGCTGTCATGTCGAACTCGAGAAAGAGATGGCATACTTTTTAATTGAACAGTGCAACCACCTAATGGAAGTCAGCTTCGAGCTGATATGTTGAAAGGCCAAAGCCGTAGATGGGAATACCCTCAGCGAGCTCTAAGGCATCTCATGAGTGGCCCCAAAGATTCATGAGGTGGAACGCCTTTTATTTGCGGCGAACAACGTCAGTAAGACAGAAGTTATTGGCAGACTGTGAAGACAAGCTCTTAGAATTTCAGTGCTACATAATCAATCTGTGCCGTTCGTCAAATATACCATTGGGGCATATTGGGAGCGCCAACCAGACTGCGGTGTACCTGGACATGCCGATGGCTACGACTGTGCACAGTGTAGGTGCCCCTGAAGTCTGCATTAGAACCACTGGCAATGAGAAAACCAGACTGACGGTGATGCTGGCATGCCTGGCAGGTGGTCACAAGCTGCCACCGTACATCATTTTTCGACGCAAGATGCTACCGAAGGAAACATTCCCAAAGAATGTGATCGTCCGCTGCCAGGAGAAAGGGTGGATGGAGACAACGCTGGTGGTCTACTGTATAAATACCGTGTGGCACCGTCGACCAGGCGCGTCTCTACACCCTGCGTCAATCCTGGTGCTGGATTCTTTTGCGGCCACCTGACTCCTGAGGTGAAGAAGAAGATGGCAAACTCTGAAACACATTTTGTCGTTATTCCTGGAGGAATGACGTCTATATTCCAGCCATTGGATGTCTGCCTCGATGAACCGTTGGACAGGATGCGGAAGCTCTACACCGTTTGGATCCACAAGGATTGTGCCCTGACGCCATCTGGGTGGATCAAGCAACCGTGCGCGTTTCAGATTGCTGAGTAGGTTTCTGCCGCCTGGTACAGCCAGTTGCACGACATGGTAGCTCGCTCGTTCAAGAAGTGCTCAATATCGAACCACAGAGGACGATGTCGTCTGGTAGGCCGAGAATGAGAAGGAAGGCTCCGTTTCTGAGAGCTCGGCCTCTGTCGACGACGAATGAGCGTTGCTGATACTTCAAGGGCCACAATAGAGACTTAGTGTAGCGTATGGACTCTTTGGTACGATAAACGCCAGCAAATTACGGGACGTTGCTCCGTGTGTCGCCTTGGTACTTTTAGTTGATTGTACGAAAACACGAACGCAAGTTGTTGTTTTTTTCTTCTTTTTTTCACTCGAGAGCCAAAACTGGCCAAGTCGCGCTGGTACTTTAGCCAGTTATTTTGCTGCTGTGTTGAACACTGAGTCAGGATCCAGGACTTTAGCCTGTTATTTTGCTCCTGTGTTGAACACTGAACCAGGAACCCAGGATAACACATTACAAACTACTACTTTCATTTTGCATCAAGTTTTGTGTTGTCATTATGGTGCGTACTGTGTTCACAACTTCTGTTCACGGAAACAAGCGTGTAAGCAGTGCAAGCCAAGGCAATCCATTTCATGGCATTGTCATGCCAACAAAACAATGCTAATTGTCAGGCTTAGGGACTGCTCAGCAAAATGAAAAAACAAAACGTATAAATCACTAACTGTTTAGGCTGAAGGTTACATGAGGCAAAGCAAAAGCTCTGTATATCATTTATAGGCATCAGCGCGCCCAACAACACTCTAACGAAGACAAATTCACACTGAAGCGGGCGACCTGGACGCCGCCATCTTGCCAACGCTATTACCCCATCGTACAAGAGAGCCTGGCACGATAAACTCAAAATTTCGCATACGCTGGCCGATCGTGTGCGAGAGCTCTTTCTCGGCTATCGTGTAGCGCATGTGCAGTGCGCATCACGATATTTTTGGCATGCGCTATTTCTCTGCATGTGTTTGTGTACGCTATACTAAAAGTCCCTAATGTCTAATAAAGGTACTTTTTCAAGCGCTGATCTCTCGTTACATCTGTGGTTTTATTTTTTCCATTGGGCAGTAGGCAAAGTCGCCCCCCATGTTACATGAGCAAATTTAAAAGTATACAAAAAGACGTAAACTTGTGAGTTCCTGGATGAGAAGATGAAATTTTTGTTATTAAGGTATTGCGTTCTCTACACATTCAACCAGGAAAGTCTGAATGCTTTCCAATGAGACTGGACTGCTCCTACCAGCAAGTGACAGTGCGATGTGCAGGAACGAGCGTACTTAATTTGTGCACCTCTTGGACTAGTGGCAGACACACTGAAAAAAATGGCTTATAGACATCTATCCTGGTCAGATCTGTGCAAGGTCTCATGCAGTTGCTCATTGAGATTTTGCGGCTCCTGTACTGCGAAAACTAACGAGGACATTACGTACCTGAGCCGAACTGGTAGAATACTGCTGGCCTGTGTCTTATAAAAGGTCTGATGATGATGGTGCACTGCACAAATTTTCATTTGACAAAGTTTAATTGAATACTTAAAACTAGTAAAGTTGCATGACATTCTGTATATGTAATAAAAATGGAGAACACTAGTTGAACTGCATACCTATACCGTGATGTAAGCTGATGTGTGGTATGTGGGTCAAGCATCTGGAAAATGAATGCAGGTGTCTGCATTCTCCACTTGGGAGAAGGAGCTGCACAAGATCGTGTTTGACAGCCGCTACCTCCTGCTGACGTCGAAGGAACGCAAACAGGTATTTGAGAAGTATGTCAAGGAGCGAGCTGAGGAGGAGCGGAGGGAAAAGCGGAACAAGATGCGTGAGCGCAAGGACCAATTCCAGCAACTGCTTGAAATGGCTGGTCTGAATAGCAAGTGAGTGGTATTGGCAGTAACTGGCACGCCAAGAAATTCTGTGGGCTCATCACTGCATCTTAACACCATGTCCCTTGTTAGTCTGTGTGTAAAAAGAAAAAGTGCCTCAGAAAACACCCAGGGCTGCATTGCAATGAAGCATGTCTTCTCTGCACGCGCGCATTTCAGCCGCCCGCAAACTGTACCACAAAATGTTTAACTTTTAGTGCTGGGAGTTGTAAGATTAGATGGCTTATCAAGCATCGGCACTGTGATGTCTAATTCATTTTTTTGCAACTAAATTGGAATCTGGCATTACTGCTTAAGCACCCCAAACCTTTCGATTAACCAGGCGGTAACTTAAATTGTTCAGTTTATGCAGGACTTGAAGCTGACCAGGTTAGGTTATCATGGTTTTACTGTATGCTATATTTTTCACCTTAAAAAAAATTGTGCTCTGAGAAATAATTTATTCTGTTACTCAATTTAGGGTTAGGTTAAAGATAAAACAGTTCTAAAGGCAGCGATTTGGATTAAGGTGTTTAATTTTTGTTTTCCTATCACCTGAACTCTAAAAACCTGAAATTTTGCTACAACTCTATTTTGTATACGTTACAGGAGCTGTAATATTGATGTGAAAGAATTTATTTTTTTCACCAATATTGAAACTCTGCTTTACAAAAGATGCTTCAATCAGCCGCCGGTTGTTAATTCACAGATGTGACTGCCTTGTAAGTTTATGATAAGTGCACACAGTCTACATTGTATAAAATAGTAATTTTAGTTAGTAGGAGCTTGATGGCAGTTACCTTGTTTGTGAAAAATTCTAAAAGGTTCCTTTGGACATCCTGTACTAAAAGATTAGCACTTTCTTATTTTGGTGCGAATCTGCAACTTTTTTTCTGGCCATTTGAACTCTTCTTAACTCTTCCTACAGGTCAACATTTAGTGACTTTGCACAAAAATATGGTAAGGATGAGAGGTTCAAGAACATAGAGAAGATGCGGGAGCGTGAAAGTATGTTCAACGACTACGTCCAAGAGCTTCGAAAGTTGGAACGGGAAGAACGACTGAACCAGAGAGAAAAGGTGGGTCTGTGGACCATGACTGCCTCAGGGAGGCCTGTTTAAGGCTTGTGTGTCTATGGCAGGCATGCCTTGGCCTCAGGCATTCTGTTGTATCGAGCAATTTACTTTTTATTCTGCTTCATGTGGGTCCTTGGAAACTTACTGTATCGATTGGTTGTACTTACTGAACTCTAGCCCTAAAGAGACTAAAAAGGGAAATGCACTGGGACACCACTTAAAACCTCCTCCTTCCATGTGGGGATATCAGGTGGTGGGAAATTAGTTTTTGCTGAGTGTCGCTTTAAAATGTCGTGGTTCAGAGAGGTTTCAAAGTTCACTGTATAATTCAGGTAACCATAGTGATTTGTACTCTACGTCGATAGTTTTTAGCAGTGCTACCTAAGCTATCAGGCATATAGTAGCAGTGGTAGGCAGTCAATGTTTGTGGTATGAAAGCTTTCTTTTTTCTCCATTGCCTGGGTGGCTCAGTGGTTAAGGCACTAAACCCAGCGACATGGGGTCAAATCCTGGCTGTGGCATTGAGGCAAACAGCAAGGTGCACTGTGCAATGTAAGTGCAAGTTAAAAAGCCTCTAGATTCCTCCACGACGGCATTTCTCATAGCCTGAGTTGCTTTGGGATGTTAAACCCTACAGACCAGACCAGTTTCTTTTTTTGTTTACCCTTGTGCTCAGACGGTCAAATTCTTTGCTAATTTTGAGTGAACATAGGAAAACATAATTGGGGCAGTATTTTGGATGCAGTATCAGTTAAAAGTGCAAAAATGTTCAATATTCCTTAAGAGTATAGTCAAAGCTGGAACTTTTGGTCTGCAGCTTGTCCTCTGATGACTACCTGTCATCCTAACCAGACTCTGTGTATGAGCAAATTCAGAGTCTGGAGAGGCACCACTGTCAGTGCCAGAGAGGCTGCATCATGTGTGGTCATAACATTGTTATCGGATATCTGCACTACTTAAAGAAAACTGTAAACATGGAGGGCAATAATACCTTGTGAGCAGGAAGGCTGGTCTGGACGAGTCTTCAGCTGGAGTGAAGATTGCTGGAAAACGTATCAACAACCTTAGATATGCGGATGATAACACTTTAATGGCAGAAAGTGAAGCGGAACTCAAGAGACTTCTGATGCGCGTACAAGAAGAGAGTGAGAAATTTGGGCTTAAACTGAACATTAAAAAGACAAAGATCATGGCGTCTTGCCCTATCAAGTCCTGGAGCATCAAGGGACAAGAAGTGGAAGCTGTGACAGATTTTCTCTTCTTGGGCTCCAAGATTACCTCGGAAGGAGACTGCAGCCATGAAATTAGGAGACGCCTGCTTCTGGGAAAGAGAGCAATGGTTAGCCTTGACCGCCTAGTAAAGAGCAGAGACATTAGTCTGCCAACCAAGATCCGTATAACTCGTGCTATGGTCTTTCCAGTTGTAATGTATGGATGCGAGAGTTGGACTGTGAAGAAGGCTGACCGCCGAAGAACTGACGCGTTTGAATTGTGGTGCTGGCGGAGACTCTTGAGAGTTCCTAGGACTGCCAGAAGATCAAATCAGTCGATATTGTCGACCATAAACCCTGACTGCTCATTGGAGGGTCAAATTCTGAAGTTAAAGCTCAGCTACTTTGGTCATCTGATGAGAAGAGAGGAGTCACTGGAGAAAGATTTGATGTTGGAAAAGGTTGAGGGTCGCCGGAGAAGGGGTAGGCAGCGAACGCGATGGTTAGATGGCATCCTCGAGGCACTGCAGATGAAGTTATGTGATGTTAGGAAGATAGTGAGAGACCGGAAAGCGTGGCGTGACATGGTCAATAGGGTCACGAAGAGTCGGACACGACTGAACGACTGAACTGAACTGAACTGAGGGGTAATGAACAAACTCAGGAGAACGCTAGAAATCAACTGTCATGTTCTTCTGGAAGAGAGTGCCAGTAGAGATATCGCCTTCCACCATTGTGATATGAGGAAAAATCAAAACTATGAAAGCACATCCCCTCAAACTGAGTTCTCTTTTTCTTCGTATTGCAAACAACTTTTCTTATTGTAGGTAGCACCTCCCAGTGAGCCTTCAGTGGGTCGTGAAATTTCAAAAGGAAGGTCGACGCTGTTCTTATACTGCAAAAACCATACGTTGCAAAAAATCTCTCTTCATAGATGTGCGACGAGGTTAAGAGGAGTAACTTCAGTAATTAGGTCTCTACTTGTTTTATATACCGTTAAACACTGTCATAAAAACTGCATTAAGATAGAGTGTAAGAGTCATGTCTTTGGCAGTGGATGCACAGCGTGGAATTCATACCTGCATTAGAACACCAGTGACAAACTGCTGTCACATCACTGCTGTCACAAACTACGGTGCGGAATTTTGTACCTACAACATAGGGTTCATTGCTATTATTAGTACTATGTGATTCCTGCTTCCTTTTTTAATGCCTGGTAGGCCTATAGGTTAACATATTATGCTGGTTATGGGTGAAAACAAAAACCTTTACATTATAGCAGAATTTTCAGGCAAACATTTCTTTATTTTGAGCTATCTTTACTAATTTTTGAAGTTCAAAAGTATTCTGGTTGCTGTCAACTTTATTTATTTGCTTTACTTCGAAAAATTTTATTTGCTCATGATGTCTAATAAGTGTTGTTTGTTTCTGTCCACGATTTGCAGATTTCATTTGTAGTTTACCTGGCGCTATTTGAAAAATGCTTGCTTCAATTCACACAGCTTTAATGTACACTATACATCATAACATAACCCTAAAGAATAAAATCTGCAGGCTGGTTTTAAATGCGCAGAGATTTAGAGTTCTTTACTTCGGCAGTAATATGTGGCAGAAAAAAAAAAATTAAAAATGAAAGGTTCACTTATGAAAGGTTCACTTTCCATTACAGTAAAACCTCGCTTATACTTTTTTTTAATGCGGGGGGAAAATGTATTATTCGGGAAAACGTATGATCGCTTTTGTACAATGTTGGAGTGCCACTGGATGGCACAGCAGCAGCATACTGTATTTGTGTGGCACACTACATAGAGGCTCCCAGTAACCCTTCCATTTTTAGCAGCATCGTTTGTGCTGCTTGTTGTCAGGCCCATCTGGCCTTAACCGCATCGTGTAAGTAGACAATAAGCTCCCAAGGCTTACAGCACTGGATGCTGCAAGCTTACTGCAACAGTGCCACCGGCAAACATGGCTTCTCCCTAATGATCTCTAGGCCTAGGTTGCTTCACATCAAAGACACAGCTGACGGCACTTTGTAATTGATCAGCGATGCATTATAGTAAATGTGCTGCTTGGTCAGGAAATTTCTGTACTCTCAGCCCCACCGTTTTGTAGTAAAAGACAGGCAGTTATTTTCGGCGGTGTCTTAGCAGTAGAGCTAGCATACAAGATCATCTGATGGGTGCCGCACCGGCTGCAACTACTATGTGGCTGGGAAACTCCCATTATATGGGCTAGCATTTCTCGAGGAACAATCATTGTTGAAAATCCTGGGCAACCAGCTGTCGTAGAGAGGTGGTACCAAACAAATCGTTGTTTCGTGACGCACACGTTGGTGCCGGAATTGAGGACCTAGGATTAAATTTTGTTAAACTATAGCTCATGTACACGCTTGAGCTCTTATTTTATAAATTTCTTCAAACGTTTTCACCTGTAATTATATTTTGAGAATGTCATTTGCAGTGGAATGAAAATTTAACAAGTTTGTTGAAGATGATACTGGAAAGTTTTTAATGTCTCTGGTTAGTTTGGCTTCAAGATCCTCCTCTTTTTCTTCAACGTTAGCGTGCATAATTTCACCAGGTAGCAGCAGTGACGAAAATGAAATATACTATAAAGCACATTGTGAAAAAACGCTGCTTAGGATCTTGTCCTGTATTGGTAGAGGTACACCCTTTGAAGATACCGCTGTCACTTGGCACATGGATGATCCCTTTGTGTTTGCATCAATCCTGCGGGTCGTTTATGGGAGCCTTTTCTTTTGAATAGAAGCCTGAGCCTGAGGCATGCCTGCTGTGGGTTTTTATGGCTCTGGATACAGCTGCCACGTAGAATTCCTTTGTTGAAGCTTTTCTTATTAAGCACCAGATGAAATTATATAAGTTTGAAGAATTTTTATTCTTTTCAGACATCAAAAAGCCTATTTTGTTTGATGTTGCAATCGGTCAGAAAAATAATACAGGGCAGAATATGCCCGTTCTTACCAACAGCTGTTTTTAATTGTTGTTGCAAGTTATCTCCTATTGCTTTCACACAGTCATGACTCCAGTTTACAGTTGGACTTTGTGTGCAAGTGAAGAGGGAATGTTCATGCACCATATGTTTTAAAGGAAACCGAAATTAGTAAACGTCTTTTTAGTATGGATGTGGAGTTTATATTGTTTAAAATTTTGAGTTTATAAATATATGTGAGGTGAGGATAGATTATAATTTTTTTTTTTCTGGAGTGTGTATGAGTGTGGAAGTTGTTGGTTTCATTTTTTCACCTTGTCAGTTATATGGCTGTGCTCTTATATGACTGTACTCTTTATTCTTTCATATTTATACTTCCTCCTTTCCTTATGTTGATTGTGAATACCATTTTACTACCTAATATGCGTGTGCTGAAAGTGAAATGATCTCTGTGTATCTCCCTTACTTATTATTTGTCTTGCTTTGTGCCCTTAGTGTAGCTTGTTTTTATTTTATTTTCTTTTTTTAAGTAAGCTTTTAAAGTGTATTCTTCTAAAGTAGGCGTGATTTTACAGTAGGCATTATGATCTCTGTGTATCTCCCTTACTTATTATTTGTCTTGCTTTGTGCCCTTAGTGTAGCTTGTTTTTATTTTATTTTCTTTTTTTAAGTAAGCTTTTAAAGTGTATTCTTCTAAAGTAGGCGTGATTTTACAGTAGGCATTATGTGTCTTACTATGATTCAAGGATGCTTAAACTCTCTTCTCACCCTGGCAGGCACGTTTATCTCGTAAGCATTTTCAGCATTTTTTTAGTTAGCTTATATCGCAATTCATAGGAGTCTAGCTATAATAAATTGAAGGAAGCCCAGGAGCATTAAATTTCTCTAGGTTGGAAATAGAGGAAACATTCCACGAACGGTAGAGAGAAATCTTAAGCAAATGTTGTACACAAGATATTTCTTATACTGCCAGATATTGTAAGTAATACTGCAGCTATTAAAAATATTTCAGTCAGCAGGAATGATGCTGGAGTGAAAAGACGTTCAGTGAAGCCTTTTTTTCCTCTCAGATTTTCAGTTCTTCCCATTTTAAAGGGTGGCCTAGTTTGAAACAAGCTTTAATCAATGTTGGGCCACTGTCTTAGCTCTTGTGAGCTTGGAGAAGTGCTGCCTTCTCTTGGATAATATAATTGCAGAGCATCAGCTGATGGTAATTCTTAACAGTGAACCGCTAATAGTCAAGTACCCGCAACACTGTGTTGAGTGCAGACAAAGTAGGATAATTTATGTTGCTGTTCAGGAAGAACGCAATGAACGTTATGTCCTTTGTTATAAAATGTATTACTTGGTTAATATTTCTCTTTCCTGTGGAACAGCATTAAAACATTTAACTGCTGGACATGTTCTGCTTTGGTGCCGCATATGTTGTCCTGGTATGTTTGTTAATGGAAGGACAGCTTCATTTTAGCTTATTCCAGCACATTTATTCTATTTTTCTGATCTACATGCATGTTGTATTACTGTGCCTTGACGTTTACTGACTGTGTTGCACTCTGCCTTAAGTTCCGCCTTTTTTGAGTGTGTGAGAAAAAATGAAAGTTATCTTCAGTGCTGGGATTTTGCCTTAATGTTTCCTTCTTTTTCCAGGTCTACCCATCTATATATTAATGAGTAGTGATAAGAACTTAGGTGTGTGCTTGCGTTTTGGAAGATTTCGCATGATATATATTTATATGCGAATGAACATTTTAGTGTCTTGCAATTCCAGTACCAGCCATGTAATTTTTCTGAGTGGTGGCTTCATAAGAGATCTTGAATACTACTGGTATTAGTGGTTGTATTTGCAATCGCATTAAAATCGTATGTGCTTCTCTAAATCGTTTAATTTTTAGCATACAGGGATTTAATGTTATCCTGCTTCCAGCTCCCTTAAACTTGTCACACACAGGAGTTGCTTTAATTTTTCAAGGCAGAATGAAATGTGTGAGTGAAAATGGGAAAAACTACCTTCTTATGCCATCTGTTAAGTCATTTTAAATGTATGTTCGCACAGTGTTTAACTTTCCTGCTGTGTGTGAGGGGGGGGGGGGGGGGGTATTGAATTAATTGAAGCACTTTTCAGGCCTGGAGCTTGTTGCTGGATGTACCTTTGCCCCCTTCCTGGCCACTGCCATTGTTCATCTGACAGCTTTCCCTTCCTTTGCAGACTTGCTAGAAGTAGCCCCATTTTGCCAGTGCTAGCTGAGAGGCCTTGCAGTATCGTTGATGGTGATTGTGTGATGACCTGTGGCTTGCCTTGATCAGGTTGCTCTTCATACAGCATGTGCTGTTCCCGGGATTACATGGCATGATTGATGATGATGCCCTGTAAGCCCAGGGTATCTGCAGCCTTCTTCTTTTTAAAAATATTGCTTGAGTCTAAATGTGCTAACGTGTGGACCACCTTGAATGAATGTGCTGCTAGCTGTGTGTCGATTTTCATGCACTTTAGAGTTCTGTCAAAGAGAGCTTGTCAACTTTTTGTATATTGCAAGCAGCTAACGTTTCATTTTCTGGGGTTTGTCAATATGTGGAGCAGACTATGCAGGGCTTGTTCAACATCACTTGGTTTCTGGCACCATTGCCTGGCGCAGTTAATGATATTTGCCGATACTTTTTGTAAGTATACGTGCAGCTGGCTTATCATCATTAGATCTCAATTGTATCCTGTGATCACTTTTCTTTTATTATCATATAGGAATCGTAGTAGACTTCAAGAAATGTATCGCTATCAGTTACAGATTTTGCTGTTATAAAGTTTCAAGTGTATGCTGTCTTCCTGATGGCACCACGAAAGGATGTCATTAGTCTTTTTTGGGGTGTTCCACACGTTAACGCTGCTCTCTTTGTGTGCATTGGAAAAAGCCTCCACACTGTGCTTAAAAAACAAGTTGCTGATACATAATTCGTTAGTTTTGTAGCTTTTACCTGCTAAAGACATTACTACCAAATCTGTGCCAACAGTTTGCCCTTGGTGAGCTTGTTTATTTAGGTGGGGTTAATAACCTGAGTTTGTTTTTCGCCTAGGCCATCAAAAAAAAAAAATGGCGTGTTTACTGGATGCATTGAAAAGTAGAAGGGGTATAAAATGTTTATTTTTAAAATGGTGTCAGGATAAAATTTGAGTTTGGGCTCGGTGGAAGATGTCAGATTTGAGGTCATCATTGCTTTTTAGCAAGTAAGCTAGCTAGGTCTTTCATTCAAACTGTGCATTTCGTGCTTTAGTATGTGAGGCCTATATTGAAAGCTTGAGGGCGGAGCCGGGTTCTGATGGCCGAAAAATGCAAAAAAAAAAAAAAAAAAAAAACGATTTTTCAAAAATTTGATATTGGATATGTACACATACTTTCTATCATTTCACAGTCTTGCACCAGGAGCCAATATTTAATTTAGAAACGCCTGCGCAAGTCGGATTCATCAGAATTTGATGCCAAAACAGTATATTTTTTCAGCCATGCGCAGAGATAGTTTCGCGGCTCCAATCGGATCAATTGTAGTTTCGTTCGAAACGGCAATCTTTGGTCTTGAATTTCCTGCTGCCTCCAACCCTGTTATTGGTTGCAAAAAAAAAAGGCGGCAAAAAAAAAATGCAATTCGATTGGTTGTCACGTGCACGTGACGTGACGTCAAGGAGTTATCCGATTGGCCCAGCTGAACGGGGCCATCTGCTAGGCCGCGGCTGCGACGCGCACAGGACACCATTTTGGTGAGCCATCGCCGACAGTGAAGGAGTACAGTCAAACCCGGTTATAACGAACTGCGTAATTGACCGCGATTTGTTCGCTATATAAAGTATTTCGCTATAACCGAACCCGTTTATAACGAACTTCAGTACCAAATTCGTTATACATGATGTCCAGAACAGCGCAGCGAAAACGCACTAACTAAAGAAAAACTATGCCGCTCACCATGAATCTACAAAAGAAATTTATTGCAGATAAATGCTCACTTATTTGCAGTAGGCAGTGATCTTCGCCTGAACACTGCGTCTCCATCAGCGAGAATCGCACTTTTCACACGCGACATTATTTCCACAAACTCCAGTCCGCTTCCCTGTATTCCGGAGCAGTATCGGTGCAGCAGATCGGTAGCAGCGAGGGCTTCGTGCAACGTCGGGCGAGGGCGATCGTCTTCCGGCGGCGGCTCCTCGGTCTCCTCGTTCGCACCAGATGCCAGCATGTCGGCAACAATTTCTGAGTCCAACGGGCTCGCTGTCACGGCTACGTTGTCGTCAACAGTGAGAAAATCCTCCAGGGCAACTTCTTCGGGCATAGCGTCTGGAGCATCAGCGAGTTCTTCCCACAGCGTGGCAACATCGCTGTCATCTTGCACAGTACGCGCTTCACTAGCAGCTTCTGCATCCTCTCGACATAGTCCAGCATGGTGGAAGCAGTTGCGGATTGCGTCACGTCTTGCCAGGCACGGTTAATCATTTCTATTGCGGCCAGCAAATTAATCTTGAGCTCGTCGTTAACCCGCAATTTCACCAACAGCCGCTCAACGACGCGTTTCCTGTAGCCCAGCTTGAAAGCACGGATGATCCTCTGATCGAGGGGCTGCAAAACCGCTGTTGCGTTCGGTGGCAGGAAACAAAGCTCGATGTTCTTGAGCGTGACGCCGCAGTGGTGCGCAGAACAGTTATCGAGGAGGAGGCAAATCTTGCACCCGCTCGTTGCAAGTTCCTCGTCCCAGCCACGCAGCCACGCTTCGAACAACGTTCTGGTCATCCAGGCTTTAGAATTTGAGTTGTATGTGACTGGGAGTGAAGTGCATCCTCGCAGGCACATAGGTGGCTTGAACTTGCCTATGACAAGCGGCCGCAGCTTTGATGAACCGTCCATGTTTGTCGTGAGAAGAACGGTGACTCGGGCCTTATTCAAGTTACCGCCATGGCACTTCTCATTTTTCACCGCCAAGGTTCTGCTCGGCAGCAGTTGCCAAAACAAGGCAGTCTCGTCGGTGTTAAAAATATTGCACGGTTCGTATCTCTCCGTGACAGCACGCCACACGTCTTGCACCCACTTCTCAACACTCTCAGCGTCCACTGCTTGGCTTTCACCTGCAACCACCTTTCCGGTGATGGAGTAGCGGTCTTTAAATCGTTGGAGCCAGCCACTGCCCGCCGTAAACCCCTCGACGTCCAGGACGAAGACAAAATCTTTTGTAACATGGGGCCAGAGACAGGCAGATTTCGGGCGCGAACTTCCAAGAACCATTGGTACAGCGCTTTCTCTACTTGATCGTAAGCCGGCTTGCGGTAGCGAAAGCCGTCACCATTTGGTCGTTCCTGTGCATTGCCTCTGATGGCCGACTGGTTTTTCAAAATGGTGCTTAACGTGTTCTGCGGAATTTTGAAATGCGCGGCAACGTCAGACTTTTTTTCGCCGCAGCCAACGCGGTGAATTATCTCCAGCTTGTCGGAAAGCGGTAGGGCACGCCGCTGCTTCGTCGTCATCTTGTAGGATGTAGCGCTGGAATGCAAGTCAGCAGCAACGTAGGCACGTTCGGAATCATGAGGATAGCAGCAGCAGCACGACTTGCAAACGCGAACAAAGAAAGCTCTGAGGATGCAGGAAAGTGCGCCACTGACGCGTTCTTTGTTCGGAGGCTGCCTTCCCTTCGAAGATTCTCCCCTTCCCTTCGCCCAAACTTGAAACCAGTTCTGGCCGGTGTTTCTTCTTTCTCGAAGCGCAATAGGTCCGGAGCTGCTCGCACGTCTTTGATAATGTGGTAGGCAGCTGCCGAAAAGAAGCGCTGCAAAGAGAGGCTGGCCGATGGCGTAGATTTTAAAGGCTACTCACGCTACTCCGGACTATGCTCGCGCATGCGTACAGGAGGGTCCCTCGTGGAAGCTGCTGTAGAGAGCCCCTCCTGCGTTTTACGGAAGCACGGCATGGGCCGAGGCCGCCTGGAGACTACGCAGAATCGGCGCAGAAGCACCCTAGCGGGCGCTTGATGATGTAGGCGCTGTGTGAGACCTTGGGGAACGAAGTTGTCGCCAATCCCCCTCCCATCTGACAACGGCATGCGCTAGAAGTATTGCGGCCCGGCAGCATGGTCTGCCCGGAGAGTACTCGGAGCCGACACAAAGGCCCGCCCGTTGGTGGGCGTTTGGCGACCGATCGCGCGCGCTGAGTTCGCTATATTCGATGTGTAGTTCGTTATAAAAAATCCATTTTATATGCATAATGCTAGCGGAAATTCGAGTGTTCGATATAAAACATAATTCGCTCTATCCGAGTTCATTATATTCGGGTTTGACTGTACATTGCGATGTCCGGATCCGCTGGAAAGTTCCGTATGCGCACAGATACGGTAAAAGGAGGAAGAAGTTACTAGCGGATAACTTCAAGAGCGCATCTGTGTTGGAATGCACCAGTGACAACGGAAATGCCACACCGAACGACCAATCCAGCGACGCCATGGAAGGGCCCAGTGGTTCCACCAGCTTCCGAGAATCACACGGACAGCGGTCACGTTCGGCACGACACTGTGATGCTGCAGCCATCTGATATTCAGCAAAATGAGGCCAGATCTGAAAAGAGGCTGCAGGAGCTCGCAACAATTTCGGTGACGAAGCGAAAATCAGACTTTTTCACTGGTGGCAATGACACAACGGACTGTGCATTTGACGAGATGTGCTTCGCGATTGTCAGCTTGGATTCAGCAAATGATCTCCTGAAGCTGGCAAAATGCAAAACCTGCGGCGGTGAAATTAGTTTGACCAAAGGTGAGCGAGAATTTGGCCTTGTCCTGAAGCTTGTTTAAACATGTGCTGTTTGCGGTGAGATATTGGCAGGGTGGAGCTCACCGCGCGTCAGCGACGATGTAAAAAAAAGAGAAAACCCCTTTATCACAAATGTTCTGGCTGCTCAGGCTATGTTGAGTATAAGTAACCAGCAGACTGCACTCAATGACATTTTTTCGGCGATTAACAAATCTCATCGTGGGCTGCACAAGAGTATGTGGCAGGGTTACGTCAAAAAACAAAGCTGACACTTTCGGCAACCCGTGCTGCCAAAGAACTAACAGCGGAAAGCATACAGTCTGCCAAGCATCTGTACACTGAATTGCACCTCGGAAATGTCGGAAACATAGCAGTATCCTTTGACGGGGCGTAGATGACGCACGAGCATACTTCTCATATCAGCGTAGGCACGACCGGTGATCGAACTTTTTTCTGGGCTCGTGCTCAGTTTTGTTGTCTTGAGCAGTTTCTGTTCTGGGTGCAATCAAGGGCCGAAGGAAGGGGAGGGGGCCCCACCTACCAAGCTTGGCGGACCAGCCATTTATGCCAGAAAAATATTAAGAAAAAGTTGAGAGATGGAAGTGCAGGCAAGGCTTTGAAAGGTCACTGCAGAAATATGGCCTGCGCTACACCACAGTTCTCTGTGATGGTGACAGCCGTACCTTTCTCACCCTGCAGGAGACAGATGTGTACGGCTACATAAAAAATTGAGGAAGGGGATTGTGTTAATCGTGTCCAAAAGCGAAGCTTTGCGCGCCTTACCTTCCAAACATCGAGGAACCGGCAAAAGTCTTGGTTGCAAGGGGAAGTTGACTGCGGACCTTGTCTCCAAACTGACATAGTACTATGGCTGGGCACGAAAACCCCATAAAGAAAATGTGGAGGCAACTCAGAAGGCAGTAATAGCCACTTACTGCCATATCACCTCTAATGACAAGGCCTCGAATCATAGTTTCTATCCAGCAAGGGCTGGCTCGTGGTGCCGTCAGCACATAGCCACAGCAAGAGGTGACCCTGTGCCACGGCATCGCTACAACCTGCCGCCTCGTGTGCAAAGCCCTGCTTCCTGTGTATTAAAGGCTTTTAGACAGGAAGCTTATCGAGCGTTGCCAAAGGGGCAAAATACAGAACAGTAATGAGAGTTTTCGGGCTCTCATATGGTCCTTGGCTCCAAAACATCGCCATGCTTCACTTTTCACAGTTCAGGATGCTGTGGCTTAGGCAGTGATGCGTTTTAATGCAGGCAATTGGAGGACATCTGAAAATATTTTGAAGCAACTTTCCTTGAATCCCGGCTCAAAGAGTGGCAAATGATTAGTAGAAAGCTTCGGCAGACCTAATCTGCTTGCAAGCACTCAGCAGCCAAAAATGTGCAAAAAGCACTGAAGAAGCACCACTGCTGTGCTGAACAACTACATGATTGCATTCCTGGTACTTTTTAATCATGTCTTAATGTGAATAGTATGCATTTTCTTTAATAAAGTGTGTGTGATGCGTTTTTTGCCATTTTCTTAATCAGCTGACCTTGCAGTTGCAATATCTCAGCACCTAGAGTGGATAGATAAAACATTTTTTTTGTAATAGAAAAGTGCATGAGGGTTTTATGAATTGTTGGAAGCAGATTTTTAAATTACCACCCTGAAATTTAATTATGTTGTATTGTTTTTGACACTTGATTTCCAACGTTTCAGAGACTATATTTTGATGCAGCATAAATTGAGTAATTTTAGTGAAATAAAAAATCTACTTCCAACATTGCATTCATCATCTTTTGGGTTATCTAACCATGTGTTAAAATTAAATTTCTATCAGTGTTTAATTCCGTAAAAATATGTGAAGAAATAAAAAAAGTTGGCCCCAGAACCAGGCTCCTCACTTGAATTAAACAAGCTAATATGGTTGGTTACAGTATGTGGGCTAGCAGCAGTGTTTTCACAGGATATCTGCAAAAACAAGCTTTCTTCTGCACTTTGTGGTGGCTTAATTAAATATGGAAATATTTGAGATTGATGACAGTAATTCAAAACCACTTAGCCTAACGTCTGGGAAGAAGAGCTTAGTAGCAGCTGTGTAATATGTTATCATAATAATATATTATGCTCTATTGGTCACTGTTGCTGCTGCAGCTATCTTTACTGACTGTCTGGGCATTTATAATGGTAGTTGTGTTTATGGTTTTCCCATCATGGAAGCACAGACAGTAGTGCATGTACAGATAGTTTGCAACATTTTTCTTGTTTTATTTCGCATACTGCTTCACCATGCTCTGTTGTGTCTTGCAGCTCTCACCTTCTTTACCTCTTGTGTATTTGGTGGGCCAGCAGTTGGTTGCTTCAACCCCACTTAAGCAGAAGCCATCGGTGTCTAGTTCAAAGTCTGCAGCATAAGTACAGCGTTAGTTGATATTTCTGGCAAAACATCAATTTGCAATTTTGGTTGAAATATTTCATTCCAGTGAAGCCACTAATGAGGATGCACTTTTTTCATGAATGCACAAAATGCTGCTGTTAGTTTTTCTCATAATTAAGCACTCCTCTCATTCAATGTCTGCTTCATTTCTGGTTTTTACAAGATTTGTTCATTAAACTAGAAACATTCCAGGAATGGCAGCCCTGTGGCAGTATAATGGTTAGGTTTTTATTTATTTTTTGTGTTTCAAAGAAAAACCTTGAAGAATGGCGACTGCTACGGATTCCAGTGAAAGAGAAATTTTGTTTTAGTGGATGAAGTGGGGACAGTTAACTTGCAGTTTTTGTCAGAGCAATGTAACAAACTGCATAACAGAAATTAGTCTTCACAAGCACAGTCTACCTGCTAGCATTTATTTCCTGATATGAGCTTGGAAATCAGAAGCAGTATCAGTCTTAACTGAGAAAGTTGGGGTTTGGAGTGCACAATGCTACTTGGGGGTGTGATGGGGACACATGCTTTGACAAAGGAACAAGAGGCACTGTGACTGAAACCAAGATGCATGCACAGTAGAACCTCGCTGTGGTAAACCTCTGATATAGTAAAGTGAAGCTGAAGTCCTAGTTCATCTTCTATAGATGACTACATTTTTCCCCCTTTATAGTAAAGACATTTATGATCAAATTCGGTTATGGTAAAGTGCGTTTGGTCACAGCAACGACTTCTCACAAAATGACATCGCCGCACGTGTGCTACATAAGGTTGTGAGGCTTTTTTTTTTTTTTTTTTTTTTTTTTTTTTTTTTTTTTTTTTTTTTAAAGAAAATTGGTGGCTTTCCTCGTGCTCAGCAGCTCTGAGGGAAGCCAACTTTACATAGGCCTTGGTGCCGTGAGGAAAAGCATGTGACGCGTCGGAAGTAAAGTAAAGCTATCTACAAACATGGAAAGAAGTCAGCGCAGTCCATTTAGAAAGTAACGAGAGAAAAAGCGCAGCGAAAAATATGGAAGGGATGAAACGGCCGAACATTTGCAGCACGAGGCAACAGTGGCGAGAACTGGAGGCACAGAATGGGCGATTTTGCAGCACTTGATCACTGTGCTCATTTATCATTCATAGCCTTTTTAAAGAGAAACAGCAGAAAATGATGCCATGTTTACGCAAGGCTTTGTTTTTCACATGATGTCAAACTCTTTTATTTGTAGCCATGTTGCCTTCATGCTTAAGAGGTAATAACTGGAAAAATGATACGAAGAGATAAGAAGGAGATGGAAGGTACTTTAGAATTTTTTTTTTATTAAGCAACAAGATGTGTTCAGTAAGTAGCCATTTAATTACCATGTCATCTAGTAAAATATTGTTGCAGGTCCCAGTGATTTTACTGTAAAGGGGTTCTACTGTAAGCAACATCAAAACGAAGCCGAAAACACGAAAACTTGTAATAATCATCACAGATGTGTGACATACCGTAAGTGCACATCTCAAAAGTGTTAACTTCTATTAAAGTAAAACATTGACCAGGTAGTCCACAAATTTCTCATGTTTAGTATATTCTTTGCTTCAGTGGCACAGGGTCTACTGGGGCACTCCTGAGGAAGAGCAAAACGAGAAAATTACTCAAAAGATGGCTTCCCTGTTTTTACCACTGCAAAGGTTTTTGGCTTTTTACCAAAACTATGAAGGTCTATGCTTGATTAATGGTGGAAAATTGAGGCTAACACCTAATAAGCTTCCAACAGATTGAGCAGTGTTTAGGCACAGCAAGCGTCCTTTTTGTGCACTTTGAGGAAGGTATTCTCAGTGCATTTTTACGGCTTACCAAATGAACAGGTGAGTCTTATACACTGGTACCGGGCCAAGTATAGGCTAGAGCTGTGCAGGAAACCTAACGAGTTAGCTTTTTACTAGTGATTACTGACGCGCAGGGCTCTGCCTGTCTTATTTGTTGTGAATTCAGCTTTGCTTAACTCCTAACAAAGCTTGAGTTGGAGAGTAGCAGCTAGGTTCCCTGAAGTCTGTCAGAATGCATAGCCATCTTTCCAATTCTTTGGCTTCTCTTTAGTGGCTAGTGAAATGTGTTAGTTTTGTCATATCTGGAAGGTTTCTTTTTGAGTTGTGCTTTTGGGGAAATGACTGCTGGCCTGCCCAATCATTGGTGAAAATGGTTAACACAATTTGTCTTGACTAGGTACACTGAACTGGAGACATGGTAAGGAGAACTGCTTCTCTGCAGTGACAGAAGCTTCATTGCTCTTTAGCGTGTGTATATGCTGGCTTTCAGTTCAGTTGCAGGGCAGTCACGTCCACATTAGAGCATATTTATGTGACTTGCATGGTAACTGACTATAAAATCAGTGTTGAATGTTATCATTTCTCTGTGCCTTGATGCAGCTAGTGGTGTATGGGAGTGGCAAGCTAGTGAGGGATTCCTTTGAAATTGTTGCTTGTTTATAGCATGGGTCACATATATTCTAGCAATGCACTGCTACAGGCATTTTTGCTTTCGGTCGATTGTGCCCCACGTCTACATTTGTTGCTCGCTGTCTCGCTTATGTTTAGGTACAAAAATCAAAGCAGTCGTGTTGTGGTGTTGAAAGAGAGCTCTAGTAACTTGATGCTTTTTCTTAAATTTTCTGTGGACCATCTCATTGCAGTGCTGATGGCTTGTTTTTGTGACAGTATGTTTTTATTGCTTATCAGTTACAAACTATGTTGCAGCAGCAGCAACAGCTGACCTTGAAATAATGGGTTTTGTATTGAGGAACCTGCATCTTTTGTAGTGCTAGTCTACTTTGCAACACATCACAATGCACCTAGTGAGATTCAAAGGGCAGACTGTATGATTGATGAATGCAGCTCTCTTTTTAAGAGTCTGATATGTATTCAATGCTCGGACACAGATTAAGAATCTAATTTGGCATCCCGTCACCCTCATTCAGAGTAATTGCAGAGTAAATGCAAACTCTAAGAGCTCCAACGTAGAATGAAATGAAATAAACATGGCTGCACTGAGGTCCCATGGCTGTGCGAGCAGCTCTGATCTCTAGCAGCCAGTCTCTCAAACATTGTATGTCATCCTCCTTAGCTTGTGGCCATCTATCGCCCTCTTTTAACTGTTACTCCCGAGATATATTGGGTGGCCATACTCGCACAACCCCTCGCTTTCTCACTTATGGCGAGACAGTGAAACTGTCAATGAATTCTTACTCAAATGAAAGCGACAACGATGAAGCAGTTGAGCTTGTCCAGCTAAGACAGCGAGGAAGTGATCCTGCATTAATAAATATGTTTAACAAACATGTCCTGCAGAGCATTGTAGTGCATTACTGCCTTGAAATTCCCACGGAACTAACTTGTAAAAAAATCTTGGCTAAAATGCAAAATATCCTGGCAGAGAGTCGCCCCGCCGGGGTAGTGCAGAGGTAAGATGCCCGACTACTGTGCCGGAGTACCCGGGTTCGAACCCAACCGCGGCGGCTGCGTTTCGATGGAGGCGAAACAAAGTGGCGTCCGTGTGCTGTGCGATGTCAGTGCACGTTAAAGATCCCCAGGTGGTCTAAATTACTCTGCAGCCCTCCACTACGGCTCCTCTTTCTCTCTTTCCACTTTCATTCCCACCTTCCTCTCTTCCCGTACGGTGCGGTTCGAGTGTCCACAGAACAAGTGTGACAGGTACTGCGCCTTTCCCTTCCTGTGAACCAATTATTATTATTGTTATCCTGGCAGGGTGTGCGTAGCAATCCCAAAGAAACTTGATAGTGGAAGGGTTAAAGGGCCACTGACCAGGGTATGACATTTTAAACAAACAGGCCCTTCAATTAGGTATCGAAGATAGTCTGCGAAATAATGCAGCGATGCACATGCTGGAAAGCAGCAGAAATAGAGATAAAAACTCTCTCATGCTCCTCTTTGAAAAGCTAGCTTCCTTGTTCTCTATGCTGGCCCGCAAGCCACGGGGATGATGTACAATCCTAGATGGCATCCATTGGTCCGTCTCTGACCGAGGGTTGGGAATAGACCTTAATTGTGTCTGCCACTCGCTGCACACTTTTCTGTCTCAATTCATTTTCGCACAGACATACAACCACATGAAGGCTTTTAGTTTTTTTTTTTCCCAGTCTATATACGCTTCAGAGAATTTTGTGTGCCGGTCATACACTTGCATAACCGTGAAAAAGGAAAGGCATAGGTGCATACATACAGACAGGCATACGGGCCCCCACCTGATTTTCTAAGAGAGCGGTGGGGGGGATCTTCCTTCTTGTCTTTCGACCAAAAGGCTAGGTCATGACATACGCATGTGATGTACTCCGACAGACGCCATGCCTCCCCATGAGGAAGGGGCTTGTGGAGACGGCCAGGCAGGAGAGGGAAAAATCTTAGAGAAGGACGAAGGGAAACACGACAGAATCAGTTGATTGCAGTGGCTCTGACCTACCATGGTGAAGTTGACCCCTGCCATGGCGGTTGCATTTCAGTGGAGGCGAGACTTCTGTGTACTGTGCAATTTTAGTGCACCCTGGTGATAGAAATTGTCTGATGCTCTTAGCTGTCTTTATTGGCCCGAGTCGCTTTGAGCCAGGTAAAAACCAGTCCAAACTAGCAGGTGCTGTCAATGAGAGCTGCCTCCTGTTGAAATTGTCAGTACTAAATTGTCCACCCTAACGAAAGCATGCAAATGAGTTTTATAAAAGCATTGCTTGAGAAAGGCAAAAAAAAAAAAAAAATACTCCTAGTATTCATTGGAGTATATGCATTATCATAACATTATGTGTATGACCTTGCTGATTTTGCTTGTGTTATTTGTTGAGACAGATATTTAAATTTATCTTGAAGCCTTTTTTTTTTTTTTTAAAAAAGCCCTGTTTTTAGGCCATTTTATGTCCACTAGCTAGCATTCTGATGTGCTGTAAGCTGACATTTCAGGATATGCCTATTTATAAAGTGCCATTGACAATCGTGTTATCAGTGTATCATTCGTGCATTCTAGTCTCCTGTACTGGTTGACGCTGTTCGCATCATTGGCCAGCCTGTACAAAGGAATGTAAACTGTTGGATGGAGTGTTAGCTTGGACATTCCCAGCCATCTGTGCTCTTTATTGATAATAGGTGGTGGAAAATATTTTAACTTAGCACCCAGTAAATTACTGTGAAATGAAAGCGCGCTTGTGCTCAATCTAGGCAATAGAAACTTCCCTGTATAGCAAGTAGGCCATCTTTACAAAGTAGGTGCAAGTAGTTAAAGGCTGAAAGACTGAATTGCTGCTCGCTGTGAGCTGATGGTCACATCTGGCTGCTTACGTTCCTTTGGGCTGGCCTTTATACACTGTGCATTCTATTATTTTTAAGGCTGTGCATATTGTTGCTTGCATGGAATAGTCCAAGTGAGGACGTGTGTTTCAGAAAGCGCTCTCAGCTGTTCCATTTTTATTGCACTACGAATACAGAGGGGTGGGGACAGGGGGATTCTGCATAGTTCCAGGATGAGTATGGAGAGCAGGCTATATAGAGATTTTTCCCAGCTTGCTGGTTATAGAAACACATTCATATAGAAACACATTCATTTTCATTCATGCTTTTTTTTTTTTTTTATGGAACTGCATCTAGCAGGTGCAGTTTCACCCTTGTAATACTGTCTTGGCATGCCAACATTTCTTACTCTATATTTGAGCAAACCATTTGATTGAAGGCTTACCTATTGTACTTTTTTTCTCTTTTCATGGTCTAGATGAAAAAGGATTTTTTGGAATTGCTCAAAGAGCAAAAACATTTCGACAAGCACTCCCGCTGGAATGATGTCAAGAAGAGCATGGCGGAAGATGCTCGATATCGGGCAGTGGACAGCAGCTCCCAACGCGAGGAATGGTTCAAGGAGTATGTCGCCAAATTAACGGCAGCTGTGAGTCTCATTTCATTCTAAAATTCTGCATGGAAAATGTATCATGGGTAGTGTCAATTACCGAGGTTAAGTAGGCTGACGAGCAGCACATATTCTAGCACTCGTTACTCCACTGCAAGAATATATGAGCTGGCCTTATTGGCTCCAGAGACATCAATGAATAAAAATGACACTCTTCCTCTCCTGTGTCAACTTGCATACTCAGAGAAACCTAAAAGGAAAAAAATGAACTGGTTGAGGATTGCACTCACTCGTGAATATATCATTAGTGGTCATTTGGTTTGCCAACTTGGGCTGTTATACCCGTTTTCGCAAGCATGGATTTGCTCCCTCTTTCACATTCGTGATCTTTGCCTTTTTCTTCTTGTCTACACTAATGGAACTGGAGCTCGAACCACAAAGGCAGCAGTAAATAGAAATCATGCATTCATGTTTGCAAACAAAGGTGGCATGGCAATCGGAATTGGCATAGGGTGTTGCAGCGTGCCTGCATTGTGCTCCCTTTGGAATCGGCTGAAATTTGGAGCTTTTAGAGACATTTTTGAGTAGTTCTTTTTCACCAGATAGAATTACTAGGAGGAGCACTGCATTCTCTGTACCACCTCAGAGATTCCACTCTCGCATCAATTGTACAAAATTGCACTAAGCCAGATAAGCTGAGCCAAGCTGGCTGATAAAAGCAGTTGTTGTAATGCAGAGTTGAGTTCCTTTTATATGCAGGGGCCTTTCGTAAGCTGACATAAAATAAAACTGGCCCCACTCTACATTAAATCTCACACTGAAGCTCTAGAAATGATGCAGTGCAAAGCTGTTAATATTATTGTTCCAAAGTATCATATAAATGATTCACCAACTATGAAAAATTCAGATATTAAAAATACCTTTCTCAATAAAAAAAAACATAAGCTGTCCATTTGTTTGGACCTGTTTCTTACACCTCTCACTGCAGGTAATTGTTATGCTTATAACAAGAACAAGTGAAAATTTTTCAAGATTCAGTATAGTACTTAGCAGCCGCTCAGCATTCTGCAAGCTTTGTCACACATGCAAGCACTACGGGTACTATGTAACGAACCTCCATTTAGCCAATTCTTCGATATTGCCAAGTTTTTCCATTCCCCAACACTGGCCCCATTCAGTGAAGTGCGTGTATTTGAAAACTGCTTGTAACAAACGTCGCGGCAGCTGACCTTGATGTAATGAACTCTGTGCCGGCTGTCTCTTAGCTAGTGCTGAATTACTGGAAGTTTGGCAGAACCTCGCAGCTCTGAAACACTGCGTACAAGACTCAGTGTTTCAGAGCTGACGCCGCATCTACATGGCAGACTCGGCAGTCTCCGCTGCTTTCACTTTCGCAGCGTGGCACTACAATAGTTCATGCGCAAAATCAGTGAAAAATAACAGTACAAAGAAAAAAACAAATGTGGACAAGCTGTGTGCATTAGGGTTATGCGAGTATCAAATTTTTTTAATACAAATCGAATACGAATACTTAGGTCCAAATATCGGATCGAATATCGAATAATCAAGGACAGAGGCATTTAACCACTACAAAACATTTATTTGAGTGGCCAAGAACATCACAGTTCAATTATTAATGAGCATATGAACACAAAAGGTGTGTGGCCGCACAAAAAAATATCAGTCTGGAACATTATTCTTAAAAGAGTGGACAGAAAATGGCTAGTACCGTCTGTTGCAGAAGTTTGCGGCCCAACGCGCCGGGCAGAGGAGCAGTATCGCTCCCGAGAGGCGGCGCTGCGCCCGCCGGCGCTGCCTGGTGACGCAGCTATAAAGAGTGAGGAGACGACTTGTTCTCTTCCCCTCATCCCGCGGCTGAGAGCAAAGATGTGCGATATCAACCGCGGGATGAGGAGAGGAGAACAAGCCTCCTCACTCTTTATAGCTACGTCACCAGGCAGCGCCGGCGGGCGCAGCGCCGCCTCTCGGGTGCGATACTGCTCCTCTGCCCGGCGCGTTGGGCCGCAAACTTCTGCAACAGACGGTACATAGCATTGATGATGCCATAGCAGAAAAGCGGCTTTCTGGGATGAACATTAAAGGTTGTCATGAAGGAAAACCAGAAGTCGTTCCCTTCTAGCTGATATAACTTCTCCAGCCACAGAAAATGCCCTCACTGAAGTGGTGGCAGGTGTTGCGAGGTATTTCGTGCAAAACTTCGACAGAGTGGGATATCTGTCTCGTTTCAACAATGCCTCCTCTGAATAAGCTCCCATTCCTCAGCAGAAACTGCCTCAGTTACTTTAGAAGAAGATGGCTGTGCATAGAGCTCTGACCTCTGCTTCTTAGTGTCTGGGCCATGAGCACACAGGGACAGCTGTTGAAGCACTAAATCTTTTAGCCACGTCATCTTTTCTTTATCGGCTCTGAATATGGTGGATTTAAAGCGTGGGTCCAAAACCATGGCCAAGCATGCCTCCTTGTCCTCTGCATGCAGGGGGAACCTTGATTTCACCAGAAGCGCCAGGGCTGTATGAAATCCAGTAGTACCAGTAAAGTTGGCAAGATAATGCAGCATTCCAAAAATGAGGGGCATTTGAGCTTAAAGTGATGGTTGAATTTCTATACTGGCGATAGCAGTGGCTTCAAAGAATGGCTCAAGCATTTCTACATATTCAGAGACTTCTTTCCATTCCTGTGAAATGAGTCCATCAATGCTGTTGTCCAAAGTGGCAATGTCCACAGTGACTGCCTCCTTTAGTTCCAAGAGTCTAGACAGCATTAGGTTCTGTAGTGGTCGCCACTGTTTATTTATAATGCCACTAGTTGCTGGCTCCCTCTGGGTGAGATTTCTTGTAAATATACGCCTACAAAATAAAAGGGAGCGTCTTCTTTCGTTTGGGAATCAGCTGGGCATCTGTCGTCACTTCTACGACTCGTTACTTCTCGGGACGTGGGCCGTGACTGAGCCTCGCAACATGGTGTATGAAGTGGGATCCGAACCCACGGCCACGTTTGTGGAAGTGGGATATCGGCAGACATCACGTCTCTTGTGACCAACCGTGTACAATGCGCTCCCACTCGAGTCAACTGGGCAGAACCTTTGGTCCCCACAAGTCTGCCTGGAGGCCCCTGGGAACTGCTTTGTATAGACTTGTTCCACTTCAAGGGTCAAACATTTATCCTGGCGGTTGGCTACCACTCGAGGTTCCCAGAGGTAGTTAGTCTGAAGAGTTCATTAGCCTAAGCCATTATCGACGTCCTCAAGAGCATCTTTGCACGGCACGGGATCCCTTGAGAGGTCAGGTCAGACAGTGGCCCACTGTTCTCATCGCAGGAGTTTGCGACACTTGCAGCGGCATATGGCTTTCTTTCACCATGTGACCAGCAGCCCGCACTAGTGCAGTCAAATGGTGAGGCTGAGAGGATGATTCGGACCGTGAAGGATGTGTTCCGCAAAGCAGAGGATGCTCATTTGGCCCTGCTGAGCTACTGGGATACTCCAGGTGTCAGTGGCTTGAGTCCAGCCTAGCTCTTGATGGGATGACAACTACTATGTACCAGACTGCCCAAGAGGGAAGAGCAATTGCGGCCTAACTGGCCAACAAGAGAAAAAGTCTCACAGAAAGAAGCCTCATACAAGCAGAACCAGACTGGCGATTTTAACAGGCACCACCGAGCTGCAAATCTGCCACCACTACAAGCAGGCCAAAGTGTGTGGGTGAGACCCAACCAAGTAAAGGCCACCGTCCTGAGCTCTGCTCAATGGCCTCGATGCTATGTGGTCGAAACACAGCAAGGAGGCTTCCTGCAGCGTAATCGACGTTACCGTGTGCCTTTTGTTCCCAGAATCACCGCAGCAGACGGTGATCAAGTTGTGTGGACACATAGTGGCCGACGTGTTGTTCCCCCGGATCCCCTGTTGTTCCCCTGGCCTCTCTGTTCAGTCTTTAAAAGGGGGGGGGAGGGAGGACGTTGAGGTCCCCACTGTTAATTTATAATGCCGCTAGTTGCTGGCTCCCAGGTTTCTTGTATATATACGCCAAGAGGGCGTCTTCTCGGGAATCGGCTGGGCATCTGTCATCACTTCTACAGCTCCTGCTTGTCCCCTCAGGCCATGACTGAGCCTCGCTGCAGGTACAGGCTGGTCTCTACATTTTGCACCAGATGGAGAGGATCTTTGCCTGCTTATTTTGGTATTGGGCACGAGGACATACCGTGGCTCCACCTCTCTGAAGCGCCACATGACGAAGTAAGTGGGATAACGCACGTTGAACTGCTGCTGTGGGATGCTTTCCTAGGCAGTTCAGTTGCTCGTTAGCATTACGTTCATTTATTTGGTCTAGGCCTGTATAAGCTTATTTTGATGTTTGAGAACCACTCATTCGGCAAAAAAGCCTTCACCGAATTAGAGTTATCGTAGATGGCGAGAGCTTTACTGTTACAACAACGCGCACCGGCTGCAGCATTTCTGCTGCTATGAAAAAAAAAAAAAAAAGAAAAAAAAGAAACAGCAGCTGAAGCTACCACACAACCAGTCAGATGTAAGCAGTCGGTGCACAGGTAATGGGATGCAAGAGCAGAGGACTGTGAGGAGCCTGACAGATGCTTAGCGCCTTTGCGTAGCGCCGGCGGAAGCGGCAACTTTCCCCTGCTCCCTTGAACATAGTAGAGCAAACAAGTTTGACTGTGGAGATATTTATCAAGTGTGAAGAAGTTTGTTCCACGCAGCAAATTCTTGCACACTGACTGCCGCCACTGGCACTCTATAGGGTTAGAGCAGATATTTATTTTCCCCGTGCACAGTAGTGATTTTCTTTTTTTTTTACGTATATCTTGATTAGCACATCACAACATGCATGCAATGCTCTATATTTTGTTTATTCACAGACTCTGTCATTTGAAATTACTACAGTACTGGAGACGCTGCCTCAACTCGCCATGCATACCGCTTCCCGAGGCGGCACAATCCTAGAGTTCGCTTCAGTTAAACTTTCGTGTCAACGTGTTCATTTAAAACAATTTGAGATCTTCCGGCCTTCGCAGGTCCCTCCTTTCTTTGTGAGGGTACTGCTCCATGAAAAAGCCAGCATGTTCTCCTTCCTTCCATCAATAGTATCGTTAGCTTCACAAGTGATAAGTGCAAATTAAAACGCGCGCGCCATTTCTTCTTCCGCTCACCGAACTCTTAGCGCCAACTCCGTGAACGAAATGTCACTTGCTGAAATGTCTGCTGTGCACATAATGAGAATCATCACTCGCTGATTTGTCCATTCAAACTTTGATTAAGGAAGGTTCTGTGAGCTTATGTTTTGGGTACCGAACTCTTAGCGCCAACTCCGTGAACGAAATCTCACTTGCTGAAATGTCTGCTGTGCACATAATGAGAATCATCACTCGCTGATTTGTTCATTCAAACTTTTATTAAGGAAGGTTCTGTGAGCTTATGTTTTGGGTAGCAATGGGAGCTTGCGCCGGATTTTCTCGCTTACGTAGGGGCGCAGAGCAGTAACGAACCGTAGCAATAGCTTTAATAAACGTCATCTCCTTAGTCACAATGTAAGATAAAAAAGTGCCAGGCTGGCACTCTGTATCAACCCAAACTACAGAAATAAACGCGATTCTTAGCTTTTAAAACGCACAAATTCAATCGATCGTCTGCTTAGCAGCAGTAAGAGGAGTCACATGATCACACTTGCTCTCCTAGGTCGACGCTAGCGCCACTCGCTCCAGTGGTCCTCAAGCCTTTTTTGTGCTGATGAATTGTGCTTACAATGACGAACAATTTGTCTAGCCTTTTTGCAGAGATGATCAATGGGTGGCGTACGAAATCTTGCGTCGTTAAGGGCTAGCTGCAGGATGTGGGCGAAGCATGATCGCTAAGTCCACGGGAGCCTCCTCGACACAGATGTTGCGCTCGTTATTTGTCACGATGTACTTTTCACAGTTGTCGGGTGTCCCCCACTTTCTGCACCTCTTGTTCAGCATAGCTGTGATGTTTTCAGCACTGTGACTGTCAGCCACATGACATGTGTTAAGCATGTACTGCTTTATTTGAAAGTTAGGAGTCTGGAGATCACAAGTGAAGCTGGTGTAGCTTTTGTTTGCTCACAATGTCCACATGTAGCTGGTAAAGCCAACAGCTGAAATTCCACCTTCAAGAGCGTTGCTGAGCTCCATTTTCACCTTCTGCGCACTGACATCGTCATATGTGCGCAGGACAAGCACCCGTTAAAGTGTAGAGCGCGACGGTAGGTGATAGCTTGGAACAGCAGCTGCCAAAACCACGGTCTTCAATGATGCTGTAGGGCTGCAAATCAAGCGCCACCATGTCAGCAATCTTGCTATATAAGCCTCGATTTGGCTGCACTTTCGGCACTAGTTCTCAAAAGTGCCGTGCTGGTGCAGCGCCAGTTCTTGGGGTGCGAGTGCAGCGCGACACTAGCGTTCTTCGTGGCGCGGCCAAATCAAGTGCACAAGTGCAGCAGTGCAACCCTGTCGTCTGCTGGGTCCGAGTCGAATGCCAGCGCGTGCCACTCTCCTTTGTTTGCATGTGATCTCTTGGATTAGTGATTTTGCATTTTCGACTTGTGTGGTTCGTGGATGAACATTGGTGACGTTGTTCAGTTAACCATGGAAATTGTGCAGGACGACGAGAGTGACGACGAGTTCGACACTGAGTTCGAAGCTGCATTTGCCCTCGCGGCGTGCAAGCTTCTGCGTGTGGACCGCAACCGCATCAGTGGTTATTTTGAAAATATTACCTCGAGGTACTTCGACTTCGAGTTCAAAAACTCTTTAGGTTGTCCCGAGAGACTGTTGACGCTGTGTGCGAATGCTTCAGGCGCTCTTCCTCATATCCTAAGGCTGCGAGCAGATGATGACAAATTTCTGCCGAAGAGACCATCTTGATCGCCCTCAGCTATCTTGAGAGCCAGACTAGCATGAACTCCGTGGCAGATCGATTTGACATTACAGAGTCGTCTGTTTTGCTGTGTCTCCGAAGAGTCCTGGACTTCCTTTTTCGTAATCAGCGACGATGTGATTACTTGGCCAGACGATGCTGAGATGGCCTGTAGCAAGGCATGTTTCGTGGCTAAGAGTTGCGGGAAAGGCCCTCGTAACTCTGTCGGCTGTATTGGTGGGAGCCATGTGGAAATCTGCAAACCTGAAGAATCCACTGCTTTCTATATCAGTATGAAAAAGTGGCCATAGATCATTCTGCAGGGAATCTGCAACAAGAAGAACAAATTCCTTGATGCGTTCATAGACTCTGCGCACGACGCCTGCGTGCTGAAGGAAAGCCCCTTCTTCTCAGAGGCCGCCGGTAAATATGGAGATGACTATATACTAGGCGACTCTGCATACCCACATCTTCCGTGGCTGCTGATGCCCTACAGAGATAACGGAGCAAGTTTTCCATCATGGAAGAAGTATAACAAGTTACATAGCCAGCAGAGGGTATCAATAGAGAACACGTTCGGGCTTGTGAAACAGCGCTTCAGGCGGCTCTATTTAGTCGGTGCAAAAACCATCCTCCAGTGCTGCAGGATTGTGCTGGGCGCCTGCGTGCTGCACAATTTGTGCAATGCGGAAAGAGATTTCATGGCCGAATTTGCCGACCTTCATCTTGACGACGTTGGCAATGACAATCAAGATGTCGGGATTTCGCCAGCGTGCTGCGAGAGCCGAAGGCAAATGATTGCTCGTCACCAGTGCTGAAAACAGCTTAGTTGTGCAATGAAGCAGTAGCCATAGTAGTGTGTTGTTTACGCCTTCTCTTTATTGTCGCGAACGACAGCTATTAGCTCCCGCAGCAGGGCCATTCTGTCTTGGTGGCGTCTCTCCCTTGCAGTCTCTACATCTCCCATTATCTGAAGTAAAGACTCCACTGGAGTGTCCTTGCGGCGGCGCCTTCTGCTGACGCTTAGCAGTGGCTGAGGATCAGCAGGCTCCTCCTGCATGTCTTCTTCACTGAAAATTTTATTAGAATGAGCCTTTGTTATGCTATAGCAAATAAAAGCAACTCGCCCTGAGCCAGCGTCCTCTTGTTCTGGAGCTTGCTGACTTACGACTTTTCCCTGCGTCAGCAGCACAGTCGGAGTGATGTGGTGCTGCTTTTCAAGCACCTCCGACAGCTCGCTGGAAAGTTTAACCCAGGTGTTACAAGTTATAAGCTACAGGCGAAGAAGACATTGAATGCTAATTACTTCTCATAATCGCAGTTTGCTCTCGAGTGCTCCGATGAATTGTTCTTTATTTTTGTTTTCTTGTATCGTCGCTCTAGTGACTTCCACTTATTTTCCACTTGCAGATAAGTCAGACTGCCCCCAAACTCCGCATTAATTAGTGCAGCAGGTTTGGCCCACATCATCTTCTTCGTTCTGTATGGGTTGGAGCAGAGAGTATAAACAATACAGTTTCTGTAGCTTGGGTAATGCACGTTCATGTAAGGGTGCTAGCAATTTAAGGTGCAACACCGACGTTTGGGCCCGCTGGTATTAATCAGTCTTGTAAAACGGTAGCAGCACGTAAAAAAACAACAACAAAACAAAAATGCAAAATGCAGCAGTTTTCTTCTACTTTGAAAAATGGCTCATCAACCTGTCCTGTGTGTTTCTTTGTCCCCCTTCCCCCCTTTTTTCTTTTTTCTTTTTGTGCTGCAAACGTTTTACAAGTTAAAGTAATTTAGTTTGTTTGGTTAAAAGAAATTTATGGCCCAGTTTAACATGCGGGTGCTATTGCAAATAAGTTTTTGTTCAGCGTTCACTACAAAAGGTTACCTGAAGCTGGACCTTTTCCTCACAAGCTCATTTAATTCTTTATACTTTTAAATTAAATACAGTAGACTCCCGTTAAGACGAACTCGCTTAAGATGAACCCTCGGTTAAGATGAACAGTGGAGGTCATTTGTTTGGTTCCCCATAGAGTCAATGCAAAAAAAAAACTAATCGGTTAAGATGAATTTTCATGGCCGGCCGCACCCCACCCGTGCAGCTTACTCTTCGGTCCGAGCAGCGCTTCAGCGGAAAGAAAAAAAAAAAAAAAGCTTTTCAGTGCCACGACCATCCGTGCCACCGACGCAGACCCAAGCACGGCGGCGTCGGAAATGCGATTCTACAAAGGCAGAAGAGTGCCGCTGCTCGTCCTCTCCCGCCGTTTCCCCGCTCACTCCTTTTGTCCTCGCAGTAGGAGTAGGTTCGCGTTTCGCGTCGCGCCGGCTGTCTTGGTACGACTTCGGGCAAGGACGAAACAGAGCGCGCGGCCCGGCCAGCAAAACTAGCGAAACACGGGAAAAAAAATGGTGAGAAGAAAAAGCAGCCAATGACGTTTCCCAATGGTGATCAAGTGATAGTGTCGTCATGCCAGTGCTACCGAGCTCCGCGCCTTTGCTGACCGCCAATGACGCCTAGTACGCAGTGCACAGATCCATTGTTCGTGGCGGGTGTGCGTGTCGTGTCCCGCAATTTTCTATGTGCGCTGTTTGTTTTCGTGCGCGCCGTGTTCGCCTTGTTGCTGCTATGGCTAGTCGGCCAACAACTCGAAAAAAGCTGCTTGAACTTCATGAGAAGGCCGAAGTTTTGACTGAAGTTTGCACCTGCCGGCTTTCAAAGACTGAAATAGCGTGCAAGTTCGGCATCGCGAAAAGTACCATGGGCGGTATCGTGAAGGACGAAGTGCGGATTACCAGTGCTTTGGAAGATGGTGAGTTTGCGCCGAAGCGGAAGAGGATGCGCACAGCTATGCACAAAGATTTTGAAGACGTTCTGCTTGCCTGGGTGAAGAGAGTGCGCAGTGCGAATTTGCCAGTGAATGGAGTGCTACTGAAAGCTAAGGCGGAAGAAATTGCCCTGCGACTGAATGTCGAGTTTGGGTGGCTCGACCGTTTTCGGAAAAGGCATGGACTGGCCTTTCGTTGTGTTGTCGGCGAGGCTGCTGCAGTGGATGAAGCGGTCTGCAGCGATTGGAGGCAGAACAAGATGAATGAACTCATGGATGAATATGACCCTCAAGACATATACAATGTGAACGCAACTGCGCTTTTCTACCAGCTACTCCCAAATAAAACGCTCGCATTTGCTGGTGATGACTGCGTGGCGGGCAAACGGAGCAAGCTTCGAGTAACGGTCCTCGTGGGCACAAATATGACTGGGACTGACAAGTTGCTGGTGATTGGCAAATCTAAAGCACCACGCTGCTTTAAAAACATAAAAACGCTGCCGGTCACGTACATGGCTAATTCAAAAGCGTGGATGACGCAGGCACTTTTTGAGCAGTGGCTTCAAGAGATGGATCGCCACTTCCAGAGACAAGAGAAAAGTTCTCATTGTTGTTGACAACTGTCCCGGACACGGCCACGTCGCCGGACTTCGTGCCATCCGACTGGAGTTTCTACCAGCGAATACAACGGCGAAGCTGCAACCTATGGACCAGGGAGTTATAAGTAGCTTGAAGAGGCACTATCGTCGTTCTCTGCTGCAAAGGATGCTGATTTGCATGGAGAGCAGTAAGGAGTACACAGTTCACCTGTTACGTGCTGTCCACTTGCTGACGAGCACCTGGGAGCAGGTTACTCAAGCCACTATTGCCAACGCCTTCCGCCATGCAGGATTTGTGGCGCTTAGTAATTGCTCAGTGCAGAATGACTGCGATACTACGAATGAGGACCACACTGCGAACTTGGAGGATAGAAGCATTGTTTCTGCGCTGAGCAGTAAGGGTGTGTTCATTGACATCAGTGCGTATGTCAGCATTGACGAAAGTGTGGAAACGTGTAGGGCTGACACACTAGATGCTCTGATTGAAGAAGCGCTTGACCTACCATCGGAAACTGCTGCTGAAGATGACAGCTTGAATGTTATGTCTGAATCTGCACTAGTTACCTGTGATGCAGTTGATGCCTGCCTAGACACTTTAGTGCAGTTTTTTGAACAGTGGGAGGGCACTGAAGGGTATCTTCAAAAGTTAAGCGAGATGTCTGCTTTTGTAGCAGGCCGTCGATTTTCACGACAGACACACAAAAAAATAACAGACTGGGTAACAGTCAACAATGCCTGATGCCTTACTACTGCAAAGTGTAGTAGACAATCATTAGTCCAATAAATGCTTCTATTGCAGTTTATTTTCCTGAAAGGCCATTTTATTCATTTGTTCTCATATACGAGGTATGGATGGATAAAACTTTATTTGAGCAAAGGAGTTTGGGACTCGCAGATCCCTGGGCCCCCGCACGGCCCCACTGTACTCAAGCGTTCATGCCCCGAAGGTCCATTACGCTGGTAGCCCGGCTTGTGACAGTTTCCTGATCAGCCGGGTCCGTAGAGCGCAGCAGGGCCTCCCAGTCCTCCCAGGTGATAAGGTGCTCCAGGCCCCGCGGGGGAGGGTCCGCCGGGCAGAGTGTTAAGATGTGAAGGGCGTTAGCGTGTGATTCGGGACAGAGGGTGCATGCGGGTGTAGGATAGAGGGGATGATAGTAAGAAAGAGATTGAGGGGATGGGAAGGTGTGCGTTTGGAGACGTCTCCAAATAGTGGCACGTCTATTGTCTAGGGATGAGTGAGGCGGAGGGTATAGCTGCCGAGTGGCTCTGTAGGCCTCGGTCAGCTCGCTGAAAGTGTGCATGCGTTCCCTCGTGAATCCCAGGTCGGAGGCTTCCTGTGCCCGGTGTATGGTACCTCAGGCTAAAAAGTTGGCAGCCTCGTTGCCAGGGTTCCCGGAGTGTGCCGGCACCCAAATCAGCTCCACTTGGCGGGACGGGTTTTGCGCAGCAGACGAGCTTAGAATGTTAAAGGCTGGACTATGGACTCTGCCTCGCGCAAAATTTTGAATGGCAGTTTTGGAGTCACTGAGAATGTAATTTGCTTTCGTATGCGTTATGGCGGCAGCTATTGCAGCTTCCTCGGCTTCTTCAGAGGTGAGGTTTGGTAGAAGTGGCAGCTTAAAAAGTGGGGGGAGAGAGGAGTTTACTGCTGCAGCCGCGGCGCTTATGCCTGTGCATGCTGCATCCACCCATGCGGTTTCGGAGTCGGAGCCGTACTGTCGGTGGAGTGCCTTAGCACGGGCTATACGGCGCTGTTCGTGGAGATGGGGATGCATATTCCGGGGAAGGGGCTTAATAATAAGCTCCTTGTGGATATGCTTGGGTATAGGGAAGAGGTCTGGGTCATTTGCGGGTATCCTGACGCCGAGATGAGAGAGTATGTGGCGACCCGTTGATGTGCGTGTGAGTCGTATGTATTGGGCATGTTTGTGGGCTTCAATGAGCTCCTCAATGCTATTGTGTATGCCTAGGGCTGCAAGGCGTTCTTTAGGCGTGTTGCAGGGTAGTTTGAGTGCGGTCTTATAGGCTTTGCGAATGAGTATATTTAGAGCGTTGATGTCGTGTTTTGCAAGTGAGAGGTAGGGAGTTGTGTAGAGCACCCGACTAAGGACAAAGGCTTGAATGAGGCGACATAAATCGCGTTCTTTCATTCCCCTGTGCCTTACTGTTACTCTCCTAATGAGGTGCGATATGGTACCAGTACTCTGCTGGAGTTTCTTGAGTGTGATGGTGTTTTTCCCATTGGATTGGATGTGGAGTCCTAGTATCCTGAGGTTGGGAACCTTAGGGACGGGCCGGTCTTCAATGGTGACTGAAATCGGGGCACACGGAGAGTTTCGTGGACGGATGATGAGGAGCTCTGACTTCTCCGCAGAGCATGATAGCCCTATGCTGCTTGCGTGAGTTTGGGTGGCGGTAGCTGCTGTTTGTAGGGCTTCCTCTATTTCTCCGTCGTTGCCATGTGTGGTCCATATGGTTATGTCGTCAGCATATAGTGTGTGGCGTAGGTGTGGGATGGTGTTCAATTTGCTAGCAAGGGGTATGAGGGTGATATTGAAGAGGAGAGGCGATAGTACAGACCCCTGTGGGGTGCCTACACTTTTGAGGGTGAATTTCTCTGAGGTTAGGGGGCCAAAATGGATTTCAGCTGTTCTATCTGATAAGAAGGCCTTGATGCATGAGTACGTGCGTTCTCCAACATTGAGGGAGGAGAGTGCACTAACGATCGCTAAGTGGTGGATGCGATCGAAGGCTTTGGAGTGATCTAAAGCGAGAACTGCTTTGGTGTGTCCTGGTGTGAGGGGGTTGTAAATGTCGTTCGTTAACTGCAGCATAGCGTCCTGAGCCGACAGGTGCGGACGAAAGCCGACCATGCTGTGCGGATACAAGTCGTCAGCCATATGGCGGGCAAGTCTGTTTTGAATAACATGCTCGAAGAGCTTTCCGAGGCATGATGTCAGGGAAATGGGGCGAAGGTTCTGTAGCGTGAGGGGTTTGTTTGGCTTGGGAATGAAGACGATTTTGCCATGCCGCCATGATTGGGGCAGAGTGCCTTCATTCCAGCATTTGTTGAAGTAATCCGTAATCTGCACGATAGAATTATCGTCCAAGTTACGGAGAAGGGAATTTGTGATTTGATCTGCCCCTGGAGCAGAATTTGTTCGTAGCACAAGAAGTGCCGCTTGGACTTCTGCCACCGTGATTTCTTCGTCTAATGTTGGGTTCGGGCATCCGTTGTAACATGGGAGAGCGGTAGGAGTGCCCGGAGACGTGTATGTGATTCTGAGGGTGTCGATTAGGATATCTGTGTCATCTATGTTTTTATGAATGAGGCGAGTAACATGGTGTTGCGTGGCAGATTTTGTTCGTGTTGAATCTATGAGGTGGCGAAGGAGTTGCCAGGCTTTTTTGGAGGATAGTTTGCCAGACATGCTGTCACAGATCTGGTTCCAATTGGAGCGGCAGAGGTCTTCAGAGTGCTGTTGGATTTGTGCTTGAAGTGCTGAGAGACGCTTCTTTAGCGTTCTGTTCAGTTTTTGGCTTTTCCATCGCTCTAAGAGGCTATGGTGAGCTTCTTTAGAGGTGAGCGAGGCGGCTGTCAAGGGTAGGAATCTCCCCTTTTGTCTCAATGTATCGGAGGTGGGTCTGGAGATCCTGTGTGAGCGAGTTCATCCAGGCCTCTATGTCAGTGATGGGCTCTGACTCACGTGATTGCCGGGTAGCCCTGAAGTTGTCCCAGTTGATGAGTTTGTGTGTGGTGTAGGCTTTGCGCTTTTGTTGAAAGGGGATGGAGGCGAGAATGATGTAGTAGTCGCTGCCTAATGTATGTTGAGTTCTGTCCCATGTCACATTTGTTAAACAGCGGCTGAATACGAGGTCGGGGCTGGTGTCGACACATACACTATTGCCAATTCTCGTGGGTGTGTTGAAGTTGTTGTGGACGGAAAAGTTAAGGTTTTGAAGAAGGGTCCATAATCTGCGGCCTCTGTGTGTGGTTTTGATGTAGCCCCAGTCTGTGTGGGGACTGTTAAAGTCCCCCCCCAATGAGTAGAGGGTGCTTACCCGCCAATTTATATATACTCTTTAGGAGAGATTCTAGCGAGGCAATGGGTAATGAGTGTGAATGGTATATGTTGGCGACGTAGATGGATGGGAGAGAGTGGGTGGAGTGTATGATTTCTGTAACTACGCATGGGGCATCTGCAGCTACCTGGTGTGTGATATAGGTGAGACTACGGTGTATAAATGTGGCAGCGCGCGGTGCGTCTGTGGAGTCGGAATATATGGGAGTGTAGCCGGGGAGTGGGATTTCGTCCCGGCTTCTTGTAAGAGGAGAATTTGAGGGGTGGGGAGGAAGGTAGGAAGAAGAAGCTGAAATGGTGCTCGCTTGCCGCGAAAGCCACGGCAGTTCCATGTCAGAATGTTCAGGGAATCAAGTCGACCCGCCCCGCCATGTTGAAGCGTTGGGGGTTTTAAAACGGGAACAGCAGAGGCGTCTGCTGGCCGTGCAGCCTCTCCTATCTGAGGTGGGGGTAGGGGAGCTGCATGAAGTGCGGTGGTCGGCATGACTACCAGTTTCTGAAACATTGCCTCCATATGGGCTTCCATGCGCCGTTCTAAGGCAGCGGCATATTCGGCAAACTTTGCTGACAAAGTTTGATACTGGCTCTCAAATTGAGAGTTAAGGGTCTGAAGCTTTTTGTCGAATTGTTCGACTAGTTTCTGAATATGTTTGTCGAGTTGTTCGGCAGGGGCGGAATCGGTTTGCGTTTTTGGGTTGGGGGTAATTCGTTGCTTTTTTGCTGGGGGGCTGGAGCTGGTTTCTTTAGGTTTATCTTCTACTGGGCTTTGATTCGTCTCCATTGCGGCATGCGGCGGGGGTAGGGGTGGCACTGGGGCAGGGGTTAGGTGTTGTGGAGCGGGAATGGTGGGGCTGTTATGGAGTAGAGCTGTTAGTCGACTTACCTCCGCCCTCAGGGCCCGGAGCTCCTCTTGTCCAGATTCGCGGGCCTCTGGATGGATTGTGGCTGGCTGTTCTTTGGTTCTGTCTGCCCACGTTAGTCCTTTCTGTACTTTAGGCTTTTTTTCACTGGATGGTGAACGGGAATTCGTCTCAGAGTGGCTGTTGTCCCGTGTTGACTGGCGGGAATGGTTTTCAGACCTGGGCTGGTGGCCTTGCATTGACTGGGTCGGGGGTCTTCGTGGTCGTAGGTATCGGTGCTGGCATAAGATATTGCCAGTGTGATGGTTTCCACCGCACACAATACACTTGGGTGCGCAAGTATGGGGGTCGGATGGTGTGTGTTGTTCGCCACAATTGTGGCATCGCCCACTATCTGCTAGGGGGCACACGTCGCGTCGGTGGCCGGCTTCTCGGCAGTTGTAACAGGCCTCTACTTTGGGTTTGTGTTGGTAGCACACATGTACACCTCCCCAGTAGCAGATGGAATCTGGAATTGGTCCTTTGGCGAAGGTGATTAAAACTGATCCCTTTCGCCCGAAGGGGCGTGCATCAACAATTGGTGCACGAGGGTTGAAGGGGATCAGTCCTTCTAGGAGTTCTGCGCGTGGTTCCCCATCGTAGGCCATGTGTATGACCCCTCTTACTGCTGCGTCAGGCGGCGCAAGGTGCGCTGTCACTGAATTCTTGGCCCCCTATGCTGATGGCCGAGAGCTTGGCGTAGGCTCGTGCTCGTGCTTCTGCTGGCGTGCTGATGGTGAATGTGTTGTTGATCGGGTGCAGCCGCACTTTGTCCTGATGGATGGCTTCTTGGGGGGGTATCTTAGCAGCGTTGCAGGACGCTAGAAGTATGGATTTCGGGATAGCTGTGGTGATATTCCATCCTCCTCGCGGGCGCACAACAATCTTTAAGTCGTCTTGCGGCAGTCGTGGCAATGGAGTGCCTCGCCGGCGTGGCAGCGGCGACGACAGAGCTTTTTGTGTAGTAGGTGGTGTTCCGTTTCGCCCACCACCTTCAATAGCTGCGTCGGTGCCTTTTTTCGGTGGTCGGTGGCGGTTCCGGAGAGCAATGACGGTTTCCCAGTCATCGCTTTGGGCTTCGGCCGGAGTGATAGTTTCCCCAGGCACCTGGTACTGCATCGCAGCCCCAATGTTCTCCTCGGTGTCGAGAGCTTCGGTTGCTAGGCCTGCCAGGCCCAGCTCCGGCGTAGCCAGCGGCGGCGGAGAGCCGGCAGCGCGAGGTGGCCCAGACGCTTTTCCGGGAATCGAGCCGGGGGGCTTGGGGCGGCGGGTCGAGCTTCGAAACGAGGGGCGCGGGAGGTGGTGAAAACGCGTCTGCTCTCGCTGCGGGCTCGGAGAGAACTCGAGGTATTTGGACACACTCTGCAGGCTCAAACATCATTTTTGGAAGCACTCCTGATTAGACGAACTTCTGATAAGACGAACAATTTTCATAGTCCCTTGGAGTTCGTCTTGAAGGGAGTCTAAATGTATAGCGTTTTGCGCTTCTCCCACACTTCTCATTATCAGGCGGCAACTGTGCGTTAGTGCTTGCCCCCGAGCACTCAGGGTCTGGCTGCTTCGGATGACCACCTTCCGGAACCGCAGCCTCTATTACTGCGCTTACGCGAATGCCATCTGTGTAGAAAACAAAAGTTAAATGGATCAGCAAGTGATTACTGAACGGGCTGCATGCCTGTGCTGTCAATCCGCAAAATACGTGTCACTCACCTTCCGTCTCATACAGCAACCCTCCTTGCTCTCCGATGGCGTGGAAGTCGATGTCATCAAACATGGGGAAAATCTCCCACTCTTCACCATTTACGGGCACGCGCATGTCGTCTGCTGCAGATTTCGTGCACTACGTGAACTAGCTACGGCGCGCGTGCAAGCCTGCAAAGAACTTGTGCACTAAAAGGCCTTCACGATGTCAAATCAAGTGTGACGGTGCTAGTGGCACGCCCTGCATGCGCCAAATCGAGCACCAGAGTGCAGCACTTGTGAACTCGTGCAGAAAGTGCAGCCAATTCGAAGAGACCTATAGTGCTTGCATCCTCTTTTCTGAAAGTGGCTCCGTCGAAAACACAAAGTCGATCATGGTCTGTTGACCTTTCTCTGATACACCTGCTGTCATCTTCCGATGTTCTTTCTTCTCGGCCGCATGCAGTTTCAAATGGTTGACAGGCGGCGTTGTCGTACCTGTAGGCGTTTTAAGCACTCTGCTGCACATCGTGCACTCTGCTGTCGATGGCGATGACTTCACAAAATATTTCTATATGACACTCTTTCCTTTGCCTTTCGGCATCGTGTCCACACTGTTAGCCTGCTTCATAGATGGCTGTCCACAACCTTCGTCCGCTGTGGCACAAATCAGAGTGGGAAGCGCAGCCACCATGGAGGAAAAAAAAAAAACTAGAAAGGAGCACGCGCAGCCTCCACAAGCCAACTTCCTCCGATGCCGCTCCCTTCTCTCTCTTGCGCGCAATGATTTTTGGGAATTTAGCCAACAGAGTTGCCAGACTCAAAAGCAGCAAGATATAGGATATTCTGTAGCGACTTTAGATGCCCCAGTGGAAAGCTTACCAGAGTGGACTACCGAAAGTTGTGAATCTCGTCTTAACACATAAATTACTTTGTTTACAATGTGGCATGATGCACCGGGTTTATAAGCACACTGGTGGGAACTGCAGGTGGCCTTTTCATCCTCGGTTTCATCAGGGAAGCTACAAATTCGACATAATGTTGCATGCCTGGGGAACTGGCTTCAGCATAACAATGTGTATTTGAGGTCTGCATTTCCTAAATGAAACAAACGATTTTCTTTTCGAACAATACATGCACATGCCCTGACAAACAAAACGTTTTGTTTCTCGAGGAGTGCGCATAACAGGATACTCACCGTTGGAGCGACAGCCCCGGGCTGTATATCCGTGTAGTTCTAGCATACCGGCATGCAGCATTTTCATATGGCAATACTTGTTGTTAGATTGTTTGGTTTGATTCCATGCTTGCGGGACTCAGTGCACGAAGACGAGCACAAGAACACATAGGACGACAGGACAAAGCGATGATCAGCGCTTCGTCCTCTCGTCCTTCTTGTTCGTGTTGTTGTTGTCACGTGACGGCCAATTTCCTATGATGCTTTTCATTATATTTTTTATGACTAGGCTTCACTTTTCCACTGCAGCGCTGTCTCCTAGTTTTTTTCTTCCTCCGTGGCAGCCATGAAGAAGCTTACCAGCACACGTCCGCTACAGCATGGCTCTGGGCGCTGCCATGTTGCTATGTCTATATCGATAGGACTTGCGGACCGAAACGAATGCCTGTGCTTGCACTAGAATATTCGGTTGAATACGAATATTTGCGTCAGATCGAATATTGGAAACAACACAAATACTTGGTTTTCGAATCGAATATTGAAAATATAATATTCGAATTATATTCTAAAATTTCGAATATTCGCCCACCCCTAGTGTGCGCTCATCATCACCATCACAGGAATGATCGTGAGATTCGGGCGCCGATAGCTCTCGCGCATCGGTATCAGAAACAGCGGATCACGCCAGCGATTTAAGGCTGTCCTAAAGGCAATGGTGTTGGGCAAGTGGGAACATGTGTGAGGACGCAAGCAGCTCCTCACTTTGGCGCGAACCTTTGAAGGAAGTGGTGACAGTGCATAGTAGTTCATTGTGTGGCGCAGAAACTTGTGGTCATATCGCTATACGGAGGCATACAAGTTTGTTTTAGTAAACATTCACATTGTTTGTGCTCTTAAATTACTCCAAAATGGTGTTATTGCTGGTCCAGAATGGACATTTTTGCACCCTATATAGCAGCTCCAAAACCTACTTTGGCTGTCCCACCAGCTGCTTTTTTCCGTGTTGCATAGGGCAAAAGGTCAACTTTTGAACCTTTGCACCAATTAGCTTATCTGCCTCTTCGAATATATTCTAAGTTTCATCACATTAGCACAAATAGAAAAAAGTATTGTAGCTGTCGTAATGGGTAATTAAGCATGTCAGCTTAGGAAAAGTATAATTTCAAAAGTCATGAAGTTGTACTAACCGTTTCCGTTTAGATAAATTCTAGGTAGTTCGTTGTGCAGGACAAGGCCAATTTCGGGTTTTTTATGACATTTTTGTGAAAGCCGGAGCACTTTAAAAACAAACTTTTTTTTTCTTTTTCTTTTTCTTAGAGAACAATTAAGAATCCAAAGAAGTACCATATATTGTTCCCAACAAAATTTGAGCCGAGAAACCACCTTGAAAGCAGCCGTTGTCAAAAGAGTTTAGAAATGGCACTATTCCTAATGGTTATGCTTTTGCAGAAAGTAAAAACTGAGAAAAATGAAATTCTAATATTTCAAAACATGTTATTCAAATTTAGGGCCTAAATTTATAAATCAAAGTGGCACGTTTGGCTGTTATCAACACGACACTGCTCTGGTGCGTTTTCATTGTCTGCACTCGTGAAATGCTTTCCTTGGTCAGTTGCTGGGCGTGCCTCTGTGTCTAGGTTCCATATTTATGTCCAGCTTGTCACGCACTTTGGTTAGCCAGTGTTGCAAAACTAGTGTTTCAAGGTTATGTTAGTCAATCCAAGCTTCTTTTTCGGTTTACTGGCCAATCCGCTGCTGCCATGCCCCAAAATTTGCCTTTTCTTTGTTTTCGTTTTGGCTGTCTGCTGATAGCAGGCCCTTTTTGGCTAGAGAGCGTGAAAAACAAGCATTCCAAGTTGTGGATACGCTGTGCATCTGGTTTCTTGCCCTCTATGCGGCTGCATCTCAAAATCAGCGTTCATAGGTGCTTTCAGTGGTAAATGCACCCCATCTCGCAAAAAAAAAATTAGTTTCAATTTTTCTATTGTGCACATGACAACCAAACTTGGTGAGAAGTTTCTTCAATACATGCACAATTCAAAACAACAGAAACTTAAAAGTGTTGTGTGTGTGTGTGTGTGTGTGTGTGTGCGTGTGCGTGTGTGTGTGTGTGTGTGAAAATTGATTTTAGCACTTTTAAGATATATAATTTTTATTCTTGAAGTCAATAGTGTTTTAGCAACAAGGCAAAGAATTTTGTTATCAGACCAGAGTAGGGCACATTGTGTAGCTTTTCGTTTTGGGCATAGCAACACCCATCTTGGCAAAGTTGGGCTCGTGTGGCAAAAGAGTGTCGGTGTTAGTGGAGCTTAAGATGAAACGGGTGATGCAGTAGTTACTTCAAGGAATAATGACCTCAAAAAGATAGCTGAGAACTTCTGCTATCCACCCTGTTTTCTTCCTGTGGCTGTTTTAATTATAGTATTTCAATGACTTGTACTTACTATGTGTCTGCCTTATGTTGCCAAACCTTGACACTGCCAGCTTGGCCAGAAGTGCTCTTGTGCCCGATAAGATATCCTGCATCTCACGCTGACGGTGAGGATTTCCGAGGATCTTGAGCCAGTACAGAGAGAGAAGTGTTTCCGCAGGCTTTGCTGTTACTTTTTTCTTTTTCTTCTGGAATGATGCCATGATTTTCTCTGTGCCGTTTGTGTTGAAGCAGTGTGCCACATGGATTTACCGTTTGACTTGATTTTACAGCACGGCCACGATGAAGAGGATGAAGGCAGCCGTGAGCGAGAGAAGCAGGAACGCATTGAAGCAAGTCTGCGTGAGCGGGAAAAGGAGGTCCAGCGAACATTATCCACACACCTTCGTGAACGTGACAAGGAACGCGAGCAGCACAAGCATGATGAGGCTGTTCAACATTTCAACGCCTTGCTCACAGACCTGGTAAAGTGCCTTCCTCTAGTGTTTATCACAGTGCTGGCCTGAGCCCGAAACATTGGTTTACTTTGACCATGGTTGGTAACGATTAGCCGCATTTTTCTCAATGAACTAAAAGTGTGCATCCACTTAAGTTAATTGGAAAACAATTCGTGTTTCTATTGGTTTTCCTACTGTTAATTTACAACCTGCACAAGACAAGTGTAAATGTTGGTATGTGATTAAAATTGTAAATATGTTATTGACTGGCTCCAAGCACGCAAATCAAGGTAAGCCCTAAATATGTTTCAGGAGATGCCGTCAAGCTGTGTATGCGAGGCATTCTCAGAACATCATGTGACAGAAACAAGGCATAACAGCTTTCTGCGTAGCACTTATTCGTAGCAACATTTAGACAATTTTTTTATTTGACATTGTACCTTCCTGTTGAAGCACATCTTTTCTTCAATCCTCAAAGTGCCCTTTTGCTTCACAGGTCTATTTATTATACTGTATTCACTAATCTACACCTCTATAATGCATTTGCAATCATACTAACAGCACTGCAAAGATGTCTCGTATTAATTCAGTTACATAGGCACTGCAGAAAGGCCCCTTGAGCTAAGCTTTTGTCATACTTGCAAGCTTCATAGGTGCAGTCACCAATGCTGGCACTGTGAACTGTGCTTCTACACACAGCTAAGACACCAGCAGATACTGATCAACTTTGCTTGTGCAGAATTGGAGTGCAAGAACATAGAGAGCCACCAGCCAATCACGTCATTGCCACTATGCTGGCGCAATGCCAGGGTTGGTGGGACTATTGTGACCCAACAGCTCTGAGAAGAAGTTTGGAGCGATAGGAGAGTACTTGTAAAAGAGCCAGCTGAATACAGTCAAATCTCGATATAACGAATCATGTGGAACCACCAAATACCACTTGTTATATTGAAATATTGTTGTAATGATAAATTTGCTGTTTAAGTAGGGGTTGGTGTTTTCGATTTTTATTTTTTGAGAATTCAGCTGACTTTTTTCGCATTTGCAGCTTTTGCAGCGTGCCTCAGGCCCACTAGACTGCCGTATTGCTCTCTGCACCAAGCACTACAATTTCGTACGACTGTGAAAAGTAGTTTCGGTAATCATGCGCTTGTCTTAAATCAAATACACAATGGTAAATGCAACCTTCGTACGAAAGGTTTCAAAGAACGTATTGGAACAATAGCGTTCGGTATACATGCATTGCTTCTTCTCCCGTGTCCTCCATCGAAGCATAAGCTTATCCTTCAAGTTAACAAGGCTCCATAGCACGCAAAACAACCTTGCTGTTTTAGGTGATAGCACGTTCTGTGAGCTAGCTCCCAGTCAGAGGGACATGCAGTAATGCTTTACATGATGCAAGTGACACTTGTAAAACTGATTGGGATTGCAAACGAGCAGTTGTATACACGCGTATACCTTGTTTCCGTGCGCATCTACAACGGTGCGCTTGCTGCAGAAGGGTATGCAGCAACTTGCTGGCATCATTCTGAATAGAGCTTGGTGCAAGCAGCGACTGCTGGGATGTTAAAAAATGAAACAATCGCTCGTGATCATTCCAATGCATCTTGCGGTGCAAGCACGGCTTCCAGGCTACGTTGACAGCGTACTCGAAGGGAGAAGCTGGCGTACTGAACAAAACATGGCCGCCGCGCACAGTTTTTGTCTCTTTCACTAGATGACGCTAACTTTTGTAAAGCCTCTATTGCCTGAATTGCGATCTTTCGAACGAAACTGAAATGATGCCGGTGGAGCGCGCATTTCTCGATCTGCGGCCGATCAGAACTCGGCGCGATTTGACCTCAATTTAAGGGGGGACGCGGGTCTTAAACTGGTCAAAAATGGGCGAAAAATTGATTTTGAGAAAAATGCATTTTCGGAATGTCTGTACCTCTGAGCACTAGCCTTCAAAATATCAACACTGAATTCGATCGGGAAGTACGGTAAAATCGACTTTTAAAACGCCACGGGAGCCTCGAAATGGCCAAAAAAGGGGTGAGAATTGTTCGAACTTCCCGCGCGCGCCGCGGGTGAAGCAGCCGGCTGGCCGCCGCCATCTTGGACTTGTTTTGAAGCTTGTTTCTTTGTGCGCATTTTGCGACATCTCCAAATGACGTCGCTCAAACAGAACGACCACCGTCGCGGGTTTTCCGAAAGCCGTTTCGGGTCCGCTGATTGGCTGGAGCGCGCGCTCGCGAAGCGAGCCCCTCGTCTCGCGCTTCCCATTGGCCAGTGCGACTGACGCCATTTTTTTTTGTTTGCTTGTTTTAAACGTTCTTCGTCGCGGCTGCTGTTTCGCTCGTTTATGATGCGCTTTCGCGATCGTTATCAGTCGTTCCCGCAGCCGGTGCTGGTCTTGTAGCTCGGTAGACGTAGCCGTATCAGGAGTGTATTGAAAACGGAAGCGCCTAGCGAGTGCGCGTCGAAGAACGAGTGCGGCGGCGCGCTGCCAGGGTCGCGTGGCAGCACGTCCGGCGGCATATAATCGTTTGCGAGCTGTTCAGAGGCATCAAAGATAACATCGATAGATTTAACTGTTCAGCTGATACTCATGGTCCTCACCGACGCTACCACTTCGTTGCTTTTTTATCGCGTCGCCTCCGACGACAGGCGAGCCTGACATCGCGCCGTTGCCCGCGTTCATTTTCCGCGGACAGTTTCGCTTCGTCTTTTTTTTTTTTTTTTTTTTTTTTTTTGCAGATTGTCTAAGTAATCGCGTCGCTGCGCTCAAGGGGTGTGAAAGTTCGAGCTTTAGCTCCAGCAAGGGACTCCGCGTGCGGCCCTGCATGCGCTGTACAGCAAAGTAGCAAAGTTTCATTCTGCAACATTAGCCAATTTATTAGGTCATTCCAGTATGCCGCTGTGCTTTAGCCTTAAACTTTGTGCAGGTTTATTAATATTGCAAGACCGTTTTATCGTAATTTTGAGTATCTGTTTGCCTTGAAGGGCACTGCCACAGGCATATGAAGTTGTAAATGAAGCTTCTCATGCTGGTTCTAGTGGCGGTATATTTAGACTTTGTGGCAAGCTTTTACCAGTATTTGGGGAGGGTACTGTTATATGTTTAGTATATAGCCTTCCTCATAAAGAACAAAGCCTCACAACGATTCCATTTATATTACCATAGCTGCAGTGTAGCAAAAGTTAAAGGTTGTCTCAAAATGCAAATACGTTTTTCTCAGTGCTGTTTCTGGACACTGCACTCAGCCTTACTGTGCTTTTTCTCTACATTGTCGCCGAGTGACAATGACAAATTTAGCACCACTTCAGTCATATTGAAAAGATCAGAGGGTGATCCAACACTTACATCACTCTATCGAGACTTTTTCAAACTGCCATTAAAATAATATTGCATGTCAAAAAATTTTGCTGATTTCCTAATGGCATACCCTACCTTGGCCATAGGTAATAGGGATAGTTTCAGTTTTAGTTGACATATTCAAAATCCAAAGACAGTTTTGGAAATGGGAAGAGCATGACATTTTTGGTGAGTAATATCACAGTGAGGCTACTGATTGTTCAAGTTATAATATGTGGTCAAACTTCAAATGCCGTTTTCTCAGTTTCATATTTTTGGTCGATCTCTACAGTCTTACGCAGGGTTTTGATAACTTCTTTTTAGTTCACACAAATAACTTTGGTACCATTTTCTTCAGAGAGGAATGAGGTACCCGATGACATTTTTAGTTTTTTAGTTTAGGCAATGGATAAATGTCAATTTGAGATTAACTTAATGAGTTCGTTTCAAATAATGCAGCCTTTTACTCTCACCATAGTATGTGAGAATGACATGCCTTTTTGAGGAAAACGAAGGATGTCATCGGGTATGGGAAGACTTTGGCTATCAATCTATGTAATTAAAAGCAACGAAATGCAATGAGAAAGTTCATTAAAGCTGCGTAAGAAATTCACTAATTATGCTCTGGACTTTGTTAGATAACTTTTGATCTAATACCACCAGCTCAATAATAATTACATTTTTGAAATCAGGAGAGAAAACCACATTTGTGTGCAAAGTTTCGTGAGATTCTAGCCATAACTAAAAAAGTTAGTTTTAAGACCCTCATCCCCCCTTAAGGGGGGACGCGACCTTTGAAAACCGAAAAATCGCGAAAAAGTCGATTTTTGGAAGATTATATATTCCGGTAGTATGTCTTATAAACTACCATTTCTGTAATTATCAATGTCCAACTCGCCGTAGAAATACTCGAAATTAATTATTTAACAAGCGGCGGCAGCCGCGGAGCAGCGAGCAAGCGCCGAAAATTCCCAAACTTCGCGCGCGCACCATTCCTCTCCCGCTGAACTGAGCGCCGCCATCTTGGTCTTGTTTTGTTTGTGAATTCTTGCGCTTTCTTCTGCCACCCTCGGCAGCGGCGACGGCGGCGCGGTCGAGGCGTATCTTGCTACCGATTGAGAGCCTCGTGGCGGCTTTCAAGTTTCCCGCGCTCGAATTCAAGGCTGCGATTGGGCAAAGCGCGAGCTCCGCGAGAACGCGGGGGATCGGGCGACTACTATTGGCTGCTGCGGCCGCTGACGCGTCGGTCTCCGCCTCCCCGCGTCGTCTGCTATGGCTCTTTGTTTGCTGTCGTTGTTGGCTTCACCATTTTTGCGATCGCCGGATTTACGATCTCTCGTCGTGCCCTCTGAACGGTTTCGTGCAACATGTTAAACGTTGCGTGGTCGCTCACGATGCCTCGAGGTGCGACACGCATTCAGTGCAGACTTGGCTAGCTTTTTTTTTTTTTATTTTCGTTACGGCGCTTATGCAATCTCTTTCTCTATGCTTATGCCGCGGAAGATAACCCGGGAAGTCGCTTGTCGCGTTTGGGCCGCTCCTCGTTCCTCTGGCGAGATGCCGCGATAGATAAACCGGGAAACCGCTTGCTGCGTCTGCGCCGCCCACCATGCTAGGGCGAAATGCCACGGGCGAATCGGGAATGCCGATTGTCGCGGCTTGCAGAGCTCAGGATCGACGGATCTCAGCATGTGGAAAGTGGTCCGCGGCACCAAGGCGTTCGCTGTAGCCGATCGGCTAGTCGCACAGATGTTCGCTGCAGCCGAGATCGACGGAGTGCCATAGCCCTAATGTATATTTTGACGGCCGCACCGGACTTGTTCGTGATAATAATGAAATATGAACCTTGTTCGTCTTAAGTGGGGCCGTTATAAGTGGGCTCGACTGTACCTGAATAAATTTTTGAGGGCAAGGCAAGCCCATGTATTCAAAATATCATGTCTGGAATTTGTCATAATTAATTTGGTTAATCAACATAGGTCTAATTGATAACAAAAAATCCAATTCTATGCTATTTTTCAGCAAAAAAATTTAGAAAAAGGGCTTTGTCTTGCCCTGAGGAACCTATCTAGGAATCAGCATGACAAATTGCACAATGCCAGTACCTTTCACAATTTCTCCAGGCTTGATATAAAGGACCTACTCGAACCAGTTTGGTATGCTTCTGTAACTTGAGAACTAGCGTGCACAATTCTATGAAACTTGGTGGTATTTCATTTGTTAATGTCATGAGCCTGTCTTGAAAATTTCATCATGATAACTTGAGAAACAAAAAAGTTATTGTTCTCTCAACCTTTGAGAGCCGTTTTCTCAGAATCAATTTTTTGCACGGTGTGGCTGCTAGGGAAAGTCATAGCTCAAGAACCGCTTATTGGATTTTCATGAGGTATTTTTTGTTATCTACCTAAGTAAAATTCTGAGGGCAAGACAATTCGTTTTTTTTTTCAAAATATTTCATGTGTAATTAGGGGCAGTCAATTAAAATATCGTTAAGTCAGGTGTAAATTTGGAAACTAAATTTGGGGCTGTACTAAAATTTTTCGGAGAGGAAATTTGGAAAAAGGGAATTGTCTTGCCCTGGGGAAACTATCCAGGAATGACCATAACAAATTTCACACTGCTAGCACATTTTGCAAATTCTCCAGGCTCGCCCCTAGGGACCTATGTAAACTATCTTGATATACTCCTCTAACTTGAGAACCGATGAGCCCAGCTCCATGAAACTTGGTAGTTCTTCAAATGTGTGTACTATGAGCATACCCTGAAAATTTCATTCAGATACCTCAAGAAATAAAAAAGTTGGTGTTCAAGGGTAGCCTCCCCCCTTAAGGGGGGACACGGGTCTTGAAGGCGGAAAAATCGCCCAAAAATCAATTTTTAGAAAACTGAAGTATTAGAATCTACAACTATTATTCTCTGATTCCACCAAGTTTCTCACCTCTCGTGTCAATATTTGAGGCGTAATATCAATTTATAACAAGTCGGCTGGCTCATTTCAAGCTGATGTTTTCACTAAAATAGCGCATTTTCAAAAAAGTATAGCTTCCGTTCCACGGCCGCGCTCACGGCGATCTTGGTCTCTTTTGAAAGAGTGGCTTTTCGCCTTCAAATTTCACGCTCCTGCACGTCGTTTCGTTCATTGGTTCGATACAAACAAAGAAAAGAAAAAAAGCCACAGCACACGTTCCTATTCGTTGCTTCGGTGCATGTGACAAAAAGGGACCCTGTGATTGGCCGTTCGCGTCTCGCGTCGTCTGCTGTGCGCGTCAGTGCAGTCGGAGCCGTGCCCTTAGACGCCATCTTGCCTAGTGCTGTCAGCCTAGAACGCCTCGGAGATCTCGCAGCGATGTCTACGCCAACGAGAAAGTTTGCGATGCGTCATAAATACGGCAAAAAAAGGAAAAAGTCGTCGATCGGCAATGCTAAGAAAGGTGCTTTGGTGTTGCGAGACGCCGAAAACGAGCAGATTCCTGCGTCCAGTGACCGTGTCGACGAACCTACGGATCAGCTAGGCCTAGCGGGCCCGTCAAGCGAGCACACTTCGGATGTCGTCAGCCGCGTTCGTCACGATACAACGCTTCTGACGCCTTCCGATCTGGCAAGTGAAAAGAGAAAAGCCGACGCCAAACTGCGGGAGTTGGGTTCAACGCCAGCAACGAAACGTAAGACAGACTTTGCCGCCAGCGATGCCGCGATCTGCCCGCTTGATGAGACGAGCTTCGCCGTGATTTGCATCGAGTCGATCAACAGCCTTCTTGACGGTGCAAAGTGTAAAACGTGTGGAGGGAGTGTTAAAATCGGCCGAGGTGATCGCGAATATGGCCTCGCTGTCAAGCTTTTCTTGACATGTGTCAACTGCGGCGACAAGGCATCGGCGTGGAGTTCGCTGCGTGTGGACGGAAAGCAAAGTGTAAATCCTTTCGCTGTGAACATTCTGGCTGCGCGCGCGATGCAAAGTACCGGCAACCGGCGGACTGCATTCAACGACATCTTTGCCGCGATGAATATTTCCCATCGTGGACTGCACACGAAAACGTGGCAGAGCTACGTAAAAGAAAAGCTGACGCCTGCCGCGACGCGTGCAGCCGAGAAAGTGACCGTTGAATGCGCAGAGTCAGTCCGGAAGCTGTACGATGAACTGAACGTTGACAATCCTGGCAACGTAGCCGTGTCCTACGATGGGACTTGGATGACTCGTGGGCATTCTTCCCACATCGGAGTCGGCACTGTCATTGAGCTTTTTACGGGGCTTGTCCTAGACTATGTTGTCCTGAGCAATTTTTGCGCAGGTTGTGAGCGGGGACCGAAAGTGGACGACCCCACGTACCAAGAATGGAGAGCAAGCCACGTCTGCCTGAAAAATACTGATAAAAAGCCTGGTGAGATGGAAGTAGAAGCAGCCCTAATCCTATTTAGAAGATCGCTCCAGAAGCACAACCTCAGATATACAACGGTGCTGTCAGACGGCGACAGCCGGTCCTTTTTCGCCCTGAAAGATGACCAAGTGTATGGCTACGTTGAGGTCACCAAAGAAGATTGCATTAACCATGTTCAAAAGCGGATGGGGACAGCTCTCCGCAATCTGCTGTCAAAACAAAAAGGGTCAGGCTCGGAACCACTTGGTGGTAAAGGCAGACTAACTGGTGATCTAGTCAACAAGCTAAGTTCTTACTATGGCTGGGCACTCAAGTTCCACAGTGGCAACGTAGAAGAAATGGCAAAAGCGGTGATGGCTACCTATTATCATGTGACATCAAATGATCAGGAGTCTGATCACAGCCTTTGCCCAACAGGTTCAAGTTCCTGGTGCCGGCAAAATGCTGCCAGTGCCAAAGGAGAGCCAGCCCCAAGGCACCGCTACAGCCTTCCTAGTCATGTATGCAAGGCATTGCGACCAATTTATGAGCGCCTCTCTGACAAGAAGCTCCTTGAGCGATGTGCAAGGGGAAAAACCCAAAATAATAATGAGAGCCTGCACTCTCTCATATGGGCACTTGCACCAAAAGAAAGGCACGCATCCCTCTTCAGTGTTGAGGCCGCAGTTGCAGAAGCAGTCTTGAAGTTTAATATAGGGTACCAAAGGACCTCGGTAGGAATTTTGAACGAGCTGTGTTTGAATCCTGGTCAGAGAAGTGTGCGGCGTATGGTAGAAAAGGACAAGCTTCGGTCCGTTGCATCTACAAGCAAGCGTGCATCGGCAGAAAATTTGCAGCGTGCTCTGAAAAAGCGCCACAAAGGTGGTAGTGCTCAAAATGACTATGCCCCTGGGGCATATTAACAATGTCTGGTAGTTGACATGTACATATTTTTTACTTTTAGTGATTAAAAATGACTTCCGTTTGTTTTTCTCATTTTCTCAATGTGAATTTTGGTCTCCTGTCAAGTTGGTGAATGCGATATCTCAACACCCATTGCAGATACAGCAATGATTTTTGTTTCAGCATTAAGCCAAATATGTGGAGCACACAATGTTGCAAGCAGATTTCTTAATTATTGCTTTAAAATTTTTTAAAATGGCACTTTTTGTGACCACTGTGTTTCCGTGTTACGACTACTAAACTTCAATGTGCAATAAAATGAAAAATAATCATTAAATGAAAAATCTGCTTGCAACATTGTAATCCTTATTCATTCTAGTATATAGCTATATGCTAATAAGAAGTTTTTGTGAAGTGGTTTTTTTCCTATTGTTTTCACAGCAAGTGCACCATTGTTCTTAATTATCTCAATGCCTAATTGGTTCAGAGAAAAACTAATTATATTTTTGGAATCAGCACCAGGAACTGCACACGTGTGCCAGGTTTCATCACTTTAGTTCAAAAATTAAAGAAAATGGCTTTAAGACCAGTGTCCCCCCTTAAAGAGGCAAATGTTCAGATTCGCACCTTTAGAGTGCTGTAACGTGCGAAATGGGCGGTATTTTTCAACCTAAATTTGCAGATAGTTGCGGAAACTTCCCGGGACCGTGAAAATGAAGCAATAAAAAAAAAATCGGCATTGCAGAATTTAGTGCAAAAATGCAAAAGTGAGGGGAAGCAAAGCCTTGGTGGGAGAGGCCGGCTAACGAATGAGCTCATCACAAGACTGAGCACATATTATGGGTGGGCTCTGAAGTCTAATGATGGTGATGTCGATGTGGATGCAATGCAGAAGGCAGTAATGGCAACATACAGCATTTCACATCTACCGACGAACGTTCAGACCATAGCCTATGCCCCACTGGAGCTAATCCGTGGTTTTGTCATAACACTGCAAAATCGAGAGCCAGAACCTGGGCACCACTACAACTTGCCAAAAGATGTGGCAGAAGCCATGCTCCCTGTGTAAGGACTCTGCTACAGAGGTGCCAGCGTGGAAACACTCAGAACTGAAATGAAACTCGGTGATATGGAGCCTGATGTCAAGGGAGCAGCATGCTTCACTATTTGCCATGCAAGCTGCACTTCAACACTGGAAATTTACATGCATCCACTGCAATTTCGCTACAGCTCAGTATGAACTTAACAAGCCCTGCATCCTAGAGAGCAAGGAAGAAAGACCTCTGTCGAAGTGCCACCTCCACCTCCAAGAAGAAGCCTCTCTGAGTATGAGGAAGCTGGTCAAGAAAAAGCATAAAGACTGCATGCATCCAGATTATGCCCCCGGTGCATTTCCTTAAAGGGGGACACGACCTTTGAAAACCGAAAAATCGCGAAAAAGTCTATTTTTGGAAGATTATATATTCCGGTAGTATGTCTTATAAACTACCATTTCTGAATTTATCAATGCCCAACTAGCCGTAAAAATACTCGAAATTAATTATTTAACAAGCGGCGGCAGCCGCGGAGCAGCGAGCAAGCGCCGAAAATTCCCAAACTTCGCGCGCGCACCATTCTTCTCCCACCGAACTGAGCGCCGCCATCTTGGCCTTGTTTTGTTTGTGACTTCTTGCGCTTTCTTCTGCCACCCTCGGCGACGGCGGCGCGGTCGAGGCGTGGCTTGCTACCGATTGAGAGCCTCGTGGCGGCTTTCAAGTTTCCTGCGCTTGAATTCAAGGCTACGATTGGGCAAAGCGCGCGCTTCGCGAGAACGCGGGGGATCGGGCGACTACTATTGGCTGCTGCAGCCGCTGACGCGTCGGTCTCCGCCTCCCCGCGTCGTCTGCTACGGCTCTTTGCTTGCTGTCGTTGTTGGCTGTCTGTACTTCGTACGTTCTGTTCGCCTTTCGCCATTTTTGCGATTGCCGGATTTACGATCTCTCGTCGTGCCCTCTGAACGGTTTCGTGCAACGTGTTAAACGTTGCGTGGTCGCTCACGATGCCTCGAGGTGCGACACGCATCCAGTGCAAACTTGGCTAGCTTTTCTTTTCTTTTTTTTTTTTTTTTTCGTTTTTCGTTTTGGCGCAAGATAACTCGGGAAGTCGCTTGTCGCGTTTGGACCGCTCCTCGTTCCGCCGGCGAGATGCCGCGATAGATAAACCGGGAAACCGCTTGCTGCGTCTGCGCCGCCCATCATGCTAGGGTGAAATGCCGCAGGGGAATCAGGAATGCCGATTGTCGCGGCTTGCAGAGCACAGGATCGACGGATCTCAGCATGTGGAAAGTGGTCCGCGGCACCAAGGCGTTCGCTGTAGCCGATCAGCTAGTCGCACAGATGTTCGCTGTAGCCGAGATCGACGGAGCTCCATAGCCCTAATGTATATTTTGACGGCCGCACCGGACTTGTTCGTGATAATTGCAAGTGTTCGTCTTAAGTGGGGTCTTTATAAGTGGGCTCGACTGTACCCGAATAAATTTTTGAGGGCGAGGCAAGCCCATGTATTCAAAATATTATGTCTGGAATTTGTCATAATTAATTTGGTTAATCAACATAGGTCTAATTGATAACAAAAAATCCAATTCTATGCTATTATTCAGCAAGAAAATTTAGAAAAAGGGCTTTGTCTTGCCCTGAGGAACCTATCTAGGAATCAGCATGACAAATTGCACAATGCCAGTGCCTTTCACAATTTCTCCAGGCTTGATATAAAGGACCTATTCGAGCCAGTTTGATATGCTTCTGTAACTTGAGAACTAGCGTGCACAATTCTATTAAACTTGGTGGTTTTTCATTTGTTAATGTCATGAGCCTGTCTTGAAAATTTCATCATGATAACTTGACAAACAAAAAAGTTATTGTTCTCTCAACCTTTGAGAGCCGTTTTCTCAGAATCAATTTTTTGCACGGTGTGGCTGCTAGGGAAAGTCATAGCTCAAGGACCGCTTATTGGATTTTCATGAGGTATTTTTTGTTATATACCTATGTAAAATTCTGAGGGCAAGACAATTCGTTTTTTTTTTTTTTTTTTTTTTTCAAAATATTTCATGTGTAATTAGGGGCAGTCAATTAAAATATCGTTAAGTCAGGTGTAAATTTGAACACTAAATTTGGGGCTGTACTAAAATTTTTCAGAGAGGAAATTTGGAAAAAGGGAATTGTCTTGCCCTGGAGAAACTATCCAGGAATGACCATAACAAATTTCACACTGCTAGCACATTTTGCAAATTCTCCAGGCCCGCCCCTAGGGACCTATGTAAACTATCTTGATATACTCCTCTAACTTGAGAACCGATGAGCCCAGCTCCATGAAACTTGGTAGTTCTTCAAATGTGTGTACTATGAGCATACCCTGAAAATTTCATTCAAATACCTCAAGAAATAAAAAAGTTGGTGTTCACGGGTAGCCTCCCCCCTTAAGATATTATTTTTCTCCCAGTAAAGATGTTCAAACATGGTTTTCCTTGATTTCTCAAAACATCAATTTTGACGCATTTGCAGTTTTGGAGGGAAAATAGCATCTGTTCTATTTAAAGCTATGGGCGTAGTTTTTTGCTTTTTTTTTTTGCAAGAAAGGTAAATGCATGCAGAATGTAATATGCCCAGTTTTAATACAGTATTTGTTTAAGAAATGTTTTCAAAGGGGTCATATGTTTGACATGCAAAGATGAAATTTTTCTCTGGCAACTTTGATGAGCTCTAACTCTAATTTAAGTTGACCTAGAATATTGATTTATACCTTGTTGCACTCCTTAAGCATTCCAGATTGTTTTTATATTCTAGCAACTGGGTTGGGATTTTCTATCTAGAAGCTAATTTTTCTCCAAACAAAGAACCCAGCTTTTTCAGTTTTTTGGTAGTGTTTCATAAACCCTCCCTCGTTCCCTGCCCTAAGTGATAAATCTTATCGTATCCACGTGACAATGGTGCCACTTTAATATCCCAAGACACATCTTGGAGCTTTTCTCTGGAGTGCTTTTCCCAATGGGGCTTTGCATGTGCACCAAGCTAGAGATTAGCGAATAGCTGGTTACTTAGTACAGTCAAACCCGGATATTTCGAATTTTGGTTATATCGAACTCACGGAATATCCCCTTGAAAATCCCGTGTAAAAGTATAGGAAAGCTGCTTCGTGTATCGAACACAGTTTCACCGGTCGTTCGATATATCGAATTCCGCATCACGCATTGGACGGTGCGGTTCGCCTTCTCCAAAGACGATCGCAACATCAGCCGTTTGCCGCGTGACGTTCTCAAGCCACGCGCGAAAGGAATGAGAAGGCACAGTTCGGTGATGGCTAGTCTAGGGCAGCGCCGCGCCCTTTCCCCAAAGGCGCCCGCATCTGCGGTGATCGCTCCCGCGCACCAGCACCTGACGTATGCAAGCCATGTGCATGAAGGAACGAGAGGGAGTCAATGCAGCAGTGGTGTTCAGGAGAGGGGAAAAACGCGATAGAGCGAAGTGCAAGGATGTGCCCACTCTTCTGCCGAGCTTTATCTCTCCCCTACTCTCTCTTTCCCGGTCTTCGTTGTCTGCGCATGCCAGCTCGGCTCGTGGCAGACGCTTTCTCCAGCGCGGGTTGTGAACGCTCTGCGCGCGGCGGCTGACATGCGATGCGCGTCCATGGCGTATCGTGCTGCACGTGCGCGGCTGCGCACTCAAAGGCGGCAGGCTTTTTTTTTTTCTTTTTTTTTTTTTTTTGTGGGAGTCGTTTAATTTTGCCGTCATGATGCATGTGCGGCATAGCGCATGCTGTGACGGCTGCGGGCGTTAAGAAGCTGCAATGTTTTTGTTCTTTTTCTTTTGCTAGAGTCGTCCTTACTTGTGCTGAACGTGTGGCACAGCGGAAGCCATGGCGGCTGTGCACGTTAAGAAGCGGCAGGCTTTTCTTTTTGTTTTTTGGGAGAGTCGTCTATTCTTGCATCTACGAATCAACGAAAGCACGCGGTCAGCTGCGATCATAACACTGACTTTTAGCATTGTTTTCAAACGGAATTCGCAGCTATCACGCTTCCAATGATTTTGTGGCAGTGGACTACGCCTGCTCCAGGCACGGCGTGATAAATCGAACCAGGCTTAAGCAATCAAGCCATCACGGCCACTCTGCCAAGTTCGCTCCCTGTCACCGCTAGAGCTATCAAAAGATAAACACGGCGTGACGTTATCGCTACATAGCATCTTGGTGCGCTGCCGATAAATGAGCCGTGGATGCGACGGTCACAACGGAGGGACGCGCCTCCGAACGGGTTTTTTTTTTGTCATATTCTCGAGGGCAAAGGGGGGAGGGGGGGGGGTTAATTCGACAAATACCGTATCATTTTTCATGATCCCAAGTGGCATCTCAAGCCTATACGCGATCCCCTTCAAGTTCGATATGTCCACGTTCGACTGTATTGAACTCTCATATTGTTCCCTTGAAGATCCAATGTAAAAGGAAAGTTGCACCATATATCGAATTCTACTTTGACCGGTCGTTAGACATACAGTCGAACCCGGATATATCGAACTCGAAGGGGATCACGAAATAGTTCGATATATCGGTAATTCGATATACAGAAATCGGCTTGAGACACCACTCGAGATCGAGAAAAATTATACGGTATTTGTTGCATAATCAACCCAGTTGCATAATGAACCCACCCCCCACTTTTGCCCCCGAGAATTCGAAAAAAAAAAGAAAGCATGGTGAGGCGCGTACCTCTGTTTCGACAGTCGCATCCACAGCTCATTTATTGGCAGCACGCTAAGACGCTACGCAGTGATAACATCACGTCTCATCGTGTTTATCTTTTGACCATGCGTTTGATGGATTCAGCGATGACACGGAGCGAACTTGGCAGAGTGCCCATGATGGCTTGATTGCACAAGCCTGGTTCGATTTATCACGCCGCACTTGGGGCGGGCGTAGTCCACTGCCACAAAATTATTGGAAACGTGATAACTGCAAATGCCGTTTGAAGCGAACAATGCTAAAAGTCGATGTCATGACCGCAGCTGACTGCGCGCTTTCGTTGATTCATAGATGTAAGAATGGACGCCTCTCGTTAAAAAGAAAGCTTCTGCAGCCATCATGACTTCCGCTGCGCCGCACGTTCAGCACGACAAGTAGCATTATATACAGCGTGAGAAACGAAGACAGGGGACTAAACACACAAACAAACAAGCGCTTTAAAAGAACGGCTGATTGGGCGAGTTGGTGAGCCATGATGGACTGTAATATAAGTGTGCAACAAAAACGAGACAAAGAGGAGAAGTGGACAACGACGGCGCCGTCATTGTCCACTTCTTCTCTTTGTCTCATTTTTGTTGCGCACTTATATTACAGTCCAAACAAGCGCTTGTTTGTTTGCATGTTTCTTCCCCTGTCTTCGTTTTTCGCGCTGTGCATAATGTTGAACGTACACCAACTCGCCCAGTTTTCGGTTCTGCTGACGATAACTAAGGACGACTCTCGCAAAAGAAAAAAAAAAGATTGGCGCTTCTTAACGTCCACAGCCGTCATAGCATACGCTACATTGCACGTTCATCACGACGGCAAGAATGAACAGCTCCGAAAGAAAAAAAAAAAAAAACCTGCCGTTTCTGCGTTTGCAGCCGCGCACATGCAGCACGACGACACGAGACACGCCATGGGCGTGCATCGCACTTCAGCCGCTGCTCACAAGTTCACAACACACACAACAACACGAGTTCACAACACACACTGGAGAAAGCGCCTGCCGTGGGCTGAGCTAGCTTGTCCGCGCGTGCGTAGTGCGTGCTGCTGTGAACGAAGACTGGGAAAGAGAGAGGAAGGGGAGAGATAAAGCTCGGCAGAAGAGTGGGAACATCCTTGCGCTTCGCTCTATCGCGTTTTCCCCCTCTCCTGAACACCACTGCTGCATTGGCTCTCTCGTTCCTTCACGCACATGGCTTGCAAACGTCACGTGCTGACACGTGGCAGCAATCACCGCAAATGCCTTTGGGGAAAGGGCGCGGCGCTGCCCTAGATCAGCCGTCGCCGATCTGTGCCCTCTCATTCCTTCCGCATGTGGCTTGAAAACGTCACACGGCAAACTGCCGATAATGCGATCTCTTTGGGGAAGGCGCACCGTCCAATGCGTGGTGCGGAGTTCGATATATTGAACGACCGGTGAAATTGAGTTCGATATACGACACAGCTTTCCTATACTTTTGCATGGAATTTTCAAGGGGATATTTCGTGAGTTCGATATAATGAAAATTCGAAATATTCGGGTTCGACTGTATCGAACTCTGCACAGCGTACTGGAAGATGCACCTTCCCCAAAAATGATGGTGACATTTGCAAACCGCATGCAGAAGTAACGAGTTCGATAACGAATCCTTCCTGGAAAGTGTTTTCCCAAAGATGCATGCATCTACAATGATATTTTGCCGCACGGCCTCATGACATTTGCAAGCCACGTGTGTGCGTGAAGGAACTAGAGGGAACCTGTAGTTGGGCAACGCCAGTGCAGCTAAGGTGTTAGTGAGAGGGGAAACTACGAGGAAGAGTGAAGTGCAAGGTTGTGCACATTCTTTCCTTCCTCCTTTGGGGTGTGCGGAAGCGTGAGGAAGGATAAATTCTGCTGAGCTTCCTCTCTCCTTTTCGTCCCTGTTTTCCTGCCTTCAGTCGTAGCAGCGTGCACTGCGCATGCGCTCATCGCGGGGCAGGCAGGATGCTTTCTTCAGTTTGTTCACAAAGTGTACCCTAAAAGCTATGTAGGCACGGCACGCAGCAGACAGAACATTGGTCACTTTCATCATTGTCTGTCCCATCCTAATCACGGTTTTATAAAGCGAACATACTGAAAACCACCAAGGGCACTCCTGTCAAGCGCTAGCACTCTGCGAAGTTGCTTTCTCTGAAGGCCAGTAAATAAAGTTCTGTAACGTACCGTGATGCAAACACAGCAGTTGGCTGTTTTTCTAGATGATCTACTGCTTTTCATTGACACAGCACTCTCTTCTTTTTGAAAGCTAGGACCTGGCCTATGGCAAATTCACAACAATGTAGCAAAGGGGTCATTCCATGCAAAACGTCCCAGGCCCCAAAAGCGATCATCACCAGTTCTCTTGAAAAAAATTGGGGTAATTGTCGATCGTATGAATACTTAGAACAAAACGGCGCGAAACAGGAAAGAAACACTGACACGAGCACTGACTACAACTGAGTGTATTTTGTGCAAGAATGCAAATACGGAAGGCAAGCAGAAGAAAACACAAAAAGTACAAAATATCACAAATCATTTGTCAATATCTAAAAAGGCTATTTCTTTCCTCGATAAATGAAGAGATCGTTTGCTCAGGCAATTTTCCCCCCGTCTTGGATAAAGAAGGCTTCGTAAAGCTCCCGTTTTAGCTGGCTATTATACGTGCTTTGCACTTTCTGAACTGAGGAATGCACCCACACGTGGTCACGTGTTTTGCAAGAGCTTTGCTAGTCATCGCGTCATTCACATGCTCTGTTAATCTGTCGTTTACGCATCGCCCGGTCTGGCCAATGTATGTGGCCAGACCAATTTCTTGCATTGATTTCAATATACAGTACAACCTCGTTAATTCGAAGTCATCGGGACCGCGAGAAATCTTCGAATTAAGCGGGTTTTCGAATTAACCGAACACACCAAGAAATAAGACTTAGGCAAAAAAATTCGTTGCAGGAACGTGTTACCTTTATTCAGCATATTTTGAATTACTACTGAAAGTAATCAGAGATGCTGGTTTGCCGCGTCCGGTAGTTTGCGGCTCCTAAGGTCATGCTCTCGAGTTGGTCAAATAGACAAAACATCTTTGAACTTCCACCGCGGCACTCAACAAAACTGCGGATAACGTTCAGCGATCCGATAACTTCACCAAGAGCAGGTGCTCGGGGAGGCTCGTCGGTGTCGTCGTCGCTATCGTCGCTGTCATCGCGCGGCCAACTCGGTCTTCGAACAAGCGCTCTTGCCTGCTTCCTGAATCAAGCAGAACTTCTGCTGCAGCGTTAAAGTCTTGTACTTTGGCATTTCTGCACTGCTACGGTCACAAAGCTAGCACTTCTGCACAGTCCCGCCCAAAAAAACGGCACAGTAGCCAACCCCTAACCACAGCGCACAACACAAAGAAATGGCGCAAGCGAGACCGGCGCGGCGGTGGTGGTGGCGTACTTGCAGCGTCGGAGGCACGGGGGAAGAGTGGGCGAAGCACACCAAGGGGTGGAGTGGGGGCGAGGTCACGTGATAAAAACCGGTATGCCCGCCGTGTTGCAGTGAAGCACGTCTTCTCCTCTGCAGGCGCGTGTTTCGGCGGTGCGCACTGTGGACCGATTTTTGTGCAGAGAGTGCTCCGGCTGGGGCGCTTCGCCTATAAATCATCACCATTACTATGTGGCTTTGTCTCGCGGCTCCGTAGGGCCGTCGTTTCGCCGGGTTTGCGGCGAAACATGGATCAGGCATTGCCGCATAGCAGTCCAAATTTTCGAATTAACCGGGCTGGCGCAGGCCGCCTGTTCGAATTATCCGGCCAAATTTACATTGGAAAATACGGGACCGCAGAAAACCTTCGAATTATCCGGGATTTCGAATTAACCGAGTTCGAATTATCGAGGTTGTACTGTATAACTATTTTTCCAATTTGTCAATTAGTTCAAAAGATAAATGAAATTAATTGTTCATAATTTGCGGAAACAATGAAGAAATAATCGTACTACAAAAAATTCACATGGCCACTTTGCTAAGTACTAGAAAACATAAGGAATACAATGGTAGGAGCACTTTTTTGATATAGCAAATCTTAACGATGTTATGGCAGTTCGAAGTTCACTGTTCCAAATTTAGATGCCGTACTGTCTTATATAGAGCAAATTGAAAAACTTAAAATGTAAATTGCAAAATATGTTCCTAAGTGTGGTTTGCACTTTTAGCTACATGCCACAACAAAAATTATGGCTCTATCTCCATTACAGGCAGAGATATCGCTTCCGCAAATGAGCAAGAAGTCATGATTGGGTGTTTTCAGAAAACGAGAAAAAAAAGAATTTTTATTTATTTATGACCGGATTTGCACTAGATTTGCATCATTTGTGTATTTCCTCGTTCTCATTCCAAAACTGCAAATTTTTTTTACATAATGCAGGTATTTTTATATATAATAAGAAAAACTGGTCTTTTGTTTGGAGAAGGCATGGTTAGTAAACATTCGATCTTGAGAAGATTTCGATCCTTTAATGGTCTAGAATCATCACCAGAATGCAATAATGCATAATGAGCCTTCTAGGATGATTTGGAAGAAAGTTAGAAGCCGAGATATCGCTGCTCCAAAATGGTGACTGTGTCCAAAATTCAATTTTGAGCAATTAGCGAAAATATGTTTTTGGCACATTTTTGAATTACCACGACTAACAGCAAGTCAATAAAATGAGTTGTGACTGGTTTTCGGTGTGAAATCACAGTTGCCCACCGAGATACTTGTTCCTGCAACTCAGAAGTAAATTTATTTTGACAAGGTTTGCGATTCCGCATGCCGCGCATGACGCCTTTTCGCGATCGCCGCATGCTCGATCTGTCGCACTCATGAAAACTGCTTGGGTATCACTTTCATCTGCATCGTCATGATTACGGTGCTTGTACGCGGCAGGAATCGCTTCGAGTAAATCATTCGCTTTCCTATCTGTTGTGCTCAGCACCACCAGCTACGCCCTTATCGGCCCATCACTGAGAGTCGGCGCTTCGTCACTGATTGCGGATAACATGATGCCGCATCGCTAGCATGCCTCTTATCTCAACCTTCGCTTTTTAGGGTAGTATGACAATCGAGCCTAAGTTTTTTGTGTTTTACGTCGTGGTCGTGTCGACGGAGCGTCGCTAAACGAGCTAGGCCTAACTATGCGACCTTTTCAAATTGGCGCCAGGCTGCAAGCAGTCGATGCCGGCAGCCAACTAAAAGTGGTCATTTGGGTCACAAGCCTTCGGAGCCCAATAGCAGCGTGTGTTTCGCGCAATTTTGTCCCTTTGTTTTCCGCTTTGGGTGTTCGTTCACGGACGCCAATCATGACATGGTAATAGCCTGAATCACGATCTTTTGAACGAGACTAAAATGACCCTGGTGGAGCGCGTAATTCTCGATCTGCGGCCGATCAAACCTCGGTGTGATTTGACCTCAATTTAAAGGGCCAAGCTTTCAGATTCACAACTTTTTACGCTGTAACATGCGAAATAGGTGGTATTTTTCAACCAAATTTTGCATATAGCTGCTCAGGACCGCAAAAATGAAGAAATCTAAAATCTGATTTTTAGACGGATTTTTGGACGCAAAGAGCCGTGTCCCACCTTAAGGTATGAAGCCACTTTGAAAACTTAACTCTTTTTAAAAAATGAATTTTTTTAATATTGTTTTAACAAGTTACACATTCCTTTCTGTATGATTGGCAAAAAGAAAAATGCTTCTAACTAAAACCGTTCAAAAGATACAGCCAAATTTGTAACCCCCTGTGCATTTTGCAAAACCGAAACTAACACAGTTTCGGTTTCTACATACCGAGAAATATTTGACTCCTTTGGCGGACTTACCTTTTTTTGCATCATAATTTTTCAGTTTACAATCATAAGTTTTTCTAAGCGTGTATGCTTATTTTTGCTTTCATTTATTAACAAAAGTGCTCACAAGAGGGGCGCATAACGTCTCGGATCATGTGAGTTGTGCACCCTGAAGCGTTCCCGCGCAAATTGAAGAATCTGCCGACTGTGCTTACTTGCTGCCTCGTGTTCTTCAACTATTTCACTTCGTTGTTTTTGTGCTTTACCCACATGGGAAAGTTTAGAGTGCAGAGGAGACGAAAGTGAAAGTTTGCTGGAAATAGACACACGACAGGTGAAGATGGCGACGAACCGAATACCGCCAACGTGAGTGCTTCAGCAAGTTCCTTGAAACTCTGCGATGTGGAGGACAACAAAGACTATAAATCGGATTCTACGCCGGAAGGAAATAGGATAATTGACCTTGACATTCTATCAAATGCTTTTTCATCGCTTGCGTGTCTGGAGTGCTTGGCAACATCCTTGAAACTTGAGGAGTGCTCCTATGCAGCTGTGTCTTGTGTGTTGGCTACTGTGTGCATTGTGTGTGGCTATGAGAACCATTTCTTCTCATTAAAAAAGTCAAGGCATTCAGTGGAGAACAATGTTCGACTTGTATATGTAATGCGACAACTAGGAAGTGGGCATGCGGGTGCGAAAAATTTTGCAAAATTATGAATATATCTCCACCCCCGTGGCATTCCGCTTATGATAAAATATCTTTGAAGGTGTCTGACGCTGCAAAGGAGGTTGCATCGAAGTCAATGATTGATGCAGCAGCTGAAGTGGAGAAGGCTGTAAACAGTAATCAGTGCAGAGTGTCAGGGGATGGCACATGGCAAAAATGAGGCCACTCTTCATTGTACGGCTGTGTTTCTTTGATATCTGTGGATACAGGAAAAATAACTGATGTGGAAGCTTTGTCCAGCACAGGCAAGTCATGCCAGATTAACAGCAAACTGAGTCCCACAAGCAGCGAATTCCTGGAATGGAAGGCGAATCACACAGCTTGTCATGCCAACCACACAGGCACTGCCGGTGGTATGGAGCCAGTTGGACCTTACCGCATGTTTGAGAGGTCAAAAACGACGTCTTTCAAATGACGTTCTGAACAGGGTAAAGGTTGTGTACAAAGACCTTTGTTCAGACGAGCTCCTCAAGAAATGTTTGCATGGCAAGACACAGAATGCCAATGAATGTTTCAATGGCATGATCTGGCAAAGGGTACCTAAAAATGTCTATGTAAGCCTGCCAACACTGAAGTTTGGCTTATATGATGCCGTGTGCCATTTTAACAATGGCAACAGAGGGATGCTGGATGTCTTGAAACACATTGGGATCGAACCTGGACGCCACACAATGAAAGCTTGCTCGACAGGTGACCAACAGCGCATCAAGAAATCCTCCTGTCAGTCTACCGATGCCGCAAGAAACGCAAGGAAAAAAAAGCAAACAGACGCACGAGCGAAATGAAGTAAAGACAAAACAAAGGAGGACCTGAGCTACAAATGTGGTGGATTTTAACCCTCCGGAATATTGCTGTATGACTTTTGTAGCTACTATATCAAATCTTTTTGTTGTTTTTCTCGAAACTTACTTTTCTGCCGTTTCATCTTGCACGAACATTCATAACTTTTTTCCTCGAATAGATTTTTTAACAAAACTTTGAACACCTATTCTTGATATATCAAGCTGTGCAACCAACTACAGAAAATAAAATTGTGCGATAAGATTTGTTATTGCTGCATTTGTTTTAAAAACATTCCTTGCTGAAAACCGTTGTTTTTGGTAGTATTTTAAATAAAAAACGACAATTGATGGTATCGCAATTATTTTAGTTCATTGCACAGCTGGTGGCTTTATGTACATAACTGCAAGAGGAATTTTTCTTGTGGTAGCAGTCATGTGAGTTATGACTGCTGGCGTGGGATGCATTATTAGTACATTTTTCGAGAATAAAAATGAAAAAACATTTTTTTTTGTGTATTTAAACACTCCGATTTGAATACAAAAGGCAATCTTTAAATATAGATCACTAATTTTCTCTTTGTATTCGCTACCAAAACATTTCTTCTGAAAAGGGGCCTCATACCTTAAAGGAGTATAGACACACACATTTTCTGTTTCGGGATTTGTGCTTCAAACGATCCACCATGGTCCAAAACATAGGGACTCGACCCAAAAAGCCCCAACACGCCTCATTTAATTAATTATCAGGGCATTTATCAGGTCCAGTCTCTGTTTCGAGCACGAGCACGCGATGACGTCAAAGATGCGAGCACGCCCCGCACGAGCGCCTCCTGATGGCAAGACTGGCGACACGTACACACACGATCTAATGACGCATACAGGTAACGCTTTTCGTCTGCTTGCGATTGCTCGTGCAAGCAAATGTCGCCATCGAGCAGTGTTTCAGCGTAGCATAATTAGTTCTCAGACGTTTTTTTCGCCCGAAAGTGCAGATGTTATTGACATTGGCGAACACTTTGACTTTGACCTGCTTGCCAGCGACTCAAGTTGAAAAGCAGGAACCACGGTGCAAGATATATAGGTGGGGCCACAGCGGGCCGCGCCGGTTCCAGATAAAGCCCCTAGTTCGTCTAAGCCGCACAAGATGGCAGCTCGCTCAGTGGCCTGTGACGTAGTGGGAGGCAATGCTTTCCTATGGAGAATACACGCTTTTTGAGGGCCATTTTGTCGTAAACTGTAGCCGATGATGAGAGAAAAATATTTTTGCCGCACTGTTTCTGTCTAGGTCCATTATTAAGCACAGTTTTGTTAATCTGCGACTTTGTGCATGCTTAAATAAAAGCGCAGAAAGTGAATAATTTTTCGTGCGGAATTTGAACCTGCTGCACGAATAAGCGGCGGCACTTTTACAACAAAGCATTAACCATTGGTCATTTTGTTTGTTCTTTGATTTTGCTTCTTTAGTTTGCGCATCAGTGTGCCTGCTCATCTTTGCCCGCCGTGCAAAAGGGGCACGACGGGCGCAAATGCTTACGCGTTTTGAGGATCGTGCAGTGGTTCGTGCAGGCGAGGTTCGTGCAAATATTGATGGCGGTGGGGCTTGTTCGAGATAAAAAAGCTTTAAATCACGGCAACAAGGTTCGTGCAAATATTGATGGCGGTGGGGCTTGTTTGAGATAAAAAAGCTTTAAATTACGGCAGCATTTGTTCCGGTTTTCGTACGCGTGAATCGTCCATACTTTTGTTCGCTTGCTTATCCCATTCGTCCATTCAGTCGTTTGTACGTTAGCGATTTGTTTGATGTATAAGCAGTACGAGACGCTGTTGGATTTCTTTGTTAAGTGGTTAAGAATACCCTACAAAATTATTCATATTTTTCTCCCATTCACACGAGGGATTCACTTTCTCTGCCCTATTTACGCTATCCAAAGTGAGAAAACTGTGCTTCCAGAGCGCCTTGGAATGAATGACCATGGCTTAATGGCTAACTGATGAGCTGCTCACTCCACAATATTTCAACATAAAGTGCAACTTCAACCTTTTCTTCGCTTCGTTGTTAGGATTTAGAATTAGGTCAATAGTATTGACAAGCCAATAAATTATTCTGGGCTTTGCTTCTGCAGTGATGCAATGTGCACGGCTTAAGAATAAAGTGCTACGCTGATGCTCCTGGCGACAAGGGAGAAGCGGGCCACGTGAATGGCTCGCGCAGGAGAAACGCGCATTGCAGTATCATCTGGTTGCTATCGGAACGGCGCCGTTGATGTATGTTTTTTTTTCTTCTGGCGAAGATTCACCGCTACATCGGCGCTGACGCTATGATCAGCGGACCGGTTCGGAGGAGAGCGGCTGGTACTTTATCTGGAAACTTGCATTCAGTACCTCACCCGTGCTGTGTCCCCACCTAAATACTCTTACACCGTGGCAGGAACCAACAGCAGCCACGAAAGCTTGGTGGTTGGAATGCAGGAAATATCCGTGGGTTATACATGTTGAACAAAGATACTGATTACTATGAAGATGCTGCTCTCTCAGCCTGGTTTGTTGGCGCTGTGAGCTCCAAGCTGGCGTCCGGAAAAAAAAAAAAAAAAATGGTTTTAGCAGTAAAAAAAAAACGAACAAAAAAAACCACTGGCCCGATCAGACGTCAGCTACCGTGACTAGCTTAACTCCCATGCTGCCCATGCTCATGCGCTGATTAGTTCCAACGCGGCAGGCCTGAGTGCCGCCGTCCAAGCATGTGGCGCCATCTGGCGTTGTCAATGCGATCTGGGCATGCAAAGCTGTGACGAACGTTCGCCGTGGCCGCCACGATCGGCTCCGATAGCCTCCGCTATCAGTAATCTCTTGCGGATCACTGTTTATTCGCGTGCATCACAACTCCGTACAAAGGACCATGAATAACGAATAATTTGGGAGGATTGTTTAACCAATACTGAGGTGCTGGTAGAGTGATTACAGCGATACAAGCAAGCGTTTTTTCCACATCTACTTGCTGCTGCTGTCCAGTGCGACTCGCCATAACGTGTGCTAGCTCCACTGCTGAAGGCGTCTTGCGAATCAAAACTGTATCTTTTATGCGATAGACTTTCCAGTAGAGCGGCCCAAAAGTCCTACGTTTATTGCAGCGTTAACCCATTCCGAAGTGCTTCCGAAGTGCCGTCCGCTGCCGCTTCTGTGTGAAACCAGCTAGGCCCAGCGACGTCTAGGGCAGGCGGGCAGCGGCGGCATAGTTCACGTCTCCCGGAGCGCCAGCGGGAGCCGCCGTTGTCGAAAGCTGTGCGCTTGTGCAGGATAGCAGGCAGCCCTAATGCACACCAGGCTCAAGTTGCACGAGTGCGGCGTCAATGAAACGAGTAAATAAATTGTGCTTCCTCTTTTTGTAGTCCGATCTGCGCTTGAAAAACATGCCGACCGCTAAATCAACGTCAAGTGAAGTACTTGTAACATGCAACAACGAAGACAGTGTGAAAATCTATCGAGTCAAGCGAGCAGAAGCGCAGAGCTTTGCCTGGAGTGCCCGGTCGATACAGACAGGGCAGACATGGCGAGGTATCCTGTGTCATCACTGGTCTTTGCTCTGCTTACTCCATGTCACAGCTGTTTGATGACGTCATGTTGTTTGCCTATGTACACGTTTTCATGGCAGAGATGTCACAGTCCATAGGTTTTGAAAAACGGAGTCTTTGCCTAGCTAGTATTTAAAATCAAATTAAAATATGTTCACAGCAAAATGAGAGGTTGGGATTACTTGGGGAGCATCTCTGTATAATCAAGAAAGCAATCGTATTCCTTCTGACGCTTCAATAATTGGATTCTATACTCCTTTAAGAAGTACTTTTTGGCAAAATCAGTTACAAATTTGGCAAAAAGAGATATACTTTTGTTAAATATAGGGGTAAACTAAACATTGTAAGCCCTCAAGATAAAAATATTTGACATAGCTCATTAAATACACAAGCTCCTCAGTTCACAATCAGTGTAACTGCTAGGCACTGCCAAACTCTGCTTTCACTGCATAACGCTTGTCCGGTGCTGGCCTTTTCTTGGGACGCATGTTTACTTTATCTTTTTCTCAAGCAAGTACTTTCTCAATCAGTTAACGCCAACAAAATTTTATCTTGAACGATGCACCTTATAGAGTTTGACACATTTTTTTTTGGCCTGGGTGTGGGCAGGAATGCAAAGAAAGCATTGATGTCACGCCTGTTATGTGACAGAGGCAGAATTTCTTTCCTTCTGTTTGACAGCAAAGCGAAATGATGGCTTGAATGGGCCCCACGGACGCATATAATGGGAGGGTAAACGTGCAAACAGGAAATTTTTCTACATTCGTCAACTCTGCCTTTTGTGTTGTCATCCCCTCATCTGTTCAACGCTTGAATTTTTCATTTCGCGATGACTTTCGAAAACTGCTTCAAGGTGGCAAGCTTGGTTAGACTGAGGATATGCGTGACAAAGTAATGCTGACGCTGCTCATTGATGGAGCATCACGTGAGCATAATTTACTTCAAAAAGGATGTGCTGCCGTTGACGCTTAGTAGCGAGAATCAGGCTCAGGCATGACCCGTAAAAAGCTCAGCTGTTTTATGCAAGAAACAATGAATCAGCAACATGCAGAATGTTTCTCATGTCTGATAATTCTCCCGTCTAGACTAAGACCTGAAATTGTTCACGGTTTGCTTGCCTCACACAAATGTGTATTATTAAAAGGTTATTAGAGCGTAAAAAAGACACGACAATTGAGTAGATGGTGATTTTAGTGCCATTTTTTGCTTAGGAAATATTATTCATCCACATACATTGGATCAAGAGTTATAGGCACTCCAAAATTGAACTGTGACGTGTAGGTCTTATGCAGTGAAAGCACAGTTCAGCAGTGCTGAGCAGTGACACTGATTGTGAACTTCAAGAATGTTTTTCTTGCTTTAGGCAAAATTTACTCAAGAAAAAAGTTCTGGATTGCAAGCTGAGGAGCTTGCGTGTTTAATAAACTCTCAATTTAACAAAAGTACCGCTTTTTGCCAAATTTGAGACTGATTTTTCTAAAAAGTACTTCTTGAAGAAGGTTTAAATTATTTTTGTCATCAACTCCACCAACTGGTGAATGATGTAAAATTTTATTGTGACTGAAACATGAACGAATTTCACAATAAAAAAATACTGTAAACACAATTTTTTGCTTCTTTTTTGAACCAAGAAAACTGAAAAAGGCCTTATATGGGGGCACTTAATAAGTTGCATTAAACAATGATACATGTGCAAAGTTATAAAATAAAATTTATTATTGTATCTGCTTTCGTACCTGAATTAAAAATATTTAAGTTCAAGCAGGTTTTGCGTGTTCACGAAAACTTCGAAAGTCTCATGTGGAAAAAAAAAAACATTTCTCCAAATTATTTTACGAAAACAGTATTCATACTATCAACAATTACCCCAATTTTTTTCAAGAGAATCGGTGATGGCCGCTATTGGGGCCTGGAACATTTCTAATGCAATGACCCAAAAGCTAATTTGCTTTCTCCGTCTTGTTAGCTGATAATGAGCTTGAAGTCATTCTTGTTGGTTTTGTCTGCTATTTGCTTGGCACTCTTACACACATTCCCTTTATCATAAGGTCACACCAATGCAGTCTGTCATCTTGCAGATGTAACCCTTCATTTATTAGTATGCTCTCCAGTAGTCAGGCTGGAAATGCACACTGAAACTCTTGTTTTGATTACAGTTGAACCTTGTTAATATGTTCCCGATTAATACGATTTCCCATTTCATACGCTCAAAATCGCAGGTAGTAAAACACCTCCCATAGAGTTTCACTATTTTTCTCTCAGTTATTATGTTTCCAGATTACATGATTTCCCCGTTACTGCATTCGAAATTTCAACAAATTGTGTTTGTATACAGTCGAACCCGGATATATCGAACTCAAAGGGGATCGAGAAATAGTTCGATATATCGATAATTCGATATACAGAAATCGGCTTGAGGCGCCACTTGCGAGCGTAGAAAATGATACCGTATTTGTCGCGTAATCAACCCACTCGTATAATGAGCCCACCCCCCACTTTTACTTTCGAGATGCATCTCGACGCATCTTGCATGACAAAGAAAATGATAAAGCGTCGTCTCGCAATAACTAGCATTAACAAACAAAGAATACAGTAGCGATGTGCGCGGTGGAGTCACAGTGATAAGGCCGCATGCTGGCGGCTGCCGAAAAGAACAAATAAAGAATTGAATAGTTCGTGGCAATACGTTTTCCCAGATAATAAGTTTCTTTCTCACATTTTAAAAAATGTATCGAGGTTTTTCTGCCACCTTCACTGCTGTAGCTGTGCCTTCAAATTGGCTATGAAGCGCAAACACCTTGGTGGTGGTTTCTACAGTTCAAAAATGGTTGCTTGCAGGTGCGAAATCCAGATGCATCATGGCGCGAAGCTAAGCGCACTCTTCGCAAGGACCATCGTTGGGACCTGGTGGAATCACTAGAGCGTGAAGAGCGTGAGAAGCTCTTCACAGAGCACCTCGAGCAGCTGCAACGCAAGAAGAAAGACAAGTATCGAGATCTGCTTGATGAGACTGCAGGCATCACGCTAAGCTCCACCTGGAAGGAGGTTTGCATGCTGCAGTCTGATATTTCTTCAAAACCTTGTCTAATTTGGCTGTTATGTGGGGACTTGGCGGTCTCTTATATTTGTCCGAGACTTTTAGGCCTGTGTGAAGCCCTACCTGCTCCACTTGGCATTGCCAGCTGTGGTTCTGAATGGACACTGTTTTCTGTTAATTGCTGTCTCTTTATTTAATCAAGGCATTAGATAATTTGGTCATTTCTTTAATCAAGGGTTGGTTTTAAAAAGTTCAAGGGCAGCACTGCTTCTGGGTGACAAATACAGTCAGTGGCCAATCTTTCGGCATGAGTGCGGTCCAAAAAGTGGCGTGATTAATAAGAGTTCAGAGTATGTCAGCTGCTAAAAATGGTTGACAAATTTTTTTTATGAAGCTGAAGCCATGCTTTCATGGTACACTGAAAGCAACTTAATTCGAATTTCTGGATAATTTGAATTTTACTACATAATTCAGCCAAGCGGCATAGAAGTCTATATATATGAAATGTCAATAATTCGAACTGCACAATGGCTCACCACGCACATGGCCAAAGAAACGCTTCTGTGATAGGTCACAATGTGCCTACAAAATGGGCAGAGAAGGTAAAGCCAGGCAAAACCATGGAAGACTGGGTAAAATCAAACTAGCATCAAGAATGGTATGGTGGCTGCCTGCTCTCAGTTCCATGTGATCTTCAAGATTTGCATCTAAAAACTTGCTAATTTCCTCCATGATACTTCAGAAATACAGTAAACTCTCTTTAATTTGGCCTTCAAAGGACAAAAAAATGTTCAAATTAGTAATAATTCAAAATACAGTTGCCGAACAATTTTTCAGGTGCCCAATTTTCCAATTTTTTTTTATTGAATAACTTATTTGATCAGGGTATTCTTCGCGGTTGCTCCTTTTGTGAAGCCTTCAGCACTGGTTGGTGTCCTTACTCCAGGGCTCCACTTGCTTCCGCCGCCCGTAGAGCACGCTGTATCAGACCTCTTTGGTCTTCACAGCGGTCGCTGGCCAGCATTGCATCCCATTGCTCCGCACTAGGCTCTTGTATGACTTTTACCACGTCAATTTTCCGAACCTCCCTGATTATTTAAACACTGCCGTGGCATTGTGATGCTCTCCATAGATTCAATATATAACACAAACCAAAATTTCAGGCGTTTGAAACTTCTCTAATTTGATTTTCCAGACTTTTTATTTCGATTATAGGTCAAAAGCTATGAAAAATTTCAATAATGCTCTGCCATCGAACCGGCATTGCATGCATTCTTGATAGCAGGCACCACTAGCTGCATGTTCCTGTAAGTTGCAGCTTGCTGCAATTCGTCACACACCTATGAGGCCTCCAAAACTTATTCCAAGACTCCTCGCATGCTTTTAGAAAGGAAAAAAAGCAAAGTGATGTTTTAATATATACCGCATGGAGTGCTATTGCAGTGGTTAGCGCAAGTGCCTTCATGTGGCTAGACATGCGCTGATGACAAGCGCATACCCAGTTTTGCGGTGGTGGTCGCTGTAATTTTCGCCGTCGCCCTGCACGCGGTGTGGTAAAAGTAATCTAAGCATGCAGCTGACTTAGGGGTTTGCTTTTCGTTCACTGATTAATACAGAGTTTTGAAACGGAAGCTATTCACCTGATGTGTATTTTGACCTGAAAATCTAATGTTTTTGTTATAACGCAATACCGCTTATAGTGCAGATTTTCTTGGCCCCGTTACCTACGTTATGAATGGTCTACGCTGTAATCCAGTATGTGTAATTTTAAACCATGGGGAACGTGCGATCTTTTCTGATTCAATCTCAGATGCTGAGAAAACAATGGTTTGGTGTGCAATGGCCCAGAAATAAATGCTGTTGATGTGTGTAGCTAAAGCACCATTGCCAGTCTCGTAACGTTTTTTTGTGGCTTTCTGTTAGGCTGTTTTTGAGTTATTGTAATAAATAAAATAAATAAATAATAAATAAAAAACATGCACATTGAAAGACAAGTTAAGACTTTTATTTTCAAAGAGTTTGCCTCCTCTGTCTGCACAAAGGAATCTACCGTATCTCTGTCTTCTTACAGGTTAAAAAGCTTATCCGCGATGATCCACGGTATGCCAAGTTTTCATCCAGTGAACGCAAATGCGAGAAAGAATTTAAAGAATACTTGAAAGATAAAATGGCTGCTGCTAAATCTGACTTCCGTGAGTTGCTGAAAGAAACCAAGACAATAACATACAAGTAAGTTATTTATTTTATCAGCTGCTGAAAGGGAGATCCTTGCACATAACAAAATATCTTTCCTATTATGCAGGTCCAAAAAGCAAATTGAAGAATCTGAGCAGCACTTGTCGGACATACAAAAAGTACTGGAGGTATGTGCTATATTGTCATCAATGGAAGTGGCATTTCTTATTCAAAAGGGAAACCTGTTATGCCATATACCTTGTGCGTGTTTTGCTCACGTCCGATAAACAGGACATCAACTGTGTGTGGGTCAGAGAGTTGTGGCTAATATTATTGCGATGAATGTGAATGCCACTTTATGCGTTAGCAGGGAAGCTCTACATAATAATCTCCAGGATACAGGAATGCAGAAAAGGAACAAAATAAGATGTGTGGAATGTTCCTTGGATACCGTACCTATGACAACTTAATACATGAATAAGAAAATTGAAAAAAATCAAGAGCAGAAGCACGCTACATCCGACGAAATGGCGGAAAAAACTCGTGAAGAAAATATGTATTGTTTATAAACAGCTCAACTGCATAAAAAAAGTGTGAGCAGGTTAGGAAACTAAATGGCAAATTTTCACAGTTTACAATCCCTTTTCTAACAGCACCTGGTATTCAAGCAGCAATTGTGAAACTAGCAAATATAATAGGGGAACACTTCTTCGCAGCAGTTTCTGTCCCACTTGTTTGTTCTACTGCACACAGCCTTTTTTTTCTAAATTCAAGAACATGGCCAAAAAGCATAGACTCCCGACAACTGGTGGCACAAACATGAAATAGAGTACTCTCTGCTGGCAAACAACCAACTTCAGGACCTTTTGAAATTCTTTAACAAAATACAGTCGAACCCGGATATATCGAACTCGAAAGGGATCGCGAAATAGTTCGATATATCGATAATTCGATATACAGAAATCGGCTTGTGACGACACTTGCGATGCGAAAAAACGATACCGTATTTGTTGCGTAATCAACCCACTCGCATAATGAACCCACCCTCCACTTTTGCACCCAGGAATTTGGAGAAAATAAAAAGCGTTAAGGCCAGCTCGCTCACATGCAAGTGATTGAGCCATTTCAGTGACGAGCGGCAACGACAAAGCGAAAAATTTCAAACTTGTTGGAACTGCGTCCCTCTCGCCGCTCGAGCCAGAGCGGCAGCTCAAAACAAGGTTTCTGTGTCGCCGCAGCAAAAATCGCGAGCGTTTTCGCTTGCATGTCGATGGCGGGCATCATTCCGTTTTGGTCGTCTCAGCCACAGGTAACGTAGTTCGGCCTAGCTGGTTTAGCGATGTTCCGTCATGACGACCATGGCGTAAAACGAGGAAAATTTAGGTTCGAGCGTCGTACTGGCCTAAAAAACGAAGAAAGGTACAAATAAGAGGTGCGCTGGTAACGCGGCATTCTATTATCAGCAGTCAGCCACGAAGTGCCGACGCTCCGCAATGGGCCGATAAGGGCGTAGCCGGTGGTGCTCGGCACCAAAACGATTCCCTCGAGGCGATTCTTGCCGCGTGCGAGCATTGAATCATGACTATGCAGATGAAAAAGGGATACCTAGGCAGTTTTCATGGACACGACAGGTCGAGCACTCCAAAAACTTAGTTGCGTGGCGGTAGCGCGATTGCAAAACGGCGTCACGAGCGGCATGCGGAATCGCAAACTTTGTCGAAATAAATTTGCTTCTGAGTTGCAGGGGCAATTATCTCGATGGGAAGCTTTGCATTCTCACCAAAAACCAGTCATAATTCATTTTATCAAATTGTGTTAGCCTTGGTAATTCAAAATATGCCCAAAACGTTTTCCGCCGATTTCTAAAAAAAAAAAAAATTTGGACAGTCACCAGATCGATATTTCTGGTCCTGCTCTTGCTACAGTTATTTTCTTTTGCTAGAAAGCTAACCTCGTGTATCTTTTGGCATTAGCGTAAATGTAATAACCATACGGGAAAACTTACTGAAAAGATTGTCTTGGCACCAAAATGGACATTTCCTATGAGGGTTTTTTTATGGTGTAACTTTGGCTCAAATTGGTATAGAACATTATTTTTGCTTTAATTTACTTTCCAACCATTTCTGATCATATTGATATGTCAGACCTTGCCATAATTTAAATCTACATGTTCTGACATGTTTTGCCTTGTTTTCTCAAAACATTTTTGAGGGTGCTGCAATTTTGGAGAAGTGATATCTGGAAAAGCTGGGCTTGTTTTTCTTCTGAATAAAATGCTTCATGATGACGCATACTCATTTTTTTTTTAGTAAATACTTGAGATATAGATAATGCATGTATTACTTGCTTTCTTAGTGTTGCATACTCTTCCTTGCTGCAGAACAACTTGCAATAACAGACAAGGAAGGCAACGGCAATATACGGGCTGTAAATCAATTTGTTTACAATAGCTTAGCTGATATATTGGCTTCTTGGTGAGCCCTTTTAGAAACGGCACACAAATCCAAATCGCACAAGGCCAAATTGCTTGTCAAGCTGCTCCAATGTGCTCCAAAGTCATTTTTTACTGCTTAAAAAGTTGCTCCAAATCGCATTTTGACTGCTTGGGTCACGTTCATTTATTTACGCGCAAAGAACTGCGTTATCGCTGCCTGCTTTTTTGTGTTGATCGCGTTCCGTATCACGCCCTGTTCCACAGTTAGCAAACACTCAACAAGGGCAAACCCACTGCCATCAATAGCACTGCAGTGGCGGCACAGTAAATCCAATGCAGCAAGCGCTTCTTGTGAAGTCGGAATGTTCTCATCGTCTGCAGGGTCAGCCTGAGCTTCGTCTGCGGGATGTTCAGAAACTTGTGCAGCGATTTCGGCGTCCTTCAGTACAGCCGTGGTCACTGCGATGTCGTCGCCACCTACAAAGTCTTCTACAGTCATTATTGCGGGAATGTCACCAACAAAACGCGAAAAATCATTCTAGACCTCATCGAACTCGCGGAGCTCTGCTTCTGCTTCGTCAGGATCGTCCCTTCGTCACTTGATGCACGGGCCTCTGCTGGAACAAAACCTGCACGCCGAAAGCAGTTGGCAATTGTTTCACCTTTCAGCTGTCCCATGCATACCTGCCAACTCTCCCAAATTGTCCGGGAGTCTCCTGAATTTTGATTACATCTCCCGATTGTACGGATGCGACCTCACATCTCCCGAAAAGTGGCCGCCACAGCCCAGCGTTTTTTTTTTTTTTTTTTTTTTTTTTTTTGCGCTTTAGCTAAGCGTTAATCCTACAACGTCCTATTATATAACCATTATTATATAAGCCAAAAAGCCTGCAGCTTCTACCCTTTCTAGGGTCGTATCAGATCTTCAAAAGAGCTACAGCTTTGGGAGACGATAAGCTGATGAAGTTGAGCAAGATCACCGAAAACAAAGGAGCCACGAGTCAAGATGAATGCAACTCTGGTCAAGAGAGTGAAGCTTTCAGTTGAGGGTACAGGACATGCCAGCTTTACCCGTGAAGAACGGTTGTTCTATTTCCTGTCCTCTGACGTAAACTTGGCATATGGCTTTTTCTTGAAGTGTGTGAACCCTGTTTTTGAAAAGGTCAACTGCCAACTTCAATCCCAGACACCTCAAGTTCATCAACTCCAGTCTCTTGGTGCAGCTCCTAAGGGATCTTATGGCTAGGTTTGTCTATCCCTCTGCCATGAAGGCATGTGCTTCATCACTGGAGGTTGCCTACCAAGGTATAAAGAACCAAAAAGCCAATGAAGATCTGGTCCTTGGGAGCCGCACATCATCTGTTGTGGAGAGGCTGCCTACCAGCGACAAGGAGCAGTTTTCGGCAATACGCTGTTGTGGCATGTGACTACATAAGGCACAAATTTCCACTGTAAGATGAAGCCTTGAAGAAAGCAGAAGTCGCCAATTTGAAGTTTTTTAGCAGCGCATCCTTCAAGAGCCTTTGCTTCTTTGTTGAGTCTTTCCCGCAACTTCTCCCCCAGGAGAAGAACGAGTCGAGAGAAGAGGCCTTGGATGCCCTGGAAGTAGAATTTGCAGAGCTGCAGGCATATGATGTTCCTGAAGAGATCTAAATAAAGAGAGGATTGATATTCAGAGTGGCAAAGCTGCAACTACTTGCCATTCCACACAGCAATGCTGAATGGGAGCGGATCTTTAGCACAGTTAAGGCAAGAACCAAATCCTGTTCTTCGCTTTCCAACAAGGCTCTCAGTGACCTCCTCATGGTGAAGGGTCACCAAACCTGACGTTGTTTTGAGCGGGCGTATTCTGGCAAGTTCTTGAAGCTTGCGAAGTCTGCAACTGCCTGGTCACTTCACAAGTAAAGTTGGCCTCCCATTCCACTGCAAGCACCAGGTGTCCAGGGGCTTTCACGAGCCTATAAATACAGAGTTAAGTTTAAATAAACTAGCGGGCCGCCACTCTCACCTCTTTCTGATGTTTCAGCCTCAATAATTTCTGAATGGTTAAACTACAAAAAAAAACAAATTACCCCCCACCCCCCCTCGTCACCGCTGCGGTGGTCTCCCAAGTTTTCATGTTGCTAGGTTGACAGGTATGCCAATGCCGCTTTAATGCTCCCAGCAAGTCGATCTTCATGTCTGTCAGTCTCCTCTTGTAAACTGCCTTGAAGGCCCTGATTTTATCTCGAGCTGGGTCTTTAACATCAGTGCTGCACGTTCATCGCCACACAGTGCTATGCACACCCACGCACCACACTCGACACAGACGACCGACGCAGCGTCCACCGAACGCTACAATGGCCACGCCAACCACGCCCGACGCTGCTAACACTAAAACGCAAAAAGGCAAAAGCAACATTCGATCGCGCCGCTGACACTGCTGCTGAAGGGGCGCTGTCAGCAATTGTGAGATGCAAACGATTCCTTTGGCTATCAACTCTCAATGCCAACGTGGCGTCTGTGGCGCTGTCAGCGCCTGCAAGGTAGTCCTGAACGTTTGCTGCGCCGCACAACACGCTTGTAGTGCAACGAAGCCTCCGAAGTTCATTATATCCATTTTATGCCTAACTGCGTTCACTATGGGAAGTTAAAAATACATGTTTGACAAAAATATTTCGGAAGAATTCGATATATTCAATAATTCGTTATATGCGTGTTCGTTGTATCGAGGTTTGACTGTATTTGCATGATTTATATTATTGAATTGCACCTCCTGCACACATTTCCTGTTTTGAGCACACCACAACTAAACTCGTGCTTGTGGTTTGATTAGTTTGATTAGTTAAATTGCAGGCTGAGACTTGTATGAGCTAGACAACAACTTCTGTGTGATTTGAGAACACTTAGCGATTGGAAATGCAACTGACTCTACCAATGCAACTTGTCCGCTGACACAGCCATCTTGTCAGTTGACCGATTCAACTGTGACCCCCGACCTCAGTTGAACTGAACTGCTATCGGGATTTCAACTGCAGTTGGTGTTGCCATGTAACATTGCTAAATGACCCCACCGGGGTGGCGCAGTGGTTACGGTGCTCGACTGCTGTTTCCAAGGTTGCAGGATCGAATCCCGGGCTCAGCGGCCGCTTTTCGATGCAGGCGTCTCCACAGCCTGAGTCACTTTGGGACGTTAAACCCCGCAAACCATTGCTAACTATTGTTCAATTCGACTGGCAGCCAGCTGAACTGCCGTTGAAAATTTCCATGTAACAAAGGCATTAAAAGGCAGGATGGTGCATCATTTCGCATTTATCTCCATTGGTTTGACTGGAGTTTACTGGTTACAGATTTTTATTTTAAAACCTGTGGTAGGCACATCGCCGCATTCTGAGCATGTGGGTTGTACAGCAAGATGTACATATTGTGCATGACAGAAATTAATTATTGCATGATCAAATAAATGACTGACTAAAGCTTGTTGAATTGATCTGGAATCTGAGCGCTTTAAATTAAAGGCCGTCAGTATCACAGCTGAGTCCCATCTCTAAAGGGGTCCTGCAACATAATTTGAGTGCACTTTTTTTGCTCGTTTGCTGCAACTTTTAGGGTAAGGTGATGCTATTACCACCAGTCCTAACACGCATATTTTGGTTTTTGATATCTAGTACAGCCGAACCTCGATATAACAAACCTCAGTGTAACGAAATTCGCAATGTAACAAATTTTTCTTTTTTTGCCCTAAATATCATGTATTTTTTTCTCTATTTAACGAACCTATTTTATGCCGCACTGTCAATTTAAGGGGGGAGGCTACCTTTGAATACCAACTTTGTTGTTTCTTGAGATAATTGAATGAAATTTTCAGGGTAGACTCATGGCACAGCCATTTGAATAACTGCAAAGTTTCATGGAGCTGCGCACATTGGTACTCAAATTAGAGAAGTATATCAGAATGGTTCACATGGGTTCCTTGTTCCATGCCTGGTGAACTTGCAAAATGTGTTGGCACTATGAAATTCATTATGAAGGTTCCTGAATAGATACCACAGGGCAAGACAGAGCGCTTTTTTTTAATTTCCCTGCCGAAAACTTTTAGCAGTGCATTGAAGTTAGTGCCACTAATTGGACTTGCATTAGCCTAATTTTGATTGTTTATTATAAATTCCAGACTCAATAATTTGAAAAAATGAACTTGTCTTGCCCTCGGAAATTTATTCAGGCACACAATAAAAAAAACCAGGTGGGAATCCGATTAGCGGTTCCAGAAATATTGCGGGAATAAGCAACCATACCATGAAAAAAATTCATTCTGAGAAAATGGCCCTTGAAGTTTAAAACAGCATTTTCAAGTCTAAAGTTTGTTTTTCAGTGCAGCACGTTGTGCCTCCACCTCCCTGATTCCCTCGGAAAGTGCATTTTCATGCGAACAGCGGACGACGCTGACGACGCGTTATCGCTTGCGATGACAGACGCGATACGGGAGGCCGAGATCGCCGAGGTTGATAAGGTCGGTACAGCAGGCACGCTTCAAACGTCGGCTCCTTACGTTGACGCGAAAGATACGCAGTTGGAAGTGGCAGCGCAGTCGGTCTAGTAGTGATGTAGCAGAAGCAGCACTAATAGAAGAGTCTCTGCGCCCGTTGACAGCGCTTTTCGCTAACGCGATTCGGACGGCATTCACAGAACGACGACGTATGCAGTGTTTTGAACTTCTTAGCGCGCATCGTGGCCGACCGTGCAATAATCCACAAAGTGCACATAGCCATTCAAAACACGCCACCAGAATTCGTAATGAGCGATGATCACGGCGATCTCAAAATGGTGAAACGTGGAGCGATTCAGCGAGCGTACAAAGAACGCCAGCTCAGTAGCAAGCCGGAGCAGACGACGCGCCGGGGAGGCACTACCGCATCAGCGCGCGCAGCAGCCAATAGCAGTCGCGCGATCCCCTGCGTTCTCACGAAGCGCGCTTTGTCCAATCACAGCCCAAATTCGAGACGCGGGAAGCTCAACAATCCCTGTGAGGCCCCCAATCACAAGCGAGCCACGCTTCTGCTAAGCCGCGGACGCCGCCGGCGAAGGCAATATGGAAAAGGGCAAGCATTCACAAACAAAACAAGACCAAGATGGCGGCGCTCGGTTCAGCGGCAGAGAAATGGCGCGCGCGCGAAGTTTGGGTACTTTTGCCGTTCGTTCGCGACTCTGGGGCTGCCGCGCCCAGTTGTATATTTAATTTAAAGCAGTTCCACGATGAATTAGGCGTTTATAATTATAGGAAAGGTAGTTTATAACATATACAGCCGAGATATGTACTTCTTGAAAAGCCGACTTTTTCGCGATTTTTCGACTTTCAAAGCCCGCGTCCCCCCTTAACAAGTCCTCACACATCACATGCATGTACCAGCAGCCACAGTAACAATCAGATGAGAACTACAACTTCAGCCCTGATGCACCACATTTTAAATCTGCATTTTTACATGCCAATTTTGCCAGCAGTCTGGAATCTGCGATCGAAACAATATGATGACAGGAGCATACCACTGCGCCATCAATCGCATGCATACAAAACCCGCAGTGCGAAAGTTTTAGGACACGTCATGACATGTCACTGGCCAGTCGCAACAACAAAGTGCTAACCGGAAATACTGTATTTACTTAAGTAGTGAACCCACCTTTTTTTTTTTTTTTTTTTTTTTTTTTTTTTTTTTTTTTTTTTTTTCAAGAAAACTTTACGCGAGTTTGAGGGGAAGGTTCAGTATGTGGAAAAACTTTGGATTTTTCTTTTTTTTTTTTTACGAGTCGTCTATCCTAGCCATCAGTTGTCAAAAAACGGTCAACCGCGATTATGACGGCGGTTTTCAACATCATTCGCTTCAAAAGGCGCTTGCTGCTATCACATGTTCCAATAATTTTGTGGTAGCTGACGGTGCCCACCCCAGTCGCTGCGTGATAACGCGAACATACTGAAAACCAGGCTTACGCAAGGGTCGAGCCGAGCAATACCGCAGGCACTCTTCACCCCACCACTAGGGCTAATGCTTAGAGACACACCGTGCTGTTCTCATTGCGGAGCACCTTGGCGCGTTGCCAGGAAATACGCTGGACTGCGACGGCGGGAAACAAAGAAATGCGCTAACAACTTGCTTTTTATTTTATTTTTTTTATTATTATTATTATTTTTGTGTGGGAGATGAACTCTCATGCAAGTATGCAAGTAAATATGGTACGCATACGTGAAGCCCGAGCAAAGATTGCCGCAGCCAAGTAGCTGGGCCGGTGTTGGCAATGCAGGCATGCGACTAATTCTAGTTCACTAAAATACGGCCTCTCCGTTAAAGTCCCTTGATCAGCTGATCTTTAAGACTCATATTAACACTCTCTTGTCTCAGTTTGCAAACATTGAATGATGATGATGATACCAGTGGCAACATCTGGCGACAGCTTTAAGTACTAGGCACTGCCCTCGCTCTTTGAGCACACGAAAAAAAAAAATGTGTTCGCGCCCGTTTGCTATCACTCATTATGTGCTCCTGATATACAAAATACCATCTGGTGCCCTTGTTAGCACTATTGTTGCTAGAATTTCTTGCTTATTTCCTTAAGTCGTAATTTACAAGTTCGCAGCAGTATTCCACAAACCTGTTACTTCGTTTGGGCAGCTAAAACATAGCAGCCTTGATGTAACGAAATTCGTGATTTAACGCAATTTTCGGCTGCAAGTAGACCTCATTATATCGAGGTTCGACTGTATTTTAATTTGCTTGAGAACCAAAATCATGGTACTGAAGGTGTCTGCACGCAGTGATAGTTCTTTGAGCATTCGACGATTGGATAAATAGCAAATGCAATGCAAAGTGTGTCCATTAGGAAAAGTACATTATGTTGCATTGTTGTATTTTATATTAGGTCAATGAATCCAACACGTTAGCTCTATGCAAATGCACTGCCAAGCAAGTGACACAAAAAGCACCAACAGCAGTGCTGGTTACTACTTTGCATCAAAGCCTTTCATGACCTATACACATGGACAGCTGCTACCTGTAGCTATGCAACCAAAGTTAGGCAGGAAGGAACTGAACGACTTTGTCAGTCACCCCTTGCTATTGTAGGATGCCTCTTCCCCCCTTCCCCAGTGTGTAGTAGCAGGCCAGGATTTCTTTACCGATGGCATACCTCTCCAACTTTCTTCTCGTTAAATTATTCTCTCTCTCTCTCTCCTACGGATGGAGAGAAAGGGCTGGTCGAGGAGTGGGCTTATGATAGGAGCAGCTCCTCGCCCTGCTGTCTTGCGGTCTCTGTTCCTCATCCTATTTCTGCGAGGCACCACGGAAGTGATCTCGTCAACTTTAGCAAAAATGTGTTAATCTATTCACTCTGGTGACTTGCGAAGGTCACGCGACAAGTACGACTTGCTTCGCGGCGACCCTCTTTTTGAAGGAGACTTGAATGAAGAGGCAACTTTCGTGCTTTTTTGGCCCCTTTCATCTGCTACTGTGCTTGGGATAGATTAGTTCAGATTCCTTTGAGGTATGGATATGTGTAATTATTTCAGCCTGGAAGAATATCTTATGGTTATGCCCATATGTAGAGCTGTTTTGGCAACCAAAAGCATTGTAGTTTGAAGAAGACAGAAGTGGAGGGGGTGTGCGTGCCCTTGCTTGCAGTCTCGTGAAGTAGCAGATCACGAAATGCCCTCATGCCTGAGCTTACAAAAAGAGTACAAATGCAAATGAGTAGGCGTCACTCTCACAGCGATTCTTTACGCATGTGCCCAACAACTGCGTGTGCAGCAAGTCATACACACATGAAGGAGGCAAAAGTAGAAAGACATCACGCCCTGCAGCGCTGTGGATTGGGTGAGGAATTCTATGTCGCGTCGCAAGAAATCGTTCAGCGAGTGACTCCCTCTCTGTGTCAAATTGAGTTGCCAGTGTGAATGCAGCTTTACAGTGACCAGAAAACCATGAGAAGTCATCTTCCGCGATTTTATAGAGACGTGCTCTTGTAGGCTGTTTCGATTGGTCCCGCCACATGTTGCCAGTGGGCGAATGAATGGGAAAGCGAAAGACCGGGTAAATTGTGTTGAGGGCAATTTTTGGTTTGCTAGTATTTTGAAAAATCATTTCTTGATAACTCCTGTTATATTATACCAGTTCCTGTAATTCCTTTGATTCATTATCTGCGTAACATAGTGAATTCATCTAAAGCATAGCTGACAAGGGCTGCAGGGCCCATTTAATTAATTTGTGTTTTTCAGAAAATTTAGTTTAATATACAGTAAAACCTTGTTGATACGTTTTTTAAAGCATGCGGGGAAAGAACATACCAGAGAAAGTGTGTATCTAAACTGCCTGATTTTGAAAAATTTAATTGCTGAATGGTGTACAAAGGCACATAGAATTGACTCTCACTGCATAAAATTGTCGATTAGCATTTACAGACACCCAGTATGCACAGCTTCTTTTTCTTTTAGCTCAGAATTCAGTCCGTATTTGCGTTGTCCTGAGCATGGATGAGGTTTACAGGGCGTCTAGCAACTGGGAATTGTCAGGGAAATTTTATGCACCAGGAAAAAGCAGTAAAATGTCAGGGAAACCAAAAATTTTGCCAAGTCAGGGAAAATGGTACAATATATTCTGTAGTGCATTTTCATTTTAAGGTGGCGCGCATCAAGCATCTTATGCGGGTTGTTTTTTTTTTTTTTTTTTCTTTTCTTTTTTTTCTGTCTTGCCAGTGCGCGGCCACCACGGCAGCCGTGCGATATATTAATATTTTAATTTGATGCCAGCGCATGGCTGAGCTGCCACAATAGAACCAATATGCACGTGAGGTGAGTACAGTTAAACCTGGTTATAACGAAATTGTAAAATGTCCGCGATTTTTCGTTGCGTGCAGTTTTCGTGTGAAGACCCAAGGGAAGCCACCTTGAAAGTGTTTACAGTAAATCAGAAGTCATAGAAGCGGATGTTTTGCGATCGCGCATCAGTGCGGCGAGACTGCGGCGGCAGCCTCCACCTCCTCTGCGGCTCGCGCGATGCGTCTACGAGGGAGTGGGGAAAGAGGGTGGAGGAGGAATCAGTCTGGGGAAGAGCGCGCATGTTGGCGCCGCCGCCCCACGCGCGCTTTCCCATTAATACTGTGCCCACAAACGTTGCCCAAGGAACTCGACTGCCTTGCGTTGCCAGCGCGCTCCGCTGTTCCCGCAACTGACATGCGGAGAGCCCACGAGCAACCACGTGGCAGCGATGGACGCACCGCTCGTCTCGTGTCTTTTTGGAGCGCAGCTCTTTGGCACCTGCTTCTCGTCGTCGTCGCCGTTGTCCCTCGTAACCAGTTTTACAGCCGGGGCAGTGCGCGCTCCTGCCGCCATTGTTCGCCGCTGCGTAAAACCCCCCCCCTCTTTTCTGGTGGCGGCAATGGTGTTCTCCGGTTGCCGAAGCGCCGACTCTGCATCAGCAGATCACATTGCGTACATCCCAAGCTGAAACACAGAGCCACGTTTACTTGTTTACGTGACTGGTTAACAGCGTCAGCGGCATCAGTCCGTCGCTGCTATCCCTTCGCTGCGCAGCGTTCCTATGGGCCGACGCGCTGCCTCCCGTGACCTCCCGTTAACCTAGTTACTCTCATCGCTCCTCCTCCAATGCCACCGCTGTGCGGCGGCAATCAGAGCGCCAGATTAGTGGCAGCGGATCTCGATATGTGCACCGTCCGAACTGGAACGCATCACCAGCGCCGAACAGCTGATGAGCTGCGCTCAAATTTCACATTAGGAAGTAACATAATTGTCGGCAAATTTTTCTGTTACTTTTTGCAGCTTTTAAGCATGAACTATTGCAATGCCATGTCCCGACAGTGAAAGCAGTAGAGACTTCTGCATTTGCCATGGAGATGCGGCGTAGGCACTAAAACATGGCGCGTTGTATCAACTGTGGTCACTCGTTGCTATAGTATGCATTCCTCTCACTTCGGTTCGTGTTTTATCATCCTGAAACTTGTGGGGTTTTGTCAAATTTCAACTAACTCTGCACTAGTTAAGAGACAGTCGGCGGCACGAGTTCGTTATGTCAAGGTCAACCGCTATGACGTGTTTGTTACATGGAGTTTTCAAATACATTCACTTCAGTGGGGCGGCATTGGAAGATTGAAAAACTTCATAATATTGAGGAATTTGTTACATAGAGCTCTACTCATTAAAATCTGTGGAAGCTCTGCGTGAGAATAGTATGCGACAAAAAGCAGGAATAGACGCGCCGGCAGTGGCCAGCGCGGTTATTCCTGCTTTTTGTTGCGTACTACTCTCACGCAGCACTTCCACGCGGTCAGCGCGGAAGCGATTGGCGAGCTGTGCTGCCAAGTGCGCGCGCTGCCATTTTGATTGGCTCCGCTTTTCGTGCGGTGGGCTGCTCACTGGCTCTAAGGCTGAGCGCTTTTTATTTTTCAATAAACTTATGACATTCTTAACTGCCAATAACACTAATGACTGCCTTTTCACTGTTTTAAATTGCAGAATATGATTAATAAATTTGCATTTTGTTGTGAATTATTCATTTGTGCTCATTATCATCAGCAGCTACATTTTTTAGCCTCTTCACTCGTCGGGGAATTTGAATTGAAATAAAACCTGAAAAAGTCAGTGCTTTTGAAAATAGTGGTTTGCTAGACACCCTGGGTTTAGTAACGAATCCGGTTCGTAGAAAGCAATGGCGAGGTAGGAGCTATTTCTTGGTTGTTTCTTGATGCGTGGCCCCCCTTACACTAGTGACGTGTGGAGAAGCCATCGCGATGGCTTACAGGGGCCGCGTTATTGCTCATGCTGCGTGCCCTAGACCCGGCTCGCTCGTACGCATGTGAATTGTAGTTATCAAATGTTTCACCCATATGTCCCTAAGGCACGGCAAGGAAGCCACCGCGTTTCTTCTAACAAAGTCATGTTTCCGCTGAAAAGGGTGCCTTGTATGTCTGCTAGTTGGCTTTCTTTGATGCTTTGCCCTCTTGTACTGAGGCACTGCAGAAAAGCAACGGTGGTGGGTGAGCACTGCTGATCAGTTATTCATGTTGCTGTGCTCGTTGGAACATGTCCGGTTGATCACAAAACGTAGTATACGACTACAATTTGTCAAAGTTTTGAACTTTGTAAACGGGAATTTATGTTAATCGGGAGAAAATAGTGTAACTGTATGGGAGATGTCCTACTGCCCACAATATTGAGCATATGAAACAGGAAATTGTATGAACCAGGAAATTGTCAGTGGCCTTCTACTGTATTGGACACCATTAATACATACTTCCTGCAATTCATATTCATAAAATGGCATTGCTCTGATTTCTCATGCATCGAATACAGATGCTGCATATTAGAGGTGTGAATACAGTTCCTGGTTATAACGAAATTGTAAAATGTTCGCGATTTTTCGTTACATTAAGCTTTTCGTTACATGCAGTTTTCGCTTGAAGACCCAAAATGACAGTGTAGAACGAAACCCAGATGAAGAATTGGTGTAAGGGAAAGCACCTTGAAAGTGTTTACAGTAAATCAGAATTATTTGAAGTCATGGAAGGGGATGTATCGCGATCGCGCTGATAGCGCGGCGCGACTGTGGCGGCAGCTTCCACCTCCGCGGCTCGCACGACGCGTCTACGAGGGAGCGGAAACGAGCACGACGCGTCTACGAGGGAGCGGAAAAAGTGGGTGGAGAAGAAATCAGTCTGGGGGAGAGCACGCGTGATCTGAATTTATCGCAGTTTCACCGCAGTGCTTGACTGCATGGCTGTACAAAGAAGCATCCTCAAAATACGAAAAAGCCATTTTGTTCAGACTGACTTTCCTTCGTGTGAAGAGGAACAGTGTGCGCAAATTAAAGGGCTTGTCGAATCCAGAGAAAAACATTCACATCAGTTTAATCTTATTTGCAATTGCAGAGGTGTTCATTAGGTAAATTAGTGTGATCCAAACAATAATGTTAGCTTTTTCTTTTTAATTGGTCAGATATTTAATATACTAAGGCTTTCTTTTTTTTTTCATATTCTTATTTGTATTCAAAAATTAATATGTTTGCTCAGCCCTGCTATTTTTTATTTTTTATTTTATGCTGTAGGAGCTAACGTAATTTTGGTGGCAATACTACACGCAGTGTGCCATTTTAATAAATGCAATCTGAGGGAGCCAACTCGGTGAGCTTTCAAATGCTCATCCTGGGAATCTCGCCATTGGGTTGCAGTGGGTACTGTGCCCAAGGATTCAGGATCAAATCTCGACTGCCACGGCCGCTTTTCAATGGAGGCGAGAAGCAAGGTGCCTGTGTGCTGCCCGATATCGGTGCTCATTAAAGAACCCCCAGGGGGTTGAAATTTGTGAAGCCCTCCATTACGGCATCTCATAGCCTGGGTTTGCCCTGCAATCAAACCAAACCAGATCATCCTTGGCATTCTGCTATTGCGAACTACATTGTTAAGAAAGAAAATTTGTAGACTGGGCGCGCCTTCGATGTTGACTGTTTTCACTGCCACAAATACTACAGTCGAACCCGGATATATCGAACTCGAAGGGGAGCGCGAAATAGTTCGATATATCGATAATTCGATATACAGAAATCGGCCTGGGACGGCACTTACGATGCGAAAAAACAATACTGTATTTGTCGCGTAATCAACGCACTCGCATAATGAACCCACCCTCCACTTTTCGAGAATTTGGAAAAAAAAAAAAAAAGCGTTAAGGCCAGCTCGCTCACATACAAGCGATTAAGCGATCTCAGCGACGAGCCGCAGCAACAGAGCAAAATATTACCAACTTGACAGCAAAACACTTACAATTTGTTGGAACTGCCGGCGGCAGCTCAAAACAAGGTTTCTGTGTCGCCGCGGCAGAAATCGCCAGCGTTATCGCTTGCATGTCGCACTCCGTTTCTGTCGTCTCATCCACAGCTCGTTTCTTGGCAGAGTGCCAAGATGCTGCGCAGCGATAACGTCTCCGCGTGTTTATCTTTTGATAGCTCCTGCGGCGGCGGGGAGCGAACTTGGCAGACTGCCCGTGAAGGCTTGATTGCACAAGCCTGGTTCGATTTATCACGCCGCGCTTGGGACTTGCGTAGTCTACTGCCACAAATCATTGGAAAGCGTGATAAAAGTAGCTGCAAATGCTGTTTGAAGCTAAAAATGCTAAAAGCCGGTGTCATGATTGCAGCTGACCCCGTGCTTTCATTGATTCTTACATGCAAGGATAAACGACTCCTGGAAAAAAAAAAAGAAAAAAAATGCCGCTTCGTAACGCCATATCTTACGCTACGCCGCGCGTACAGCACAACGATAAGAACAAACGACTCTCTCAAAAAAAAAAAAAAAAGATCTGCCGCTGCTTAACTTCCGCAGGCGCCATAGTCAGGTCAGCCGCCGCACGCAGAGGGTTCGCAACACACGTTGGAGAATGCGTCCGACATTCTGTCTAAAAACGGGTTAAGCTGGCTTGGCGCATGCGTAGCGCGTGCTACTGCGAACGAATGCCGGGAAAGGGGAAGGAGAGCACACCCTTGCGCTTCGCTCTATCGCGTTTTTTCCCCTCTCGTTCCCACCGGTTCTCTCTGGTTCATTCACGCACATAGCTTGGAAACGTCACGTGCTGGCACGCGGGAAACGATAACCGCAGATGCGCGCGCCTTTGGGGAATGGGTACGGCGCTGCCCTAGCCGAACTGTCCCCTCTCATTCCTTCCGCGTGTGGCTTGAAAACGTCACGCGGCAAGTGGCCGAGGGTGATGCGATCTCTTTGGGGAAGGCACACTTTCCAGTGCGTGGTGCGGAGTTCGATATATCGAACGACCGGTGAAATTGAGTTCGATATATGACGCGGCTTTCCTATACTTTTACATGGGATTTTCAAGGGGATATTCCGTGAGTTCGATATAACCAAAATTCGATATATCCGGGTTCGACTGTATCGCTCCTGAAAGGCCCACTGTCCACCCTCCAGTCGAAAATATTTTCTTCCCCGGTGACTGTGAGACTTTGCCCCTAGAACGCAAGGCTGCAAAATCTTTTTGAAGACTAATTATTTACGCAGTTACAGCCACCGCAATCACCCGATTCTGTTGTGTTTCTCTCCTCTCATTCCCTCGCGAGGGAGCGCGCGCCGCTGCATTCAGTCCCGCCGTGGCGAGGGAAAAGCGCGCCCATCCTTCACCCGTCAGACAGCGAGACGGACCAGTGGATGTCGCTTTCGACTTCGATGTCATCCTTGCGGCTCGTAGAGAACGGGGAAGCTGGTTTCCCGACGGGGAGGATGAGAGCTTTGATTTGTATTGTTGCTGCTTTGCGGCGCGCCTATCGCTGTAGCATTTTGCACAAACTATCTCCGGTACCTGATCGAAGCACTGGGCTCCTTTGCTTAAAAGGTCCTTCTTTGGACAGTGGCCCTTTAAATATAATTGATTAGCTAATTTTAGTTGATTGTTCATTATTATGCTAAAACACACGCATAGTACAGTCCGTAATATGTCATGCTGTCCATTTGCACAGACTGCATCGAAATACCTATTCCAGGCTTGGAAGTAAAAATCTGTAAACAATGAAAAAATTGTGCGGTATGTGGTGATTGCAAAGCTTATCCAATAAAAGTGGCATGTTCTTGCAAAAAAAAAATTGCCTGCGTCCCAATTTTGTTTTTACTGTACTTGGCTAATTAGAATATCATTTGCAGTTTCATTGAATTAACAAAATTTTACTGGATATCTAATTGCTGCCAAGGTTTCCTTTGTGGCCACAAGTGTGCCTCGTGAACAATTTGTTGCTGTAGTTGCTGCAATGCATTGCTGGCACACTTAGCGCTTGGGGGTTGTGCAAATATTGAAATTTTCAAATACGAATTGAATATAAATATAAGGGGAAAAAATGCCTTTGTAATATCAAAGCAAATATTGAGTATCTGATTAGTGAGAAAAAAAAGGGGAAAATAAATAATTTCAAACATTATTTGTCTTGTTTATTTCAGAATTCACATTATTTGCAAATAATATTAAACTAGGATTACACAGGAGTGTATACTCTACTGAAAAATCTAATATAAATTTTCTGTAGGATTCTGTAATATGTACTGGGTTTTTCTACAGGAAGGACCTGCATGAAACTGGGTGGAGCTGTTATATCGCTGCTGAACACAGTAAACTCTCATTAATTTTACTTAAAGGGACCAGAAAAAATGTCCAAATTAACTGAAAGCTCGAATTACTAAGTTGGCTTTAAAAAACTGCCAAGCGGTGCACTCACTGTTGGGAAGGCTGTCTTTATAAAAGGGAAGGTCCCTATTTTCTGAACGACCCTGTCGCATTTTGAGGATGCTTCACTGCAGAGTCCACGCTGTCAAGCTTTGCCATGAAGCACTCTGTGCGGTGAGACAGTGAATTCAAAACTTTTCAGTATATATTTGGTAATTTTTAAATATTTGAAAATTCCAAATATCAGTCTTTCAAATGTGAATACAATAACAAACATATTCGATTTTTATTTGAAATTTTGAGTATTTACACACCCCTACATGGCACTTTTCAGCTTCTTAATTTGTGTTTTGCCTTCTGGAGCAAGTCAGTGCATTCATTGTTAGCATTGCATGCCGATCCTTTCCTTCTATATAGAAGCGGAAGGGGAAAAAGGTTGTGCATTGCTTCAGTCTTATTTAACATATGTAGCATTCACATGTATTGGCTGAATCTTGTGGTAAATCTTGCTTGAAGAGGGCATGCATTTCGATTCATCGAGGTGTAGCCTTTTGTAATCTTTGTAATGAAGCTTGTGCTGATTTTGTTCCTTATGTCAGTGGAAAAATGCTAAGAGCCTTGGCATTTTTCTTTGCAGAAGGACAAGCGATATCTCGTGCTGAGTTGTATTCCTGATGAGCGACGTAAACTGCTCATGGCATATGTGGAAGATCTTGACCGCAGGGGGCCACCACCACCACCCACCGCATCTGAACCAACACGACGCTCCAACAAGTAGCTGCAGCTGCCTCCGCATCGTCTTTTAATGCCGATCATGCCATCCCTCATTTTGTCCTACGCTTGCATCCCGCAGATCCACTGAATTAAAGGGCCCCTGTGAGAGGCATGCCAATACCATTGGTAGGGCTTCTTGAATGACATCCCCTGGCTGGAAGACTCTGCTGGTACCGTATTTGCTTGATTCTAAGCACCCCCCTCCCCCCCCCCCCCCCCTTTTTTTTCACAATCTGGATGCCCAAAGTGAGAGGGGGGGGGGGGGGGGCTTCTCCCCTCTCCCTCCTTTGCCTTGTTTTCACGTCAACACCTTGATGAGATCGGCACGAGAGAAACGATTCATTGCATGCAAATTATTTTTGTGTGTGTATGTGTGTGCAAAGTTAGATGGGGTGTTTAGAATCGCGAAAATATGGTACTTTGCACAGCAGGGCCTGCTGTAAACAGGTGACGAGGCCAAGGGTATGACCCGGTCCAGCCTAGTCAGGGATACGTTGTGATTACACTGGGGAAAAACACACCAGATATGGCTCAAGCACATAGGGGCAAGTGCCTCTCAAAGGAGTCCAACCAATGATGTCGATCTATCATTCTTCATTTGTATATTACAGTCGACTCCCGTTAATATGAAGTTCACGGGGACCGCAAGAAACTTCGAATTAGCATACTTCCAATTAACCATAAAACACACAAACAGCATCTTTATTAGTAACGAAATGGAGATTTTCTCTTAAGAAAAATAGTCTGTTATCTTGCTTTGCTCCTTGTTGCCGAATCGCGCTGCTGAAAGCAAGTTCTGCAGGCTGTAGACGTGGCGGAATGCTTCTTCCGCATTACCTTCAGTGGCAAAAAAGTGCTCCACGAGAGCAAGGCCTGCAGCTACATCGGCAGCCTTTGGTTGCGGCTCGTCTTCAACGTCGTCGTCGTCGGTGTCCTGGGTCGATTCCTGGGGCCGAATAATCTCTACAATCTCGCTATCCGTCAGCGCACCGCATGTTTCGACCGCCTTGTCGACGGCGACATACTCTTCAAAGTTTACGTCCCCAAGAGCATCACCAAAATCAGTGCCGTCAAGCTCGCTTGTTGACGCTTCCTCCGAAGAAATTGCTGAGGCATCCCCCAAAGTTGCCACAAAACCGCAAGCCTCGAAGCAGTTTGCGATCGTGTCTTGCTTTACACGATCCCATGCTCGCGCTAACATATGCATGGCACTGAGCAGGCTCACCTCATACTTTGTGGAGCTGTCCATACACAAAACCATGCGCTCGAGGAGGTGCCGCCTGTATAGGACCTTAACATTCTTTATGATGCCTTGGTCCATTGGCTGCAAAACAGATGTGTTTGCAGGCAAAAAGGCAAGGCGTATAGCACTCAAGGCTGGCACATTCACGTGAGCACTGCAGTGGTCCACAAGAAACAACACCTTGCGGTTCGAGGCAGCAAACTTGTGGTCCAATTTAGTTATCCACCTCTTGAAGATTTCGGCCGTCATCCACGCTTTCTTGTTTGACTCATAGTCCACAGGCAGCGTCATTATGCCTTTAAAGCACCTCGGCTTGGCGGATTTCCCGATAATGAGTAGGCGGCATCGTTCCGTGCCAGTCATGTTTGCCGCGATCAGCACCGACACCCTTTCCTTGCTGCGTTTGCCCCCAGCACAGTCGTCATCCTTGAACGTCAGGGTCTTCTCTGGTAACAGCTGATAGAAGAGGGCAGTCTCATGTGCTTTGAAGATGTCTTCCAGCTTGTATTCGCTTAGGTATTCCCGCAGCTTTCCGTCCTTCCACGCCGCGCATGTTTCCTGGTTAAAGGACGCTTTTTCACCACACATGCTTTTAAAAACCAGGTCATGGTGATCTTTAAAGCGCGTCAGCCATCCATCAGACGAAACGAAGTCATCGATCCCCAACATTTCTGCAAGCGTTCGGGCTTTCATCGCAACGATATCTCCGCTGAGCGAAAGTTTGTTGCTCCGGGCCTCTCTAATCCAAACCAGCAGAGCCTTCTCCAACTCTGGCTAAGCACCTGTGCGCATTCGCTTCTGAGATGTCTTGAACTTAGTTGGAGAGCGTGTTCGGCTTGATACCGTACTTCCGCGCAATGTTTTTTTTGGCGGCACCTCCCTTGTCCACTTCTTCGATACCTCGACTTTCGTCGCCAAGTCGAGCGTGCGATAAGAGCCACGGTTTGCCATGGCTATCAACAGCACGACTACAATTCCGAAGCATAGAATCACCCGTGGCACAAACTAGCCAACACTCTACTCGCACAATGCAACAAGGGCGCTCGACCAACACACGCCTAGACAAAGTTGACATTCGCTGCAAGCATAATCTCGCCACTGCCAGTATGCAGCACTGGGCGCACCTATGGTACCCGCTTGGCCTCCGCGATGAATAATCGCGCCGCTCCAAGAAGGGCGGCGCTGCAGACGGATCGACACTAACGTGGAGCACGGAGCTGTTGTGGAACTTAAAAATTGCACATTCTACCGAAAAATGACGGGCGAATCGAGGATCCCAACTGAAAATTAACTTCCAATTGAACAATAATATTGGCTGAGGACTTCGAATTATCGAGCGATTTCTTCCATAGGATTACATGCAAAACTGACGGGACCAGCACTTCACTTCTAATTAACCGAAAATTCTAATTAAGGGGAGATGCTACTCGAAGACACTTTTTCTTTAATATTTGACTTAGAGCTATGAAACTCTGGTTAATAATTCAGTTTTTTATGCTGATTTCAAATCTGCAATTAGTTTTATTGTAAGTTGCATAGTTTTTGTTCTGTTCAGTGACAGTGTGTAAAATATACACTCTTTTGCCCCCCTTCTTCGTCATACTAAACTTCCATAAACACACATCGTTGATGGCTCATTTTGATCCATATAAACTGTAGAGTGCCAAAAACTAATAATAAAGTACATATAAAGTATGCTAATGACGTGAAAAATTTGAACCTGGCAAGTCTACATTGTCAAGACACCACCATGTGGTAATTTTTTTTTTTTTGTAAATATTTGATCAGCATTTATTCTTGAAAGAGATAACGGCACTCCTCACACCTCAGAGAAAATGTGTGCAAAATTTCATTCAGATATGAGCATCAGAAGTACCAAAACCATGAAGGGCAAATGCTAAAAATTGCCCAAAATTGCATTTTGAGAAAAATGCATTTGAAGTTAAAATTGCATGTTTATTTAAAAAAGAGGGCTTCAATTCCTATCAAACTTTGGAACACAAGAGGAAAATTGTCCATAAAGCAGCCACTGGCACTAGAAACTTCCTGCAGCATATGTCGCTCTCTCATGACCTTTGCGAGTGGACTTCGACATGTGCTTTTTTTCTTCAGTGTGCGGCGATTTGCGTTCGCTTCCGCAGTCAGCTTCAAGGACATTTGTTTCTGCATTGTTATTTCTCTGGGTGTGCCAAGCTATGATGCATTGGCTTCTGGAGTCCAATAATTGAGGAAAATCGCATTAGCTGCTCATATCCAGTTCCTATAAAACAGGCCGCCACAGCAGCTTTGACGTTGACGGCGAAGCTTTCATCCGAGCTCCCGCTGTCAATCTCTGCTCGCATCCTTGCTCGCATCCCTGCACGCCATAACTCGCCGCAATCAGTATGCTGGGGAAAGCACACATTGCGGGCAGGCGGAGTTCTCACAGAGTAGTTCAAGAAACGAAGCGAGTCTGCGCTTTGCGGCCGATTCCCGAATACTGGAAGTCCTGAACGCTGGCTTGGGCAAATCGCGCCGCCCACAAGAACGTTCACCGCTGCCAAGTCAGTAACTACAGATGACGCCTTATCGCAGGCTATTTCCTCACCTTAGAAATGCCCAATCTTTTTTTCCGAGGCACTCACACAATCTAACGCCGCTTCAAATTCCTCGGAGGCATCTGAAACGCTGGAGGGATCGGCGTCGGTTCCACTAGGCCTAACTGCCACAGGAGTTGTCACTGGACGAGCCTTCTCTTTCGATTTCGCCGACGTCCTCTATATTTGTGAACAGAACGGTATTTCACTCCTCGGCGACTGCACTGGTTCAATTGTGCTTCATCCATGACGAAGATAAAGTTGCCGAACGATCGTCACTCGGAAACGCACCTCGACGTAGCATGGAGCCAGCAAGTGGGCTTCGCCACATGCGCGCACGCGGCGGCCAATGGCGAGGCTTGATTCGTACCACGTGATTTAAAAACCAGTCGCAGTGCTCGAAAAACGCGACGTAGGCATGCTTTTTTTTTATTATTGCTTGCGTTTTAGACGCCGGGCAACTGTGGTGATTGGGAGAATGCGGCTTGGCTGATCTCCTCACGTGATCCGAAACGGCGATCAACTGCGCTATGCCGACCGCGGGACGCTCGAAGATAGCATACTTTCGGTCATTTAACTGCCACCGTGTGCTCTTTAAACGTAATTTCAGCCCATTTCCTGTTTAAACTCAGCTTTGATTTTTATTTTCATGAAAGTAGAGATACTAAACTTGACAAAACAAGTAAAAAGAAAAAATCAGTCATTTTCGAAAAAACCCGCGTTTTTCGACCCGCATCTCCCCTTAAGCGGCTTCGAATTATCGAGAGTCGACTGTACTAGATCATATCTCACTGTCTTGGAAAGCCCTCAAGCCCATTGTTATGCGGTGGGACTCTTCACATGCACTGCATTATAAAGCATTGTGAAATGTGTCAATCGTTGCTTAGCAGAGGTGAAAGCACAGCTCCATTTGCTCCATTCTGCTCCAAACTGCTTTTCCAGCTCCATCCTGCTCCAAAACTGCTCCAAACTGGCCGCCTCAATGTTCTGCCATAAAATTTAACAGAACACTGGTTTTTGCTGCACTGGGGGCTATGAATGATATGCCGCCTTAATCAAAATAAAGGCAGTGCAATGGTGGCAGAGTTACAATTCACCTCACGCTGAGCTTAGTACGTATAAAAGTTTCGTAAACTAGAAAAGCATAGAGCATAACAAATTAGCAAGTAAATTTTAAGTCACAGCAAGTGATTAGAGGGAAATAATTACGAATTAAATGTTTTGTGAATGACATAGCACCTTCTCCAAGCCTTTTGGATTGCCGGAGGTGAGAGAAATGAGCGAAGCACTCATGGTGGGTACCTTAGCCGTTGGGAAAGTTGTCCAATAACACAGAACAACTCGAATTGTTCAAACTGAAAACAAGCAGGTGCAGCTAGAAGCAGTATGAGAGAACACGGTAGTGCATGGCCTCTATGCTTTGCAAAGCGCTGCCACAGACAGGCAATAAGAATTGGCGGTAAAGGCGCATGCAAAGTAAGCTTGTTCAGCTGCTCTTTCAGACCATGCGCCTGGTGCTGCCCATTCTCATCTTCTGTTGGTGGCAGCGCTGTGTGAAATGGAGTCACGCGCTTCTGTGTTCCCTCTCATTGCTCCTGGCTGTACTTCACCATCGTGCCTCTTTGTTAGTACTAAGCGTGTCAGGCCTAGTTGGACAAAAGCATACTTGAAGCGCAAGGGGATGACACCATAAAGGTGCCATTCACTAGTCATATTCTCGATTGTCGACATTTTTAAATGATAGGGGTCATGATGCCAATTTTGAATTATAAACTGTTTATTGCATCTTATTCCTGATATGCCAAGAAACTAAACCTTGAAGTTTCAACTGCATCGGAGCTGCAGGTGTTTTTAAAACTAGTATTTTCGTTTCTTCGTGAACAACTCGCTTATGACAACTTGCGCAGCTGGTGATGGCATAGGCAGACGCCGCGTCGTCTGCTGCATGTGCTGTGCACGAGCAGCGCCAACCGCAATTACACAAAGCCGCAGCTATGTCTGTCAAACAGCAATCATGCCACTTACCGATGTTACCGCACACTGAGCTTTTTGTCAATCTTTGTTAACACTTTTAACCTAGGGAATAGCGGTATCCGTGGGCGGGATTCAGGTGCACGTCGGCTTACAACACCGGGTGCCACAAGCTTACAGCAGCGGCATCCACAAGCGCGAAGGAGGACGGCGCTCTGGCTGTCTGCTCCTTCCTAATTGTCGCTAGGCCTAAATTACTTCACATTGAAGCCACAGCCATGCCACAGTGGAATGCACTTTCTAATAGATCAGTAAATGGGCCAGTCGATCCTGAAGCTTCTTTGCTCCTAACCCCACAGCTTCGTAGTTACGGAAATTGTTATTTTCAGCGATGCGAGATTATGGGGCACCGCAGCAGCTGTGAGAAACCCACCGCGTATGGGTCGGCATTTCACAACAAGCATTCATTTTTTTTTTTTTTTTTTTTAAGTCGATATTTATTGCCTCAGGGCATCAGTAGGTTATGAGATGAAGGATGAATAAATGATTAAATGAATGGAAAAAGGTTGGCTGATTTTATGAAGTCCAGAAGTGAGCGATGATGAGGTCCCTGCGTCCAAGTGACGTATGAGGCAGGATTGGTTGCTGAAAGGCCAGCTATTCTCAGGTGCCGGAATCGTGTTGGCTTGAGTGCTGGGCAGTCCCACAGCAAGTGGTGGATGTCGGCCTCGACATCTTCGTTGTTACAGATCGGGCATCCTGGGCGAGGATATAAGTGTTGGAAGTATGACCACGTCATTCATTTTTTAAATTCCTTTTTGAAGCTACTATTATTACGAGAAAAACAAATTTTAACACTCGTACTGGCACAAGGGATCTGCCATATCACTTGTGCAGAAGGCACAGTCGGTGCAGCGGTACCGGCAGAACTAAATCGTGCTTCACTGCAGTCTGTGTTAAGAAGCGCGAACATAGTACAATTATCAGCAGCTTATCGGTGCCGGCACAGCAGCAGACGATGCGGTGGCCGGTGTCGCTCTATGACATCACCAAGCATTTCAACATGGTTATCGGTGTCGGTGGGAGGAGCTTCGTGGTGTTAACTGCAGCCTCTTATTTCGAAATAAGGAATGCGTCTAGGGCGCTCAAATTTTGGAAATAGAATAATAAGGTCCAGTATTATCTGCCAGACTACAAAAATATATTGGATGACTGTGGCATGACCCCTTTAAGGAAGTTCCAGTGTTGGTCAGGTGAAAACGGGAGCCACTGGCAGAAGGCTATCAAGCAGAAGAGTCTGGAGGAGGAAAAGGCTACCCTTGAGTGCAATCTATCCTTCGTGAAGATATTACTGACCAGTGCCCCGGAATTTTTTAGCATAGCATATATAGGATCAAAAAAGATATGCACAAGCAAACGCGCTGGTCATTGATGTGAACTCCAAACTAGCGGTGGTGTTTGAGCACATCAAAGTGATAGACTCGACATTTCAACCTATCATGTCAAAATAGTAGATGTAGTTCAGTTACGACATGCAGAAGCAAGCATATGGTTTGCTGCTAGTCTTTTCCAAATTGTTTCGCAGTTCATTGTGTTATTTTAAATATCTATACAGGGTTCATGCGGGTCCTTGAAAACCTTGAAAACCTTGAAAACTCATGAATTTGGATGAAGTGTTTTCAACGGCCTTCAGAGTCCTGGAATTTTTGTGTGGCCCTTGAAAACCCTTGAATTTTGGTGTGGTGGGGTAGATGGTCATTGAAAAATGCTAGTATCCTTTAAATTTTCTGTTTTCACAAGTCATCTCGTTGCAGATGGCTTTACCGGAAGACCACCATGAGGCAACTCGTTTTGCGTGGGTGTGTGGTAGTGTAGGTGCGATTTGAAGCAGATGAAGTCCCATGTCTTTGCTCGGCGCCACGTATGACTACCGTACCTCAGTAACCCACTCCAAAAGCAAGGTTTGGGTGTGAAGTGAAAGGAGACATTGCGAATGTAGTTCAGGCATGGCACCTGGTGCGCCATAACCATGGGGAGCCTACGTAGTAGCAACGGCAGTGGTTCACGAGCACACAAAAAGCATGTGTGCGGCACTCTGCAAGAGCAGCGCAGGCTTCACCTAAAGCGATGTCATAAAATTTTCTTTCCACTGTAAAAAAAGCAAAATTATACAGGCTTCAGCTTTGCCAACAGCTGTGCTGCCACACAAGAAAGTTTCCTCCATGCATACAGCAGAGGTCGAGCACTGCTTGGCTGTAGATGGGGCACCTTGCTCTAGTCTGTGCATGCTTTTTCACAATTCTTTGGCACGTAGGGGAGACTTTGTTCTTGTTCTGGAGAGACCCTATTCCTCCGCAAATTTGTTGCCCACCGATGGATCGGGAATGTTTAGTTACAGTTGTGGTATGCCAGGCTGTCTTTGGTCAGACATCAATAAGTATGTGGAGGCAGCAGTGAAGAAAGAAGTGAATCTTCCAAAATGCTTGGCATTTCAAAACATATTAACATGCTGTCGAGAGCCACTTGTGCCAACAAAGCTCAACTTTGCATTAAATTTAGCCATGGTCTTGCAGCATTTTCTTTTGTTATACCAAACAAACAAGTCATTGGTATTCTTTTTGGCGGAAGACCTTATCTGTGCAGTTAGAAAGCTCTTGCTGAAATTTGTTTAGGCCTCAGTTCTGTGCATCTACAGGGATAATAAGCATTTTGAAGATACCTGTAGAGCATCCAAGAAACCACACTTCACTCGAGAAGGTTGATATTGGCCACAGAGCAGAAAAGGTTCTGAAAAGCTGTTAAGTTGAGCTCGAAGGAGGTGTTCCTCTTGGCAGTAACGAAAAAAATACTAGACAAAACCCCACTGCAGTCTTCTCTAGTTCCAGGCCTTACCTCGCTAGACCAAAGGCAGGTGTGCTCAAAGCCTGCAAAGAGCATAGAGGGCTTTAAAAGAGTTTTGGATGCATTGATTGCTACAAACAGGCTAACAGAAATGCAAAGGGACACTGCACTTTCAGAATATACAGATATTCTGCAGGATCAGAAGCACAAGCTAATACTTTGTCACTTCACATGCTGTGAACAACTTTTGTTACAATTGAACATAACTTCGTGCTACAGAGAGCTCTGGAGAGTTCATAAACTATTGCTTATTCTGAGTCATGGGCAGGCAAGTGAAGTGAGGGTTCAGTGTGAATCGGCAAGTTGTCGTGGAAAATATGAAAGGTGTTTCTTATATATCCCAACTGATTGTGTGCGATGCTGCGGAAAGAGTAGGGGGCATAACTAACATGAACATCTCGGAAGAGTTGAGAATATCCGTGGCTTCCGCAAGACAGCATTACCGTGCTTTTCTGGAAGCTAAAGAGAAGCGGGAAGACAGAAGTGCAAAGCAACAAAATAAAAAAGCGATGTCTTGGAGAAGCTGTCGAAGATTTGAGGAAAAAAAAGAAGAGATTGGAAGCGGCTTTTTGCAGAGTTGAATGCTTCTGCGGACACCTGTGCCGAGAAGGCAGAAGCTACCAATAAACTAACATTGATTGTTAAGTCAGACAGTTTGAGGAAGACTGCTAAAGAAAAGGTAAAGGAGATTGTGAACGTCAGTTCTGAACGTAAAAAAAAAAAGCCGAGTTTTCATGAAATGTTGAACTAATGTACAGGAAATTAGCTTCCTTGGTCTTATGAGAAATCTCTTGTGCAATAAATGTTAGATGCTTGAGATGTAAGAAACGTTTCTTTAAAAAAAATTATTTGTTTTCAAGTCCTTGAAAAAAATAGTCTTGGCTCCTTGGAAGCCCTTGAAAATCATTGAATTTTGTGGCTGAAAATCAGCATGAACCCTGTGTGCATGTCTTGGCTGTTTGTCTTGTCAGAGATGCAGGTGTAGTCAGCAAAGCATTGAATATTGAAAGGAATCAAATTGGGTATTTTTGTATGTCAGGAAGCAAAAATTGCCATTAATAAAAGTGTATGAGCCTAAAAGTATACTCCAAAGCATAATTTGAATGCTCCAAAGTCTGGTTTTACTGCACCAAAGCTACTCTAAATTGGCTTGCTCCCGGAGCTGCTCCAAAATCCTCGAGCCTGCCCCTGGGTTAGCCACCTGGGCTCTCATAAAATATATGAAGTGGTTGGATGCTATTTTATTACAATAAGTTGGATCCACTGATTGAGTGGCATCCTTTGAGGGAAAGTAGCTGTTTTATTCTTTCATTGTACGATATTTACCTAAGTCTTAACGCACACCCGATTTACATGACTGAAGCAATAAAAAAAAACAAGTCTTGGTTCTAATGCGCGTTCAATTTCCAATTTTCTTAGCAGCAAATGAGCTTATGCACTGTATAATGGTGATCATAGCTGGCAGCTACGGGGTAGTTACAGCTTGTACCTGAATCTAACGAGCATGGATTTAAAGACCCATTTTCATCTAAAAGAGGTGCACATTGAAATTGAGTAATTAGGTGCACGGCTGCTATAGCCATTAATAGAAAATATATTTGTGTCATATAAACAAGACTGTTGAGTTTTAGTTCTTCACTGTACTGTGTGCAAGGTGTTGAGGTCTGCCAAAATAGTATTTTGATGCTAAGGTGGCTTACAAATAAAAATTATCTGTGAAATAAACATTGCATAGCCATTGTGTTGAGGAAGATAACATGCTGGAAAACGCCGTTGCGGACTGCGCAACTACCGCAGAAAGAATATTCAAAAAGCAGCTATTGAGCAGAAGATGTCTCTGTGCTGTTACCTACAGCATATCTGCAAGCACAAGAATGATAAAAAATAATGTAGTTTGCTGAAAAAGATTTGGTGAACAGCGAATGTTTACCGCGATAAACAAGCTAACAGCCATTGACTGAGCAGCGACCAAGGGTAGGGTGCCTCAATCTACTGGCACAAGATGCACCTGTGTTGAGACCTTGCTTCTGTCAAACTTTATACAAGATGAAACCAAACTTTATACAAGATCATCGTGTGTGTGTGTGTGTGTGTGTGTGTGTGTGTGTGTGTGTGTGTGTGTGTGTGTGTGTGTGTGTGTGTGTGTGTGTGTGTGTGTGTGTGTGTGTGTGTGTGTGTGTGTGTGTGTGTGTGTGTGTGTGTGTGTGTGTGTGTGTGTGTGCACGTGTGTGTGTGCGTGCGTGCAAGATGGACCTACATGAAACCAATTGTAGCTGTAATATTGCTGCTGAATACAGTAAAGTAATACAGCCTTAGGCCAATTAGTAAAATGCCTCCAAAAATGCTTTGTTTCCAGTTCTCTTTTTTAAAATAATTATGAGCATGTGTTACTGTTCTGAGCGGAATCAACATGCCATCTTTGTATAGGGACAAGGCTGGCCTGATGGGAGAACATTGTGTCAGAGTTGAATGTTGAATACTCAACTTTATTTCTAGTTAACTGTTCCGTGCTGAACTCAATGGATTGAAATATGGGCTGATTCAACACATATATCTTTGGCTGAAAAAAAAAACATGTATTCGATCCAGGCCCATGTGCTGAAGTAATTATCAGGGGAATTGAAAACTGCACACTGCAGCCTGTAAATCAGCATTATCTGCATGCATGCCTAGTACTGGCGTGTTTAGAGACACATGGAATGTCACATACTACAGTCAAACCTCGATATAATGAACACGCATGTAACGAATTATTAAATATATCAAACTCTTCCGAAATATTTTTGTCAAACACATGTATTTTTAACTTCCCATAGCGAACGCAGTTCGGCATAAAACGGATATTACGAACTTCGCGACGCCAAGCACTACCTCACTTTAATAGCAGGAGGCAGGCTTCGTTGCACTACATTCATGTTGTGCGGCGCAGCAAATGTTAAGGACTACCTCGCAGGCGCTGACAGCGCCACAGATGCCACGACGGCATTGGGAGTTGACAGCCAAAGAAATCTATCACCCCCACGCGCCTGTTTATGCGCGTGGAGGTGATCTCGGAGGTCATAAGAAATTGTTCGCATCTCGCAATCGCTGACAGTGCCGCTTCAGCAGCGGCGGCAGCGGCACGATCGAATGTTGCTTTTGCCTTTTTGGTTTTTGCGTCTTTCGCGTTTTTTTGTTTTAGTGTTAGCAGCAGCGTCGCGGCGTGACCGTTGTAGCATTCGGCGGAGCCTGCGTCAGTCGTGTCGAGTGTGGTGCACGGGTGTGCATAGTGCTGTGATGGCAGTGAATGTGAAAAAAATAGCAGCACTGACGTTAAAGACCAAGTTCATGATAAAATCAGAGCCTTCAAGGCAGTTTACAAGAGGAGACTGATTGATACTCTTCTCGTGAAGCTTCTTATGAAGCAGGACTTGAAGATCGACTTGCTGGGAGCATTAAAGCGGCATGGGACAGCGTGAAAGGCGAAACGATTGCCAACTGCTTTCGGCATGCAGGTTTTGTTCCAGCAGAGGCCCGTGCATCAAGTGACGATGGGGACGATCCCGACAAAGCAGAAGCAGAGCTCCGCGAGCTCGATTTTTGCGTTTTGTTGATTGCATGCCCGCAACAATGACTGTAGAGGACTTTGTAGGTGGCAATGACATCACGGCGACTACGGCTGTACTGAAGGACGCCGAAATCGTTGTGGAAGTTTCTGAACATCCCGCTGACGAAGCTCAGGCTGACCCTGCAGACGATGAGAACGTTCCGACTTCACAAGAAACACTTGCTGCATTGGACTTACTGCGCCGCCACTGCAGTGCTATTGAGAGCAGTGGGTTTGCCCATGTTGAGCATTTGCAAACTGTGGAACAGGGCGGGATGCAGAACACGATCAACACAAAAAAGCAGGCCGGGATAACGCAGTTCTTTGCGCGTAAATAAATGGACATGACCCAAGTAGGCACCCTCCGAGTTGCTGTGCCTTCTCTAATTGAAATTTGCTGCTCTTGCATGTATTTTCTACGAAATTTTATATTACGAATTACGGATAGAGCGAACTATTTTCAGATTTTTTAATTGCTCGTTATAACGAGGTTTCACTGTATAATACACACACAGCAGAAACTCATTGCAAACTCTTGTGCACACATTCTCATTTTGCAAATCATAGAGCAGTTGCCGTCTTGAGATTACCACTTTTCTCAAGTACTTCTATATATACTCCTCCCCAAGTGAACCCCGGTATGTGCATGTACTCGCTGAACATGAGCAAAGTTGTATAAAATATTCTCATGAATATTTTAGAATGAGAAGTACGTTTCTCAAGTACTTCTATATATATTTAATTTGCAGTAAAGTTAATCGGGGCCACATGCAACATTTTGTTAATTTAGCCCCTTGATTTCTTTGTCGACAATATAACTAAAGCTTGTCTCGTGTTTCGAGATATTGGGTGCCGTGCTTAGCTAGCAGTTGCAATATATGCCCCTCTTTTGCGAACATGTGATTTATATTGAATCTTGCCCCCATGTTATCATCATCATCAGCCGGACTATACCCACTGCAGGGCGAAGGCCTCTCCCATATTTCTCCAATTAACCCGGTTCTGTGCTAGCTGCAATCGACTGGACCCCTGCGAACTTCTTAATCTCATCCGCCCACCTAACTTTCTGCGGCCCCCTGCTACGCTTTCCTTCCCTTGGAATCCAGCTTGTTACCCTAAGCAACCATCGGTTATCCTCTCTTCGCACTACATGTCCTGCCCATGCCTATTTCTTCTTAATTGCCACTAGAATGTCGGTAACTTGAGTTATTTCTCTGATCCACTCTGCACACCTCCTATCTCTTAATGTTACCCCTAGCATTTTTCGTTCCATAGCCCTCTGGGTTGTCCTCAACTTAAGTAGAACCCTCTTGGTTAGCCTCAACGTTTCAGCCCCTTAGGTGAGTACAGGTAAGATGCAACTGTTGTATACTTTCCTCTTGAGCGATACTGGTAAGCTGCTAGTAATAATCTGCGAGTGCTTGCCAAATGTGCTCCATCCCAATCTTATTCTTGTTATTTTCTTTTCATGGTCCAGATCTGTGGTTACTACCTGTCCTAAGTAGACATATTCGCCTACTATTTCCAGTGCTTCGCTACCTAACGTAAACTGCTGTTCTTTCCCGAGGCTGTTGAACATTACCTTAGTCTTCTGCATGTTTATTTTCAATCCTACCTTTCTATTTTTCCTGTCTAGGTTACCACTCATTCTTTGGAGTTCATCTCCTGAGTTACTTAGCAAGGCAATGTTATCAGCAAATCGCAGATTACTGAGGTATTCTCCATCCACCTTTATTCCTAACTGCTCCCATTCCAAATCTGCTTTTTCTAAGCAAGCTGTGAATAGCACTGGTGGGATCGTGTCTCCTTGCCTAACACCTTTCTTTATGGGAATTCTGTTATTTTTTTATGCAGAACAATGGCTGCTGTGCAACCACTATATATATATCTTCCAGCACCTTCATGTACGGCTCGTCTACCCCCTGATTTCGCAATGCCTGCATCACCGCCGAGGTTTCTACCGAGTCAAATGCTATGAATGAATGCTATGTATAAGGGCTGGTTATATTCTGAGCATTTTTCTATCGCCTGGTTGATGGTATGGATACGATCGATAGTAGAGTACCATTTCCAAAAACCTGCTTGATCCTTTGCTTGATTGCAGTCTAAGGTTGTCCTGATTCTATTAACGATTACCTTAGTAAATGCCTTATATGTAACAGGCAGTAAGCTGATTGGTCTAATTTTTAAGGTCCTTAGCGTCCCCTTTCTCATGAATGAGGATAATGTTTGCATTCTTCCATGGTTCCGTTACCGTCGATGACACCAGGCACTGCGTATACAGGGTGGCCAGTTTTTCTAACACGATATCCCCCCCGTCTTTCGACAAATCTGTAGATATCTGATCCTCTCCACCTGATTTCCCCTTTTTCATAGTTTCTAATGCTTTTTTGACCTCGTCCTTCGTCACTGGTGGAACGTCTGACTGTTTTTCCCTACCGCCAATCTCATTACGGTGCTGACTGCTTTGGCTACTGTAGAGATCTGTATAGCACTCCTCGGCTACTTTGACTATCTTGTCCATATTCGTGATGACGTTGCCGCCTTGTCCCTTAGAGCATACATCTGGTTTTTGCCTGTGCCCAATTTCTTTTTTACCGCTTTAAGGCTTCCGCCGTTCTTTACAACATGCTCAATTTTCTCCATGTTATACTTCCTTATATCGGCCACCTTGCGCTTATTGATTAGCTTTGATATCTCGGCCAATTCTCTCTGGTCTATTGTATTGGAAGCTTTCATACTCTGGTGTTTCTTAATCAAACCTTTTGTCTCCTACCGCCTACTTCTACAGCGCACTCAGTAATGATATCTCTGAAATTATTGTTTATTGCTTCTAGGGTAATGTCGCCATCCTCGGTTAGAGCTGAATATCTATTCTGTAGCGAGATCCTGAACTCTTCTGCCCTCCCCCTCACCGCTAATTCGTTGATGGGTTTCTTTCCTACTAATCTGTTGCATTCTTTCTTCAGATTTAGGCTAATTCGGGACCTCACCATCCTGTGGTCACTGCATCGAACTTTCCCAATTATCTCTACATCTTGCATAATGGCGGGGGTTGACCAGAGTATGAAGTCAATTGCATTTTTAGTCTCCCTGTTAGGACTTTTCCATGTCCATTTTCGGTTCTTCCGTTTGCTGAAGAAGGTATTCATGATTCGTAAGTTATTGCACTCTGCAAACTCAACTAGTTACTCCCCCCTGCTATTCCTAGAACCAATGCCATAGTCACCTACTGCCTTGTCTCCTGCCTGCCTTTTCTTTTTCCCTACCTTGGCATTGAAGTCGCCCATTAGCACAGTATACTGCGTCTTTACTTTTCGCATTGCCGATTCTACATCATAGAAGCTTTCAACTGCCTGGTCATCATAACTACATGTAGGTGCATAGGAGCAGTTTATAGCGCTTATTAGGTCTAATTACGATGCCTGCCACCCTCTCATTAATACTATAGAGTTCATCTATATTACCAGCTATATACTTATTGACAAGGAAACCTACTCCTAGTTCTCACCTACTCCTAGTTCTCGCCTCTCCGGCAAGGCTCGATAACACAGTACATGCCCATCCTTCAGTACAGTATATGCCTCATTTGGCCTCCTAACCTCACTAAGCCCTATGACATCCCATTTCATACCCTCTAGTTCCTCTTAACAGCACTGCTAAACTAGCTTCACTAGCTAGGGTTCTAGCGTTAAACGTTGTCAGGGTCAGTTTTCAATGGCGGCCTGTCCAGCGGAGCCAGGAATTCTTAGCACCCCCTGCTGCGTCACAGGTCTGACCGCCGCCGTGGTCAGTTGTTCCGCAGCCACTGGTGACTGAGGGCCGGGGTTTTATGGAGCTTATCATGAGAGGTTGCAGCCAATTACTGCACCAGGGTGGCCAACTCCTGTTCTGGTGAGGAAGTGTGTTGCCGGAGGTGTTCACTGGTATCAGGTCGCACCCCAAACCTGTTTATGCAATTAGATCAACACACGTTTTTTTTTTTTTTTTTAATTATTATATCCGGTGGAGAATTGCGCGGCACCGGGATTTGAGCCCCGATCCACTTGCATGCGAGGCGGGTGTTTTACCACTACGCCACCACTGCACCCCATATTGTGGTAGGCTGCAAATGCAATTATGAGCTTACATTTGCTTTTTATACGCTCTTTTTATACAGCAAACAATCAGTTGAAATATTGGGGACAACCGAAATTTTAGCAGTTGAGTATCGTAGCAGGGATGTCTGCAATTACACAGACAACAAGCCAACTTCCAGGGATGTCATGATTAAGTCCCCACATCCTAACAGGGTAATCTGCAGGATGTCTTCATGAGCTTCTGAGATATCTAACCTGCTAAGGAGGATCTTTGTGGGATGTTCCATTTACTTCTTCTAAGGCCATGCTAATTACATTCCATGACTGTTGTCTGTTATCATGCACCATGTTGCACGAAAGCGAGTGAACGAGCCGCACAATTCCGCTATTCCAAAAACAAAAAGCATTGTAGCTAGACATATTTGGCTCTGTCCCTGCTGCAGTACTCAACAAATGTTAAATTTTGAGAGCACTGTGCAATCTACTATGCAGAAATGCGAAAGCCTATAGGTGAGTTCACACTAATTTCCGGCGAGTGAAGCGGATTCGGCTGCTTTTGACGAGGGCGATCGGTCCGTAAGGGTTGCTGGTGCACACGGTGCATCATGTTCGCTCTCATTATCAACTAAATGCACCGTCATCATTGCTAATGTCGTCATTGTCATTATCACTAACTGCAGCTTCGTTGTCATCGCTACTATCCTCAAGGTAGTAAAGGAGAATTATGACATGCATTTCATGATCTCTGGCATGGCGGAGTTGGCTAAAGCCAATTAATGCGCTCGACTGAGAATCTAAGGGATGGAGGTTCGATTTCCATTAAGACGGGGTTTACTTTTTAACTATCTTCCTCACAGTAGTCAAGGAAAATTATGTGCGTTTCAGTTGATGTCATATGACAGCTATAGTGAGTCAGGATGCCGTGAGTATAAGCCATTAAAGGCTTTCACCTTAAAATTTCTCTTGTGCTTCCCCAACATAGTTTGTGTTGGGGGATTGCTAATGATTGCCCGTTGTGGTTTTTCAGAGCATATGAGGTGTGACACAAAAAAAAAACGAGACTGGTCCAATAAATTATTGTACTTAGAGAATCAGTTCTCTGACATTATTACCTTCAAAGTAGTCGCCTTCAGCATTCACACACTTTTGCATTCGGTGCTGACACTGCTGGTAACAGTTCTGGAACAAAGTTTTTGGAAGGCCTTTGAGGCGATTCTCCGTTTTTGCCTGAACCTCTTCAACTGAGGTAAAATGGGTTCCCTTTAAGCAAGTTTAACTTTAGGAAATAAAAAAAAAAGTCGTGTGGAGCCAAACCAGGTGAATAAAGAGGATGCTTCATTACAGTAATGTTTTTGCTGGTCAGAAACTGCTTGACAGATAGGGCCGTGTGAGCGGGTGCATTGTCCTGGTGCAACAACCATCCATCACTCCACAACTGTGAACTTTTTTTTTTCCTAATTTTTTCATGGTCTTTTTAGTACTTCAATGTTAGTTTGTCGATAAACAGTCTGATTACTGGGAACCCACTCAATCATAATTCCACTCTTTTTTTTTGTGTGTCACACCTCTTATAAACAGCAAATGTAAGCTCATGATAGCATTAGCCAAAACATGGAAATTGGCTTCTTTGGAAAATGTATAAACGGCAATGCAATATGTTGCATGGCATGCAGCCTACCACAATATGAAGGGTAAGATCTGATATGAATGAAGTAAGCAAAGAAGGCATATGATGCGATTAGAGGTGTGCACCGGGGCCAACATTTTGAGCCCGAGCCCGACTCTGCAGACCCGAGCTCGACCCGGCGCTCTGATTTAAGGTCCGGCCCATCCTCATGCTGTGATTGCAGTTGAAGCGATGATACAGAAAGAAATAATTTCAGGGTGGTAAGTTTATAAGATCTTGTAATGTTGAGATCTTACGTTTGAAATAGCATATTTGCTGAATATTGAGCCCTTATATGTAGGATTAACTTATTGTGCAAAAACAAGTTATGCATTGAATTAAGGCTCCTGGATAATGAATCTGGTAGTGCTGAAGTTTCGGTGCTACAGCTTTGTGGCTGGAAAGACTAAGAATTTTCGGTAAGTAGCATGTTAGCTTCTCCAAAAGTGCACTAGTTCTAAACCTAAACAAGGCGATGTCTGCGCACGTTGGATCCCTAGGAGGCCAAAGTTGCTCTGAAATCCTCCACTACGGCTCCTCTCCACTTTCACTCCCACCTTCCTTTACGGTGCGGGTCAGGTACCCACAGAAACAAGTATGACGATACTGTGCCTTTCCCTTCCTGTGAACCAATTATTGTGTGGCCAAGTACTCTGTGAGCTCGTCCAGCTCACCGTGTGGCTTTCACGTAAACTTTTCGTAACAAGAGAAAGAAGAGGAAACATTTGCACCGCAGATGCTTTGAGCTGTCCTGCTTCAAGCGAGGCCATGTCGAGGCAGGAGTAAGCTACAACAGAAACGTTTAATAGGTGACAGCGCGGCGTGAATCTCGAAACTGATGTCTTATCAGCGCTGGTGTTACTCAAGTGGGGATGCGAAACTAAAGAGCCCACAAGCGGCGCGTCTGTGTGCTTGATCATTGACGGCTGCCAAAGATTTCTTCGTGGCGGGGAGGAAAGGCAGGTCGACGCCGGGAAAAAAATTCGGAAGCTCTCGGGTCGGGAGGACGCGGGAAAATGCTGTGCATTCTAGGTGCTTATCGCACCGCGGCCGTATTCGCGCTTTCTACAAAAGTTGTGTATATTCTTTATCGGGGTGCAGTGTTAATTGGGGTGTCCGGCCCGCCCGAGACGAATACACCTTAACCAGGTACTGGCTTTCGGACCGGCTTGAGCCCATGCAAAGTTAAGCATGGTGCCATGGAAAGAACTTCTTTCCTCCATGGTGGCGCCCAACTTCTCTGAAAAGCACGAAACATCTCTAATTAATCATTTTTATTCTAAGCAATGAAATGGAGGAGCTCAATTAACAGAACGGTGGATGTGACCCTGATTATTTGTACAGCAAATATAATTATTCATGGCGATATTTAATATAACTGATCATCGGTGATCTTCAGCCTAGTACCTGCGCATACCGGGATGCCTTGTGGAGTATACAGTGTTCTGCAACTTTATCGGAACTGTCTTGGAAAATTAGCCATCTGAGATCAATTTCTTAATTCAGGCTGAAAACAAAATAGTTTTTTCTGTGCCTTTATGTAATTGAACCAGACAAATGAGATTTCAAGTAAATCATTTCAATGTATAATAGTCTTATTGAGATCAAAGCCAGTAATAAACACCAATATCAGCACACATGATGAGCTGAACACTGCTGTCTAGTTGAATTTGTACATAAATTCATATTGACAACAGTGTTCAGCTCATCATGTGTGCTGATAATAGTGTGTTAATACTCTTGCCTAATATATTTTTTTTTTTTTACGCAATCTTGCCATAAGGCATATTATAGAAACACATGTAAATGGTTTTCCGTGAGGAACTGGAGCAGGCTCCCGCTCTTAGCATTGTCGGTGAGCCATTTAGAAAAGTCCTCTTTCCTTGTGGTTTGTCCCACTTCGCACAGAATCTGTGTCCTGATGCCCTTGTCCCTGCACAAGTCCGTAGCAGGTGGCGAACATCCACTTCTGCAGCTGGTGTGGAACACTTCGGGCATGTGGTTGGTCCGATGTCTGCTTGAGATTCCCATCGGCATGTTACCCACGGGGTAAGGGCCGCCCCAGCTCTTATCCTTCTAAGGGAAACCTCCTCCAATCTCGTTAAGTTATGAGGGAGTGGGAATGTACACGGGAGAATGAGGGCACGTGTACTTTTCCATAAATAGGATGCTAAGATGGGAACAGCAGAGCGGGCATCAAAAGAGAGCCTGGTGGGGGGCGCATTAGTGTTTGGAACTTCGTGTGTGAGGTGGTCAACTTTTCTCTGCTCAGCATTCTCAGCATCGTCTTGTGTCCAATGTATCCGGATGCATATCTTTGTTTTTTATTGAGTGCGTGGATTTCCTGGGTAACACATAGCGTCTTCGTCACTTTCTTCAGTTGTTTTATGGCGGCTAAGGAGTCTGTAGATGTGGGTTTTTGTTATGGAATCTATTTTATTTATGGCCTCCATAGCATCGCGGATTGCATAGAGTTCCATCACAAGCGGGTCCGGGTATTCTGAAAGTCATGTACCTTTAGTTCGCTGTGTGTTGGACTAGTAGCTGCTGTTCTACCGCCATTTTCTATAATTGATGCGTCCGTATATGCAATGCAGGTACCTGGAAGTGCATCAACTAGAGGGCGAGATGCCAGCTTTTCTTTGCGACGAAGCCGAGTGGTCTTGTTTGTCGTAATAGTCGTGAATTCCCACGGAGGGGGGTCAGCCATTGGTGATGTTTGAACTGCCACTTCGTTGTACAAGGATGCTATGGGCGTAACATACTTTCGCTTCATATGCCTTGTTGCCTCTCGTTGTTCAATTAATTCTGTCAACGTATTTATCTGTGCAAACTCTTGGAGAATAGGGATAGGGGTAAGTTTTGGTAGGGCCGTGATAGTGCGCATTGCGTTTATATTCATTGTTTCCAATTTCGCCCACTGCCGCCTCATGAGTCTTTGGAATTGGGCCTGGTATAGTATCCTCGGCTGTAACACCAAATGTACAAGACGTCTTGCCATGTCCGCTCGAGCTCCTCCTCCCCTAGACGAAATGCATTTTATCAAGTTTAAGGAAGTCGCAGCTACTTTTTTCACCTTATGGAGCCATTGTGTTCCTTTGCCGGATTTGTAAATTTCTAGGCCAAGAACTCTCAACTCGTCCACCTCTTCCAATGCCTGATTCCCAATCTTTAGGGTGACTCTTTGCATTGCCAATTGTTTTCTTCCATTCTTGTTGGCAACATGAATGTAACTGGACTTTTGAGGTGACAATTCCAGACCTGCATCTTGGACGTACTCATCTATGGTATTTAAAGCCTGTTGCAGATACCGATTCTGTCTCTCAAGTTGTTTATGAACAGACCAAATTGTGACATCATCTGCGTATATTATGAACCACACTTCTGGCATTTCAGCTAATTTCCACACCAATGGGATCAGTGTGATATTAAATAGTAAAGGTGCTAACACTGACCCTTGTGGCACGCCTCTGTTCGAGGTGTAATTACCAATTTGTTTTCCGTTTATCCGGATAGAAAACGTCCTGTCCTTAAGCAGATTATGTACTGCTTTTATGACCTGCAAGGGAATGCCCATACATTCCATGTTGCTAAGAACCTTGGCATGTAACACGTTGTTGTATGCGTTCACCACGTTGGTAGCCGCTACAGTGCGCACTAGGTGGCTATAAGGCGACACGTGTATGACCTCTTCAGCGAGCATAGCCAGTCCATTTTCTGTGCCAAGGTTTGCTCGGAACCCAATTTGTCGAGCATGGTATTTTTTATTACTTTCCAACCACCATGACAGGCGGGTGGCTATCATCTTTTCATAGATCTTGCAAATTGTGGGTGTTAGCGAGATAGGCCGCAAAGATTCTAGGCTTGTGAGAGGTTTCCCAGCCTTTACTATTGTTACCACCACCGAGTGTTTCCAGCCGAGTGGAATGTCTCCTCCTTGCCATACCTCATTTACCACATCCAGCAAGCTGTCAACTGCGGCTCCTTCTAAATTCTTGAAGACTTCATAAGGAATATCGTCATGTCCAGGCCCAGTTTTACCATTCGCTTCTTCTATAGTAGCCAATAACTCCAATTTGGTAAATGGTGATGTTATTCCTGTTTTATCAACCGCATCCACTGTCGGTGAAGGCGACGGATAATGTGCACGGTTCGGGAAGAAAAGGGCAGCAGCCTGATCTGCAAAAACAGATGCTTGGGCAAGTTGGTAACTCATTTTGACCGGAACAGCGCGCACTAAGACACAGACAAGAAGAGAGACACGACACACACGAGCGCTCGTGTGTGTCGTGTCTCTCTTCTTGTCTGTGTCTTAGTGCGCGCTGTTCCGGTCTGATCTGCAAACTCCTCTGGTGTAAGCTGTAATGCGAGTCTAATACTTTCTGCATGATCTTTAACTTGCCGCCTCTTTTCCATACCATGGAAAGTCCTCCAGAGGGCCTTGTTAGTTGTTCCTGAGCCCAAATGACTGCACCACTCATCCCATCTCCTATGAGCCAGCTGTTTTTCATATCGGCGTGCCTGTGCCGTCACTCTGTTTACCTCAATTTTTTTTGGCACGTCTTCAGGATGGCGACCAGCCTGTATCTCGGCCCATTTTCGGCGTGCCCAAAGTTTTAGTAGGTGCAGGTCAGGAGTTGGCTGATCTTCGTTCACTGTAGTTGTAATGGTGTGATCCTTGAGTACCGTTTGAAGAGTGATAACAAGAGTATTCAGGCTAACTGAATGCATTCGAGTATCCTGCCGTACACCATCCCAATGTGTAACAGAAGCTTTCTAATTTTCTTCGTATGTCCCAAATTAAGACCAATACTAATGGGGACATGGTCACTACCCCACGCATCTAATTTCGCCTGCCATTGTGGTGCACCAGGGCCCTTTCACCACGTCAAGTCTGGTGAGCGTGTTTCTGTTGCAGGTAGTTTTGCGACTCTTGGATGATTGAGCAGTGTAAATTCCATTTCTGTGAAGGCAGTATGAACTTGATCATCCCTTTTAGAATCATATTCATATCCCCATACGGTGTGCGGAGCGTTAAAATCTCCACCGATTAGTATCGCAATTCCAGGGTATGAATGGCGAATATGCTTAACCCATCCAAGATTAAGTACTGTGTTTTTTGGCCGAGCGTACACGGACACTAATATAAGGGGCGTTTTGTTTGGACGCGTGAGTACAGCAACTACTTCCTGCTGAGTGTTGCACCACTTGCTCAAGTCAAGTGGCGTTTGGGGAATGTTGGCCCTAATATAGACGGCAGCTTTTCCTGGTGTTTCGGCCTCTGCTCTTGCTCATTTATCAGGGATAGAAGGACACTGGTACCCTATATATCCTGGTATTGAATATAACCTATTGTGCTCCTGTATCAAGAACGCCCATGAATGCAGCTTGCCATACAATAATTTTGTCTTTATTTCCCCAACTTTATTAGAGAGCCCTCTACAGTTCCTTTGTGTAATCTGTTGCCACTTGTTTCGGCTACTTCTATCCATGATGTAAGCTGCTCTGAATGAGATGTGTCAGTTGCGTGTCTCCAGTACCGCCTTCCAAATAGGTGTGTTATCAGCAGGTTTACAATTCGGAGCATCCACTAACCTTGCTGTCGTACTGCCTGCAAGCATTTCTGTCTGTTTTTCTGAGCTCTCCTTTCGGCGTTTGGCTATACGTGCTTTCTTTTGTCGCAGCTGTGCAATTTGTGCTGAAAGCATCGCAATTTCTTTTTCTATTGCATCCTACTTGCTTGTGCAGTCTTCAAGTTCCGGAAAATCATCAGCAGTGAATGCCACTATGCTCCGTTTTGTGCGTCGTCCATTCTTCAGAGTAGAAGCGAAAGGTGCACTGTTCTGTGCAACCACCGCAACAGGCTCTTCTTCTTCAGGCGGGTCATCAAACAGCTCTTCGGCCAGAGCTGCAAATCTGTTTTTAACCATTAACGGTGCAGATTGTTTCCGTCGTCCAGCCCTTGCTAACTCGAGCTTTCACTTTTTTGTCGAACACTGAGAGGAAGTGACATCATGATCATCAGATTTGCATAGGCCGCATTTGAATTTTGCTTCTCCAGATTCAGTTATGTATTCGGTGTTAACTCCATATGGACAAAATTTCTGCATATGGCCTTCTCTGTAGCACCTGTAACAGTGCACCGGTCTAGGTTTGTACGTTTTGGGTCGCACTATGCGGCCATTGTAGTAAAATCTGTCCGGAAGAGTATCTGGTCCCTGTAATGTGATCAGAAAAGTGCCTCTGTTCCCCATACGACGTGCGGCTAACACAGTATGTGTCCCTGATATGAGGTCTCTGGCCACTGTCTCCGGGGAATCTTGTAGGTCTAGGTCATAGACGACACATCGCTGAGTGTTTGGAGCAGAGGCAAAATACGTCTGGACAGGAAGATGCTCCTCTGTCGTGATTGGAATCTGTGTTACTCCGCTCATTTTGCGTGCATCCTCAATGATGGCTAAATGTACTGTGTCAGTATTAGATGCCCTGTGGCTTACAAATCCCTGGTAGCCTGTGGTACCAAGTGCTGCGTCTATTACTCTCTGTATAGCTCTGGTGGGTATCTTCGTGATATCAAACTGCACTGTTGGTCTGATATGCACTCTGAAGGATTGCTGCAAGGCTGGTGTTGGATAAGCAGAAGCTAGCTTATCAGGGGCGGCCCAGGTAGTTTGACCAGCCGGGGTGTTCGTTGAGAAGCGTTAGTGACGACTTCCTGTTGCACATCCATAGCCTGATGTGTATCGTTTAGCTCGGGTAGCGGCCCGAGCGTTGTCCTCGTATTCCAAGTAATGTCTACGTTGCTCTGTGGCCATGTGCTAGCTCCAGGTAAAGGCTCATTACCGCAGCCTGCTGTTGTGCTTACACAGGTCACAGCGACTACCGGAGGGCCCATTGGCGTTCCCATGCTTGCCATCTTATCAGAGCTGAGGCTCCGCGGAGCCCCAGTAGGCCTAGCAGCAAGGCCGCGTCGGCATTCTGCAGCTCCTACCCGGAGGGCTGCGTCCTTGACGATCTTCTTGCCACGCACGGGTTGTTTGGCCTTTATGCTCTTCTTCAAGAGTTTGATGGCCACTGTGTGGGCGCAGACTACAGAAGTGGTTCGAAATCTTACTGGACACGATGTAGCCACGGTGCTTAGCGACACGTCGTCTTCTTCCTTCGATCCTTGCCTAATAAGTGTGCCTAATACTCTTCCTTGAGGTACTCAACAAAATATGCTCCGCCGGGGTGGCGCAGTGGTTACGGCGCTCGAATACTATTCCCAAGGGCGCGGGATCGAATCCCGGCCTCGGCGGCCGCTTTTCGATGGAGGCGAAAAGCAAGGTGCCCGTGTGCTGTGCGATGTCAGTGCACGTTGGAGAACCCCAGGTGGTCGAAATTTCCGGAGCCTTCCACTACGGCGTCTCTCATAGCCTGAGTCGCTTTGGGACGTTAAACCCCACGAACCAAACCAAATCAACAAAATATATAAGGATGATTGTTTTTGTTCGTCTGACTCCTTGAATGGGACTTGAATATATCTCGTCAAACACAAGACAGTGAACTTTTATTGTTCTGAAGATACAGCATCTGCTCAATTGTTTCAATAATTTTCAATACCTTTGTGAATGTGTGTAATTCAAGAAAATATCTATGAACGCGTGCTCCATGCTCCAGCAGGAGATTCCATGAAGTGCTCCCTGATAGAATATTGAGCTTTTATGTTATTAGCATTGCGTGACATGGTGTTCATTGGATGTGAAGCATGTTCAACTTTTACAAACGCGTGCCAGTCCCAGAATTTCGACTCCCTTGTAAGAAATGTTGGCACAGAACTGAACAAAACTCCAACTGTTGCCATTAAATTGGACGCCAAATTGTTGACTGGGGACTAATATCTAAGTTGGAAATGTACATCTGATTTTGATTTGGCCTCAACTGTTTTGTAAAGCCATACTGCCGCGGTGCAATCCATCGCTAAGCGGTTCGGCCATAGCAGCTCTTTAGAAGAAAGACACAGTAACCATTGGAAATATAACATGCATTTAAGAAACAGCCAACAAAAATTTAACTGAAAACATGGCACCGCTCATCCCATGCATGGCTACTATACAAAGGCACAATGCACTGCACTTGAACCTTGTCTAGGACGCCTAGCGCATCGGATGCATTCGTAAAAAAAAAAAAAAATACGGCGCCGTACATGGGATCGAAATCAGGCGCGTTCACTTTCCTGCCTTTTCCTGTGCTCTCGAATTAAGTTGTCCCTGTATGGCGATGATAACCTTCGAAATGTGATGCATTCATAGAAATGAATACATAAAAATAAATGCCTGTCGCAAGGCCTAGTTTGTCGTCACTGCACAACTGGAGAGAACAACGCTGGCCGCTCGTTATAGCTGCAGCAGCTGTGGAATGACTATAGTGAACTAGAATGGAATGACCGAGGTAAGTAGGAATTAAGGAATACAGTACTTTATGATGCGATATCCGAGAATTATGCAATTGTTATATAAAATGTCGATGCTTCCATTAATAAACATCACTGAACAAAGCCACGCCACACTCAAGAGTACTCTGTTAACCCTGTTGCATAGGCATAGGAGAGAAAACCTGGGCCAGGTGGCGCTGTGCCACTCTAGAAGTGAAGGCTATGTCTGGGTAGGGTCCCTAGGGATTCTAGTCTGGGCACGGCCGGTCTCGAGGGAGAGCGTGTTTCTCTCTTCTCTTACGGCCTCTCCAATGGGGTCTGTTTCCACCGCCCGCCGCGCCTCGGTGGGGTCGCCACCGCCCCACTGCTGCTCCTCCGCTACAGCCGTTCACGCGCAAGGGAAACGCGCGCTCGCTCTTCGCTCCGCCCGCATCGGTTGCAACCGGCAGGTCCTGATATTTCACCCCTTATGGCTTATAGGAAGAAGCCGTAATCAGCGTCTGATTTATCGTGTATGAGCAATAAAATAGTCAATAATGCGCGTGCGCGCTAGAGCGCGCGCGCCTTTGTCAGTGCTGTCGCGCACGGTCGAATGAAGTTTCGGGTGCACTTACATCAACACTTTTTGCCCCTAAATTTTTCACAAAACTATATGTACCATTTTATGCAATGTGCCTTTGAAAGCTGTAAGCAGGTATAGCGCGACCTGACGCTAGTCTGCATGGCAAACTGTTCGGTGGATATTCAAAGTATTCTGTCAACCGCTGCCGTTTTCGTTTAGAGCAAAACAGGCACTGACGAAAATTCATAGCACGTCTCAGATTCAGAGTAAGGAACAAAAATTTACGCATACAGTTAAAATTTCAGTTGTCTAGTGGAGTGAGCTGTTCTAGCTTCGCTTAAAATAAATCAGTAGGTTGAAAGACAGCAGATGTATACCTAGTCTCGCGACTGACGCACGTAGGCAGTCGTAGTCAGTTTAATACCAGTAATAAAAAGCATTTAATCAAGGAAATATGGGCATAAACAGATATGCATAATTGAAAAGAGCAGCAAGCAATAAAAACTATCCTTCAAAGTTAACACATTGCACTCATTCATCAAAACGGTGCATGCGGCTAGAAAATTAGACTCAAAATCTTTTTGGACAGTTTGTGCACATAAAGAGCTGGCCTTTCGTTCTTGTCTGTCACCTTCTTAGCATAATTGACAAGAAGGAGTCTGAGAAATTTCTCACATATTAAAGAAGCGGACCTTGGCTATTGTCAATGCCTTCCGGGCAACTCAGCAAAGGTGAGTTCTCAAGTGCTGGCTGGATTAAGATTTGAAGGACTTCAAGGACATTTGTGTGTGGTAGGTGCACAACAGCTTTTTCAAAAAAAGACACAACCTTGTCCAAGAGGGCTACAAACTCTGGTTTTGGATAATGCAGTCCGTTAGAATCTTGTCCTCGCAGAATAGTGTACATGGGGCTGCTTCTTTCGCTGGTTTCAAGAAGGATAGCACGTCACACCCGAAGTCACTGATTAACTTCACAATGTGTCCAGCGACGTAAGCTAAACCAGAATACGTGACAGTGGGTAATGGGATGACAGGAGATACCATCACTTCTTTCAGTTCCTCGGTTACTGATTGCGGTAGAGCTGAAATGATTTCGTCGGTGTCGACACTAGGTGCCTAGGTGGACAATACAGCGCGACATACAACTCCTATAGTCACCTCTGAATAAATAGCACAGAGAAAAACTTTTATATCCATTATTGAGGAGTGTCCCTTGAGTAACAGTGGCGAATGTGTAATAAGCAACACATTCTACCAAAATAATGGGGCAGCGATTGCTCTCTAAGGCAGGCATTACTGCACAGATAGTTACAAGGAACTATTAGTTCAAAAACATACTAGAAAAAGAAAGAAAATTTTGCTAGGAATTAGTGCTTGAAGTAGATTTCCTGTTTTTTTTTTTTCACGAAATAATCATGATATGTAAACATTTCATTAAACCAACGTTTATTTGCAAAATTAAAATAATGTTTATAATACAACATAAAACATTTGCTGGTCTATAAATTATAGCAAAATTGAAAACAAAACTTACAATCGTTTACTCTGACGTTATACTACTAACACTTTATGCCATGTAAGCATTGTGCAACTTACATTACATTTTTATAAAATTATTTTCATCTTCGGTGTTACATCGATGGTTTCTCATCTAGCGCTGAAAGACGGTTTTGCCATTGTTTCTGTTATGTTTGCCTTGAAGCTTCGATGTGATCACTGCTCATTCACTTTTTTTATTCATCTTCTTGTACAGGCTTGGGCAAAAATTCAGATTAAAATGAACAAAAGTAGATACAATGCCGCAATACATGTCATATGCTTGTCGAGCGTTTGCTGAGCGACAGTGTTTTTTAATATAAAGACTCCATTCACGTGTGTAGCACGCTGACAGGATGCCGCTGCAGCATCTACCTTCTGTAATCTTTCATTTAGGGGCTGCACTCACCACGAAACCCGCGGGCGACAGCGCGAAACCAGGCAAAAGCCACCCGCCGCCACTGAAGCAGATGCGGAGCAAACAGTGAGCAGGTCGCGCCCCTTGCGGCGGCGGAGAGCGTGACTCAAGGAGAAAAGTTCCCATTGTTCACGCGGCGATTGAGAAGGCCGTAAGAAAGAGCGCGCGCTCTCTCCCTCGAGACCGGCCGTGGTCTGGGAAGGGTGCAACAGAACGAGAACGGAAAAAAAGGGTGGAGGGGTAGGTATGTTGATACACCAGGGAACAAATTGGCAAATAATTAAATCATCTTGTAAAGAACATATCTGGGTTTCAGGAATAATTGCCAGCATAAGGACATGGCTAGGGGTAGTTTGTTTAGGAACAGGACATCAACGCAGGCAAGAAAACAAGGATCTTGTTGAATGTCTCAGTGACGATATAAGCCAGTTTGGAAACGGGGCCAATATTATTCTACTGGGGGACATGAACGGCCACATCGACAATCTGGTTGGATACATGGATTGTAACGGGAAGCTAATGCTAGATTTCTGTGAGCGACACGATCTAGTTATAGTAAATAGAGAAACAAAATGTGAAGGCCAAATCACGTGGGAATTCCGCAACAGGCAGACGACCATTGACTATTGTCTAATGTCACAGGAAATTTATAGGAAGGTCACAAAAATGGAAATAGACGAGGAAGGGGAGTGTAGTCTGGGAAGTGGTCATAAACGTATTAGTCTGCAGATGGGGCCCTTGACGAAAAGAGAAATGGAACTTAGACAAAACGTAAACGCAAAATTAAACGACGATCAAATAGCGCAGATAGCAGCAGACATAGAGGAAGCAATAGAGAAAAGCCCCATGGAAGACTGGGATTATGAACAGGTAGAACTACTCATAAGGAGGAAAATTCAGGAGGTTAAAGTAGCAAACTGCTGGAATGGAAAGAGGAAGCCACGGAGCTGGTGGAATAAGGAAATCAGGGAAGCTATTGAGCAACGACGGGCTGCTTCAAGGGAACACCGAATGGCAAAGAAAGCACAGGTATCTCGGGAGGAAATCGACCAAAAATGGGAATCGACAAAAGAAACTTCAGGTGCAGGCCCTCGTCCAAAGTAAAATAAGGCAGTCCACCGATCGCTGGATGGCTGACATACATGATGCCTCTAGAGGCGGAGCAAGAAAATTCTGGGACCATATAAGCTGGCTAGGGAAGAAGAATCAAAGAAAACAGGATCGGATTCAAGATAACGAAATTGTTTAAAGGGAGTCAACACAGTGAACTACATTACATCAGTTATAGCCGAGTCATTTAAGAGCGACGATAGGGTAATCTCCGCAAATCAGGAAGCAACGCAGGGTAGCAGAATACAAAGCAGCTTAGAACTGACCAATCTAAACTGGAAAAAGGCAGAAAAAAATATTCCTAAAAACACATCTACAGGAATAGATGGAATTCCGATCAAGCTGATTAATGAACTCGGTCCAAAAAGTAAGGAAACGTTGTTAAAAGCTCTGGAAACAGTCATAACGATCAGTAAGCAAATTCCGGACAGCTGGCGGCAGAGTATAATGAATTTTATTTATGAAGGGAAAGGAGACAGGATGCACATAAAATCCTACAGGCCGATTACCATAACATCTGTTATGTACAGGTTAGCCATGCAGGCGGTGAAATTAAAGGTGCAAGCATGGGTTGAAAGTAACAAGATACTCGGAGAACTTCAGAACGGCTTTAGAAATGGTAGGCGCTTAGATGATAGCCTGTTCGTGCTTACCCAATGCATCGAAATATCTAGAGCGGAAAATAGACCTTTGTATTTGGCCTTCCTGGACATAAACGGGGCGTACGACAACATAAGCAGGGAACTCCTGTGGAACATATTAAAAGAAGAAGGTATCGGTTATGAGATAATAGAGTTCCTACAGGAAATATACCGGGATAACAAAGTAGAAATTACGTGGGAAGGGTTAAGAAGTATGGGGGATGTCAAAGAATGCAAAGGATTAAGACAAGGCTGTCCTCTATCACCGGTGCTGTTCATGCTTTATATGATAAACCTGGAACGGAGGATACAAGACAGTAACCTAGGTTTTAACCTGTCATATAGATTAGGTGGAAAGGCGGTAGAGCAGTGCCTCCCCGATTTGATTTATGCAGACGATATTGTGCTGCTAGCTGAGAGTCTGGAAGAATTGCAAACTGTAGTTAAGTATTGAGGAGACGAAGGGGACGCTCTAGGCTTCAGTTTCAGCGCAGTTAAGTCGGGTCTGATGATTTTCAACGGCTCAACTGATCAGGGTCTTAAAATACAAGGCCATGAAATACCTAGAGCAGCAGAATATAAATATCTGGGGGTATAGGTAAACGAAGGATTGGCATACATTGGAAAGCATGAGCAATCACTTAAGGCCAAAGGGCGAAGGAATGCCGAGATAATGAAGCATAAGGCATTGTAGGGATACAATAGGTATGAGGTTTTGAGGGGTATTTGGAAAGGAATTATGGTGCCCGGACTTACTTTTGGAAATGCAGTTTTGTGCCTAAAATCAGAGGTACAGTCGACATTAGAAATAAATCAGAGATCCGTTGGACGATTAGCAGTAGGTGCCCTCTGCAAAACTAGAAATGAGGCAGTACAGAGAGATATGGGCTGGGCATCTTTCGAAGTATGGGAAGCTCAGAGTAAAATATTATATGAGGAACGCCTGAGGAAGTTGAACAGTAACAGATGGGCAGCTAAAGTATTTCAATACCTGTACTTAAGTGTTGGCTCACAATGGAGGAAAAGAACTAGGAAACTAACTAGTAAGTATGCTTGTCACAAGGACGGAGAAATAAAGAGCATTAAGCAACAGGTGAAAAACAGAAGGTAAAAATTGGATAAAATCGATGGAAAAGAAACAGAGTGTGGAATTATACCGAAAGTGGAAAATGCAGATCAGGAAGGAAGATTTCTTTGGTAACTGAAGAGGCAGTGCCCCACTTTTTGAAGCTAGATCAGGGTGCCTTAGAACACGCAGCTACAAAAAGAAATTTAACAATTGAGATGACGCATGTGCTGTAGGTGGAAACTCCAGTGACACAATTGACCATGTTATACTCGAATGTAATGGTATCCATCCGGAAGTTGATGCACGCGCAATCACTGTTCCTGAAGCGCTGGGGTTTACAGATAACAGTGGCCGGGTGAATAAACCGGCGGTGGAAACTAGCAAAAAACGACTGGAAGATTGGTGGTTTAAAAGAGTGACATAATGTTAGTAATGTAGGAACAAAAATTTAATAAATAGAATGATGGTTTAGTTAACCATTCTAAATCACTAAGATATAGGGAGAAAAATGAGCATGATAGCTACTGCTACCACCCAGTTTCAAAGGGGACGCACCTATATTCCATCCATCCATCCATCGTCAGCGCCCTCCGTGGAGACTCCGTCAAAATCTCCGCGCTGCTTTTCAGCACGTGTATGCGCGCGCGCGCTCGGTTGTTTCTGTCCTCCTCCGGCCGAGGAGGAGAGAAAGGTATCTAACACAAGGTATCTTTTTAGGTATCTCCTACCGCTCGTATCTACCACCTATGTTTGTAGCTAGCACTGCCGCAGCAGCCGTCGCGGAACCAAGTCGGCCTCAAGAAACAGATATACGTCATTAATGCCATCACTTGGCACTTATAAAGGAAAAACACATACGCCAATCGCTCTATCCTCATACGCGATCCTGCTTCGGGAGCTCAAAAGTGCGCATTCGCTAAAGGAGATAACTGAACTAGGGATCGCACAGCATAGGCCTCATTCTCACAGCCGGTGCTCCTCTCCCTCGCAGCGGCATCTGCGGGGGACACCCCACGACGCGATGTTCAAACAGAAAGGGGCGCCGGACGCCGTCAAACTTGTTTGGGCGGGGCCTCGCCGCTCACACGCGAGCGGTTTTTTTTTTTTTTTTTCTACTGCAAAAAAAAAAAAAAATGCGGAGGGCGGCTGCCCTCCCTGCAGCGGTGGAAGTTGTGCGCTCCGCGTCGGTACAGAAAAAAGAAGAAAAAAAAAAGAAGCGTGCGGTCTCACGTGCTCTAACAGCAGTTTGGAGCTAGAGCGCATTTTCATCTCAGCTTCGGCAACGGTACAAACACCACGCGTACTGCAAATGAGTATAATTATAGCAACCATGTATTAAACCGCAGAAAATTATGCTCACTCCAATAACATTATTCTTCACAATCAGCGAAATTATTCTTCTCAATAAGCACCATCACAGAAAGCATAATGAACTATTCTATCAATAAAAGAATTGTTCGCGACAACATGGCAATATGGTTTTGATACAAGCATTAAAAATCAAGTTAGAATGGCACCGACTGAAATAATATTTCACGCAAATCTGTCGGAAGTCGGCGTTAGCTGTGCCGTCCTGCATATTGCAAAATTAAAGAAAATCGGCATTTGTTGTCAGTCTCTTGTGCTTTGGGGCTAAAAGGCATTGCCATCTTAGCTTCAGTAGCTGTACGCAACTCCACAGTTTACTGCAAAGCGCCGCGCGTACAGCACGGAAGCAAATGGGTACGAATATAAGCACCGAGTACTAAAACGTAGTGTAAATGCACACTCTAGTTATATTACTTTTGATAAGCAGTTTCGTCAACTTTCATAAAAGGGGTTCTCTGCCTGGCAGGTAGACTGCGGCTTTTTCTTGAATTTTTAATTTTTTTTCCCATTGGTATGTTTTTTATTTCTTTCCTTAGACCTCCTCCCATTCATGATGTTTTCTTGCCGCGCCATTCACCCATTGTTTGCTTTATTTTTCTCCTTTTCGTGTTCCGTTTTCTCCTCTGCTCCCTTCCTCACCTCACCCATTACCTTTCTCTTTTCCTTCACCTGTGCGGCAGTCATTTTGACTTCTTCGCCTCACGCAAGCCGTGACGTAGAGTCACGTGAGGCCTCATTCTCACAGCCGGTGCTCCTCTCCGTCGCGGCGGCACCGGCGGGGGACACCGCACGACGGATGGAACGGCGCGATGTTCAAACATAAAGGACCGCCGGACGCCGTCAAACCTGTTCGGGCGGTGCTTCGCCGCTCCCACGCGACTCTATTCAGAGCGCTTTTTTTTTTCTCCTGCAAGAAAGAAAAATACGGAGGGCGACTGCCCTCTCTGCAGCGGTGGAAGTCGTGTACTCCGCGTCTTTACGGGGAAAAAAAAAAGAAGCGTGCTGTCTCACGTGCTCTAGCAGCAGTTTGGAGCTAGAAAGCGTTTTCATCTCAGCTTTGGTAACGGTACAAACACCACGCGTACTGCGCCAAAACAAATGAGTATAATTATAGCAAGCATGTATTACACCGCAAAAAAGTTATGCTCACTCCAATAAAATTATTCTTCGCAATCAGCACAATCACAGAAAACGTAATGAACTATTCTATCAATAAAAGAATTGTTCGCGACAACATGGCAAGATGGTTTTTATACAACCATTAAAAAATCAAGTTAGAATGGCGCCGACTGAAAGAATATTTCACGCAAATCTGTCGGAAGTCGAGGTTAGCTGTGACGTCCTGCATATTGCAAAATTAAATAAAATCGGCATTTTTTGTTAGCCTCTTGTGCTTTGGTGCTTCAGTAGCTGTACGAAACTCCACGTAACTCAAGACTGCTATCAATATAAGCATTGTTCACCAGCAATGAAACGTTCCTGTCGATACCACCATTCGTGATATTAAGGTAGCGCTTAATATTTCGCTATCACCTGCAAGTGCAAGCAATGCGGCTTCAAAAGCGGTGGCTTCCTCTTGAAACGCAGTTTCGTCATCTTGCGGGGAGATTGCGACCTTTTCTTACATTTCTTTTCCCCATTGATATGCTTTTTCTTTACTTGCTTTCTTAGACCTCCTCCCCTTGACGAAGTTTTCTTGCCCCGCCATTTACCCGCTGTTTGCATTTTTTCCCCTCTCTCTCTCTTTGTTCAGTTTTCACCTCTACTCCTTTCCTCACCTCGCCTATTACCTCTTCCTTTCCCTTCTTCACCTGTGCGGCAGTCGTTTTGACTTCTTCGCCTGCCTAGCCAGCAGGTTTTCCGTCCATCCAAATCTTTACTGCCTCGAACCTTGTTTGCCACTCCGTACTTGTTTTTGGTTCTGGTTGTGTCTATATAATGACTCTTAGCTCAACTTGTGAGCCACATGCTTTACATGATTTCAATTTGTAAGAACCTGTTCTGCGTTTGGATCGACTTAAGTTGGCGAGAAAAACTACCAGATTAACTATCTGCAACGAGGTACCGTTTGCGTAGCTCCAAAATGAAAGGGAGTGAAATTCCAAATCTACTACTTGAAAATAGTGTTACCTCAGCATCTCAGATAAAAAAAAAAATTACCCGTCTCTTATATTCCGCTTTTAGTGTTGCGACTTCTCGCAGCAGTTCAGAGTTGGAACGCCTTCTTATGTCAGCCTCAGTACAAACACCGCACGTACTACGGAACAGCAAATGGGTACGGATATATATCAAGCCAGTGTCCAAGCTCAGCATAAATGCGCACGTCTATAATATTATTCATGGCAGTCAGCGAAATCGAAGAAATCTATCGGAACATATATTATAACTCTGTCATCAATAAAGGAATGGGCCGCCAGAACTTGCAAAATTTCTTTTGATACACCGATTCAAACATACAACTGAAATATCGTTAAGTTTTGTAGGAGGTCATGTTTAGCTGCGACACCCGGTGCATTGAAAAATGAAAAAAAAAAAAAAAGAAACAGCATCTGTTGTCTCTTGTCAGCGCGTGCTTCGCGGGGCACCAAACAGGAGGGCAACCCCCGCTTTTCTCTGGCGGAGCGGCCGCGCGGCCATCGCGGGCTCGCATGCAGACGGCGGTGCGCGAACAGGGCCGCGCGGCCGCTCCGCCAGAGAAAAGCGGGGGTTGCCCTCCTTATAGTGCTCTAGAAGATTGGGCAGTGTGTCGACCGCGCCGCGAAATACATTGGAGCGAGCGGCCGCTTTTAGCCACCATACCGCTTTTGCGATGACGTAGGCGCCGCAGCGCAGAGGGCGCCACCAGCAACTGGTGTGTCAGCCGTCCGGGCGCCCGCGTATGCGCGCTGTGCGGCGGGGGGCGGATACCGCGCGGACTGTACGTTCTTGTTTGCTTGTGCGTCGTCTCGAGCTGTTCGCGACAAGATTTTACAAATATGCCGGTTAACGGTGTTCAGTATGGTTAGCAACCACCTAATTTATTTCCATTTTGGCCATCGGTAACACCTCGGGGAAGTAACATGGCAGGAGTTGGCTCCGAAGAAAACAGCTTGGAAAGGGCCGGCGTACGACTTGCACAGCACGCTTCACTCGCCGTACAGCTTGCTTTAGCATTCCTAAAACACCTAATTCACGTCCAGAAATGTATTCGTTTTGAAAATAGGGCTGTGTGGAGGCAGGATGTATGAAGAAGTGAAACATACAACACGTGCGTTCGAGCGCTGACTAAAACTTGTCACAGTAACCCCATTATCAAAACAGTCCAAAATGGTATATTCCGTTGTTTTTCACGCCAACTATGCCGACTAAAGTACATCACTGAAGCCACAAGAGAAGTCAGCATTCAGTTGGAATGAATTAAATGTGGACTACCCCGCATGGAGGTAGAGATATAGTGAAGTAAGGACATGAAAAACGAACGACACCACGCCAACTGGCCACTGAATAACGAAACACAATGGGTCAGGAAAGGTTGAAGAAGTGGGAGGTAAAGGTTTCACAGGAAAATAAAAAGAAACGTGTCGCCTACCAGGGAGGGAGAAAGGGGTTGGTGGAAGGCACGCAGCGCCGTGAAAAGAGCGACCGCGAATGTGAATAAAGATTCAGAATTTTCGTGCGGCACGGCAGACGCATATGACGAAGAAAGCAGGCAGCTAAAGACAAAGGAAAATGGAGATATATTAAAAAGAATAAAAAAAAATAGGTAACAACTGAGCATAAGAACCAAATGAAGGCCCGGGAAGAGGAAAGCAGTGACCAAACAGGCTGCAATCGAACGCGTATAAAGATATAAGCGTCGAAATTTAAGAGACAACAATTTGTGAAACTGTACACTAATATAAGAACACACCATTTTCTTTTCTCTCCATAAGCTGAAACATTGTTGTAAAAGGTAGCTTTATAAATACCCAGAGATGTGCGCTATACTTAAAACATTTAATCTCAATGCGTTATAGTTTAACAATGAGTTAATTGTTTCAGAAAATGTTTCCATTCTAGGGTGCACAAGCCACCGGCAATATGCAAGTCATTGCCTCCAGAAGATCGCTCTAGTCCTGTTTTATGTACATACAAAAAAAAAAATGAATAGCTTTGAAAAAGAAATAATGACGGAAAATAGAGGACGCAGAGGCTATAGGGTACGCTTAATTCGCTTCCGCTAGATCATCCTTCTGCGAAAGACAGGTTGTAAGGCCGGCACGGTTTCCCACCACGAACAAAAATAGCGCCATATGTTCGAAGCTAGGTCGCAATTTACTCAAAAATTTGGCTCAGATGCACGGTCCTTTTCGACTTCTTTGCACTTCAGATTTTGCAAACTTCCTGTAAAATGTGAACATTCAAAAAGTTTACCTACTTGGAGCACCAGAAAAGCTCCCACTTGAAGCAATGAAATTTAATGTGTTTTTGCGGCTTCGCTCTTTGCGAAGTAAGCGAATCACGAAAGAGTTCCCAAAGGAAAAATAATTAAATTCCCTTGAAAGTATTTCACGTGTAATATCAACCTTGTTAACAATTATAGTCTGGTTAGTACTGCAAAGAGCACCCGCGGCAAGTAGCCCGATTATATATAGCCCGGTAAGCAGTAGTTGCAAGTATATCCAGTCGATTACTCATATTTCATACCACACACTCAAAGAATAAACACGCATTATGTCCGCATTTGATTTCGACATTATATTAATTGCTTGCGTATTAGGTGCTCATCTTTTTCGAATTTTTCCGCTTTCTCTCGGTGCGCGCCAAGAACTGCATCATAGCTGCCAATTCGACGCGCAATTATCAGTGCTTTTATTTTTGTTTTTTGTTTGTTTGCTCTGTACCATTTGATGCCAGTAAAGCGTCCGCACTCAAATGCCCACTATGAACGTATTACGTATGTGACAGGTTTAATTTTTCATATTTTATTTGAAGTAATGCCCTAGCTGTACTTGAATTTTTTTTTGGTTCACCCTTTGGTTAGTGGCACGCAAAGAAATGTCCGCGATATACGTAATTGTTAATCACGAACAAAGAATAAATGCTTGAGTCGTGTATACCTTGTTTATTTTTTTTTTGCCGGTAAATACCACACTGCTTTAAATTAGTACGGTAGTGAATAAATATGTTTTGCTCGCACACTGTATATGTAATTTCTATAAGCGGTGATTAGGGCACATAGAGAACACCGATTAAAGAGATATATTACAGATTACTGACGATTTAAGATAAACGTTGTTATGTATTAATAAGCGCAAGCTGAAAAATGTAAGCAGGTGTTCGTAAATAAGGTTTGTAAAAAATAGGTGTTCCTAAAGAGGCCTTACGAAGCACAAGCTTTGATTCGCATGTACACTGTTTTTGTCCGCGTGTTAATAGTGCTCCTAGGCAGCAGCCTTTATTCCCTTACGGGAAGAACGAATGCAAAACACCAGGCTTCATTGCAAACGTTAAGTACAAATTGCTCGTCTGGACGATTTGTAACTGTCCGCAGGAAGAAATGTTGAGAGTTTCAGATAGCGATTCAAACATCGCGCGCTGCTCCGAAGGACTATCCAAGCGTGCACGATGTCTCCCGATAGACGTAAAAGAATGGCAGGGATCAGTTTAAGCACCTGGAATAAGTAGCCTCTTTATTAATTATCACACTAATTGCGTGGCGTCTGAAAATCGCTCCAAAGAGAACCGCAACCCACCTCTGTACCCCCGCTATCCCGCGGCCGCTACGCGCCGAGCAACGAACGTGGCACCCCTGTTGCACGTCGCGCCCTCTCGCGGGAGTCTGTTCTTGTCATCGCAAAAGCGACCCGCTCTCCGCCGCCGGTCGTCACACTGCCCATAACGCGATGCGCAAAACGCCTACAACGCCGCCTGTCGCCAAAGCCGCAAAGCGCAGACGGGCTCGGTCGGGCGCAGTTCATATCAGTCTCTATGCGCGCGCGTCGTGTTTTCGTCGTTGGTCGTGGTTTAACAAATATAACGCCGCTGTCAACCTTTAGCAATGTCCGGGAAGAATTGCTGCGTAGTTGGTTTTTAGAACAGACATAAAACCTTGCCAGGAACACGTTTGTATAATGGACAGTTGGGCGAGTTGGTACAATTGCATAGTGGGTGGAACAGCGCGAAAAGACGGAACACAGACAGCGCTCGTCTGTTGTGCGTCTCTTCTTGTGTTTCGTCTTTTCGCGCTGTTCTACCCACTATACGTTTGTATAAGTTTCCAGTGATGTTTCACGAGAACGACGGCGGCCGTGAGTCGCGGTTTTTCGACGCAGACAGCAAGCACTCGCCCCGAATGACATTTGTTCAATTTTTGCGACGCGCTTCTACACGATTAAAGCTAATGCCATTTCCAAAGTATGGTAACTGCGATTGACATGCAAATGTTGTTGCGCCTTCAATACGTTGCGAAGATGACTGCGCTGTAAACGAAAGCAGCCTTTAAATTGACATTCATGTCTTGCATGCCTTGCAACCAGCCTGTTGATTAGGACTATCAATTACGAAGTTAGCGGCAGTGTCGGTGGCGTTTGTTTACGAAAGGGCACGGAAGGTGCGCACGTCTACGCTCGACTGCGAAGCGCGTACGAGTTTCAACAACGCGTACACTTTGCGCACTAAAGCAAGTGTCAAGAGCAGCATGTAAAATTGGCAGTATCTAGTGTACTGTCCGACGGAGCTTTTATAAAACCTTAGAGTATCGCCATACGACGCAGCATACTACTGCCCCGTTGACTCCCGTATGTTTTCGCCAGATCGTTCGCTCGGCGTAGTAAGGCCCGTCGAAAAATGCCCGAGCTTGGCCTCATCAAGAAAGCATACTGCAAATTCCTAACGCTTGCCACATCGGATACCGCGAGCTTACCGCAACGACGCTGCCAGCAAAAGCTGCCGACGACGGCGACTAGGGCCGTGTGCTAGGCCCTAGTCGTCGCTATGCCTAAACGCCCAAACGGTTTCGCATCAAAGCCGTAGCTGGAAGCGCTTTGGAAATAGTAAATTTCATATTCATAAAACTGCCTTAGTATCAGTTCAATTGTTTCACAAATTGTCTTACAGTAAACGGAAGGTGTAACTTCGGCGACGCCTTAGCAGCGGAGCTAGAGAACGAAATCGGACACACCGGCGGCAGCTGCTAATAGCAGAAAATTGCTTGTATTTCAGTTCTTACAAAATCTCGTTACATAACAGCGATCAACAGAGCATGCTTTTCTGAAGGTGGCGAAAGAAATTCGCCGTGTCGGCGACTCGGCGCCGACGGACCGCGGCAGCAGGAGCGACCTGTTTCGCCCGCGGTGGGGTGTGCTGGCAGCGATAGGTGCCAGTTTTTTTTTTTCTTTTTTTAACGATGGTATTTGGCATATTTCACAAACATGAGTAGCTGCACAATTATAGGAGCACAGTAGTATTTAATGCAGGTGGCACGTTTGTAGTTAATTTTGGGTGTATCTTCTCACCGAGTCTCTGGTGTCGAGATAACACATTTCCTCGTTGATCGCATTCGGATGAGTATTTCAAACTCATTCGATACCTAATGTCGTTTTCATCGAATGTCATATTTTCTCATGTAGCAGCAAACAAATATCATTTTGAACGAACGTCATTCGTGGAAAAGGTATTAAATTTGCCGTGTGGAAGGGCTGAGTGTGATAACTATATGTTTTCAGTGTTTTGTACCTTCCGTGAACACTTCTTGTTTAAACTTGGTTGCCTCCGCTGCCAGGAATATACAATACGCATTAGATTTATGAAATGCTTAGCCAGAAAATATTTAGCGTGCATTGACATCGCACAGCACACGGTTGCATTTTGCGTTTCGCCTCCACTTAAACGCGGGCGGCGCGGTCAACTTTCGATCTTCCTCAGTAGCCTGAGCCGCTGCGGCAGGTTATTGAACAGACATTTTCCAATATGCGTTTTGAAACTTGTCATCCAATTACTTTGAAGACCAGAGTCAGTGTTCCTGTTGGCTGGCAAGATTACGAAAACATACCATGTCGTTGCACTTGATATTCAGTCTAAAGGTTCTAGAGCTTGTTGTAAAGCGCGCTGTAATTCTGCAGTTGGGCGCGAGGGCGATACAAATGAAATAAAGATGATACTGCAATAATAAAATAGGATATAAAATTTAAATCTAATATGCTCTTGGCTAACCTGTGATGCAGCTTTTCATATTGCCTCTGCTGATATCTCGCTCCCCCATGAAATTATCTACCCGATCTGTCTTTTTGACGACGGAATAAGTGAAATCCATCCTGTACAGGCAGTGGTAAAGCGCAAGCATGAAAAATCTGAACTCTTGCTATAGGAGCTCAATATGCGCTATTCTTCTGATGCTCAGAATGCTGGTTTGCAAGCTCGCTGGCTTTTCCTGAGGTCGCACTGGTACTAAACCGCTCGCAGTTTCGACGACGCTGCCTATTTTGCTGTAGCAATTTATTGCATGTAAGTGAAGCAAGCGTGTACCATTAAGCAAAGAAAGAACATTGATTCATATGTGAAGGAATGAACGAATTAACGTGGCATTGTAATGTAAGCGGGGCACTCAAAATGAGCTCCACTTCGTACGCAACATTGTTGACGCCCGTCTGCAGGAGACACTTGATGCATATGGAGGCCATGTAGTTTCAGACGGCCGTGATATCGAACACATGTCCCCTTATAAAGGGCGATCCCCTTGCGCACACTGTGACCGCGGAAGTGCGCGCGAGACGCGCACAAACGGCAGATCGCACGCGCGCATCACGGCCACGCTTGCCGCGTGAGGCCCGCCTCGGGTTCCGACGACCGCCGCTACGCGGCTTTCAGTGGCGCCCCTATAGGCGCTGCGCATGGCGTGCCTCCTGTTTGGTGAGACCCGCGATGGCCGCTCCGCCAGCGCTCGCTCGGTCGCGACACGCAAGCCGTGACGTAGAGTCACGTGAGAGAAGCGAGCGCGCTCACTGGTCCGTCTTTCGTGGGGCGGAGTCCGCCGCTCGCCGGACCGGCGGCGCCTTGGAGCAAAACCCCACGGCGCCGGCCACCCGATTTCGGGGAGTACTGGCACCATTAACTCCCCTTCTCGGGCGAGCGCCGGCGCGACGGAGGAGAGAAAAACCGGCTGTGAGAATGAGGCCATAGCTGTGGAATTAAGCAGACAAAGGTTTCCGTGGAAAGATGTCCCCGCCTGCACGGAAAGTCATCAGGCATTTCCTTTCTCTCCACCTCGTGGAGAGAGGAAACTACCGCAAAAATTGCATGCCTCGGCTTCTCGTCAGTGACCCAGGTCGTTAAGAAACCCCTCATCGTTATAGGTAGATAGGTCATTGATTTCGGAAGGCAGCGCCAAAGCAGCGAACTCCCCTCACAGCTGTCAGCAGGAACCAAAGGGTAAGGCCTCATTCTCACAGCCGGTGCTCCTCTCCGTCGCGGCGGCACCGGCGGGGGACACCGCACGACGGATGGAGCGGCGCGATGTTCAAACAGAAAGGGCCGCCGGACGCCGTCAAACCTGTTCGGGCGGGGCTTCGCCGCTCCCACGTGACTCTACGTCAGAGCGCTTTTTTTTTCTCCTGCAAGAAAAAAAAAATACGAAGGGCGGCTGCCCTCCCTGCAGCGGTGGAAGTTGTGTACTCTGCGTCTGTACGGGGAAAAAAAAAAAAAGAAGCGTGCTGTCTCACGTGCTCTAGCAGCAGTTTGGAGCTAGAAAGCGTTTTCATCTCAGCTTTGGTAACGGTACAAACACCACGCGTACTGTGCCAAAACAAATTAGTATAATTATAGCAAGCATGTATTAAACCGAAGAAAGTTATGCTCACTCCAATAAAATTATTCTTCGCAATCAGCACAATCACAGAAAGCGTAATGAACTATTCTATCAATAAAAGAATTGTTCGCGACAACATGGCAAGATGGTTTTGATACAAGTATTAAAAAATCAACTTAGAATGGCGCCGACTGAAATATTTCACGCAAATCTGTCGGAAGTCGAGGTTAGCTGTGACGTCCTGCATATTGCAAAATTAAATAAAATCGGCATTTTTTGTTAGCCTCTTGTGCTTTGGTGCTTCAATAGCTGTACGCAACTCCACGCAACTCAAGAATGCTATCAATATAAGCATTGTTCACCAGCAATGAAACGTTCCTGTCGATATCACCATTCGTGATATTAAGGTAGCGCTTAATATTTCGCTATCGCCTGCAAGTGCAAGCAATGCGCGGCTTCAAAAGCGGTGGCTTCCTCTTGAAACGCAATTTCGTCACAGCTTTTTTTTTTTTTTTTAAAGGGTTCTCTGTCTTGCGGGGAGATTGCGACCTTTTCTTGCATTTCTTTTCCCCATTGATATGCTTTTTCTTTACTTGCTTTCTTAGACCTCCTCCCCTTGGCGAAGTTTTCTTGCCGCGCCATTTACCCGCTGTTTGCATTTTTTTCTCTCTCTCTCTTTTCTTTGTTCAGTTTTGTCCTCTGCTCCTTTCCTCACCTCGCCCATTACCTCTTCCTTTCCCTTATTCACCTGTGTGGCAGTCGTTTTGATTTCTTCTTTACTGCCTCGAACCTTGTTTGCCACTCCGTACTTGTTTTTGGTTCTGGCTGTGTCTATATAATGGCTCTTAGCTTAACTTGTGAGCCGCATGCTTTACATGATTTCAATTTGTCAAGAACCTGTTCTGCGTTTGGATTGACTTAGGTTGGTGAGAAAAACTACCAGATTAACTATTTGCAACGAGGTACCGTTTGCGTAGCTCCAAAATGAAAGGGAGTGAAATTCCAATTATGCTACTTGAAAATAGTGTTACCTCAGCATCTCAGATAAAAAAAAAAATTACCCGTCTCTTATATTCCGCTTTTAGTGTCGCGGCTTCTCGCAGCAGTTCAGAGTTGGAATGCCTTTTTATGTCAGCCTCAGTACAAACACCGCACGTACTACGGAACAACAAATAGGTACCGATATATATCAAGCCAGTATCCAAGCTCAGCATGAATGCGCACATCTATATTATTACTCATGGCAGTCAGCGAAATCGAAGAAATCTATAGGAATATATATAATAACTCTGTCATCAATAAAGGAATGAGTCGCCAGAACTTGCAAAATTTCTTTTGATACACCCATTCAAACATACAACTGAAATATCGTTAAGTTTTGCAGGAGGTCATGTTTAGCTGCGACACCCGGTGCATTAAAAAAAAAAAAAGAAACGGCAGCTGTTGTATTCTTGTCAGCGCGCGCTTCGCGGGGAGCCAAACAGGAGGGCAACCCCCGCTTTTTTTTTTTTCTCTGTGCTCGCGCACCGCCGTCTGCATGCGAGCCCGCGATGGCCGCGCGGCCGCTCAGCCGGCGTTCGCTCGGTCGCGACACGCAAGCCATGACGTTGAGTCACGTGAGAAAAGCGAGCGCGCTCACTGGTCCGTCTTTCGTGGGGCGGAGTCCGCCGCTCGCCGGACCGGCGGCGCCTTGGAGCGAAACCCCACGGCGCCGGCCACCCGATTTCGGGGAGTACTGGCACCATTCACTCCTCTTCTCGGGCGAGCGCCGAGGCGACGGAGGCGACGGAGGAGAGAAAAACCGGCTGTGAGAATGAGGCCTAAGGCGGCATGCTTTGTGCCTTTGTAGGGAACGCCTCCTAAACGCGCCAAAAATTGGCACCACGGCGTCGGCAGTAACGTCGGACTCCGCCCCACGAAAGACAGTCCAGTGAGCGCGCTCGCTTCTCTCCCGTGACTCTACGTCACGGTTTGCGTGTCGCGACCAAGCGAGCGCCGGCGGAGCGGCCATCGCGGGCTCGCATGCAGACGGCGGTGCGCGAGCACAGCGAAAAAAAAAGGGGGGGTTGTCCTCCTGCTGGTGCCCCGCGAAGCGCGCGCTGACAAGACACAGCAAATGCTGTTCTTTTTTTTTTTTCTCAATGCACCGGGTGTCGCAGCTAAACATGACTTCCCAGTTGTATATTTGAATGGGTTTATCAAAAGAAATCTTGCAAGTTCTGGCGACCCATTCCTTTATTGATGACAGAGTTATTATATATGTACCTATAGAATTCTTCGATTTCGCGGACTGCCATGAATAATATTATAAATATTATAGGAGTGCGCATTTATGCTGAGCTTGGATACTGCCTTGATATATAATCGTACCCATTTGTTGTTTCGTAGTACGCGCGGTGTTTGTACTGAGGCTGAGATAAGAAGGCGTTCCAACTCCGAACTGCTGCGAGAAGCCGCGACACTAAATGTGGAATATAAGAGACGGGGATTTTTTTTTTTATCAGGGGTGCTGAAGTAACAGTACTAGTCTCAAGTAGTAGATTTGGAATTTCACTCCCTTCCATTCTGGAGCTACGCAAGCGATACCTCGTTGCAAACAGTTAAGCGGGTAGTTTTTCTCGCAAACCTAACCGATCAAAACGCAGAACAGGTGCTTGGCAAGCTTAAATCATATAAAGTATGTGGCTCATAATTTGAGCTAAGATCCATTATATAGACACAACCAGAAACAAAAACAAGTACGGCGTAGCAAACAAGGTTCGGGACAGTAAAGATTCGGACGGGCGGAAAATCTATTGGCTAGGCAGGCGAAGAAATCAAAATGACTGCCGCACAGGTGAAGGAAAAGAAAGAGGTAATGGGTGAGGTGAGGAAAGGAGCAGAGGAGAAAACGGAGCAAAGAAAAGAGAGAGAAAAAAAAAGCAAACAGTGAGTGAATGGCGCGGCAAGAAAACATCATGAATGGGAGGAGGTATAAGGAAAGAAATAAAGAAAAAGCATACCAATGGGGAAAAAAATTCAAGAAAAGGCCGCAGTCTACCTGCCAGACAGAGAACCCCTTTTATGAAAGTTGTGACGAAACTGCTTATCAAGAGTAATATAACTAGAGTGTGCATTTACACTACGTTTTAGTACTCGCTGCTTATATTCGTACCCATTTGCTTCCGTGCTGTACGCGCGGCGCTTTGCAGTAAACTGTGGAGTTGCGTACAGCTACTGAAGCTAAGATGGTAATGCCTTTTAGCCCCAAAGCACAAGAGGCTAACAAAAAATGCCGATTATACTTAATTTTGCAATATGCAGGACGGCACAGCTAACCTGGACTTCCGACAGATTTGCGTGAAATATTATTTCAGTCGGTGCCGTTCTAACTTGATATTTATTGCTTGTATCAAAACCATATTGCCATGCTGTCGCGAACAATTCTTTTATTGATGAGTGAGTGAGTGAACTTTATTAATTGCTCGGAGATCTTTTTCTTCGCCTCTTCAACCGAGGCTGACGAGCGGTTGGCGCCCCCAGTCCAGGGCACCACTGGCTTTCGCCAGTTTGCGAGCTCTTGTGACCAGGTAGAGCTGAGCCTCCGGGTCAGAGCTCTGTAGTGTTGTAGTATTGTGGTGTAGTCAGGGTCAAGCGGAATCAGGTCCTCTGTCCCGAGACTGTTGGGCGCACGGTAGGTTGCATGTCCTCGTGCTACCCTGTCTGCGTACAAATTCCCCGTGATCCCTGCATGCCCGGAATCCACACTAGTGTTTGAGTGTATTGTTTTGTTGGCTCGCTTGTGGAAGAAAGGATTTGGTGCGCTACCTTAGATAATTTACCCCGTTGAAAATTTCTGCATGCGGATTGAGAGTCTGACAGTATCGTCAGACTCTCTCCCGTTTCTCTTCCTTGCCTAATGGCCAGTGCGATAGCCACTTCCTCTGCCTCCGTGACTGTACAGTTTTGGATCGAGGCGCTAACTACCTCCCGGCCTTCGCAGTCTGTGACCGTGGCTATCACCCTCTTTGCGTTGGTTTCGTATAAGGCTGCGTCGGTGAACCTTGACGTGTCTTGTTGGCCGAATGTTTTTTCATAATACTCTGCCCTTGCCTGCCTTCTTCCCGGGTGTAGGCGGGGGTCCATGTTTCTTGGCATGGGCCGAACTCGGTACCACTTTCTGACTTCCCGCGATACCTCTCTTGTCTTGTTATAAGCCTGTAGGTGTGTGCTATATCCCAGTCTTTCCAACACCCGTCTTCCCGTCCTCGTTTGTAGAAGTCTGTTTAGCTGTGACTTGATTTGGGCTTCTGCTAATTCTTGTATTGTATTGTGCAGACCCAGAGCTGCTAGTTTGTGGTGCGGTGTGTTCTCGTGGAGCTTGAGTGCGGTCTTGATAGCCATTTTGATGATGGCGTCCACTCTGTCTTCCTCTCCTTTGGTCATATTGAAGTAGGGTAGAGCATACGCTACCCTGCTAATAACGAGGCTCCGGACCAGTTTGAGTGTGTCGGGCTCCTTCATCCCCATCTTTTTGCTGGTCACCCGTGCTATCATTCGGGAGACCTGCTGGGTCGAGGTCTTGAGCAGATTAAGTGTGTGTTGACACCTTTGATTCGATTGGAGCCACATCCCCAGGATCCTCACGGTTGTCTTTTCGGGTACTGTCTCCCCTTGCAGCCGGATCTCGAGCTTGTGGCCTTGATCTGTGGGAGCAGAGCAGTTGCCCTTCCCTCGCCAGAATCTGATCAGTTCTGATTTTCTTGATGAGCACTCCAAGCCCCTTTGCTTTAGATATTCTTCGATGACAGATGCTGCTTCTTGCAATTTCGCTTCCTTCACCATCTGGACGATCCTGTGGTCGTCCAGATGGTGACGTCATCAGCATACATAGCGTGCTGTATGCCCTCCACCTTCTCGAGGCGCCTGGCCAGGCCAATCATTGCCACGTTGAACAGTGTGGGCGAAATGACTGCTCCTTGAGGTGTCCCTTTGTTGGGCGGGGAGAAGGTCTCTGTTTCTATATTGCCAATCTTGATTTCGGCCGTCCGGTTACTCAGAAAGCTCCTAACGTACTCGTAGACTCTGGTTCCACAATTCGTGTCTGCCCGACCATCTAAGATCGCCTTGTGACTAACATTATCAAATGCACCTTTAATGTCCACTGCCAAAACTACGTGTTCTGCCGAGCGTGGGATACCTGTCAAGACCTCTTCTTTGATCTGCAGGAGAACGTCCTGGGCTGATAGCTTTTCTCTGAAGCCAAACATGGTGTCCGGCATCTGAGCGCCATCCTCTAAGTAATTTTTTAGTCTATTATTGACAACCCTCTCGAAAATCTTTCCCAGGCACGAAGTTAAAGAAATGGGCCGCAAATTCTCTATTGCCAATTTTTTCCCGGTTTTCTGGATCATGATGACCACCGAGTGTTTCCACTGCGCTGGCACCATTCCTGCTTCCCAATGCTTGTTCATGAAATGCGCCAGTGCCTTGATATTGATGTTGCTCATGTTCCGAATTATGCCATTAGTGGTCTTGTCGTCACCAGCCGCTGTGTTTCGAGTGGCACTTGCTATTGCTGTCCGGACTTCTTCCTCCGGGATCGGCTCGTCCAATTTCGGATTTGGGTCTCCTTTGTAATCTTCTGCGTATGGATATGGATCCTCTAGGTCTACTCCGTAGCATTTGTCGTGGACGGCCTTGATAACATCTTCCTTCGTGCCTGGGAATGTGTGTAGCACCCGCTCCAGCGACTTCTGCCCCTCTCGCTTGGTTTTGGTGGGGTCCATGATGGCTTTTAGAATTCGCCATGTCTTGGAAGTGCTGAGTGTCCCCTGCAGAGAGTCGCAGAATTTGCCCCAGTTGGCTCTCGTCAGTTGTTCAGCGTACTCCGCCGCCTTCTTTGTGATCTCCACGATTTTCATCCTAAGCTTTCGATTGTGCCTCTGTTTCTTCCATCTTCTTAACAGTCCCCTCCTCGCTTCCCACAGGTGGAGTAGATGGGCGTCTATTTCTGGTGTCTCATTTGTGCGTGTCAGTTCTTGCGTAAATCTCTGCTTCTTTTTCCGCAGCGCCCCGCACCGGCTATCAAGATCCTCAATCTCGCCTTGGTCCTCCTCCTGCGCTTCTCTGAACTTGTGCCACTTGGTAATCCTGGCTGCGCCAACCTGACGCCTGGTCTTGTAGGTGTGGATGGTCGTGCTCACTATATAGTGATCACTGCCCAGATCGTTAAGCGTGTTTATCCACTCAACATCGCCACAGTTCTTGACCATCGTAAGGTCCGGGGTAGTGTCCTTGCTCACACTGTTGCCCGTTCTCGTGGGCACTCCCGGGTCTGTTACTAGTGTTAATTCATGTCTGTCTATTAGCTCTCTAATAATGCGGCCTCTCTTGTCCTGTCGCGTGTATCCCCAGGCCAGGTCTTTTGCATTAAAGTCGCCTAATATAATTAGCTGATTTCCTCTTACCAAGTTTAATGTTTCTTCGAGAAGCCTGTCGAAGTCGATCTTTCGTTGGGAGGGGGGGGGGGGGCTGTATACATTTAGGATAAAAGTGCCCTGTTTTTTGTCACTCTTTTGGACCACCTCCACAAGGATATGGGGTGTTTCAATCCCTTTAAATTGGTCATGCCGAATTGTTGTAATGGTCTTCTCCACCATTGTCGCCACCTTCCAGCTCTCGTCATCGGCAGCAAAGACCTCGTACCCGCTAATTGAAGGGGAACTGCCAACCTCCTGTAGGGCTATCACAGCCGGTGGTTCCGCTTGTGAGGCCAGCAGCTGTGACAGCATCCCTTTCTTGCGTCTGATGCTTCTACAATTCCACTGCCAAATCTCTAGGCGGTCTTGCTTCGCCTTCTGGTGTCTAGTCATGATCGGTCTCAGATTGCAAGCTGGCCAGTCCAGGCCTGTGATATGGCTTCTCAGCCCTTTCTCTTACTGTGGTGGCTGTTGTTTGCTTCCTAATCAGTTTGGTCATCTCGATTTGCATCGCCTGAAACTTTTGCTCTATATAGCCTGTGACTTGTTCCATGGCTTTCTTTGTGATTTGCTCAATGATGTGTAGGAGCAGCTGTGCTAGCTTTTCCTCTACTATTCTTCCTACGTCTTCGGCAGTCAAAGGGGGTGTCTGATTTACCGATGGTGTGGATTTTTCGAACTTGTTTTGTGTAATGTTAATTTGGTTCTGCATCTGATCTAATCGTTGCTTAATCATTGGGTTCTCCTTTCTTATTCCTTTTAGCTCGGCTAGAATTTCTGTTCTTTCCTCATCTAGCTGTTTTTGGGAGGGCAATGCTGGCCAGCTCACCTGATCAAGGTCTTTTTTCTTCTCTTCTTTCTTCTTCTCCCAGGCGCCTGGCTTGCTTTTCTTCGCTGGCTTCTTGGGTTCCGCGTTGGCCTCCGACCTGGACTGGGACCTGGACCGCTCACGCGATGTTTCCTCCTCCCCGTCCGAACTGAACCACCTCTGATGCTTCTTCATGATGCCACTCGTTTCTGGGCGGCTCTGACGTGACTTTGGATGTCCCTTTGTCTTCTTTGTGATCTCCTTGAGCTTGCTTCGGCAGCCGGTGGCTCCAGTCTCATGTGCTCCTCCACAGAGAGCGCATTGGGGTTCGCACTCGTGACTTTCCTCCGGATCTTGCTTGTTGCATCTTCTGCATGCCCTGATAGACGGGTTCGGGCATACGTCTGTTCGGTGTCCTGGCTTTCGGCAAGTGTAGCAAAATTGCTTCGTTGGCTTGTACGGATCGCATGGGATCTCTCCCCCATAGTAGTACACCCACTTCGGTACGATTGGCCCCTCAAAGACAATGAGGGCCGACTTGGACTTGCCCATTGCTCTGGCCGCGATAATTTTCACGCCCTGGGTCCTGACGAACAGGTTCTCCATTAATTCCTTCTCCGTTGCCCCGGGGTTGATGCCGTGGGCCACCTCTATGAGGTACTCTTCCGGTGTAGTCATAAAAGCGTTGACCGGATGGTCTTTTCCCTCGAAATTCAAGCTTCGAATGTTCATCATGCGCTCCGTCATCTGTATGTCTGGGGTGCTGGTGACGATGATGTTGGATCCCGGTCGGAGGCGGACCAACAAGTCTTTCAGACGAAAATTCTGTGGATCTCTGTAGGCTTGCGCTATAGCCTTGGCTGCTTGACGTGTTATCAAGTTCTTCACCACCAGACCCTGATGGGGTCTGAAGATCACCTTAGCGTCATTCATCGGCAGTGGTTTCGCGCGCCTGAGTCGCCACTCCGCCTTTAAAACGGTTCGAATTTCGCGCTCCCTCCTCCGCGCCGGGCCGGCGTCCTCTCGGAACAGGCGCGTCAGCTACGTCGTGACGTTGGCTGGAATCTTGCACGGTGGCGCTGCCTCCGCGGCCTCCCCGGCTGCCCTCCGCGCCGCTCGCCATCTTGAATTCATGTACCGCCGCAGCGGCCATCTTGGCTGGTGGCGCCGTCGTCGCCGTCTCGCCCACTTGAGTGTTTGCTGTCGTATTCTCGGTAATCTTGGCCTGACGCTCCCGTTTTTTCGCTTTTTTCTGCCATAGTCTCGAAACTACGGTTGTCCACTCGCCTTGAAAGGTGTTGTCCGTGGTATTCGTATCGGTGGTCTCGATAATGTTGGCAGCCGGCGTTCCGCCTGTTTCCCCGTCGGGTGGAGGCAGGTTCGGGCACGGTGTGGTGTCCATCGATAGATCTTGGCCTTGGGGGCCGTCCATTCTCGAGCGAAATGTTGGCCCGGGTGGACCTCCTTTGTCTAGATCCTCGCCCCCGCGGTGGCTGCCGCCAGCCGCAGGGTGCTCTCGGTCCCACTCGCTCCTCCGCTGCCGCGCTAAGCCTAACGCCGGCGTAGTCGATGGAAGTGCTGCAATAATCGAAAAATCGGTGGTCCGCTCACCAAAAAGTTGGTACTGTCAGACTCCTGTCATCTTCCGATCTTCGATTGATAATTTGAAAGTGGTCCGATGGAAGTTGGCACCGCAATAGGCTCTTTTGTCGGGAGCCGAAGTGGACGCGTCCGCCCTGTCCGGCGTCAGTGCTTCCTCTAGTCCCGCGACGTCATGGGTCGGTTGACTGGCAAGGCCAACACCTCCTAGACTGTCCTCTTTTATTCATAGAATAGTTCATTATGCTTTCTGTGATTGTGCTGATTGAGAAGAATAATTTCGCTGATTGTGAAGAATAATGTTATTGGAGTAAGCATAATTCTATGCGGTTTAATACACGGTTGCTATAATTATACTTCTTTAGTTTGACGCAGTACGCGTGGTGTTTGTACCGTTACCGAAGCTGAGATGAAAACGCGTTCTAGCTCCAAACTGCTGTTAGAGCACGTGAGACAGCACGCTTTTTTTTCCGTACAGACGCGGAGCACACGACTTCCACCGCTGCAGAGAAGGCAACCGCCCACCGCATTTTTTTTTCTTTTTTTTTTTTTGCAGGAGAAAAAAAAACCGCTCTGATGTAGAGTCGCGCGTGAGCGGCGAGGCCCCGCCCAAACAAGTTCGACGGCGTTCGGCGCCCCTTTCTGTTTGAACATCGCGCCGGTCCATCCGTCGTGCGGTGTCCCCCGCCGATGCCGCCGCGACGGAGAGGAGCACCGGCTGTGAGAATGAGGCCTAATACCGGTTTCCATTGGGCGAACAGGAGCAAGAGCAGCGCACGAAAGCACTGGGGACGCGCGTTCTCGTCTCCCCAATGGAACATTCGTACCGAGGCGGAGCGCGTGACGTCAGGCGTCATGTAATCAAACTTTTCCCGCGCTTGCGTTGCCCGTATCTGCCGGTCGAACGCCACCGCTGCCGTCACTGTTTCCTTCCTCCATGACTGCCGTCTTCCGCCATTTTTCTCGACCGTCCTGCGGTCCTGCCCGGACTCCGGGCATGGAGGAGAGAAGCGCGCTCTCCATCGAGACCGGCAGTGGCTGGAGCGCGCTTATCTTCTCTTACGGCCTCTCCATTGGGGTCTGTTTCCACCGCCCGCCGCGCCTCCGTGGGGTTGCCACCGCCACCACTGCTGCTTCTCCGCTACAGCCGTTCACGCGCAAGAGAAACGCGCGCTCACTTTTAGCTTCGCCCGCGTCAGTTGCAACCGGCAGGTCCTGACATTTCGCCCCTTATGGTTTATACAAGGGCCCTAATCAGCATCGAACATTTATCGTGTACGAGGTATAAAATAGTCAACAATCCACGCGCGCGCGCGCCTTCGTCAGTGCGGCCGTGCACGGTCGAATGAAGGTTCGGGTACACTTCAACATTTTTCACCCCTAAGTTTTGTACAAAAATAAATTTACAGCTTTTGAAAGTTATCAGCAGGTGTAGCGCGACCTGACGTGAGTGCATGGTGAACTGTTGGGTGGAGATTCTGTCAACCGCTACCGTATTCGTTTAGATCAGAAGAGGCACCGGCAAAAATTCATGGCGCGTCTCAGATTCAGAGTAAAGAACAAATATTTACTCATATAGTAAAAATTTCACTTGTCTAGTAGAGTGGGCTGTTCTGGCTTCGTTCAAAACATATCAGTCGGTTGAAAGACCGAAGATGTATATTCATGTAGTCTCGCGACTACTTTTAATTAAGGAAACGGGCATAAACAGTTAAGCAGAATCGAAAAGAGCGGCAAACAATAAAAAAAAATTGTCCTTCAAAGTTACTCATTGCGCTACATATTCATCAAAATGCGACCTGCGTTTAGAAAATGCAGTCTCAAAATCTTCCTGCACGGCTTCTATAATGAGTTGGCCTCTCGGTCTTCTCTGTCACTTTCCTGGTATAATTAATTGAGAAGAAGAATTCTGAGAAATTTTTCAAATATCAAAGAAGCGGACGTGATAACATAGCTGTTGTCAATTCCTTTCGGGCAACTCAGTGTTGAATTCTCAAATTCCGACTGAATCAGGATCTTAAGTACTTCGAGAACATTTGTGTGTAGTAGGTGCACGGCAGCTTTTTCGAAAAAAAAAAAAAAAAGCTTGTGAATAGGGCAACAAGCTCTGGTTTCGGATAATGCAGTCCACTAGAATATTGTCCTCGTAGAACAGCGCACTACATGGGGCTGCTTCTTTCGCTAGTTTCAAGAATAGTGCAAGCGTCACACCCGAAGTTGATTAACTAAACGATATATCCAGCGACGTAAGGTAAACCGGAATATGTGACAGTGGGAAATGGGATGGTAAAAGATGGCATCACTTCCTTCAGTGCCTTGATTTTGCTCTCAGATGAAAGATCCGTCTTGACAATGTATACAGTCATGTGCCGCTAGCTGTTACGGCCCTCTAATCTAGCATATGCCATTCCCTTCCGCACATTAACCTTACTTTCCCGAAGAGAGCCTCAGTGGGTCGCTATATAAGGCTTGAAATGAGTCTTCATTGAGAGTGTCCTTCTTTAACGCTTTAGAAGTTTCTTGCATACTTTCGATATAGCAGGTGAACTCATTCGTAAGTTACTGCATCGAGCGTCACCTTCATCATTTATTGGCCTCTCTTTACCACTTCGAGCACAAGTGGTGTCGTGAATAATGCCGCGAAACCTTCAAAACAGTATTTGTTGTTTTTTAACAGCCGCCGGCATACAGGCTTATCACTCTGATTCTGGACCGCGTATCAGTTCCGTAATCTTTGTTTGTTAATGCTCGATGTCGCGAGTCACACCTTTATCAGTTTTGTTGTAGCGCAAGATGCACCGAGATCTGTCTCGAAGGTTCCGGCCACTCTGGTGTCTTTCCACAATGTTCCAGCCCGTGCTGGTAGCTGTCTGCGACGTTATCTAGATTGTTCTGTGCAGCCTTTAAATTGAACGTTGCCGAGTGTGACGGGCATTCTTTGTTCGACGATCGACCAACACGTTTGCTGCTATCGCCGCCGCCGAGTTGCTTAGTTCTTTTGCGGGCGCAAGTCAGCCCAATAAAGAGTTAATTTCCGTACCATCAAGCCTGTGTCTTCATTTGTGTCATCGAACCTGGTCACCACCATGTGACAATATCATACCAGGCACCCTCGATACCAGCGCCGCCGTACAGGGTGGTGACACCCTTTGGCATGCCCCGCGCCGCCGCATTCTCCGCGCTCGCCATCTTGGGGCAAGTCGCTTCGTGCAGTTGCTGCGGAGTGTCTGAAGCGGTTGTGCTGTGCGCTGGGCGATTGTACTGTGTTCAGTCACGAAAACTAGCATGCCAGGCTCTTGGGTTCCATTCTGGGCTGGCTCAGCAAAAAAAAAAAAAAAAAAAGCCAGATGATTTTGTTTTCCACGGGATAAGAGACGGAGAAATGTATGGGAGGCGAACGTGAAGCGTGAAGACTGAACGGCGAATGGCAACGCGAAGATCTGCGAGGTAAGCCACAATACCGGTGCTGCTTTTATGCATCCATAAAATTTCTTTTGAGCGAATAGGTGCATTTCGATTGTGTAAAAAAGGTCTAGCGCAGGCACAGACCACTAGAAAGATGACAAACACACATAAGCGCCTGCGTATGTGCGCGTGTCGTCTTTCTTGCGGTCTGTATCTGTTTATACGAAAGCGTTTTACGATATATTTTTGTACTTTTCTAATGCAGTTACCCACTTCTGTTTGGAATGACATTACCTCACGCCGCTTCACCCATCTTGTAAGCACTAGCTTTGTGCGGGTTTTGGCTTCCCAATCTAGCGTTTTGCGCAACAGATTTTGGTCTGCCTTCTTCAACATTGAAGTAGGTCGAAGCATCGCATTGCCTGGTATCGGGATTAGCGCGGTGTATTTTTAAGTCTAAATTTTGAATTTTCAGCGTACGTGAGGGCTTATAAGCTAAATATATGGACAATTGCGTCTGCTATGTTGTAGTCACTCGGGAAAATTTAGTGTAACTTTCAGTGAGTGACACTCTAGTATCATTCGCATCATTCGCGTAGTGTCACACAATAATATCTGTTGATGAGGATCTCCTCCCTTTCTGTGTTCATAGCCGCACCAAGAACATGCGGAGAAGGTCGAGCCTGGTATTTGGCAAAGGAGTGCACCATTGCGCCCTTTCGATCGCTCCCCTTTACACTCGATCTTGAAAGCTAGTGTCAACCGCCGAGGCTTCAGATTCACATGGATTGCATTCTCTCTCTCCTTCTCGGGAAATAAAGCAAGGGAGAGCGACGAATGGCGTGTCACCTCGCGACAGAGTAGGAAGTGAAACGCAGTTTGTAACAATTATTTTGGTCGCAAAAAAAAAAAAATCTTCCCGTGAGTGGGTCCGCTGGAATTTGGCAAGTGTGCCCGGCGTATCGCTAGTACAACATTTCGCGAAACAGAGATGACAGGTCCTCTGAAGCTGTTTTTTTTTATTATACACAGGAGCAGTTTTTAGCGAGGTTTCTGAGATTCGCAATAATATAAAAAATTGGGTTCTCATGAAAATTAGGTCGTTTTAAGTACACGATTGGTAGCTCGACAAGTCACAAAGAAACTGATCCCGTGAGCTGGAAGGTGTAGCTGCATCATCTTGTGAAAGCGGTCGTGAGGAAGCAAGGTGCTTGCGCAGTACAAAAGTTCATCCCGAATGCAGCTTTACCTTCCCTGTGTAATTACGCATCGCGAGGCGATGTGCACACCCTGTTGTCTCCGCACTCGTCTGAGGTTAAGCCAAATTTAGGTGAAGCTAAATTTGACCGCCTGTCACCCGAATTGGTGCTGTCGCTTGCTTGGCATCCATAAAAAAAAAATTGTGCGATCGCAGATGTAAATATCGCATTGCTTTCATAATGTTTTTATTATTTCATTCATTTGCGTGCACACTACAAAAGACGCAAAATGACTGTTTCTTCGCATATCTCATTTCAGCGCCAGTTCGAGGGCAAACACAGTGTATGGACGGCGGCTCCTCAAGTCAACGGTTGTCCCGACATCGTTTGATTGCGTGTAAAAATTTATCAGAAAAAAAATATCTGCCATTTGAAGAGTCTAGTAAACTTCGTTTAATACCTTATCGAACAAACCGTTCAGATTCTAATGGTTAATTGCGCGGAACACCAAAGCTGATAAACAGACTGTTAAAGCGGTTTGGGACAATGCTCTTGCACATTTACTTGAATTGGCTAAGTCAGCCAGAAAAATCGAATGATGGGTATGGCAGCAAAACTGTAGCTGGCGCCAACCTTGATTAAAAGATGTCTCCTAGGCGTGCATCCAAAATCAGCTTCGAAGTCTTGATTGGGATTGTTTGGAATAAAATGCCGTGTGCATCAGCGTGCGACACGTGTCAAAGGTTGATTTACGCATCTTTTTTTGCTGTGTCTTTCTACGGTTTACGATGGGCCATTGCGATACAAATAATGTTCGGTATACGGCTGACTGAAACGTAGACATCGTTGTTGATCTATAGCAATAGACGCAACTGAATGTTATGCACCTCATAAACTCATTCAAGTCCGGCAGAGCAAAGTGCATTGCTTTATAAAACAGTCAGTCTTCAAAATAACCGCATTTGAGCATCCGAGACGGCGAACGAGTAAATGCTTACCATCTGCAATTTGATCATTTCCTCTTAGAACTACGCATGCTAGCAAGCAGTAGTTGCTTTCACATTTTTTTTTTCGAGCAAGAAAGCGCTCAGGATTGTGAGTATGTGTGTAAAAACGTTAACTAGCTGAACCTGCTAGCGCAAGAGCGTGCTGAACAAATCGGGCCGACGCTCCATAGCCCGCCGTGTCTACGCTTGCCCCAACATGGCGCCGTCGACGGCGGTGTCTCCACCCTGTACGGCGGCGCGCTACATCGAAGCACCCTAACTCTAGTACACTCTACCCTAACTACCCTAACCCCACTGCTGCTAAAACCCCTCTATCTGGAAAGTAGCGAAACTCTCCTCCCTTCGGCAGCTTTCCTCCTCGGTTCTCCTCTGATTTCACTCTCCCACCGGCGGGAGCGCTGCGCACGGCACGCTGAACCTGCCTGCGATCGAGGGGCGCCGCGGAAGGGTCAATGGTAGTGAATTGTGGGGGCTTGTTGTGCTGCCTTTTAGAGAGTTCTTTTAAACCTGCTTTGCACAGGTAAATATATAATCAATTTGAAAATGTTGTTTGTTTTAAGCGACACATGTTGCTCGCAACAACAAAGAAGGAAGGAGAAGACACGCTCAAAACGGCAAGAAATGTTTGCACTCAGCATCGCGCTCGGGTACTCTGAAGCATCAAGAACGGGAAATAAACTGAGCAGGCAATTATGGTGTCATCTGTGTTGAGTGACAGATAGATGACCCTGAATGAGGGCCAATGCCCCCTTCAGAAATCTTCTGCATCTTTGCGCGTGAGCGGCAAACCGGCGAATTCTGACATCGATCGCTTCTGGCTAACCTATAAGCAAAAGCGTCGATTGTTTTATGTTTTCATTTTCAAATCGCATCTGTAAGAAAACGATGAAGCAATGTTCCTACGGCTGCTAATCAGAGGCAGTGTAGGTGCAAAAAGTGGCTTTTATTTCTTCGCAAAATCAATTGATCAGCAAAGTGACTCAGGCAAAATAGCGTCTTATTTTATTGGCACAATACTGGTTTGCTTTAAAGGTCGTAAGATGTGGCGCATACAAAACACACAGTTCCAAATACAAATAAAAAAAATACACAGAGAAACACTGTTAGACAATTGGAAGAGGCTGAGAACCCTTAACGAAATGAAAATATATGAAAACGAAGTGCAAGGAAATAATTTTTCGTACAAACATTTTTCACACACGCTGCAATCCAATTTTAATTTCGATGATAATAAACTTCTGATATGCACAAGAATATCTTCAAAAGATGCAAGCAGTTACCAGAAATTTTGAAGTATTTACAGATTCATTCAGGCGACAGGCAAAATAATGATTGTATACAGATTTTCAAACCACAACTTTCACAAATGTTTCGAATTAATAAAACATGAAATTACGAATGCATACTGTCACCGAATCTGAGCTGCAGCGACCCGCATGCCTACGCTTTTGCTACCGCATTTACTGCTAGTCACTGGAGATAATTTGGAGGCTTCATCTGGGACAAGAATCTGGATCCGTACTTTCGCGAAAACACTCACAATCTCTTTTACAACATCGTGGCAGGCTGGGAAGCAAGATACCAATGAAATGCTATCTTTTATCCGGGCCTGCAGTTGTGCAGTGCTGATTGAATTTTTGAGGAGAGCCTCTCTCTTACCGCGGCAAAAGTTCTCAGCAATTTTTACAGTTCCGATGACGGCTGGTGATGGGTTCGTCAGTGACATGTGAGACTGTGAAAACTTCTTCAACACAATTAACCTTGCAGGTGCCGTGTTGGTAATCAGCGAAGCGCGGCAGTCGTTCTGTTCTACGTTCTGTTTCTGTTCTACTTGAACACTGAATCGCGCAGCAGCACGGCATCGCGCCCACGAAACTGCACGCGCGCAAGCCACAGGAACGGCAGGACGAGGCAGTTTAATGGCGGCAGTGAGAAAATAAAAAACAAGCAAAACAAGATTTTTGCGTGCGCTGATGACGTTTGGTGACGTGTTGGCAACGTGAGGGGGCCCGGCAGCCAACGACAAGCCAGAAAAACCGCCCTCTTTGGAGAGGGGAGCGTAGAGGAGCAAGGAGAAAAGCGCCGGGAGAGGGAAACGGCGGCAAAAATCTTACAATTTCGCTACTTTCCAAGATAGAGGGGTTTTAACTGCTGCGCCTCTGCTACCGCCGTTCACGTTCACGCGCAAGGGAAACGCGCGCTCTCTCTTCGCTCTGCCCGCGTCAGTTGCAACCGGCAGGTCCTGACATTTCACCCCTTATGGTTTATACAAAGACGCCGTAATCAGCGTCTAAGATTTATCGTGTACGAAGAATAAAATATAGTCAACTGCGCTAACGCGCGCGCGCGCCTTAGTCAGTGTGGCTGAGCACGGTCGAATGAAGCTTGTACACTTACTTCAACATTTTCTGCCCTTAAATTTTATACAGAAATAAATTTATCAGGCCATGCAGTGTTCCTTCGAAATCTGTAAGCAGGTGCAGCGCGACTTGACGTGAGTGCATGGCGAACTGTTGGCTGGAGATTCTGTCTACCGCTTCTGTTTTCGTTTAGAGCAAATTAAAGAGGTACCGGCGAAAATTCATGGCGCGTCTCAGATTCAGAGTAAGGAACAAAATGTACGCATATATAAAATTGCAGTTGTCTAGTGGAGTGAGCTGTTCTAGCTTCGTTCAAAACAAATCAGTCGATTGGAAGACAGAATATGTATATGTAGTCTCGCGACTGACGCACGTACGTGTATAACAAACGTAGTCGGTTCAATACATAAACAACAACTTTTAATCAACGGAATGGGCATGAACTGTTATGCCTAATTGAAAAGAGCGGCAAACAATAAAAAAAATTCTTCAAAGTTATACATTGTACTACATATTCATCAAAACATGACCTGCGACTAGAAAATGCAGTCTCAATATCTTCCTGGCCGGTTTGTTCATAATGCCAGGGGGCGCTCGGAGTGAAAACGACGTTGAAGTGAATCGGCTCCGGACTCGCAGGACGTACCTAAACCTTGGACCGTGTAATTCCACCTGTACCGGCTCTGTTAACCTAGCCCCAGTCGCCAACACCGTGACAAATCTGGTGGAGGTGAGGTCTGATGTCCCGTACCCCTACGCTAAGCAGGAGTGCTGGCAATATATTCGAGGAAACGCCTGTTCACCGCACTAGCCGCAGGCAACGAGGCCTACCACCTGAGTTTTCCCCCTCGGGCATGACTACCGGTAGCCGCGACGTCGTCGCAATGCCTGGCGCGACCACCACCCACGTGACGTTTCAGAACCCCCGCGTCCCAAAGACCTTTCACGGGGACACCTATCGAAGACGTCGACGACTGGTTGTAGCACTACGAAAGGGTAGCTACATTCAACCTCTGGGATGACGCCGCACGGCTTCGAAATGTATAATTCAGCCTCGAGGATGGCGCTCGGACGTGGTTCGAGAACCATGAAGAGCAGCTGTCTTCTTGGAGTGAGTTCAAACGTCATCTTGCGGCAACTTACGGAAGCTCAGATCGCCGCGAACGAGCCGAACGGGCTCTACAATCTCGGATCCAAATGCCTAACGAAACGGTCGCGGCGTATATAGAAGACATGACGCGCCTGTTTAAGCGTGCGGATCCTACGATGTCCGAGGACAAAAAGCTGCACTACCTCATGCGTGGCGTCAAAGAGCAGCTTTTCGCTGGCCTGGTGCGCAGCCTGCCGAAAACTGTCGCAGAATTCCTTGCGGAAACATCCACTATAGAGAAAGTGCTTCAGCAGCGAGCTTCGGCACAGGATCGCACCATCCACGCCGCTTCCGTCTCTGCTGAGTTCTCATCGCATAGCATGGACACATCGGCGCTACGTGAGCTCATACGTTCTATTGTGCGCGATGAACACGGACTGATGTATGGTACACCTCAACCAGCTCCTGCCTCCATTGCGAGCGTTGTCCGCGACGAGGTGCAGAAGCGCTCCGGCCTCCATTTCCAACCGGTGAACCTCGCCCTACTTCTCCTCTTACACCACCTGAGTGTCACCGCCCCACATACTCCCAGGTGCTGCAATACTCTCCGCCCTCGTCGCCGTCCCTGATTCCTGCGAACGTAGCTGGGCCGAAAACAGCAGCCCCCGTGATCCAGTACGTCACAGATTCTCGATCGCCTACACGGAAAGCAGACGACTGGCGTACCCCCGACCGACGTCCTTTATGCTTTCACTGCGGCGAACCGGGTCATCTCTATCGACGCTGTCCCTACCGTCGACTGGGTCTTGAAGGGTTTTCCGCTGATTCTCCGCGGCCTCGCTACGGCGAACGGCCTCGAGCCGTTGAAGATTTCGTCAATGATCAGCGCCGGATTGTTCCGTCTCGTCTGCGACAATCTAGATCACCGTCACCCAAAGTTCGCCCGTCGCCATCTGCTACGAGTTCCTCATGGGCAGCGCAGGGCCGATCGCCCAGTCCCCAGAGGGAAAACTGAAACCAGCGACCTTCGGCAGTAGGCTCGCTGGACATTGCGGCGCGGGAGACCCCCCTTTGATGCGGACACGAAAAGACTACGCATCGATATTGGAAAAGTCCGCGGTTACCGATCATAACGCCACCCCGACGCACCTGCAATCACGACGAGTTGCCGGTGGACCGACGACGAAATGACGCACCCGCAACGACGACGAATTGCCGGTGGAACAACCGACGCAACCACGCACCCGCAATGACGAAGAATTGCAGGTGGGACATATGACGCAACAACGCACCCGCAACAACGACGAATTGCCGGTGGAACGGACGCTGCAACAACGCACCTGCAACGACGACGAATTGCAGGTGAAGCAGACCGCGTACACCGACGCAGAGTACTCAAAGACTCAGAAGCCTGACATTCGCGAGCAGCTTTCGTTGGACATACCCGTAGTACTGGATGGTCGCCATGTTCGAGCTCTGTTGGATACTGGCGCTGATTATTCTATTTTGAGCGGCCAGTTTGCCGCAGTTTTCAAGAAGGTCTTGACTCCGTGGGCTGCCACACACGTTCGCACTGCGGGTGGTCATATGATTACTCCTCTGGGCATGTGCACGGCCAGAGTTCAAATTCAAGAGTCAACATTTGTGGTAAGCTGCCTTGTTCTGAAAAGCTGTTCGCGTGACCTGATTCTGGGCGTAGATTTTGTGCGTGAATATGGCGCAATTATTGACCTCTGGAATTCTAAGGTCTCGTTTTCTACTGAGAAAGCAGTGGCCCTCAGCGGTGCAAAGCGACCACTCAATGTGCTTCGAGTTTATGAGGACAGTGTCACTCTGCCACCCCGAACCAGCACCTTCGTTAATGCCAAATGCAATGCCCTTCACGATGGTGACGCAATAGCTGAAACGAACGTATCGTTACTGTTGACACAAGGAGTCTGCGTGGCCCGCAGTTTGATCCATCTTCACCGTGGTCAGTCCAAGGTACTTGTTACCAATTTTTCGCACAAATATCGGCACCTTTTTCGTGACACTTCCGTAGCTTTCGCCGAACGCATCTCTGATTATCAGTCTCCGAGTGCTTGTCCACAGAAACCGTGCCACTGCCCACATCCCTCGACAATCTCGATGTCAGCTCAGAGCTATCGGTCATCCAGCGTGACCAGCTGTTTTCACTATTACTCGAATTCAAAGACTGTTTTGCATCGTCGTCAAAAGTGAATCAAACTCCCATCGCCAAGCACCAGATCGTGACGTTCGATAATGTGCGCCCAATCCGCTAGCACCCCTACCGCGTCTCTTCGACCGAGCGCGAAGTTATTAGGTCACAGGTTAAGGAAATGCTCGAAGATGAGGTTATCCAGCCTTCCAATAGCCCGTGGTCCTCCCCGGTCGTTCTAGTTAAAAAGAAAGACGGCACGTTACGTTTTTGCGTCGATTACCGCAAACTGAACGCCGTAACCAAGAACGATGTCTGCCCCTTGCCGCGGATTGGCGACTCTCTCGACCGCCTTCGACGTGCAAAGTATTTTTCGTCCATCGATCTAAAAGTGGCTACTGGCAGATTGAGGTCGATGAGCGAGATCGTGAGAAAACGGCCTTCGTCACACCCGACGGCCTTTACAAATTTAAAGTTCTACCTTTCGGCCTGTGTTCCGCGCCGGCCACATTTCAGCGGATGATGAACACTGTCGTCGCCGGCTTTAAATGGCATTGTTGTCTAGTCTACCTAGATGACGTGGTAGTCCTTGCAGAAACATTTGCACAACATCTTAAGCGCCTGCGGTCAGTACTCGAAGCCCTTCGATCCGCTAACTTGACACTTAAGCCATAGAAATGCCACTTTGGCTACCGAGAGCTTAAATTTCTCGGCGATGTCGTCAGCGCCGCCGGCGTGAAGCCCGACCCTGACAAGATTGCTGCTGTTGATGAATTTCCGATTCCACGTGACAAGAAAGCTGTTCGCCGATTTCTCGGCGCAGTTACTACCGGCGTTTTATCGATAACTTCGCTGATCTCGCTGAACCGCTGACTCGGCTCACCCGGGGAGACAACCCTTTTGTTTGGACTCACGAGCAAGAAGCTGCTTTTGCCGAGCTGCGTCTCCGTCTTCAACGCCGCCTGTTCTAGCCCATGTCGATGAGCAGGGGGAGACAGAAATACACACCGACGCCAGTAACATTGGCCTTGGGGCGGTTCTTGTGCAACGTCAAGAGGGTGTTGAACGAGTCATCGCCTATGCCAGCCGTACTTTATCCCGCGCCGAGACGAACTATTCAACTACTGAAAAGGAATGCCTCGCCATTATTTGGGCTGCTGCGAAATTTCGCCCCTACCTTTATGGTCGCCCATTTAAAGTGGTCACTGACCACCATTCTTTGTGTTGGCTGGCCAACCTGCGTGACCCATGCGGCCGCTTGGCGCGATGGAGCCTTCGCCTACAGGAGTTCGATCTCACTATTGTTTATAAGTCCGGACATAAGCATGAAGATGCTGACACGCTCTCCCGTGCGCCTGTCGAGCTCGCTTCACCAGACACGGATGACGCTGCCAGTTTCCTCGGAGCTGTTGATGCTTCAGATATGTCTCATCAGCAGCGTGCCGATCCAAACTGTCCATTAGAGAGCTAGAGACGCTGACAATATAGAGAGCTGTCCTGTAATTCCTGTCTGTCACTTTCTTGGCATAATTCACAAGAAAGGTTCTGATAAATGTTTCAGATATCAACGAAGTAGACCTTATAGGCTGTTGCTAATTCCTTCAGGGCAACTCAGCAATGGCGAATTCTCAATTGTGCTGCTTGAATCAGGATTTGAAGTACTTCGAAGGCATTTGTGTGAGGTAGATGCAACAGGTTTTTTTTTAAAGAAAACCTTGCCCAATAGGGCAATAAACTCTGGTTTATGATAATGCAGTCCATTAGAATTCTTGTGCTCGTAGAAGAGTGTACATGGAGCTGCTTCTTTCGCTAGTTTCAAGAAAGATAGCGCAGCGTCATACCCGAGGTCACTGATTAACTTATCAATGTATCCATCGACGTAAGCTAAACCGGAATATATGACAGTAATGGGATGACAATAGATGCCACCACAATTCCTTCGTTTCCTCGGTTACTGAGGCCGAGCAGAAATGATTTCTGCGGCATCGACGAAAACTGTCTTGATTTTGCTCCAAGATGAAACGTCCGTCTTGACAACGTGGTAAAGTGCCGCTGTTACGGCCATCGCATCTAGCATGTCGTTCTCTCCGCACATTAGCCTTACTTTCCCAAAGAGAGCCTCAATGGCGCCACTATTGAATTTCCTGGTGAGGACGGAGCCGACACTTTTCCCCAGGAGGTATTATACCACTTGTTTAGTAGACTCGTGATGAACAGCATTTCTTGAAATGTTTCTTCAGTGAGAGTTTCCTTCTTTAACGCTTTAGAAGTTTCTTAAATGATTTCGATATAGGAACTCGTTGTCAGCCACTGCAATTGGGTATCACCAGCAGTCATTTATTAGCCTCTTTTTACCGCTTCCAGCACAAGTGGTGTCATGAATATCAAACCATTTCTTTATTGTTTTCATAATAAGCATAATATCATGTAACATTTCTTTAAAACAGCGTTTATTTGCAAAATAAAATAATGTGAAAATACAGCACATTTGCTAATATATCAATTATAATAACATTGAAAACTCAATCTTACAATCTTTACTTTGACTGTTATACTAATACTTTATATCACGCAAGCAATGCAACTTACATTACATTTTTATAAAATTATTTTCATCTTCGGTGCTATAGTATATGGATGGTTTCGCATTTAGCGCTGAAAGACGGTTTTGCTTTTGCGGACGAGTTGCTGTAATGTTAGCACTGAAGCAGCTTCGATGTGATCACTGCTCATTCAGTTTTTTCTTTGCTATTCTTGTGCAGGCTTGGAAAAAATTCGGATTAAAATGGACAAAAGTAGCTACCATGCCGCAATACATGTCATATTCTTGTCGAACGTTTGCTGAGCGACAGTGTTTTTATATAAAGACTCCGTTCACGTGTGTAGTACGCTCACGACATGCTGCTGCAGTATCTACCTTCCGTGTTCTTTCATTTCGGGACTGCACTTACCACGAAACAAGCGAGCGACAGCGCGAAACCAGGCAAAAGCCACCCGCCGCCGCTGAAGCAGATGCGGAGCGAACAGTGAGCAGGTCGCGCCCCTTACGGCGGCGGAGAGCGTAACTCAAGGAGAAAAGTTCTCATTGTTCCCGCGGCGATTGAGAAGGCCGTAAGAAAGAGCGCGCTTCTCTCTCTTGCGAGACCGGCCGTGGTTCTAGTAATGTTGCTCTCCACCATGGAGGAAGAAAAAAAGCTAGGAGGGAGCGCCGCGGCGGAAAAGTGAAGCCTAGTCCATAAAGTTAATACAAAGACTCTAGAGGGACCATTTTTTTTAGTTTGCCGCTCGTTTAAATTATGCATAACTACGCCCATTTCCTTGATTAAAAGTTGTTTATCTATGTATTAAACAGACTACGACGGTCATACATGTACGCCAGTCGCGAGACTACATATATATCTTCGATCTTTCAAGTGATTGATATGATTTGAACGGAGCTAGAACAGCCCACTCCACTAGACAACTGCAATGGTAACTATTGCGTAAATTTGTTTCCTTGCTCTGAATACAAGACGCGCCATGAATTTTCGCCGGTTCTCTTTTGCTCTGAACGAAAACGGTAGCGGTTGACAAAATCTCCACCCATCAGTTTGCGATGCACTCGCGTCAGGTCGCCATACACCTACTTACATCTTTCAAAGGCACACTGCATAGCCTGGTACATTTATTTTGGTACAAAATTTAGGGGTGCACCCGAAGCTTCATTCGACCGTGCCCGGCCACCTTGACGAAGGCGCGCGTGCGCGAATTATTGAATGTATTTTATTCCTCATACAAGATAATCTTAACGCTGAATACGGCGTCTTTGTATAAACCATAAGGGGTGAAATGTCAGGACCTGCGGGTTGCAACTGATGCGGGCGGAGCGAAGAGCGAGCGCACGTTTCCCTTGCGCGTGAACGGCGGTAGCAGAGGCGCAGCAGTGGGGTGGTGGCGACCCCATCGAGGCGCGGCGGGCGGTGGAAACAGACCCCATTGGAGAGGCCGTAAGAGAAGAGAAGCGCGCTCTCCTTCGAGACCGGCCGTGCCCGGACCACGGCCGGTCTCGAGGGAGAGCGCGCGCTCTTTCTTACGGCCTTCTCAATCGCCGCGTGAACAATGGGAACTTTTCTCCTTGAGTTACGCTCTCCGCCGCCGCAAGGGGCGCGACCTGCTCACTGTTCGCCCTACTTTTTGAAGCTAGATCAGGGTGCCTTAGAACACGCAGCTACAAAAAGAAATTTAACAATAGAGATGACGCATGTGCTGTATGTGGTAACTCCAGTGAAACAATTGACCATATTATACTCGAATGTAATGGTATCCATCCGTAAGTTGATGCAGGCGCAATCACTGTTCCTGAAGCTCTGGGGTTTAGAGATAACAGTGGCCGGGTGAATAAACCGGCGGTGGAAACTAGCAAAAAACGACTGCAAGATTGGTAGCTTAAAAGCAGAGAAGTGACACAATGTTAGTAATGTAGGAACAAAAATTTAATAAATAGAATGATGGTTTAGTTAGCCATTCTAAATCAATAATTAAGATATAGGGAGAAAAATGAGCATGATAGCTACTGCTACCACCCCGTTCCAAAGGGGACGCTCCTATATTCCATCCATCCATCCATCCTAAAGCCCCTCTTTACAATCCTTCCCGGTGAAAAAAGATGAGTGAGTGTCCTCACTCACCTCACTATAATTATTATCATGCATCATATTTCAAAAGTACAGGAAAGTCACACACCACAATGTAGCAGGTCGCACACCACAATGTAGCAGAGAGGTGAATTACCTGCGCGAGAGTTTGGAGTCCGTAAATCAATCTCGTCGCTGTCGCAACATGGATTTCACACAGTCGCCGCGGTCTCGGAGTTTTGTCTCTGTGGCAGTCTGAGTCAAGCACACACACACACATACACCCGTGCACACTTCTGTCGGTGAATGAGTCTCGCCGGTACTGAGGATATGTGTTGATTAAAAAAAAACAATAAATGACACACATGCGCACACACGCACAACACTGGCGAATCCAGCCTGCGCGGCTAGTAATACACGAAGTCATCTCGTCGGAGTGGCATTGCACTGCGGCGTGATCTTATCCGACGGGTTGGCTGCTGGGGTGGTTCTTCACTGTCACACGGCACTGTGTCTAGTACATTGAAGAAGTCGTCGTCGCTATCCGAGTCAGGTGTAGCAGGGTCCTGTCGGGCCGGGCACTGGGCTTCGGGGAGGAGACAGCTTGCTTGGTCACCTTGGTCTCGGTCTTCTCACCGCAGTCAACGTAGGGTTTAAGCCGGCTTACGTTTATCACATCACGGCGTCCACGACGATTCTCAACTTTCCAGTCGTTTTTTGCGGTTTGTCTTACCAACCGGTACGGTCCATGGTATGGATGAAGGAACATTGAAGTTCCCCCCCGCTTTGCCACTGGTTTTCGTACATAAACAAGATCACCGGCCGTGAGTTGATGTGTCCGGCGCGTCTTGTCATAGCGCTCATTGTTCGTCCTGCGCCCTCATTTCGCGTTCTAGCACCAGCTCCCCTGCTGTGTTCCATCGGCGCAGAAACTCTTCGTTCGAAGGTGCCATGATACCCTTTGAATTTATCTGGAGCGCTGCGTCGTTTGGCAGCGTGGCTCGCGCCCATACAGCAGAAAGAACGGGGAAATAGCCTGTTGTCTCATGTACCGAGGAATTATAAGCAAACGTCGCGAACGGGAGGAATACGTCCCAGTCACGGTGGTCGGAGGAGACGTACGTACTGGCTTATGATTTCTGCTATGTGATTCGTTTCGGCCAAGCGAGAGAGTTCCTCCATCATATCGGCTACGAAGAGGCGTCCCCTATCCATGATAATATGTTCCGGAGCGCCGTGCCGGACAACTATCGCCTCCAGGAAAGCTTTGGCTGCACGCACTGCAGTGGTTTTTGGCGTAGCGACGGCTTCCACCCACTTGGTGTGGTAGTCGATCATGACGATCACATGCCGATTACCGCCTGACGATGCTGTAAGTGGACCCAAAAAATCCATTCCGATGCACTGAAACGGCCGTTGGGCTGCCCCGTCTGTCGGGATGAGTAGCAAGCGCGTTTATTTATTTTTCTCCGCAACTCCCGGGTGGCGTGCGCCCCGTTATACCGGGATAAAAAAGTAGAAGTTACATGGGAACGGATAAGAAGTACGGAAGATGTCAAAGTATGCAAAGGATTAAGACAAGGCTGTCCTCTATCACCGCTGCTGTTCGTGCTTTATATGATAAACCTGGAACGGAGGATACAAGAAAGTAACGTAGGTTTTTGTGGTAGACGTAGCCGGTATAACAAGCAAAACTGTTTATTTATACATCCGGTAATGGCGCCCGTTTTCGCTCTGCTTGGCGCGGTCGCCCATGCCGGGTCTCCCGCGGCGCGCGACTTGTGCTTGACGCGGCAGAAAGTGTAGATAAAGGGTCAGAATGGAAGAATCAGGGGCGTCTGGCGGGAGCCCTGCTTAGGGAGCGATCACGTTGTTAGCTGTTGGCGAGCGGCACGAAGCATCCTGATGTAATCAACTGTGGAGCAGAGCACTACCAGAATGAAAACGGAAGCGATGCCTCCCGAGCTGGGTTTTTTGCTTGAGTTGCAGCCACGCGAGGAGCAATGAATTTGGTACTGCTCGGAGCCCCTTTTGCCATGTCACACAGGCCATCTTTACGCCCTACTATGTTTTGTCGTGCCATGCAAAAGCACTGGCCCCTTAGTTTTTAGCGAAGCCTTGACCACATGCTTCGCATTGCAGCGGCGTGCAGTATTGTATGTTTGCAAAGTGCTTCTCTACTGACCCGGAAATAAACTGGCGCTTTTATTACCATCATCAGCCAGGCTATACCCACTGCAGGGTGAAGACCTCTCCCATATTTCACCAATTGGTATTTTGGAGCAGAATGGAATTCAAGTGAATTTGTGACTAGTAGTCGGGCGAGGCCCTGACTCTCGTACCCATTCTTTAGATCTTAAACTACAAATAGATTAGGTATTTTTAGATCTGCATCATTATCATCACCACGTCGCTTTGTTGCTTCAGCAGCGAGTCATGGCGAGTCAGTGTGCCAGGTTCATCCATGCTTTGATAGATGAAGGAATTCAGGAAATGTTGATGAATTCTGAATCAAGAGTTCCTGAATTCCTGACCAAACCAAACCGAATTGGATGAAAGTAACACAGATGAAAAAAGAACCTGGAAGGAAGTGAGGAGCAGTCAGAAAAAAAAAAACTTGGCAGTGAAAGGGGTAATACTAACCAATAATGAATAACCAACTAGGCCCAATTCTCGCCATTTTAACAGTGCGCTCTTTGTGATTAGGGTGTTGCAGTCTATCGATACAGGCCAACTTCACATTGCCCTAGTTGCCCTTTTAGGGTCATTTGCAAGTGTCTGCATGTACACGCTTCATGTGGTTTGCGAATGCAACATACGTCACTGCAAGAACGCTGCTATTGATGCCTTTGCAATGCAAACTGGATACCCAGTCTTTCTCAAAAGCTTCCAGGCATATTTGTGGATCTGAAAAGGATGCTTTTATATATTTGCAAAGCTTAGTTGTTGTGGTAGACGTAGCCGGTATAACAAGCAAAACTATTTATTTATACATCAGGTAATGGCGCCCGTTTTCACTCTGCTAGGTGCGGTCGCCCATGCCAGGGTCTCCCGGCGGTCCGCCTCGTTAGCTTGCCGCTTGGGTGCGCTGTCGTCAGTGGCGCCCACAACACCCCCTTGAAGGGTTTGATCTCACAGGTCCAGGTGTTCTGGTCGCTTACAAACACGTCCACTTCTTATGGGGCTCGTGTCCTGCAACGGTTGCAGGTGTCTTGCTGTACGTCTTGCTTGTTCTCTGTCGGTTTGTACAACGTAGGACCCTGGTTCTGATGTTGGCTGTGTTACCACGCCGTGTGATGCAGCTCCAACGAGGATGCGCACCGCTGTGCCTGGTGGTAAGCGCTCTTGGCACCGTACCTTGTGCTGGATGTCGTATGATCGTTTTCCATGAGCTCTGTAGGCTTCATTATTTTGTCTGAATTCGCTGTCGTCCCACATCGAGGGCTAGCAGCTTCGAAGTGGTTGGTACTGTGGTGTTCAGACGACGACCCATTAAGAGTTCTCCTGGTGAAAACCCTTCCACGCTGGATGTGGCCCTGTAGGCAAGCAGCGCTTCGTGTATGTTGGAAGACTTCCTCAAAAGCTGCTTTGCTGTCTGCACAGCCCTCTCAGCCATACCGTTGCTCTGCGGGTAGTAAGGGCTTGAGGTTGTGTGTGAGGCTCCCCAGTGATGAACTAGTTCTTTGAACTCTGTGGAAGTGAACTGCGGCCCGTTGTCTGTGCGTATTGTCCATGGAACACCGTACCGTGCAAACAATGGCTCCAAGACTAGGGCTATGGTTTTTGTAGCAGTCCTCGGCAGCTGTTCTAGCTCGAAAAATCGGGAGTAGTAGTCTACTACGACAACATACTCTTTCCCCTCCAGCGTGAAGAGATCCATGACGACTGTGTCCCAAGGGTGTGCTGGCAATGGGGTTAGAAGCAGGGGTTCTGTTTCTGGCTTTCTGTGCTCTCTGCAAGTTGGACACTTTTCCACGTAGTCTTCAATGTACTTGTCTATGCTTGGCCACCATATGCATTATCTTGCCCTCGCTCGACACCTCGTTGTGCCCAAGTGGCCTGCATGGAGTTTTTCCAGAACCTCTACTCTGATGTCTGGCGGGATGATTATTCTGTCGCCTTTGAATAGCAGACCATCAACGAGCGAAATCTCACCAGCCATCTCGACGTACCTTTTCAGGTCAGGTGACAGCCCATGCACAGTTGGTCATGATGTAGTGCAGAAGGTAGCCACCCTGGAAAGTGTTTCGTTTGACTGGATGCTTGCCCTGATTCTGTCCAGCATTTGGTTTGAAGCAGGGAGCTGTTCAAGTGCTAATTCTTCAAACTCGCGAACTGCACTCTCGAGAGTTCTTTCTTTGTCTGCTGGTTTCACAGATGGCTTCCGGGACAGAAGGTCAGCTTTGTAGAGCTTTTTGCCGGGAGTGTGGGACATGGTGTAGTCGTGCTCCAAAAGGCGCATCCTGAAACATTGAAGGCGAGGACTCAGCTCGTCAAGTCATTTAGTCGTCAGCAGCGGTACTAACGGCTTGTGGTCCGTTTCCACGTGAAAGGTTGATCCCAGCAGGTATTTGCGGAAATGTTCGCAAGCCCGTGTGATTGCCAGTGCCTCCTTTTCGATTTGGGCATATCTTTGTTCTGTATCCGTAAGGGAGCGTGATGCATATGCCACAGGTAGGAGCTTTTCGTGCGACTGCTGTAGAAGTACAGCCCCAAGACTGTATGAGGAAGCATCCACAGACACTGTGTGAGGCGACTGAGCATCGTAGTGAGTGAGAGTCGGCGTCCTGCTTAAAGCTTGCTTGCTTGAGTTTGTCAAAACTCTGCTGTTGAGCTGGGCCCCAGTGCCAGTCGACATCTTGGTGGAGCAAGTCTCTGAGAGGCTTCGTAAAGTCTGCTAGCTCTGGAAGAAATTTCGCTAGGTGGTTTGCAGAGCCCAACAATGACCTGACGTCTGACACATCACATGGTGGGTCGAGCTTTACTACGGCCCTGACCTTTTCCGGGTCGGCGCTGACTCCTGTTGAGTTTACGATGTGTCCTAAGAATGTTACTTCTGTTTGTCGAAAGGAGCACTTGTCGATGTTGAGGGTAACACCTGCATCTTCCAGCTTCCTCAGCACCAGCAATAGGTTGGTGTCGTGTTCCTCAGTTGTCTTCCCTGAGATAATGATGTCATCTTGTAGACAACTCACACCATCCAGTCCTTCGAGCACACGGAGCATTTCTCGTTGGTAGAACTCTGGCGCTGTGGAGATTCCGAAGGGAAGCCTCAGGAACCTGCCAACTGGTGTGATGAAGGTTGTGTATTCGCGAGAGCCCTTGGACAGTGGCACCTGCCAGTACCTTGCTCGTGCATCTAGGCGGCTGAAAACTGTTGCACCTTCTAATTTTGCAATACACTCGTCCACCGTAGGCATGAGCACACATTCGCGTATTATTTGTTGGTTGAGTTGACCATAGTCCACGCAGATGCGCAGCTCATTGTTCTCTTTTCGTGCGACAACCATTGGAAAACATCACTCGGTTGCTCGCTCGATCTTCTGGATGACTCCCAAGTCTTCCATCCTTTCTAGTTCTTTCTTGACAAGTGGAAGCAGTGGAAGAGGCACGCGCCTATAATAACTGACTGCGTATGGCTCAGCATCCTTTTTGACTTTGATGCGGTACTCAGTCTTCATGACTCCAAGCCCAGACGTTAGCTTTGGGTATGACGCCAAGAAGTTGGGGACATCAGTTGATTGTGCGAGGGTTTCGTCTAGCTCAAGAGGGCGCTGTAGAATCCCAAGTGATTCTATAGCTGGTCGACTGAGCAGCGGTTCTTTTAATCCTTTGATGATGAAGACTGCTTCTGGGACTTCAGTGTTGCGCCAGGTGACTGTTTCATCGATGTAGCCAACAGTGGCTATCGCTATCGCGTCGACTTGATGGGTCCCATGACGGTTCTGTCGTACTGGTCGTGTGCGACTGCAGTCACATCCACGCCGGTGTCGACCTTGAAGGTAAAAGGCAAGTTGTTCACGGTAGCAGTAATCCTCCACGGCGTGTTCACTCCCACTTTGATTTCGCCTAGATATAGCTCTCCGAGATCTTTTGGTCGTTGTCGGATACTCGAGGTCTCGTCCTTCGGCTTGGACATGCAGGCGCGGGCGTAGTGGCCTTTTTTCCCACACTGGTTGCACGTCTTGTCTATCGCGGGACACTGTGTCTTCGTGTGGTCACGCACACCACCACACCACTTGCAGCGTTCGTCTCCCGTCTTGTGTGTACGTTGAGGGCGCGACTTGAAAGGCACCTTCGCTTCGTTCCGGCGAGTTTTGACGTTTGTCTGGCCACGAACTTCTGCCATGCCGAGAGCTGGCTGTTCGATGGAGCGAATTTCCTTGTGTTGAAGTTTCACGCTCTCTGAATTGCGGGCAGCTGTGATTGCTTTTTCGAGAGCGAGTTCTGCGTCAAGCTGCAGGCTCTCGCTGAGTTTTACGTCTCGCAAGCCGACCACGAGCCTGTCCCGAATCAGTTCGTCTCTGAGAGTTCCGTAATCGCATCTTTCGGCTATCTTGAACAGTTCAGTCGCTAATGCGTCGACGTTTTCATGCTGCTCTTGTTTCCGAGAGTTAAATCGCGCTCTCCCATAGATGACATTCTTTCGAGGTAGGAAATGCTTTTCAAAAGCTCTCACCACGGCGGAGTATGATGCCATCTGTTCGTCTGTCAGTTTCAAAGGAGCGAGCACGTCCTCCACTTCTTCGCCCATGGCATAGAGTAATGTGTTGATTTGCGTCGTCTCGTCCTGTCCTGTCAGACCGGGGATGAGTCGGTAGCGTTCCCACCTGCGGTGCCATCTTGTCCAATCTTCGGGCTTACGGAAATCGAGCTTTGTCGCCATTTCCACGGCGAGCGGGTTTAACGTCATTCTCGGAGTGCCGCTCGCGCGCTCTTCGTTCGCGCCGCGAGTGTCGGCATGACGCTGCGGCCGCTTACGTTGGGCTCGCTGTCCTTCTGGGTGTCACGCTGCGTTGGCTATCCCGCCGCTGCCGCCATGTGGTAGATGTAGCCGGTATAACAAGCAAAACTGTTTATTTATACATCCGGTAATGGCGCCCGTTTTCACTCTGCTTGGCGCGGTCGCCCATGCCGGAGTCTTCCGGCGGTCCGCCTGGTTAGCTTGCCGCTTGGGGCGCTGTCGTACAGGGAGATATGGGCTGGGCATCTTTCGAAGTACGGGAAGCTCAGACTAAAATATTATATGAGGACCGCTTGAGGAAATTGGACAGTAACAAATGGGCAGCTAAAGTATTTAAATACCTGTACTTAAAAAGCGTTGACTCACAATGGAGGAAAAGAACTAGGAAACTAACTAGTAAGTATGCTAGTCACAAGGACGAAGAAATAAAGAGCATTAAGCAACAGGTGAAAAACACAGAAGGTAAAAATTGGATAAATTCGATGGAAAAGAAATAGAGTGTGGAATTATACCGAAAGTGGAAAATGCAGATCAGGAAGGAAGATTTCTTTGATAACTCAAGAGGCAGTGCCCTACTTTTTGAAGCTAGATCAGGGTGCCTTAGAACACGCAGCTACAAAAAGAAATTTAACAATGGAGATGACGCATGTGCTGTATGCGGAAACTCGAGTGAAACAATTGACCATAGAATACTCGAATGTAATGGTATCCATCCGGAAGTTGATGCAGGCGCAATCACTGTTCCTGAAGCTCTGGGGTTTAGAGATAACAGTGGCCGGGTGATTAAACCGGCGGTGGAAACTAGCAAAAAACGACTGGAAGATTGGTGGCTTAAAAGCAGAGAAGTGACATAATGTTAGTAATGTAGGAACAAAAATTTAATAAATAGAATGATGGTTTAGTTAACCATTCTAAATCAATAATTAAGATATAGGGAGAAAAATGAGCATGATAGCTACTGCTACCACCCCGTTTCAAAGGGGACGCTCCTATATTCCATCCATCCATCCATCCCACAAAAGTTTTAACCTGTCATATAGACTAGGTGGAAAGGCGGTAGAGCAGCGCGATCCCTGGGTTGATGTATGCAGACCACATGCAGACGATATTGTGCTGATAGCTGAGAGTCTGGAAGAATTGCAAACCCTAGTTAAGTATTGCGGAGGCGAAGGGGACGCTCTAAGCTTCAGTTTTAGTGCAGTTAAGTCTGGTCTGATGATTTTCAACGGCTGAACTGATGAGGGTCTTGAAATACAAGGCCATGAAATACCTAGAGTAGCAGAATATAAATATCTGGGGGTATGGGTAAACGAAGGATTGGCATACATTGGAAAGCATGAGCAATCAGGTAAGGCCAAAGGGCGAAGAAATGCCGGGATAATGAAGCATAGGGCCGATTGTGGGGACACAACAAGAATGAGGTTTTGAGAGTATTTGGAAAGGAATTATGGTGCCCGGACTTACTTTTGGAAATGCAGTTTTGTGCCTAAAATCAGAGGTACAGTCGACATTAGAAATAAATCAGAGAGCCGTTTGACGATTTGCACTAGGTGCCCACGGCAAAACCACAAATGAGGCGGTACAGGGAGATATGGGCTGGACATCTTTCGAAGTACGGGAAGCTCAGAGTAATATATTATATGAGGAACACCTGAGGAAATAGGACAGTAACAGATGGCAGCTAAAGTATTTAAATACCTACCTATACTTAAAAAGCGTTGACTCACAATGGAGGAGCCCGCCGGGGTGGCGCAGTGGTTACCGCGCTCGACTACTGTTCCCAAGGACGCGGGATCGAATCCCGGCCTCGGCGGCAGCTTTTCGACGGAGGCGAAAAGCAAGGCGCTCGTGTGCTGTGCGATGTCAGTGCACGTTAAAGAACCCCAGGTGGTCGAAATCTCCGGAGTCCTCCACTACAGCGTCTCTCATAGCCTGAGTTGCTTTGGGACGTTAAACCCCACAAACCAAACCAAACCAAATCACAATGGACGAAAAGAACTAGGAAACTAACTAGTAAGTATGCTAGTCACAAGGATGGAGAAATAAAGAGCGTTAAGCAACAGGTGAAAAACACAGCAGGTAAAAATTGGATAAATTCGATGGAAAAGAAAGAGTGTGGAATTATACCGAAAGTGGAAAAGGCAGATCAGGAAGGAAGCTTTCTTTGATAGGTGACTTAAGAGGCAGTGCCCTACTTTTTTGAAGCTATAGATAGGTTGCCTTAGAACATGCAGTTACAAAAACAAATTTAACAATGAAGATGACGCATGTGCTGTATGTGGCAACTCCAGTGAAACAATTGACCATATTATACTCGAATGTAATGGTATCCATCCGGAAGTTGATGCAGGCGCAGTCACTGTTCCTGAAGCTCTGGGGTTCAGAGATGCCAGTGGCGGAGGGAATAAACTGGCGGTGGAAGCTAGCAAAAAACGACTGGAAGACTGGTGGCTTAAAAGCAGAGAAGTGACATAATGTTAGTAATGTAGAAACAAAAATTTAATAAATGGAATGATGGTATAGTTAAGCAATCTAAAACAATAATTAAGATATGGCAGTGGCTATTTTCACACACAAAGGTAGTGACGTAAATGACGTCATTGTAGAAAAAAGGTTTAGCATGCGTTTGTATATAATAATAATAAGAAAAGAACTATCATGTAAGGTAAAATAATATCCTTAACATTAGCTTTTTGTAGAACAGAAACGCAACTTTATTCGTGCGGGCATGCCCATCCCACCGCCGCTAGGTGACTAGGCCTGCTAGGAGGCGCCCCACACGCCCACAGAAATCCTGCCTCACAGAATACGTGCAGCACAAAAAGTCTATTAGCTCCATCGGGTGGCACGTTAACACTGTCGGCAGCAGCCTCCGCTTTGACGCACGAGCAGGTTCTCTCCGAACCCTGGAGTACCGCAGCAAATATGACCCGTCAGTGCAGTGTGTGTTGTGTAGGGTGTGCGGCAAGGAACGCGAAACAAGGACGCACATCGTGCAACAGTGCAAGAGCCTCCCGACGCCGCCGCTGGAGACCACCACGTTACCGCAGTCGCTGGGTTTTTGCCCGCGCTCGGCGCCCAACTTCGCCAGTGCAGAAGGTTGTTCAAGTCCAGTGGCAGCATGGAGGAAGGAAACAACTTAGGAGAGGCCCTTGCCATTCCCAATGCATTGAAGAAAGTGTGGCGGAAGTGACGTCAAAATTTAGGGTTATCGAAGTCGGGCCATTAGCAACGGCGACGCTGTTGCTATGAAAACTCGGGCCACTAGCAACAGCGTTGCTAAGGGCCCTAGGTACGTGAGCGTCGCGGAGAAAGAAAATGCGGAGGGTTAAAGGAGGAGGAGAGTCTTTGCAGCATCCGGTCGCGGCGCGGCCGCGTCGTCTTCAGAAAAATGACGTCAGGGCCTCTACTAAGTTCTTTCCTTCCTCTATGAGTGGCAGTGACCAAAAGGCGGCTAACTGATTGACTGTGGTGCGGCGTGGTGTAGGAGTGTAGTGTGGAGCCAGCTACCCCACCCCGAACTTCACCTGGGAGGGTGTGGCATCAACCTGTTCGTGCTTTTCTTCTCCCAGTCCTCTGTCTTTTGTTTGCTTGTTCTTCCTTTTTTTTTTAACTTTCTTCTTTATCCCTTTCACTTTTGGCCTGCGCACCAGTTTTGGAGCAGGGAGCACCAGCTGGTTCTGTGCTGTGGCTGCCGGGATCTGGCGTTGTATACGGTCCCGGTAGGGAAGCAAATTTTTCTTTTTGGTAGGAATCTGTTGACCTGTGGCTGTGAACTGCGATTTACTGGTACCAGCCGAGGACGTTTTCGCTGCATATATGCTTAGGTGAGCGTTTGCAATTTGTATGATAAAAATGTTCTATAAGTAACAAAATATTTCACCTAAACGTGTTTATAATTCTGCCAACTATAACGTACCTAACTATAGTACCAAAAACTTAATGAGAAAAAGTTGCTCATCAGCTATGCGCGCTTTATATAGCTGTGGGGTACCATTGGCGAGGGAGTTTATATATACAGCTAGTCGAGCTCACTTACACAGGCTGTGCAGTTACAACGAACGTTCGTTTATTACGAAGACGTATTTTGGAGGTAGCACCGTCAGAATAAATGCACTGCTTCTAAGATATATAAACCACGCGAATTGGTCAGAAAGATAGCGCGCCGTAAAGGAGACTTCTTTCTGCCAGCACACTCGAACTTATATTGTGTGCACTATATGTAGCCATGCTGTACACACGTCCGCCTGAGTGACGAGCTCTGCAGACTGCTAAGACAATCACGTACGGGCCAGATACCGACTACTTTTAAGGCGAAAGCCTTTAATGGCTCATGCTGGGGTGGACAAAGTGTGTCCCGCTTTTGCAGCGTTCTGATTGTCCGAGGCGGGATGCGTCCCTGCCATCTACAACGCCACACTTGAACGCGCGCTAAGGAACGCCACGCGACAGGAGCGATGGTGTACCGTCCTAACTCACACTTGCCGGAGAAAGTGTGATAGATACTGCGCCTTGCCTTTCCTCTAAAGCAATTAAATTAAAAGCAGCACTACAACGAATGCCGACAAGAGGCTAACGATTGGAGGCAAATTATAGGATAGAAAGGGTGGGCTTTCGCCATTCTCCTCTTGAGAGACATCTAAGACACCCTTTAATTTTTGTTATTATTTTTGCTACACATCTAATATCTATGTTGTCTCTTTTATTTTTCTACAAGCGCAATGTACCACCATATATATGTATGAATCTCCGCGAACATGCAAGACTTGGCACCATCACTGTGCTGCATGTTCAGAACGTCCTATACGCACTAGTCGTGCCTTAGCTCCGAGCTTGAGCACCGTCGATCGCGTTGAGCAGGCGTGCGCTACAATTTGCGTTATATCTGTAGCGGCTGCAAACCACAATGCGTATCTGTGCAACAATGCTTTAAATGGGGCTAGTTTTGTTCTAATATTAAAGAAGCGCGCTAATTAACTTCACAAAACAGACAAACGGGATGAAAAAAATACACGATACGAGACACAAAGCGCAGTGTCTGCGCTTTGTGTCTGGTGCCTTGTATTTTTTTCATCCCGTTTTTCTGTTTTGTCAAGTTAGCGTACTCTTTTAATTAATCTGTGTAATGTATACAACCTGCGTCGTTTAAGCTGAAGAGGTCAAGAAAAAAAGAAAACATGCCAAAAGCGAAACCATAAAGCTTGATCGCGCGCTCCATCTGCAACGGCATAGTTTCGTTTCTGTCGTGTGTGTGTGTGTGTGTGTGTGTGTGCGCGTGTGTGTGTGTGTGTGTGAGTGCGTGCGTGTGCGTGCGTGCGTGCGTGCGTGTGTGTGTGTGTGTGTGTGGGGGGGGGGGGGGGGGGCCTCTGTGATCACCCTCGCGCGCGTGTTTCTCTCCGGCCGTTCCAATCGGCGCGCGCCCCAGCCAAACGTTGTAAGCATGGCCGGTCTCGAGGGAGAGCGCGCGCTCTTTCTTACGGCCTTCTCAATCGCCGCGGGAACAATGGGAACGTTTCTCTTTGAGTTACGCTCTCCGCCGCCGCAAGGAGCGCGACCTGCTCACTGTTCGCTCCGCGTCTGCTTCAGCGGCGGCGGGTGGCTTTTGCCTGGTTTCGCGCTGTCGCTCGCGAGTTTCGTGGTGAGTGCAGCCCCGAAATGAAAGAACAGAAGGTAGATGCTGCAGCGGCATGTCGTCAACGCACTGCACACGTGAACGGATATAAAAAACACAGTCGTTCAGCAAACGTTCGACAAGCATGACATACATTGCGACATGGTAGCTACTTTTGTCCATTTTAATACGAATTTTTCCGAAGCCTGTACAAGAATAGGAACAAAAAAAAAAACTGAATGAGCAGTGATGAAATCGAAGCTTCTTCAAGGCTAACACGACAGCAACTCGTCTGCAACAGCAAAACCGTCTTTCAGCGCTAGATGCGAAACCATCCATGTAGCACCGAAGATGAAAATAATTTCATAAAAATGTAATGTAAATTGCAAAATGCTTGTATGATATAAAATATTAGTATAACAGTCAAAGTAAACGTTGTAGGGTTGAGTTTTAAATGTCATTACAACTCATATATTAGCCAATGTGTGGTATTATAAACTTTTTAATTTTGTAAATAAACATTGTTTTAATGAAATGTTTACATGATATTAAGCTTATTATGAAAACAATCAAAAATGGTTTGATATTCATGACACCACCTGTGCTCGAAGTGGTAAAAAGAGGCCAAAAAATGATGAAGGTGATACTCGATGCAGTGACTTACGAATGAGATCACCTGCTATATCGAAAGTATGCAAGAAACTTAAGCGTTAAAGAAGGACACTCTCACTGAAGACTAACTTCAAGCCTTATATAACGATCCATTGAGGCTCTCTTCGGGAAAGTAAGGTTAATGTGCGGAAGGGAATGACATATGCTAGATGCGAAGGCCGCAACAGCTAGCGGCACATGACTACATTGTCAAGACGGACGTTTCATCTGAGAGCAAAATCAAGGCACTGAAGGACGTGATGGCATCTCCTACCACCCCATTTCCCACCGTTACCTATTCCGGTTTACCTTACATCGCTGGATATATCGTTTAGTTAATCAACTTTGGGTGACGCTTGCGCTATTTTTCTAGAAACTAGCGAAAGAAGCAGCCCCATGTAGTACACTCTTCTGCGAGGACAATATTCTAGTGGACTGCATTATCCGAAACCAGAAATTGTTGCCCTATTGGACAAGCTTTCTTTTTTTTTTCGAAGAACCTGCCGTGCACCTACTACACACAAATGTTCTCGAAGTACTTAAGATCCTGATTGTCAGCATTTCAGAATTCAACACTGAGTTGCCCAAAAGGAATTGACAACAGCTATGTTATTAGGTCCGCTTCTTTGATATTTGAAAAATTTCTCAGAATTCTTCTTCTCAATTAATTATACCAGGAAAGTGACAGAGAAGACCGAGAGGCCAACTGCTTATGTGCATAAGCCGTGCAGGAAGATTTTGAGCCTGAATTTCCTAGACGCAGGTCGCATTTTGATGAATATGTAGTGCAATGTGTAACTTTGAAGGACAATTATTTTATTGTTTGCCGCTCTTTTCAATTCTGCTTAACTGTATATGCCCATTTCCTTGATTAAAAGTAGTCGTGAGACTGCATATACATCTTCGGTCTTTCAACCGACTGATATGTTTTGAACGAAGCTAGAACAGCCCACTCCACCAACCAAGTGAAATTTTTACTATGTGAGTAAATTTTTGTTCTTTACTCTGCATCTGAGGCGCGCAATCAATTTTTGCCGGTGCCTCTTCTGATGTAAACGAAAACGGTCGCGGTTGACAGAATCTCCACCCAACAGTTCACCATGCACTCACGTCAGGTCGCGGTACGTACTTAAATATTTTAAATATTTTAAATGCTTTAAATATTCAAAGGCACATTGTATAGCCTGGTAAATTTATTTTTGTACAAAACTTAGGGGTAAATATGTTGAAGTGTACCCGAAGCTTCATTCGACCGTGCACGGCCGCACTGACGAAGGCGCGCGCGCGTGAGCGGATTGTTGACTGTATTTTATTCCTCGTACACGATAAATGTTCGATGTTGATTACGGACTTTGTATAAACCATAAGGGGCGAAATGTCAGGACCTGCCGGTTGCAACTGACGCGGGCGAAGCTAAAAGCGAGCGCGTGTTTCCCTTGCGCGTGAACGGCTGTAGCGGAGGAGAAGCAGTGGGGCGATGGCGACCCCACCGAGGCGCGGCGGGCGGTGGAAACAGACCCCATTGGAGAGGCCGTAAGAGAAGAGAAGCGCGCTCTCCCTCGAGACCGGCCGTGGTTATAAGTTTGTCAGTTCCTCCAGGCGCCACCAGGTGGCAGTGCGCACCTATGCGTCGTAAAGCCCCTCTATCTGGAAAGTAGCGAAACTCTCCTCCCTTCGGCTGCTTTCCTCCTCAATTCTCCTCTGATTTCACTCTCCCACCGGCGGGAGCGCTGCGCACGGCACGCTGAACCTGCCTGCTCTCGAGGGGCGCCGCGGAAGGGTCAATGATAGTGAATGGCGGGGGCCTTTTGTGCTGCCTTTTAAAGCATTCTTTTAAATCTGCTTTGCACAGGTAACTACTAATCGATTTGAAAATGTTATGTTTGGTTTTAGCGGCACATATTGTTCGCAATAACAAAGAAGGAAGGAGAAGACGCTCAAAACGGCAAGAAATGTTTGCGCTCAGCATCGCACTCGGGTACTCTGAAGCATCAAGAACGGGAAATAAACTGAGCAGGCAATTATGGTGTCATCTGTGTTGGGTGACAGATAGATGACCCTGAATGAGAGCCAATGGCCCCTTCAGAAATCTTCTGCATATTTGTGCGTGAGCGGCAAACCGGTGAATTCTAACATAGATCGCTTCTGGCTAACCTATAAGCAAAAGCGTCGATTGTTGTGTGCTTTCATTTTCAAATCACATCTGCGAGAAAACGATGAAGTAGTGTTTCTACAGCTGCTAATCAGAGGCAGTGTAGGTGAAAAAAGTGGCTTTTATTTCTTCGCAAAATCAATTGATCAGCAAAGTGACTCATGCAAAATAGGGTCTTATTTTATTGGCACAATACTGGTTTGCTTTAAAGGTCGTAAGATGTGGCGCATACAAAATACACAGTTCCAAATACAGAAGAAATGTAGCGATAAACACTGTTGCACATTGGAACCAAGTAGCATCTTTGATTTTACTGACACAGCACTGGTCGCTTTACAAGGGTCCTAAGGCTGGTGCAGGCACATTAATTGAAAACACACATTTTTAAATAAAAATAAATGCACAGAAAAACACTGTTAGACAATTGGAAGATGCTGAGAAACCTTAACGAAATGAAAAGATATGAAAACGAAGTCCAAGCAAATAATTTTCGTAGAAACATTTGTCACACAGGCTACAATCCAATTTTAATTTCGATGCTTCAGATATGCACGAGAATATCTTTAAAAAATGCAAGCAGTTACCAGAAATTTTGAACAATTTACAGATTCATTCAGGCGACAGGCAAAATATTATTTGTATGCAGATTTTCAAACCACAACTTTCACAAATTTTTCAAATTAATAAAACATGAAATTACGAATGCATACTGTCACCGAATCTGAGCTGCAGCGACCCGCATGCCTACGCTTTTGCTACCGCATTTACTACTAGTCACTGGAGACATTTTAGAGAGGCTCCATCTCGGACAAAAATCTGGATCCGTACTTTCACGAAAACACTCACAATCTCTTTTACAACATCGTGGCAGGCTGGGAAGCAAGATACCAATGAAATTCTTATCCGGGCCTGCAGTTGTGCAGTGCTGATTGAATTTTTGAGGAGACCCTCTCTGTTACTGCGGAAAAAGTTCTCAGAAATTTTTACAGTTTCGATTACGGCTGGCGATGGGTTCGTCAGTGACATGTGAGACTGTGAAAAGTTCTTCAACTCAATTAACCTTGCCGGTGCCGTGTTGGTAATCAGCGGCAGTCGTTCTGTTCTACTATTCTATGTTCTGTTTCTGTTCTACTTGAACACTGAAACGCGCAGCAGCACGGCATCGCGTGCACGAAACTGCACGCGCGCAAGCCACAGGAACGGTACGACGAGGCAGTTTAATGGCGGCAGCAAGAAAATAAAAAACAAGCAAAACAAGATTTTGCGCGCGCTGATGACGTATGGTGACGTGTTTATCACGTCACGGGGCCCGGCAGCCAACGACAAACCAGAAAACCCGCCCTCACTCTCCCTTTGGAGAGAGGAGCGAGGAGGAAAGCGCCGGGAGAGGGAAACGGCGGCAAAGATCTTACAATTTCGCTACTTTCCAGAGATAGAGGGGCTTTAATGCGTCGTAAAACTCCTCAATAAACTAAAAGTAGCGCCATCTCCTCTCTCCTCCTCCGGCGGCGCCGCTCCTCCTCTCGCATTTCGACCGTGGCTCCACCTACGGGGTGCGCGACTAGCGCGCGCTCTCCGGAGCAAGCGCCCTTCACAGCCGTCTCGATCAGCGCCGCGCGCGTGCCGATCGAGGCGGCCGTGCGCCGGGTCTCACCAGAGCCTTGCATTTTGTCGCAATGTGTTCAGGTTAAAATATTACTCACTGCTGAAACATAATTACCGAATGTTGACTGGGATTTCCCGCCAGAATAGTTTCAGCTGTGAGTGTCATACACCACATGTACGTGATTTCGGCGTTGGTTCAACTCGCCGTCATCTCCGTGTGTCCGTAGTTCGTCACATTTGGCCACTCAGCGGCATGCTTTATAAAAGTTGTAACTAGGCGGCAGACAGGAACAAATTTGGAACAGTCTGTGTATGGTTTCTTTGCAGCGTTGACTGGATTGCGAGCTGCCGGTAAACTTGAGAAGTGTGGCAGCAGCTGTCTTCCATGTCTTTTCAACTTCAGCTGCAGATCAAATTAACTATAGGCGGCGGAAGCTGCAGTCTGTGTGGAGTCTTTGCAGCTTTGACTTGTGAGCTACCGGTAAACTTGGGGAGGGAGGTAGCAGTTATTTTTTTATATTTGGTGTTGAGACGGTGTCGTGTTCAGCTGCCATGGTGTGTCACCATACGTACACGATTTCGGCGTCGATTTAACTCGCCTTCACCTCCTTGAGTCCGTCAGCCGTTGACAAAAGTGCGCAACATGCTTGAAAAAAAAATTAACTAGGCTGCGGAAGCTGCAGTGTGTGTGGTTTCTTTGCAGGTTGGACTGAATTGTAAGCTACCGTGAAACTTGAGAAGCGTGGTAGCAGATTTGTTTTTATATTTGCGCTGAAACGGTTCCGT